>NC_073248.2:17582500-18207500 GCF_029281585.2 Gorilla gorilla gorilla | reverse complement strand
TGGACAGCTTTTGCCCATCACTGAGGGAAGAGGAAGTGATAAGGCAGGTGACATTCTCTCCTGCTTCCCCTTTTTAGACTCTTCTGTGTATAACAGAAACAAGGCTGCTCTAATTAAAGCCCATAATATTAAAGCTGTTACTGGGAACTGTTGCCTTTGATTCTGATGTTGTTTAAGATTTCCCCACTTTTCCCAGAGTTCTATGTCTAGCATTCCTTCTTCTAGGAATCATGGGCTTTGCATTAAACAGTTGGCATTATTTGGTCCCTTAATTGAGCCTGCAAAAGTGATGCTCTGCTATCCTTAAGCAATTGTTTCAACACTTTTATTTACTGTTTCTGTTCAGTTGATAACTGCTGTCTCACGATGAGACCTCAGCTTGACCAATCCTCTCTGAACTTGGAAATCCCAGGTGGGCACCAATGACTTACTGATTACTCAGTGACTTGACTGTGCAGTCCCTCTTCACCTTCATTTTTGGGGGATCCATCACATTCCCTTCACAGTGTTCCTCAGACAAGGGCATCTACTGTGGTAGCACTCCTGACATAGGAGCACCAGGTGCAGGAGTCTGACCCACAGACCCTGACCTAGCAATGAATGAATGAAGTACATTGACAAACAGATATTCTGGTATGCCAATCCAGCTGAGTGTCTGAACTGCTTACACACTCCCTGGAGGGTACTGTAAACACTTGTGACTTTGACTTTGATCAGTCAGTGAGACTCGCATTTATTATGTAAAGATTAATTGACAAAGATCCTTAGTAAACACTACTAGAGGGTAATTGATACTGGGGACGTCCTGAGCAGAAAGCAATTAAGGACCCATGGTACATCAAATGTTAGTTTTAAGACCACATGAGTAAACAAGCCAGCTAGCTAACCTACTCTACCTTTCTTTGTACTCACTTTAAGCCGTTTACTTAATGAAAGGATTAGATTGCCTTCATCCATAACCTTATCCTGAGACTTTGGTAATAACCTTCAGGCCTTCCAAGAAGGTTTGTGTATGCATCTATAACCATCTTTAAAATTTTTCCACCAGCCTGATTGAATCCCTACAAATTGATTCAGTTTGGGGGTACTATTGTAAATGGTGTGTTAATGTTTCAAATTCAATTATTCCTATCCGTTATTGCTGATATAGAGAAAATCAATGGAGTTTGGTCTATTGGCCATCTTCTTTGCTTCTTCTTGTCTTCATTCCTATCAAGGCACAGGAAGGTAGGCTCTATTTCACTTCCACTTCCTGAGATTACTGGCTGGATTCATCCTCCCCATATTTCAGAGATTCTTTATGGCTGCCACTGGGGGCTCATGGAGAAGATGCAAAGAGCCCATGCAACACACTGCAGGGCAGCGTCCTGGGGGCATCAAACAGGCCTTCCTTCTCCTCAGATGCCACCCAGGACATGACTTCAGTGCACTTGGGATACCTGGATCTGCATCCACGGTGAGGATGGCATCTCATCTCCCCTGGAAAGGCCACAACATTGGGAAGTCTGGATGTCAGGTGAGGAAAGCTGAGGAAAATGTGTTCTGACTGTGGCCCCCAGTACTGAGGAGGGATCACTGCCCTGGGCCTTACTTCCACACCCCTGGCCTCCAACTCTGACTTTACAAAATTGTTTCTTGAGTGAGGCTGTGATCTTGCATTGTCACAGCCCCCAACATGTGCTTCACAGATGATCTGGGCTTGTTTCTGGGGAGAAATCCTGGTACAGAGAAAGGAAGGGTACTAAGCAGCACCACCATGACAGGTCAAGGCCAGGGACACATCGCACCCTCCATCACCACTTTTACTCATGCTTTCATGGTTCATTTTTCTTACAGTGCTAAAATAGTTGAAACAATATAGATTTTTTTTTTTTTGAGACAGAGTCTCATTCTGACCCCCACACTGGCAAGCAGCGGCATGATCTTCACTCACTGCAAGCTCCACCTCCCGGGCTCATGCCATTCTCCTGCCTCAGCCTCCTGAGTAGCTGGGACTACAGGCACCCAACACCATGCCGGCTAACTTTTTTTTTTGTATATTTAGTAGAGACGTGGTTTCACCGAGTTAGCCAGGATGGTCTGGATCTTCTGACCTCGTGATCCACTCGCCTTGGTCTCCAAAAGTGCTGGGATTACAGGCATGAGCCATGGTGCCCAGCCAGAAAAAATTTTAAGTAAGTATATTGGAACTTAAATCATTATTTAAGTTTAAATATATGATGTATACCTTGTTAGCAACCATTTTTCTTTTGTTTAGATAGTCACAGTTTAGTTGAGAATGAATTTGTTAGGGTACTGAAAATGCTGTTTTATAAAGATTAACATTCTACTTCAGCTGAGATATACTAACTCTATCAAACTTTGATATTATAAGACATTAATTAAAGAAATTTGGTCTCCTTTTTTCTCAATGTTCACAATTTTAAATAAAATCTGAACCTATTAAAGGTCAGTTAGTACTCAACCACGAGCCTGTATTGTTCAAATGTGACTTCCAGTGAAAGCCGCCGTAATATGAACAAATTTCTCAAGTATGTCCTGTTAAAAGGCCAACAGATGTTCACTGAACTTTTACAAATAACTGTATTGTCATGAAAATGAGAACATTTTATAAGAGTTTCAGAATTCTGGAGGAATGGGCAGAGAGATGGAAGAGAAATGTGCTGATGACAACCCTCAAACTCTGTAAAATATTTAAAGAGATTTATTCTCAGTCAAATAAGAGTGACCAGTTACCCATGACAGAACCCTTCTCCGGATATTATGAAAAACGTGTGCCCAAGCTGTTCTGGGAACAATCTAGTTTTATACATTTTAGGGAGACATGAGACGTCAATCAAATACATGTAAGATATACATTGGTTTGGTTCCCAAAAGTGGGACAACTTAAAATGGGTGGTGGTGCATTCTGATTGGCAGTTGGTTTAGAGATTTAAGTTATCCAGAGACATGGAATCAATAGAAAGAAATATCTGGGTTACAATAAATAACAAAGAGTATAGAAACCAAAGTTTTATCATGAAGAGGAAGCTAGAGAAAAGATTATAAATATTTCTTATCAGACGTAAGGTCTGTGTTGATGTTAATGATGGTTAACTTTTTCTGAATTGCAAAAGGTAGGAGTGTATAATGAAGTCTGTCTGATCCTCCTTCCTCTTATGACCTGAACCAACTTTGGAATACCCTTAGCCAAAAAGAGGGGTCCATTCAGATGGCTGGGGCAGATTGGGCTTAAAATTTCATTTTTGGTTTACAAATGTTCCACTTCTGTTTACAAAAGTATAATCTATTAAATTGTTATGTTATAGTTAATTTAATAAAAAAATTCTTAAATCCAGAGATACAGAATATTAAAGAACCAGCAAACTTCCAAATCAAAAAAAGCTGTAAAATTTTACACATTCTTTATCAGTTCATTCAGTGCAATGTAATCAATTCCCATATTGTTTGATCTTGGGTTAGCAGTGCCACGAACCCATCAGTTTGTCAACTAGAGCTCTGGATATTGTTCCTCAGTCCTGTGTTATAATCTTGAAGTTATTTAACAATTGACATCAGATTTTTATATCCAGAGGACTCAGCATTGTTGTTTCCATTGGTCTTGAGGAAGTTCTTTGTTGAAGACAAACATTCTGACCTGTAGCCAACGCAGATGCAGAACCTTTTGGGAAAACATGAGATTGAAATACTACCTACCTGTACATTACAAAAGGTGTACAATGGCCATGGTCAAAACTGTAATGGGAACTCATTATATCACAGTTAAACAGGAATTTGTCTGCTTCTGTGGCATACAAAATTTAAAATAGTAACTAGAATTATGACTCATGATATTATACTAGGGCATATAATAGATAGGGAGGACATATACAAATTTCCAGCAATTCCATACAGTTTCTGAAAAGATAATATTTTACCAATACAAATACAACCAAGAAAGTTTAAGCATCTTTTATTATTCGTGTATTTTGTATACTGCTCATTTCATACTGTTTGTCAAATGCTAGCATTCCATAGTAGATTGAAAATTTATAAATACACCATCTCATAATTTCTAGAGGCATATGTGTCCTCTATAATAATGAGGCAATGACTCATTATTGCAGAAAATAATGTTTTTAAAAAGATCAAAATATCTTTAGTCTCTCTGTAAAAATAAGAAGCTACAAGTATATACAGTTCAATTTATGTTTAATAATTAAAGGTTTAGCATTTTATCTCATTTATAAACATTCTAGAAATTTAATAAACATCTTTCACTTACCATAACTTTAAGGTAGCAAATCACTGGAAAGATTTTATAAGTTATTATTAGATATGCTGTAAAACATAACTATTACTACAATAATGTTGGTCATAAAAATGACAACTTAATTAAAATCAAATATAACTTTTAAGATTTTAAATATCTAGTGAATATAATATTAGTTTGACTGGTAACAAAACAGAATAAAAATGTATGTCTGTTTTATTATTTGATAGTGAAAATTCTGAAGACATACTTGTTTTAGTAAGTCAAAATTATTAAAATAGTGCTACTTACCTAAGGTTTATCAAAATAATCTGCCCTTGGAAAACATTTGGATCAGTTTCTGTATTTTCTGAGGGTTTTGTTAATATTTTACTTATAATTTCTTACTTTTTTGAAGCCAATTTAGAATAGAGCACCTTTAAATGATTTTAGAAATTGTTTGCAATGCCATCCAGAGATTTGAAAATGCCACCTATAGAAAACATACCTTCACCTCACTGGGGGACAGCTGGAAGCAGAGGTAAGTGAAAACCTTCCTCTGACTTATGAGCATCAGGGATCCAGTAGAAAGGCCTTGTGGGGAAAATGAGAAATAAAATATTCCATGGTTTTTAAGACAGTTTTCTTGTAGTAGAAGGCATACTATGAGAACAGCCTACAAAGCCCTAATTCTCTTTTGCTAACCTCTGCCTGGAAAAAAAATTTGACGTCAGTTTTTACCTAACATTCAAACCTTACAGCACCACCTAGTGGGATTTATTTCTCCATGTGTTCATTCTATTAGCTCTTTGTACAAACCCTCTAGTCTCCTAGTACCTCTCTCTTCTTTGTTCCCTTTTTCAAAATCAGGCTCCATGCCTCACTTACACACAGAAAAAATTCTTTTTCAATAACCAGGAAAAAAAAAAAAAAACCCTTGAGTGAAAAATTCAGGCCTAACTGCTGTCCCCATAGGAGGAAAGATAGTCGTTCTATTTTTATGTTATTAAGATGGTTTTTCTTTCTTGTCTTTTTTTTTTTTTTTTTTTTTTTGAGACGGAGTCTCGCTCTATCGCCCAGGCTGGAGTGCAGTGTTGCGATCTCGGCTCACTGCAACCTCCGCCTCCCGGGTTCACGTCATTCTCCTGCCTCAGCCTCCAGAGTAGCTGGGGCTGCAGGCGCCCACCACCACGCCTGGCTAATTTTTTTGTGTTTTGTTTAGTAAAGACGGGGTTTCACCGTGTTAGCCAGGATGGTCTTGATCTCCTGACCTCGTCATCCGCCCGCCTCAGCCTCCCAAAGTGCTGGGATTACAGGCTTGAGCCACCGCGCCCGGCCCAAGATAGTTTTTCTAAAGTGAGTTACATTGGCGTTTTAACAACAAAAAGATGAATTACATGGATAGTTGTCAATTGGTCTCATTATTTGGAAATCTGTAGTTTTACTAGAGCCATAGCTACAGAAGGTAGAAATGGGTGTAAGAAACACTCTCTACATTAAGAGATCTCACTGAAATCCAACTACTGCATAGTCTCTCCCACATATTTAGAATACCCTGGGAGACTTATGATCCAAGTGAGTCTAGAAAATGCAGAAGGGAAAAGAGCTCTAGCCTCAGAAAAGTGAGGATGATACTTCTGTAGACTAGCCCCTCCAGATACATGGGTGAAAATTATGCTTGCGTTTATAGGCTCCACCTCTAATGGTGGCTGTGACCCAGAGGATGTAAAGAAAGTGGAGAAGTGGGATGCCCGTTCTATCACTCTCTTCTCCCTGGGTCACTTTGGAAAGAAGGAAGAAGAGGGAGGAATGCCTCTGCTTTTTCCTTTCCCAGATACATAATAAACCATCTTTAGATTGCACTTTTCTCAAGTGTGTACTGAAGAACTGTGATTCTTTTAATCCTAAGACTCTGAAACAAAAGAGATTTATATTCTCATGCACAAGGGCATGATTATGTTACTAGCTCCAGGATAAACAGGGCTTTACTCCTGAAAAAAAAATGTAAATTTTAGTACTCTTGCAGTCTCACAAATTCACCACACACAATGTAGCAGATTCTTTTTATAAGGTATCACCCAGGGTTTTATTTTATTTTCTCACAGCCAAAAATTTAAAAATCATGAAAACAAAGGCTATCATTTGAGTAAAAGTCATGCTGGTTGGAAACAGCATGACTAAACTTTGCTCAGAGTTTGACCCAGGACCAATCAGGAGCTGAAATGATTATTCATGGAGGCTATTCAGATTTGCCTGTCACCTTGGCCCAGGGCCAGTCAGGAGGTAAAGTTAAACCTTGGCCTGAGACCAATCAGAGGCTGAAGTAATGATTCACAGAAACTCAGCTCCCAGTGAAAAGCATGTTCAAAAATAGAAAGAAAAGTGCCCAGCATAACCCACTGAAGCCAAGTGTGTACATGCCCACAGACAAAGAATAGACTCTTTCCTGGAAGCCTACTGTCTTTACAAAGAACACAGGCATTTTTATGTTGAACCTTGCTCTCTTCCCAGAGTACTTGCAGGCTTTTCTTAGCAACAATAAAGCTGTGTCTATGTTTGGCCTTTTTTTAAAAAAAAATATATGAATGGGCCAATGTTTGATCCAGTTTTCTTATCAGTGCCTGCAGCTTGATTTATCAGGCTTTTTCTCTGTTTCCAGATATTTTACCAATAATCCACCACAACTGCTTAACATTTCTGTCTTATTTTCTCTCTCAGGAATGGAGACACTAACTGCTGTTAGGAAAGTGGAGTGATGGGCTGGGTGCAGTGCCTTATGCCTGTAATCTGATCACCTTGGGAGGCTGAGGAGGGTGGATCATGAGCTAAGGAGTTTGAGACCAGCCTGGCCAACATGGTGAAACCCCTTCTGTACTAAAGGTACAAAAAATTAGCCAGGTGTGGTGCACACACCTATAATCTTAGCTACCCCAGAGGCTGGGGCAGGAGAATTGCTTGAACCCAGGAGGCAGAGGTTGCAGTGAGGTGAGATCATGTCATTGTACTCCAGCATGGGTGACATGGTGAGACTTTATCTCAATTAAAAAAAAAATGGAGTGACAATATTTCTGGTTACTTTTTTCTAAAGATAGGTATTATGTAAGTAACAGAAGTTAGGGTCTCTTCTGGGGCTGGTATAAGTGTCCTCAGTAGAATGATGAATCCACACATCACCATTTGGAGCTTAATAGCCTCTAGATGAGAAGCAATAATTCTGGTTATACCACTGAGTATAGACGGTCCAAACATTAACACCACACATACAAGAAATAGAGGTCTTAGTGAAGGAGCTAGTTAGGTCTAAAGAGAAGACTTAAATCTATTAAGGAAAGATTGTAGCCAACTGGACTAGAGTCCTCACTTTCTTTCAGTCCACTGATGAGTTTAATTAGGTCATTTAGCACTTGTATTTATTTATTTATATTTTTACCTGACCAAAAGTGCCGATTCAGAAGCAGCATGTCTCATTGAATAGTGCATAGGCATTCTCTACTCAGGCCAAAAAGGCATCCAGAGTTTAATTATTCTGCATTACCACTGAGGCTCGGAGATTTACCAATTGGCATTGGGCTTCTGTGGCTTCTACAGTTGCCTTCCACCCTCGTTGCATCATGATGAAAATACTAACGGCTAATCTTTCAAGGAAAGTAATACCGGGAAACCAAAATAGTCCTCCTGATCTTGCATGTTTCAATTTTAATTTTTACAGTATAGGCTTATACTATCATGTTTTCCTCAATTCTCTCCCTCAAAACTCCATGTGGTGGCATAGAGACAAGTGATTTATTTTTGTGTGTGCAAGAGAATCTACTCCAAAAACGGGTCTCAACTGAAAATGTCACCAGATGATGGTATCATTTTGGTGAAATATAAAAGTAACATACCAGGATCACTATTATTATAGTACCTGTTCCTGTTTAGTGTCTAGGGAGGATTAAATGTAGCCAGGGGCCACAGAGAAAGTAAAGCCCCATTTCCTAAACGGATGGTTCTAAGTTGTCATTTGTGAGGGTTCCTGCTAGATTTAGTTTATATCTTGTAAAGTTGCCCCTCCTATGTCTAAGAGGAGGTGTAATATCCATACTCAGTACAGTTATTCACCATGTTGTTTGGAATTCTGCCTGCTGGTTTGGAATAATCTTTTTGGCAGGTGGAGTTTCAGAAAATCAGAGACACAGCATGTTCTGCCCAGTATCTTTGGTAATCTTCATTACAGGGGTTATTAGTTCAGATGTTTCCAGTTCTCCTGCATACATGTAGGATGCCACCATTATAAAATATTATACAAGGGTTCAGGATTCCATCTGTGGGCACATTTGGTTGGAAACAAGTATTATTTATTATCTGATAATAATGTTGGAAAGAGGCAGCATTTCTGCCTATGGGTAATAATTTCTACTAGAAATACCAAAGGAAAAGTCTGGTTAGATTGTTAATGTTTTTTCATAGTCTTTCCCAAGGTTGGAGGTCACCTGTGCTTTTACTCTCCAGATCTCCACACTCTCAGCAATTACAAGATGGCATTGCCATATTTGAGATTCTCCAAGTGTGGTTCCTTTTGCCTCTAAAGCAGAGAAAGTTGTTTTCTATTATTCTATCAACTTCACCTAGCCTAAGAGTTTGAGTCTTACATTCAGGAAATATGTCTTTCTGGATGGAGTTAAAAGTGATTCCATACAAGATTCCATTCATCCCTCTCAAGTGCTTAATTGTTAAAGGTGAAACTAACAGATAGAATACTAATATATTGAGTTCATATAATTAAAGCGTCTGTTTTAAATCTGATAAAATTTTTCAAGGCAAAACTAGAAGTTTGTCTTCTTGTATAGATGGGCAATGGCTAATATTGTAGGGACCTTGGGGTGCGTGTCAGTGCTACATCTAACAGTGAATGTTAGTAAACTTGACAGTAACAAAATCTTCATGTTTATTTTTTATTTGTCACTACTATTTTTGCTATAATAATAATGATTAAGTAAAATCTTATGGTAATTGAGACTCTGTCTTTGATATTTCACTCAGAAGGTGCCTCAGTGTATAACCACACTGCAAGAGGTAAAGTAAGAAATGTAATTTCTATAAGTATTGTGTATTAGACAATTTTTATCTGATTTTTATTATAATACTTCTAGACTGTCAGGGACTGCTTTCACTGGTTTCCAAGCTTTCACTCGAGTGAAATAAATATGAGTGAATTTCCACCATCTTCACGGCTGACGGAGTAAGGAGAAGAATGGTGTTAGGTCCCTCCCAACTGGGGTGTAGGGACAGGAGAGAAAGAGGAGGAGCCTACCCCAGTACCAACTCTTCTGGGTTGAATACAGGGGGATTTGGATTTTTGGGGTTGGACTTCTGATGATGTTTTCATTCCTCTTGAAATTGGGCTCATGGAGGTTATATGTTTAAAAAATTAAGAAGTCACTCATCTACTAAAAATATCAACGTTAAGAGAAGGCCATACATACATAAATTTAAAGTAGTTCAAAGCCAGCTTTGTAGGGATGTACTTCACTGTCACTAAGGCCATGAAAAAGAGTAATTGAAAAGAGGTGAGTTTCTTGAGGAAGCTTCCTGAGGAATCTCTTGATGATATAATTTATTTTCTTCCCCTTTTCTGAAGACTGTGGTCTCCAGGCACAATGAAGATTATATTGTATGGCCAGAGCTCTTGAAATTCACTGGGTAATGGTTGCTTTAAATGAGGAGGCATTGTTGTTTTGGAGGCACTGAGGGAGGCCAGAGCAAAGAATTATTTTTTAAAATATTTCTTTTACTACCTCAGAGGATTTTTCTCTTCTACATAAAAATGCCTCCATACAGTTAGGGATACTGTCTACCTATACCAGCAGATACTGGGCTTTCTATATTTTGGGTGTACGGGTAAAGTCTATCTGCCAACCTTCCCCTAGGTTTCTTTCCATTTTTTTGAACTTGAGGGAGGAGAAGCTATCTGTTGGGGGGGTTATTTTTAAGGCATATTTCACATGCATTTACAAACTGTTTGACTATTTTCAGTACATTTTTACTGGAGAACGTTCTCTGGATCAGTTGATAAGTTATATTCTTTGTAAAGTAAAAAGTTTGCTGAAGGACATTAAGAACTTTCCACTGACTGGATGCTGACAAGTGGGGTTTTCTGCCTTTCATTTGTAACCATACAACAGTCTGAAAAATTGATTCTCCAGAAGTAGCCCATTCGATCTTTGCAGGGAGATACTGAGGCTTTATTTCTTCTATAATGCTTTCCCAAATAAGAAAGGCTTTAAATATTCTGGGAACTTGGGCTCTTTTTGCTACTGACTTGGCAACCTATTTTTTTGCTTTTGGCTGTTTTATTAATCATTTTCCGGTGTCCTCTGTAATATATCACTGCTACTTCCCAGAAAGAAAGAAGAAAAAAGAAAAACTGAGGACAATAATCTATTTCCTGGTGATATTTAATGTAAGACCCATTAGCAGTCAGAAAATGTCTTTTTTTTTTTTTCCCTAAATAGTGGCATGGGCATAGAGAGCCAGAAGAAGCATACCTAGAATCAGTATGTGTCCACTGCCTTTTTCTCTAAACGGTTAAAAGACAATTAACATAGCTAATAAGTCTTGTGCTTTGTCAGAGAGACATGCTGTCAAGAATATAAATCAGGGTGAATATTGCACACACTGCCTTAGAGGTATTTTGTTTTACAAAATAACTTTTCCCTCTAAAGAAAGTTCAGACTATTTTTCTAAAGAAATTAGTTTTAGGTTCTTTCTGGCTGCGCAGATTTTCACTACTACCTGTTCACAGTCATGTTCAGGTTGTTCAGGTTACTTCTTAAAGGAAAGGGAATAGGTTATGGGTTTTTTAATGGAACTTCAGATTCCTTAGAAGCAAAGTTTGATCTTTGACAAGGTGATTATCTGTTATCCAGAGACTTCCTTTAGAGGACACCCTACATTACGTGGGGTGTAATCAGTTAGAACATTCGCCATGCTCAACTTACTGGCTTGCAGTACATGCAAGGCCACCACTACAACTGCTTGGAGGCAACTTGTCTATGCTCTAGCCACCCAGTCAAGCTCTATGCTTATGTAACCTAGTGGTTGCTGGGCCAAATCTCAAGCTTGAGTTAAAACTCCTAAGCTATCCCTTTTCTTTTATAAGACATAAAGATGCAATGACTTATTTGTGGGTACACTGAGGGCCAGTGCTTTTTGTCAGGTTTGTTTGATCTGGTTAAGGTATTTGAGTTTTAGTTTCCTGTGTCAGGAAGAGGGCCAAAGCTGCTTGAGATTCTTTTATAAGATAATATAAAGAAATAGCTGTTTCACCAAACCTTGGTATCCATCATCCTCAAAAACTTATAATGTCCAATGATCCCTTTAGATGTTTGAGTGTTTTGGGAATGGGAAAGAAGGAGATGGGATTAATTCTCTCCTTTACTAATGTTTTGTGTTTTCAACAGCCTTATTAATGAGACAGAGGTTCTGATCTAGCCTCCATTCTTCATTGTGTTCCTGTACCTCTAATATTTGGGTGTTGTTAAGACGTTGCAGAGTTTAAGGAAGTATTAGGCCTTTAGGTTATCTCTGATGGCAGCCATTTTCTACCTTTTGTCTATAAAAGATATTGCCTAACGCTAGGGTAAAAAAATAAAATAAAACTCTTAAGGCTAATCTGGACAAGTATAGCAGTTGTAGCTCTGCAAATTTTTCCTTGATGTGGCCAGACCTCTGGATTAACATTGGTTTTAACTAAGGGGAGACAAAGCTTTGTCCTGAAGCCGCTAGAATGATGGTGCCCATATAAGCTAAAATTACCTAGTGGAAGAGTGAAACTTTCAAAAATAATTAAATTGGGATATTTAAATACCAGGTCTCCACAACTACAACTGAAGTGTTTAGAAAATATCCTCTCTATTTCTACCTGGTAAAAAACTGTATGCAGTCTATACTCCCCTGAAGTTTATTTTTTAACATGAGAACTTCTTTGACTCTGAGACTCTGGAGAAAAAAAGTGGCTTATATCATTTTGCACAAAGACTTGGACATTTTATAAGCAAGAGTTCTGAACTTCTTGGAAAAAACATAATTTCAATGGTATCCAATGACAACATCTTCACTTGCTGTTCCAGACAACTGAGATCTTTGTAAGCTTTGTAAAATGAACCTGATTTCTTGGTAACCATTGCAAACAAGCCTACAAACGGCAGATTTACAAACTTTTGAAGAATTCTCAAATGCAACTTTTGGGTGCTCTATCTGCCTCCCTTATAAAAGACCCCCAGCACCCATATTATCAGTTTCTTCAGTTGTGTCACCCAAAAAGTTTACAACTTCAGTGGGGCAGAAAATGCTCAATGAACTTCATGCTGCTAACGTTCAAATTTTTTTTTCTCACAAAAGGACTTTACATAAATTAAATAAAAAAGACTTAAGGAAGTTATCTGATGACCTTAATAAGTATATGAGGCTTCTAAAAATCAACCCAAGTATTTCATCTTATGTGTAGTAGTGCTACACTACTTTCAAGCTCTATCCTAACTTTTGTCAAGAAACAGGCAGTGCTAAAGGCAGTAGAGAGAGTTGGAAATAAACAAGAAGTATTTTGCAACCAGTCAAATTAAAAAAAAAGTCAAGAGTAAACAAAATAGTAAAATAGAAACTGTGACCCCATTTCCAATTGGAAGAGAAACAATGATTTTTGAAAATCTGAATTCGAGCCCTAGTGGTGCTAAGGTAAATGAAAAAAACAACAACACTTTTTAATGTGCATATTAAAAGACTTGCAAAATACCAGAAATAAACATTTTAATTACTCTAAAACGTTCTTGTTGAATCAGAAACAAGATAAAAATTTATCATCCTTTTTGGAAAGTTTGACAAAACTTTAGTGAAACACATCTTTTTATTTCTCTAATTCAACTGAGACACAGATAATCTTAAAAGACAAAGTTATTTATCAAGCATCTGTTAATTTTAGAGGAAAACTACAAAGTAGTCTGTAGAATCAGAGAGTACAATGGAAAACCTTCTTGGATTTACTTCCTCCGTATGCCACAACGAGAAACAGGAGAAAGAGGCCAGGAAAATGAGTAGAGGCACAAGAGAACAAAAGAGGCATTAGTGGACACTTTATAGGACAGTTGATCTATAATCCCTAAATACACTTGCAAATTACTACCAGTGTGGCAAGCTGGAACACTTGACAAAGGCTTTCCAGGCATTTGGAAGAAGCTGTCTTAACCCTGTCCAGGTTTTGATGGAGACCACTGAAAGACTCCCTTTGTTTAGAGACATAGGTCACCATATCCAGGACCAGTCTTCAGATGATCAGGCAGAACTCATCTGTGCTGGTTCTCAATTTTTGAGCTTCAATGGCTCTAACTACCGTTACTATTTAGGAGTCCCAAGTAATTTGGGTGGCTAGAGGAAAAAAAAAAGCAAACTTTCCTCTAAACATTGCAATGAATCATTTTGTTCTCCTCTCCAATCCAGGCCTTACTTATTCATACAGTGAAGGAATTTAGCTGATTTGCTCTAGATAAACAGCAAAAGAAAGTTTCCCATAAAATCCCAGCTAATGGGTCAGTGCCTTATTTTCAAAAGCACATAAAACCAGTCTTGAAAAATAAGCTGCAGGCACCAGTAAAAATTAGTACATGGAGTTATTATTGCAGATAAGCCCATGGCTCCGAAGGTAAGAGAATCTTTCACCCACTTAAATAAAAACTTGCAGAAATTCTGGCTCACACGTCTAAGGGAACTAGGCCTGACATAAAAATGACTTTGACTTTTGCATAATCAATGGGCTTCATAAAAAGAATTTCTTCTGTTTGTGGACATTAACACAGTGGGATCCAGTGCTTTCCGGGGAGTCACTATTTTGTTGTTGTTGTTGTTGTTTGCTTGTTTGTTTCTTAATTCTGATTTGTCTTCTATAAAGTATTTCATCCCTTGATTTGTGTTGATTTAAAGTTGTGGGCCAAACTTTCATGTTAGCTGTGTATAGATTTTATGTCAAGCTGAACAGCCTCCATTAATCATCACATCAGCTCTGATTGCTACTGGACCAACATTTTGGTGAAAGGTTTCTGATTGATCTCAAGCCAAATTCCCAAGCCAAGGTGAGTCACACGTTCTCCAAGACCGCCTGCAGAATAAGCACATTCCTTCCCCTTCTTAGTTTATAAAGACCCTGGAATAAGAGGTGAATAAGCCCCTCTCATAATCTGTGTTTTTCTTAAAGCTATGCTTGTTTATTAAGCCCTGATAACTGCATTAGTAACCTTGTCCTTAAAAGGCCTCACCCCCAGTACTTTGGGATCCTAAGGCAAGTAGATCACTTAAGGTCAGGAGTTCAAGACCAGGCTGGGCAACATGGTGAAACCCCATCTGTACTAAAAATACAAAAATTATCTGGGTGGGTGCCTGTAGTCTCAGCTACTTGGGAGGCTGAGGCAGGAAAATTAACTGAGCCCAGGAGGCAGAAGTTGCAATGAGCCAAGATTCTGCCATTGTACTCCAGCCTTGGTGACAGAGAAAGACTCCATCTCAAAACACACACACACACAAACACACACACACACACACACACACACACAGACATACACACACCCCTCCATAGGTGAATAATCTGATGAGAAAAATGGAAAACAAAAAATTGTATAACTAGTATATTTTCTGTTGGTTTGTCTGGTTATGTATACATTATTTTTATTAAAAGATCTCTAATTCATTAGCTTAAGAAAAGATAGCCACTTGACCAAAATATTATAAAAAGGAAAAACAAAGGCTGTGGTAGCTTTCAGTTCATGTGACTTTAACTTTTTAAAAATAAAGCACCCTCTGCCAGGCATGGTGGCTCATACCTGTAATCACAGAACTTCAGGAGGCCAAGGCAGGTGGATCACGAAGTCAGGAGTTCAAGTCCAGACTGGCCAAGGTGGTGAAATCCTGTCTCTCCTAAAAATACAAAAATTAGCCAGGCATGGTGGTTGGCACCTGTAATTCTAGCTACTTGGGAGGCTGAGGCAGTGCAATGAGCCGAGATCATGCCACTGCACTCCAGCCTGGCAACACAGCGAGGCTCTGTTTGAAAAAAAAAAAGCAGCTTCCAAGATTATTGATAAAATGTAAATGTTTTCCAGATGTTAATATGTGGTCTATATTATGCAGGTAAAAAATGTAAGTTTCCTAATTGTTTGAAGGATGTAAACTACTTCTTTGTCCTTTGAAAGCCATAGAGTTGCCTGCTTCACTATTGGTATAGCCTGGGGACATATAAAAGTAATCACACCTCTAAGTAATCACACCTCATGTAAGGTGTATAAGAAAAGTAAAATATGTTTTTAGTAAAATTTATAAAATGGCATGTAAATGCTCATTTATCTTAGAGATAAAGACTTCTCTTATATCAAATCACATAAAGCTAAAGATTTAAGCAGATGGAAGAACAACTGTACATGTTAATCTTGCAAAAGAAAATGCTGTCTGAACACATTAAATAAAAAGGGATATATTATATGGTTACTCTATAAGTGAAGCATTGAAATAAAAGTGCAGCACGGTTTTCTTGAGATGCTAATCTGCTCTTTAGCAAAATGTGTAAAGAGTTGTTAAAGGGTTTTAAAAAGTTTATGAAAACCTCACCTCCTTGTTAAACTGATTAAGATAAATTTGTCTATAAGGTTTAATTTAAAAATAGCAGTAAATTGGCCTGGCACAGTGGCTCACGCCTGTAATCCCAGCACTTTGGGAGGCTGAGGCAGGCAGATCATGAGGTCAAGAGATGGAGGCTGATGAAGGACAATGGCCTGAACCTGGGAGGTGGAGCTTGCAGTGAGCTGAGCTTGTGCCACCCCAAGCTGGGCGATAGAGCGAGCCTCTGTCTCAAACAAACAAAGGAAAAAAAAAAAGAATAGCGGTAAATTTAATAGTGGACTAATGCAACAGTAAAATCTGTTTCCACTCTACAATGAGATTTTCATGTAATATAAAGGCTAATAACTAGCTTTTTGTCACTTCAAATTTTTAAATTTATTTTGGCAAAACAAATGACATGATAATCTTTATATTTTATAACAGTAAATGTTTTAAATTTCGTACATATTTGGCAGGCATTTCAAAAACAAATTTTTGTTACAGAGTTGTCCTTTCTGAGTCCTCAATTTTAAATGCTACAGAGGGCATTTAAAACACGTGTTTCAAACACATCTTTAACATGTATTTTTAAAAGTATTTAACAACCTTATGCATTTAAGTTGTTTAAATACATGTGGTTACCAAGCTAATTTTAATTTTCTTCAGGTTACATTTTAGTAAATAATATTAACATAAGTTTTGTAGCCATATGGGGTGTCAAAGTTCTAAGGTCTAAAAAGGCTATCAAGCTTAATCAAAATTATTATGTTCAGCCATTGTAAACCATAAAAATAGCCATTTTTTGTCAACGAGTGTCTGTAACCACTTTAGGCATTCTGTCATTTACAGACAATTGTCTTGTTTTAATCCTTTTCTAAAAATGGTTTATAATTAGCTGTAGGACTTTAACAGCTGCTCTCAAATGCAGATTTATAATTAGATATTAACAAAACTCATGAAAAGCTTAAGAAAATGGACTAAAAACACTGAAGTCATTTTTTCAACATTGACTTCAAATATTTCTGTGTATTTTGTTTTTCAGAGTTAAGGGAACTTTCTTTTGTGCAGGCAACCGTGTTCAACAACTGATTAAAGTATACAATTGTAAAAAATATAAAAATATTTTATTTTTCTCTCCCTGTTTTCTCTAATACTTGGTAACTAATTTTTGCTTTTCTTAACTTACAGCAATATAGTTGTTTGCATCAGTGCAAAAAAAAATATTTGTTTTAACAAAACAAAACTGGAAAAAAACTGGTTATTTTACTGAGGCTTTGACTGAAAGGATATGTTTCTCTTTAAAGAATAAAGTTTGAGGCAGGGCATGGTGGCTCACACCTGTAATCCCAGCACTTTGGGAGGCCAAGGTGGGGGTGGATTGCCTGAGGTCAGTAGTTCAAGACCAGCCTGACCAACATGGTGAAACCCCATCTCTACTAAAAATACAAAAAAAAAAAAAAATAGCCTGGCGTGGTGGTGATCACATGTAACCCCATCTACTTGGGAGGCTGAGGCAGGATAATCACTTGAACCTGAGAGGCAGAGGTTGCAGTGAGCTGAGATCATGCCATTGCATTCCAGCCTAGGTGACAAGAGCAAGACTTCCTCTGAAAAAAAAAAAAAAAGAATAAAGCTTGACTTCAATAAACAACATACGTCCCTTAGGGAAAAAAATGGCTTTAAACCTTGTCTACACCGTTCCCATTCAGGGTTCTGAACCTGTGGTAAGTAGAGAATATCACTTTCTCAAAAGCCTCAAAACACCCCATGCTTTTGGTAACTCAATAAGAGAGGAGTTTACCCAGCTCAGGTATTTAAGGGTACAAGCTCATGGCTGGTCTCAGCGTTAAAACTTCCTGAGATTCCTTGCAGAACGGAGTTCCATAAAAGCCAATTGAAAAAAAAATGTAAAGGTAATTATTCTTGGCTGCACTTTATAAAACTAGGCCAAGTGGAAGACTGACATCTATTTTCCAAACAATTTAGTTCTATCATGATTTTTTTTACAAAAATATGAACTGAAGAGAAATAATGTGTTTCAAAACTTATTGTACTTCTGTCATTAATGCACATAGTCTCATAAGTTCTCATAAGTTGTTTTTAAGTTGTTGCCTACATTTTAAACTAACCCTGCTGAATCCCATGAACCAATTAATAATCTTTGACTTTAGATCAAAGTAAACAGAAAGTAATGCGTAATTTAAAAATTTGTTACAATATTATATACAATTCTTGGCAAAAATCCTACAAATCCTGCCAGCTGATGAAAATAAATATGGTTCCCATAGTACAGAGGCTTGTTTGTATTTTTTTAATTAAAGCTGAGTTCCATATACCTAAATCTTAGCAGGCATAACTGTAGCCATCAGTTATAAGGGTGTGTCACGAGGCTTGGGACACTTAAGCTGTCCTTAGCCAACTTGTCATGTTTCAATACATGTCCTTTAGTAACTCTATTTTTTTTCCTTGAGGCTGTCAACTCCAAATAGTAATAATGCAAGTAAGAGCACAAATAAAATCACCTATCTTCTGAGGACTCTGAAACAATGTCTGAAATAAATTCTAACTGCTGTTTTTTACAAACACCCGTCTGCAGCAGAAAGTAGCCAGAAAGATCAACACTTAATCTCCCTAAAGCAGTTAGGTTCTTTATTTCTGAGGGGAGACTGAGAAAAGTTAGCTAGCTTCTCTTAGGTAAAAAGCAAGGCAAGGGTTTCCAGAGAGCCCCAAGCAGATATGTCAGTGCCTCAACAAAACATAACACAAAAATCAGCCTTAAAAGAAATTAAGCTGAAGCCAGTGATACAGGACCTAACACAGTGGCTACTGCCTGAACATATTCCTGCAGCTACACAGACAGAAGAAACTCCAGTCCATTCTGGAAAAAAAAAAAAAAAAAACTTGCACAAAACTCAGGCTTACACAGACAAAAGAAAGAGGTGTGGCATAGAATATTTTTGTCCTTTGTATACTCAGTGCCCCACACCCACAACGAGAACATTTTATTCTCCTTTCACAGGCATAAATTCAGCAAGCTTCAGTGGGTTCTCATTGGCTGTATTTGTTGTTATTGTTCAGACAGTAAGTCCAGCTTCTAAGAATTATCATTTAAGCTCCTGACTGATCCTGGGCCAAACTCACAAGCCAGTCTTTCATTTGCATTTTTAAGTCTTCTTGGGCTATCCTGAGCAGTCTCTATGAATTATCACTTCAGCCTCCGATTGGTCCCAGACCAAGGTCTTAGGCTATGCTTTCTTACTGGTCCAAGACCAAGGCTAAGACACATTGTATAAGATAGCTGACAAACTAAGAACATCCCTTTCTCTTTTCAGTTTATAAAAATTTTAAACACTTGCCTCATAGTTTGCAACTCATGTGGGCCCATATTTCTGCTAGTGAAATGGTCTCTTCTTTTGCATATTAAAGTTTTCCTCAAACTTTACCCATGTGTTCATGCTCCTTAATCTTCTAAATTGTGTGTCTGTGTAGGTGTGTGTGTGTGTGTATGTGTGTGTGCATATACATATATATATACACACACATATGCTATGTGTATTTATACATATATCTATATACACAAACCAGACTGTATATATACACTTACATATACTGAGTAGTACATATGTGTATGTGTTGCTCTGAGCAATATCTAAAACAAAAAAGAATTGTTACATCTTGTTGCACTGGTAAAACTAGTACATTATCCAGACATGTGACCTGCTTTGTAGCTTTTTTTTTAAATCAGGACTGCCTGAAAAATAAACCTCTTTCTTAAGATTAACTGGCACTCAACTGAGTCAGAAAATACAGAGGTGTGTTTTACTCACCCTCTCTCAGCCTTTCCATAAAGATTGAGGGATTCTCATCAAGTTTTAATCTATTATGTTTATCTTAGAGTAATTAACAGGTTTGGCACTGTTCTTTTACTAGCGTTCCTGTACATGCATTCTAAATTTTTATTCTTTTCCACTCGTCTGTCAAATGATGGGGATTCCTATTACGTTTTCAAAGACCACTGTCTTTTTTCCTGTTGGGAATAAAGATTATGCTATCTGTTCACCTTAGTTTTGTCTTTCACCATCCCTTTTTCTAGATTTCTTTCACTTTATACTTTTAGGCTGGGTCTAGTAAGTATATTGTTCACCTTCAAATGCTTTTGCTGCTAGTAAAGTTGCCAAATTTTCTGCAGCTTTGGTTTAGGATTAACATAGCATGTCTCCACATACAATGAAATACCTGTGTTAGATTTTGGAATGCCTCTATATATCTATTAGAGTCATCAGAGAACGCGACTAGATTTACATTTATTTTTCTAAGGCCCTGCAATGAAAAGAAAACTTGAAATCTATTAGTACCATGTTTTTTGGCATTTTCTACAGGGCCCATATTGAAATTGGTGGTTTACAGGGTGGAACAGGGAGAGAAACTGATGACATGGGCATTAGAAAGCCTGTAAAAGAGGTGCAGGTAGGGCATTTAGAAGTAGCTTTTAAGGGTTTACCAAGGGTTTGTATCTCTGACTTTGGGGCATTATCTTTTGTACGCCTACTTTATGTGATGGCCAAAGCTCAGAGGCAGTTTTACAATGCTTACAAAGATCTGGGTTATCTACCAAGGCAACGGAAAATTGTACATTGGAAACACTGTACGTTTCTAGGCTGCATCTCTGTTTAAAGAAGTTTTACAAATGATACCTACTAAGATTCTCTCTCATTGTCCCCTGCAGGTGTGAAAACACTAATTGCTGTTGGGGAGATTGAGCATTGCTCTTTCTAGCTACTTTTTGCTAGGAAGGGTCATCTTGTAAGGAAATACAACAGCTGGAATTCACACTGAGGTTAGGGTAAGGTTTTTCAAAACCACGGTGTTTACATAAGTGGTTTCATTTGCAGTACAATTTGTTTGATTGCCTCTATGTGAGAAGAAACAATTTCAGTTATCAAAATATGAAGTGTTAAAATGAGATGAGGTGAGGAAAAGGATAGCTTAAAAATTCTCAGGCTGCTGACATGCTGTTATAACTAATAGCTATAGATATGCTTAACAAGTTTTGGGTGCATGGGGCTTGGCTTGGCTTAGCTTCCTTGGTCTTATCCCCCAAAACACAAAACCCCCTCAAGTATGAGTCCACTATATACTCTCATTACCTGGCAAGATTTGTAGAGTGATTGCCCACAACAAATATATTGTTAACATATTTTGCAATATTAATCTTTTTATATTTTCAACCTAGCTGCAGCTAGAGATTTCTGGCTGGCTCACAGGGATCAACAGGGATAGCCTGAAATATAGGCAAATACTAAAGACAACTAATGAGATGAGAATATGATGGCAAACGTATGATAAGATTTGAAACATGTAGGCTAGTTGAGGTAGCTCACACCTGTAATCCCAGCACTTCAAGATCAAGATCAGCCTGACCAACACATAGAAACACAGTCTCTACTAAAAATACAAAATTGTCCAGGCATGGTGTCACATGCCTGTAATCCCAGCTACTTGGGAGGCTGAGTCATGAGAATCATGTGAACTCAAGAGACAGAGGTTGTGGTGAGCCAAGATAGTGCCATTGGCCCTCCAGTCTGGTAAACAAGAGTGAAACTTCATCGCAAAAAAAAGAAAAAAGAAAAGACTTAAACATAATTTTTCTCTCTTCATTTCTTATTACTGTAAATAAACAAAGTATGTTAGGCCTGAGTTGAAAATAGTAAAATGAACTATAATTTTATATTTAACCTAAGTATTTGCATAAAGTGCATCAAAAATAATTATTTTTAAATAGTCTCTCTAAATTGGCTTTTACGAAACTGTTCTTCAGGAGGAAACTCTGATAAGAACTCTTAAAGCCAAGAACAACTATGGGTTTTACTTTCAAATACCTATGAGTTGGGCAAACTTTACTCTTCTTGAGGTCCAAAAACATGAAAATCCTGGGCCTGTTAACAAGTGACATTCTTTACTCACCACAAGTCTGGAATATTTTGTGGGTTTTTAATACATATCAGGAGGTAATAAATGCACACTTTATCTGTCATATAAATGAAGTTCTTCTCTCAATCTTGCCCTAGATAGCTTTTCAGATATTGAGCAGCAGGGATAGTAACTGTCTTTTGAGATTATTATTATTTTTGAGATGGAGTCATGCTCTGTCTGCCAGGCTGGAGTGCAGTGGTGCAAACTGGGCTCACTGCAACTCCTGTCTCCTGGGTTCAAGCGATTCTCCTGCCTCAGCCTCCTGAATAACTGGGACTACAGGTACATACTACCATGCCCAGCTATTTTTTTTTTTAATTTTTAGTAGACATGGGTTTTCACCATGTTAGCCAGGATGGTCTCAATCTCCAGCCCTTGTGATCTGCCCACCTTGGCTTCCCAAAGTGCTGGGGTTACAGGCATGAACCACTGCACCTGGCCTAAGAAGATTATTTTTAAGGCAGGTTTCAAAAGTATTAAGAATCTGTTTGACTCTTTTCAGTAGTTTTTTTTCTTGTTGTTTTATAAGTCAAAACTTGGTGGAGGACATTAAAAACATTTCACTGGCTGAAGGCTCATAATGCAATTATAAATATTTAGAGGGCTGAAAAATGTATCTTTCAAAAGTGGTCCATTCTATCTTTGCATGGGAATACTGAGGCTTTATTTCTTTAATGAAGCTTTCTAAGACAAGAGAGACTTCCAGTATATTGCAAAATTGTTTGTTTGTTTTTTGTTGTTGTTGTTATTTGTTTGTTTGGCTCTCTGGTTTCTCAATCTATTTTTTTCTTGGCTGCTTTATCAGTCCCCTACTTGTGTCCTCTACAATGTAGTACCACAACTTTCCATGAAAGAAAAACAGGAGAAAAATCTATGTATATCCTGATGATACTTAATGAGTGACTCATTAAGTCACTGTGATGTGACTGTCAGAAAACGTATTTCTTTCCGCAAAGTGGCATGGTCATAGATGATCAGAAAAGCATATTTAAAACCAGTATAAATATTATAAACATTTCTTTTTTCTTTTTTTGCTTCATTTGAGTGTTCTCACAAGGGCAAGTAACTCAGTGATTTGAACTCTGGTGCCTGGTAAGAGAGGCATATTCTCAGTAATATAATTCAAAGGGACTACTGCATACCCTAACTTTTGTGTTTCTTGTTTTAGGAAAGAGCTCCATTTCTACATTTACTAAGGGAGTTTCTTTGAGTTCCTCTCTGGCTGTGTAAGTTTTTACTACTCTCTGTTAACAATCATGCTGAGACCAGCTCAGTTGGTGAGACCCTAACCCAGTTGCAGTAGTGGAATTAAACACACACACACAGAAATATAGAGGTGTGAAGTGGGAAATCAGAGGTCTCACAGCCTTCAGAGCTGAGAGCCTCAAACAGATATTTACTCACATATTTATTAACAGCAAGCCAGTCATTAGCATTGTTTCTATAGATGTCAAATTAACTAAAAGTATCCCTTATGGGTAATGAAAGGATGGGCCAAATTAAAGGAATAGGTTAAGCTAGTTAACTGCAGCAGGATCATGTCCTTAAGGCACAGATCATGAATGCTATTGTTTGTGTTTAAGAATGACTTTAAGTGGTTTTCTGCACTGGGCAGGCAAGGTGTTCCTTGCCCTCATTCCCATAAACCCATAACCTTCCAGTGTTGGCTTTATGGCCATCATGCACATGTCAGTGCTGGAGAGATTTTGTTTATGGCCATTTTTGGGTCCAGTTTATGGCCAGATTTGTGGGAGGCTTGTTCTCAACATGCTCCCTTCTTTAATTTTCAAATTGATAAAAGCAAACGCAGCTTTGTCATGGTGAGCTACTTCTTGCAGGAGTCAGGATCCACATCTGCAGACTATACAGACAAAAACAATACAGATTAAAAGCACAACCATCATTGAAATCACAGAGCTTCCAAGTGTTTTGATCTACTTTAATGGGTTACCAGCTGCTAATCTGTCTGCAGCTCCTTTAAGCACTCCAGTTCCTGGCATTAAGGTCAGGTGTGCCTGGGATGCTTTAAATATTTGTTCTTTCAATTTTGCAATATATGCTTTTTCATTCTTTCACAAATTTTGATCTTATTAAGAGGTATTAATGGTTTCCACAAATCCTTATGTTTAGCTCCTACAGCAGGCCATATCATTTGAGGCTGAGGTGTAACTATACCGCCACGGTTCCAGATAATAGGAACTCTTGCCATACTTCTTATCATTTCTACCATCCTACCATTTTGTTCAGACAAGCTGAACATAATGTGACCATGGCATGCAGACTGAGGGGGTGCAATTCAAGAGAAACATCCCCTTAGGGGATCAATCAATAATGATTCCATAGGAATCATTGTGCAGCACCTCTGCCTGTTCTGCAAAGAAATTTTCCGAAACAATTACATTCATTATTTCTGTCCAGGTTCTATTTTGTTTACAAATAGGTTTTTGAGGGCAATATGCCTCAATTATAGGAGCAGATTTATTATGTAAAATACTGAGATCAGAAGGCATGTGTAACTGTGGCATAGAGTGACTATATCCAGGCATTATTACCAGACAGGATAGATAAATATGCCCAATAAGCATAATTGTTCTGTGTGTCAGCCCTTGTTGAAGGAATACTCACAGCAGTGGTGATAACTGCTATGATAGCTACCATTAAATTACTCATTGTGACTGGTTGTACTGCTTTTCTCAGGTTTTCTTCCACCATCTTTGACAGCTTCTTGATCTGTCCCCAGGTCAGTGGCTGTGTTCAATGGGTGTTGCTCATGACAGTTGGGGTGTTCCTCAGCGGCAGCCTTGATGTGGCTGCAACTGGGGGATGCTCGGGATCCTCACAGAGTCTCTTCCTTGGCATCTGGCTCAGGATAAGGTTTCAGGTGTCTTGATGGTGTCCAAATCAGTTGTTGATTTTGGCCTGGAGAAACACAAGCATAACCGCTACCCCAAGTTATTATTTTACCTGTTTCCCAATTTCATTATTGGATCTCTCCACCAAATAAATAAGTTGTTCTGCTTCTGTCTTTCCAGGTGGTTTCTGGAGATGCTGTTCAGCTGCTGATAACATCTGGCCTTTGGACAGGCTCAAAAAAATTAAAACTAATAATGCTAGATTCAGTTGCATCTATGGGGTTCCATATTCTCCATTTCCCCCTCTCTGCTTTTGCAACTGCTGTTTTAGGGAAAGATTCATTCTTTCCACTATGGCTTGTCCTTGAGAATTGTATGGGATACCAGTAATGTGTTTAATATTCCACACAGAGAAAAATGTAGCTAGAATTTGGATAGTACTGCCTGGGGCATTATCTGTTTTAGTAGAAGCTGGAATGCCCATCACCACAAAACACTGCAAAAGGTGATGCTTAACACAGGCAGAAGGCTTTCCTGATTGGCATGTGGCCCAGACGAAGTGAGAAAAGGTGTCCACACATACATGTACATAGGCTAGTCTCCCAAATGAGGAAACAAGTGTGATATTCATTTGCCAAAGAGAGTTAGGTTCCAATCTTCGAGGATTAATTCCTCCTATAAAAGATGAGGAATGTACCATTTGGCAACTTGGGCATCACTGGATAATAGCTTAACTTATTTCCAGGTAATGCTGTATCTGCATTTGAGACAAGGCATTAACATGGTTTAAATTGTGAAAGTGTCTAGCATTAGATACTGCATTAGCAACTAGGTGATCAGCCATTTGATTCCCTTCAGTCAAAGGTCCTGTAAGAGGTGTATGAGCCCTAGTGTGAGTGATGTAAAAAGGGTACATTCTACTTCTAACTGCTGTTTGCAGTTGGTTAAATAAAGGCATCAGTTGTTCATCTGCATGAAATCATAACTGAGCCTTTTCAATTAACTGTGTGGAATGAAACACCTATGAAGAATCAGAAATCACATTAATAGGCATATCAGAGCAGCACATACTTCAATTACAGCTACAAGTTCCTCTTTTTTGAGCTGAAGTATAGGGCTTCTGAAAAACTTTACTTTTTGACCAAGAATAAGAAGCCTTACCATTATCAGACCCATCTGTAAAACAATGAAAACGCTTAGCAGGCGGCAGATTGTTTACCACAGGGATTGTAAATGCAAACCATTGACAGTCATGCTCACCTAAGGGGACAGTTAATAAATAGTCTTTTAAATCTATGACTACTAAAGGCCAATTCTTTTTGGACTTATAGCAGGAGAAGGCAATCCTGGCTGTAATGCTCCCATAGGTTGTATAACTGAACTGATAGCTCTTAAGTCAGTTAACATTCTCCATTTACCTGATTTTTTCTTAATTATGAAAACTGGAGAATTCCAAGGGGAAAATGTTGGAGCTATGTGCCCATTTTCTAATTGTTCAGTAACTAATTTCTCTAGAGCCTCCAGTTTATCTTTACTTAGCAGCCATTGTTCTATCCAAATTGGCTTATCTCTTAATCATTTTAAAGATATAGCTTCTGGAGGCTTAACAATGGCCACCATGAAAAATTGTTTCCTAATCTTTGGCGAGAATTTGTCTTTCCACTTGAAGATTTTGTTTCAACCCTTGCAATTTTTTTGTAGTCTCATACCAGGAACATACCCCATTTCATGCACCATATGTGGACTTTGAGGGCTATATAATTGTTCTGGAATTAGAACTTGTGCTCCCCATTGTTTTAATAAATCTCCTCCCCATAAATTTATAGGTACCAAAGTTATAATTGGTGGAATAGTCCCAGGTTGTCCATCAGGCCCTTCACAAAACAAAACAGAACTACTCTGATATACTTCAGGGGCTTTAGCAACTCCAACTCTGTTAAAATGAGCGGGTTGAATTGGCCATCTGGATGGCCAGTGCTGTAGAGAAATGATTGAAATGTCCGCTACTGTATCTACCAAACCTTTAAATTTCTTTCTCTCAATAGTTATTTCACAGGTAAGATGTTTATCAGTAATTTGACTTACCCAATAAGGTGCTTTGCCTTGTATATTTGTGCTTCCAAGTCCTCCTGTTCATTTAATTTCACATTTTCCCATTCCCATATACAGCACAATCAGGAGCTGTGCTATACACTCTCCTGGCTCTGCTTTTCAGGGAACAGAAGTAGATATAACAATTTCAATTTCCCCATTATAATCTGAATCAATGACTCCTGTATGTATTTATACCCCTTTTAAACTTAAACAAAAGCTGCCTAGAAGTAATCCTATTGTGTCTGCTGGCAAGGGTCCACAGACTCCTGTTGTGACCTTTTGTGGCAGTTCCCCAGGCAGAAGCCTCACAGCTTTTGTGCAGCATAAATCTACTGGGGCACCACCAGCTGTGGCAGTGGACAGACATTGTACAGAGGTGAGGGAAGAGCCTGAGCTAGAAATGCCCCAGTTTAGAACAGGGCCTGGGATGGGGACCCCATGGCATTTCCTGAAATTGGGTTCCCTTCTTTATCAAACTTAGAGTGACACTGATTAGAACAATGTTGTCCTTTTATACATTTTGGACATATTTCATGCTCAGCAGTTTTCTTTTTTCTCCTATCTGGTGGCCTGACTCGCTGATTTTTTCTACATTCTTTTTTAGTATGACCGTGCTTCCCACAGTTGAAAGAAGCTCCAGGAAATGGAGTATTTCCTTTATCCACTCTCAGTCCTGCCATTGCCTGTGCCAACAAAGTAGCTTTATGCAGATTGCTTCTGATACCATCACAGGCCTTGATATAATCAACTAAATGTGCTTTCCCTGTGATAGGTCACAGAGCAGCCTGGCAATCAGGATTAGCATTGCTGAAAGCTAATAATGGCAATACTATATCCTGAGCAGCCAAATATGCAGTCATCTTTTTAAGAGACTCCTGTAACAGAGCTATAAAATCAGTGTATGGGTTCTTTAGGTCCCTGTTTTATAGCACTAAAGGAAGGATATTGTTCTCCACATGAAGTGATTTTTTTTCCTGAGCTCTAATGCACACTCCTCTAAGCTGTTCGATGTCATCATCCTGCATGACCAGTTGTGCATCTGAATCAGCCCAGCCACCAACCCCCAAAGTTGGTCTGCAGTTATATTAATTTAAGGTTGCACATGGGCGTTGTGAGCAGCCTGAATAGAAGCTTCATCTGCCCACCAAGTTTTAAATTGTAGGAACTGAGCAGGAGTTAAACAAGCTCGAGTAAAAGCATCTCAGTCAGTAGGAATCATCTGACTGGAAACAGCAACATTCTTCAACAGTCCCATTACAAAAGGAGAACCTGGTCCATACTGATTTATAGCTTGCTTAAATTCTTTTAGTAATTCAAAAGGAAAAGGTTCAAATTTAGCTATAATATTTCCCTGTTGATCTCGGTGGTGTATTCTAACAGGGAACTGCCAAGCCTCTAAATCACCCTCCCATCTGGCTTGTTGAATTCCTGCCTGAATAGAACTAAGAGTGGTCACTCAAGGTGCTGCTTGAACAGTCATGGGGGTAAATAGTTTTTGCCCAGTGTCCTCCAGAGAAGAAAGATATGGAGGGTCTTTTTCTTCATAATAATAATGAGGGTGTGCAGAACTATAGGGATGAACCTCTCCTTCCTTTGCCACTTTAGCTTTAGCTGGCAAATAAACATGCTCTGTAACCTCTTCTGTTACTTCCTTATATTCTCCTTCCTCCTCATCATCAGTATGAAAAAGTTCCAAGGTGGAACGAAACACACCTCACACTTCTCCCATTGTTACCCTGATGCTTCTGAGCTCCCCTTCTTACTCACCACGGGGATTGTTTTAAGAGTACTCGGGTGTCCTCCAGCTAGTTCCACCTTCTCAAACCATCACTCTGGTGATGCTTCAACCTGGATTCAAGCCCCTATGATGGACACCACTTGCCAAGACCAGCTCAGTCTGGGAAACCCTAACCCAGTGGTGCTAGAGGAATTAAGGACACGCACACAGAAATATAGAGGTGTGATTTGGGAAATGGGGTCTCACAGCCTTCAGAGCTGAGAGCCACAAACAAAGATTTACCCACATATTTATTAACAGCAAGCCAGTCATTAGCATTGTTTCTATAGATATTAAATTAACTAAAAGTCTCCCTTATGGGAAACATAGGGATGGGCAGAATTAAAGGAATAGGCTGGGCTAGATAAATGCAGCAGGAGCACAGATCATGCCTGCTATTATTTGTGACTTAAGAATGCCTTTAAGTGGTTTTCCATACTGGGCAGGTGAGGTATTCCTTGCCCTCATTCCTGTAAACCCACAAACTTCCAGAGTGGGCTTTATGGCCATCATGAACATGTCACAATGCTGCAGAGATTTTGTCTGTGGCCAGCTTTGGGGCCAGTTTTTGGCCAGATTTTGGGAGGCATGTTCCCAACACAATCATATTCAGGTTCTTCAGTTATTTCTGTGAAGAAATTTCCTGGGTTCAAGCAAAGTCAGGTTGTTAACCAAACTACAAATTTTTCAGCAGCAAAGCTTGATATTTTAGGGAAAGATTGTCTATTATCCAAAAACATTCTTTAGAGGATAGCAGTTCTCCTAAATTATGTAGGGTGTAAACAGTAATATTATTCCCCATCGTTAACTTTGTAGCTTCCAACACCAGCATGTCCAACACTGCTACTCAACTGCTTGGAGGCAGTCTGTTTATTCTTCAGGCAGCAGGTTGAGATCCTGGCTTAGGTAACTTACCAACTGCTTGTCTGGACCATGGGCCTGAGTTGAAACTCTCAAGGCCATCCATTTCTTTTGTGAAGCATAAAATTTAAATGTCAACTTTATGGGATGACTGAAGGTAGGTGCTTTGAGTAAGGCTTGTTTTAACTGATTAAAGGTATTTTGAGCTTCAAGTGCCCAGATTAGAAAGTTAGCCTTAGCTGCTTGAGTTTATTTTATAACGTGATATAAAGGGTTACCTAGTTTACCATAGGTCGGTATCCACAATCTGCAAAAATCGATAATGCCCCCAAATCCTCTTAGTTTTAGAGATGGGAGAAAAGAAAAAGAGGAAATGGGCTAAACCCTCTCCTTGACTAATGCTCTAGTTTCTTCTGATAGGACCAGGCCTAAGTACTTCACTGAGGTCTGACAAAGCTGAGCCTTACATTGTGATTCTTCATAACCTCTGCTTGCTAGATAATTGAGAAGCCTTCTCGGTTGGGGCACAGAGGAGAATGTCAAATTGTAAAACTTTAACCTGAGGATGAGAGAACTCAGAGAGGTCCCTTGATAATGTCTACTAAAACAGGTGAAGGCTTTCTTAAACCGCTTTGGCAATACTTTCCATGTTAACTGTGTATTCTGTTTGGACAGATTCTCAAAGAAAAAGAGGTATTGGAAGCCAGGGTGCAATGATAAAAATAAAAAAGGCATCCTTCAGGTCTAAAACTGTAAACCATTCAGTTCTCTTGGGAATTTGAGTTAGCAAAGTACAAGAATTAAGAACAACCAGATAGAGTGGAAAAACTGCCTCAATAGTGAGACAAGTGTTCTTAACTAGCCTCCAATCCTCATTGGGTTTCTCTACTCCTAATATTTGCAGTTTTTTAAAGACTGATGTGGGGTCTAAGGAGGCCTTTCTCCTATAGCTTATTTATAATGTCTTCTAGCATTTTTCTACCTTATGGCTTTGGGAAATACTGCCTCTGGCTAGAAAGAATAGTGGGATCCTTAAGGTAAATATTGATGCATGTAATGGCCGTAGTTCCGTAATTTTTTTCTTGATATCCCACACCTTTTCATTAATACTGATTTCCACTAAGGGGAGAAAAAGATTTTGTCCAGAGCCATTAAAATGGTGGCTTCTATATGGGTCAAAATATCTCTACCTAGTTAATATTGATTTCCACTAAGGGGAGACAGAGCATTTGTCCTGGAGCCATTAAGATGATGCCTCCTATATAGGCCAGAATATCTCTACCTAGTAATAAAGTGGGACTTTCAGAAATGACTACATTGGCATGAGTAAATAGAAGGTTGTTCCAACTATAACTGTGAGCTGAGAAAATATTGGGTAAAGTTCTTTGCTGACACATCAATCATTTGTCACATAATGGAAGGATAGAAGACCTAGACTGGAGAGGAGAACAAAAAGACCTGCTCCAGCTTCCAGAAGGAATTCTACCTTCCTCCCTCCCACCTCAAGAATCACTCAAGGCTCCTAAGGAGTATGGCCCTTTAGGAGTATGGCAGCTCTTAGAGCTGAGGAATTGATATCTAGGAATTATTAGTCCTGCTAGAGGATTTGTGAGACTGATCCTGGGCCTAGTGATGTATGCCTCTGGAAACAGCACTCCTTTCAGTGGTTACCACAACAAGTTGGACAGTGTTAAGTTGGTTTCCTTTGTTGTCTCAGCATTTCTTGTTAAGTGTCCTGTCTTGACAAACTGATAACAGTTATCAGGTGCCCTCAGGGACCCGCATTGTATAGACCTGTATTGTGGTCTTTAGAGTCTCTGTTCTTTTCTTTTCTCTTTTTCTGCTATGCTTGTGTTTGTTCCCTGTTTTAAGTCTGAAATTGCCACATTCAGGGGGTTCTCTAGAATGTTTCTGAGAGGAGAAAGCTAGCTTGACTTAGGGGGACAGCAAGGAATTGTTCCTGGGAAACCCCCAGCCTAGAGGTCACTGTATCATTTATACATACTACACTAAGCAGCCTGAAAAATAAATCAGGTTGCAGACTTCAATAAGATAACTAACACATGGGTGTTGTACCTAGAGATGCACCTGTGTGTTTACAGGCAGAAGAACCTTCAATCCATTCAGATAAAAATCTTTCACAAATTCTGATTCACTCAAATAAGAAAACTAGGCCTGGCATAAAAATATCCTTGTCCTTTTTATAATCAGTGGGCTCTCAGGAAGCAGTTTCTTCTTCATTTGGAAACATAAACAGAGTGGGTTCTGGTTGGCACTGGTTTTTTTCTTTTTGGACTGTGAGCTGGGCCTCTATGAATCATTATTTTAGTTATTAATTAGGCCTGGGCCAAATTCTTGGGCCAAGCTTTAACATCAGCTCCTGATAAGTCATGGGATAAGCTGAACATACACTATAAATTATGACTTCAGTCCCTGATTATTTCTGTGCAAGCCTCCTGGGCTAAGCTTTTTAATTAATCTCAGGCAAAGACCCTGGGCCAAGCTGAATCACATGTTCTTCCAAACAGCCCACTGACTAAGCACATTTCTTTGTCTTCCCACTTCATTATAACCCTGAAACCCAGCCTCATAGTAGAAAACACAGTTGGGCCTCTCTTTTTACTAGGAGAGAGCTTTTTCTTTTACTCATCTCTTTTGTTTTAATCTCATCTTTGGTGCCATAGCTTCTTAATTTTTTTTGGATGTAATACAAAAATCTTTGGGTATAATATCATACGAAGGGATATTACTAAATCTTGGTGCATTGGTGGGACTACAACATATATTGATGCATGGGCTGAGAAGCAAATAATTCATAAGAGGGTAAGAATGGATCTTTAATCTTTTACATTCATTTTAAAAACGGGTTTGTTTTTTTCAATCTAGTTTTCTTTCATGAAGAGCCTGGCTACCACATGGGATGTAAAGGAGATCATAGGGAAACTGCAAGTTTCTCACTGAGGTTACAACTCTGTAATCTGTTTTCCCTTAGACTAGTTCCAGTCCCTAACAGCTCATCAGGCTGTTAGCACAAGGAGTTCCAGTTTTTGTCTATTAAATTTACCATTTTTCTTCTCACAACTATTATGTCTTGTATCCATTTTCTGTATGGAATGCTCTGGGCATTTTTACAGCCTAGGTATAAAATTTTGCTGAGTAGAGTCACTCAATGACTTAAGCAGGAATGTAATTCAGAAAGGTTTGTTTTTGTGATTTCCCTGAAACAAGGGGAATTCAAGAATTCAGTATAAATGTTTACCTGTTAAGGGCCTTTCTGTCCAACAATGATAGAGTTTTATGGCACTGTATGGGAGGATATTTTAACCAAAGTGAATAGTCTTTTTTTAATTTGGATTTTTAAGAGATATTATTGTTTTCCATAGAACAGTTATATCATGAGACAAGTTAAATTTTGCCTGATTGGGGGCATACACTGGAGACAAGTGATCAAACCCTGAACTGTCTTTCTAACTTTTGGCTGAAGTGAGTTTGGAGTCAGAATTATTGTTCTTTCTTTTTCTTTTTTTTTTTTTTTTTGGATGGAGTTTTTGCTCTTGGCATCCAGGATGGAGTGCAATGGTGGGATCTTGGCTTACTACAACCTCCACCTCCCAGGTACAAGTGGTTCTCCTGCCTCAGCCTTCTGAGTAGCTGTGATTAAAGATGCCCACCATCATGCCTGGATTTTTTTGTATTTTTAGTACAGATGGGTTTTTACCATGTTGGCCAAGCTGGTCTTAAACTTTTTCCTCAGGTGATTCACCTGCCTTGACCTCCCAAAGTGCTGGGATTACAGTTGTGAGCCACCATGTCTGGCCAGGAGTCAGGATTTTTAACCTAGCATTTCTAGCCTTACAATACCCCCTAGTGAAGTGAGATTTATTTTCTATTGAAAGCCTTGGCAAGTCATTGTCCAAAACTTATGGTTTCCTAATTATTTTCCCAATGATATTCCTCTAGCAGTGATTAGGCCCCATGTTCTATCTGTAAGCAGGCAGCCTCCACTTTAACTGTTGGGAGGAAGACACTGTTGAAGGGCAGATTTTAACCTCTTTGCTGTCCCCATCTAATGAAAGACCAGCCATTCAGCTTTTGCACTTTTTTGAGGCACCTATTCTCCGTTTTCTTAATTTGGGATTTAAAATGTTTGAAAGTCAATCTCTCTCATTCTCTGAGATTCTGATGTTTCTCTGGGAGCATAGTTAGGAAAAGCAAGTTAATATGAGGACATTTTCTCCATTAAAAAGTCTTGCACAAATTCTACTACTAAATAACGTCTCCCTAAAAACTGAGTAGATGCTTGATGCAGGTAAGCATGACTAGTAAGCTGACTAGCTCTCCCCAAATCCTTGAGTAAAGGTTGTTGTTTCATCTATGGGAAGCATGTATGATAGATTTTCAGACTCAGATGAGACAGGGGAAGTAGAAGAAGGGTACCGTAACATTTTCTATTTACCCTGCATCACAACAAAAGCAAGAACAGGTCTCAAGGACACCTTGTCTCCCCTCTGTTTCTAGATGGCAACGATGCATCTGCAGAGTGCATTCCAATGATATGCATTTGGAAACACTGGAATTCCATCAACCCTGAGACTCTGAATTAAAAAAAAAAGCTTAAGCCAGGTGTTGTGGCTCACACCTGTAGTCCCAACACTTTGGGAGGGCAAGGTGGGCAGATTGACTGGTCAGCATGGTAAAATCCCATCTCTGCTACAAATACAAAAATTAGATGGATGTGGTGGCAGATGTGGTGGCAGATGTCTTTACTCCAAGATACTCAGGAAGCTGAGCCAGGAGAATCCCTTGAACCCCAGAGGCAGATGTTGCACTGAGACAAGATTGTGCCATTGCACTAAAGCTTGGTCAACAGAATGAGACTCTATTTCAAAATACAAATAAATGTAAATATATATATACATATACATATACATTTAAAAAACAGCTTATATTCTGTTGACAACAAAGTGGCCATTTTACAAAGAGGAGTCCTGGCCTTCTCAAAGAAGAATAGTTTCAATACTATCTGGCAACTAAGGCTCTTTTGCCCTTCAAGAAAATTTGAATTTTGTAAGCATTGTGGAATTTACTTTGCCTTTTTGTTAGCCATACAAAGCAAGTGTACAATATATAATTTTCAAAAGTCAGAGAGAGAAATCTCTGGAGAACCCTCAGATGCTATTTCTAGTGCCCTATCTGCCTTCTTTATCTGGGGCTACCAATAGCCATATAGAAACTCCTCTGGTTGTGCTACCTTAAGAAACCTCTGACTTTGCTGCTGCCTGTATAGCAAATGCCCAATGAACATGGTGGAACTAATTTAAATTTCCTTATCATTGCAGTAACATTAAACCAATAAAGTAGGACTTAGGCAAGTTCTCTGATGACCCTGATAGACATACACAGGCTTTTCAAAATTTAAACCAAGTGTTTAATCTAATGTGCAGAAATGTTGTGAGACTTTTAGGCCAAATTTTAACTGCTGCTGCTGCTGCTGCTGAAAAACAGGCAGCATTGCAGGGAGCAAAGAATTTTGAAGATGAACAACTGGTACCTTACATTCAGGAAAGAAACACAGTTGAAGGAAAAAGTTAGTATAAAAGAGATGAATTACTATTTCCAATACATACAAAAACAGTGCTTTTTGAAAACCCTAATTGATGTCTGAGTGATCCCATGGATAAGTGGATAAGAAAACACTTTCTTACGTGCCTATTAGCAGGCTTCCAAAGAACTAGAACAAAACCTCTTAAATAATCTAAACTATCATTGTTGAATCACAAACCAGATAAAAATCTCTTAGGCTCTTTGGAAAGTCTGAGTGAAGCTTTAGTGAAACATACCTCTCTACCTCCTAAATCCATCAACAGACAGATAATGTTAAAATACATGTTTATTTCTCAGGCAGCCCCTAATATCAGAAGAAAACTACAAAAGCAGGCCATGGGATGACTCAGCACTGTGTACAGCCTCCTGGGGTGGATTTTTCAGTCTTTTACAACAAGACTTGGAACGAGGAGTCCCAGAAAATCCAGGGGGGTCATAAGAGAATGAAAGAGGTACTACGGCTACATTACAGGCCTACAAGTTGCAGAATTACCAAGGTGCACCTGCTAATTTCTACTGGTGTGACAAGCCAGGACACTTTCAAAGGGATTGCACAGGGAGCAAGAAGAATATACTTAACTTTGTCCAGCCTGAGGTGGAGACCAGTGAAAGTAAAAATGACCCCAGTGACATTTGTCACCAATCAAATGTGATTTCCCCTGATTGTTCAGCAGGAATAATGGGTCCCAGGCTCTACAGCCATTGTGATACAGAGGATCCAAGTAATTCTGGGGGTAAAGGCTAAATAATTTTCATCTAGTTTTAATCTGTTATCAGTATCTTAGAGTAATTAAGAAGTATGGCCCTGTTCCCTCATCAACCTTCCAGTATGCTAATTAGATTTTTTTTTCACTCATCTATAAGATCAACAAGATGCCAATTTGTTCAAGAAACACTGTTTCCTTTCTTATTAGAAATAAACATTTTGGTATTTGTTTAACTTTTTTTTCCCCTTTCACCCTCCCTTCTTCTTGAATTTTGGCTGGCTGTAAGAAACACACATTTCCTCTATAAAAAATTCTGCTATCTATAAAGCTGTCTGCTTTACTGTGACATTTAGGGATTGCTTTAGGAGTAATGTAGTATTTTACAAGTAAGATTGAACACTTGGGTTATGCTTTGAAATGCCTCTGTATATGAATCAGGGTCATCAGAGGACTTGCTTGTTTCCTGTTATTTGTGTAAGGCCCTGAAATGAGAAGAAAACTTGAACTCTAGTAGCACCACGTCTATCGATTATTTCCTGCAGGGGCAGCAGTGAAGTTGGAAGTTTCCTTGGTGGCACAAGAAGAAAAGCTGATGAAATGGCTGTTGGAGGGCCTGCATTAGGGTGGCAGGTAGGGCATTTAGAAGTCACATTTGAGGGTTCCTGAGGGGTTTGTCTCTGACTTTAATAAATTATCTGTTTTAAACTTGCCTGATGTGACTGCCAAGAGGGCAGTCAATTTTACAATGTTTATGATGATCTGGGTTGTCTCCAAAATCAATGTAAGCTTATACATAGAAAATTTCAAAGTGGTTTTTTTTTCCCCATCTCAAGAAAAGATCTAGTTGTTGAATAGTATTAAAATGAACACTTCCCTCAGGAAGCCAGGCCTGCCTGTCTGGAGCTGGTAAGATAGCCATGCCCTTTTACCAAAACAAACAAACAAAACCACTTTTTTTCAGTCACATGGTCAAATAAATTCCAGTGTTTCTGAATGCAACCTAGAGAAGTCCAGAATGCAGAAGGTTTGTGACCTTTCCAAATATATAGAAAGAGAAAGAATCCCACAATCTCCTTCCTCTTTTTGAAAAACCCTGAGTGAAAAGAAAGATAGAAAGTGTGTTCATTGTTTTTTCATTTTTCTTGTCTTTTATGGGTCTGGCAACTATCATAGGTGTCCTCCATGGATACAACCATAATCTTCACCCATGGTTCCAGAGTAGCTAGTAAGAAGGAGAAGTGAAGTAATATTCACCTGCACAAGGCATTAGCTCTTCAGTAGTGATCCTTTGTTGGTCTCCTAAGCATACTCAACCCAGAAGATTCCAAAGGTAACTTGGCAACCTAAGAAAGATTATGGATAGTTTGATTTGAGCAAGGACCTTTTGCACAGGGAGATGTTCAATACTATTTCTGTCTTTCTTTGCTGTTGCCCTAGTAAAATCTTGAAATTCCAGAAAATGAGATCGATTGACTTTGAAACATAAAATTCTCTTTTAGTTTAAATGCCATTGCTGCTGGAAGCAGAATACATGCCTCCAAAAATGTAGGGCTTGAATGGCTGGTCTTCTTAAAATAGCCCTAAGTGGCCGGGTGCAGTGGCTCATGCCTGTAATCCCAGCACTTTGGGAGGCAGAGGTGGGCAGGTCGTGAGGTCAGAAGTTCGAGATCAGCCTGACCAATATGGTGAAACCTCATCTATACAAAAATTACAAAAATTAGCTGGGCATGGTGGTGTGCACCTGTAATCACTGCTACTCAGGAGGCTGAGGCGGGAGAATCACTTGAACTCAGAAGGTGGAGATTACAATAGCCAAGATTGCATGACTGTGCTATAGCCTAGGCAACAGAATGAGACTCCATCTCAAAACAGAGAGAGAGAGAAAAGCCCGGAGCTAGAATATGTGTCTCAAAGGCAACTTTCTGCCAACTATTGAAAGTGGAGATTTTCTGTTTACAGATAGGGCATGGAGTCTTATTACTGTTAGAGAGGCACAGGAGAGAGAGGAGTTGAAAACCTCAGGGTTTTGGGCAAAGTACTGACAAGTCTTCCTACAGAGAAAAATTTCATCACATTAGGTGACATAGTAAGATCTAAAATGTTAGATGAAAACTCTGACTCCAAGGTTTTTATAGCCAAAAGTTAGAAAAAGAAGGGGAAAACTCTATAGGCTGTCCCCACAGTTCATGTCTCTGCAGAAAAAAAGATTAATGTGTCTCATAAAGAAACTGTTTAGATTTATATGGCAATGTTGAGTTTTTTACATAGAAATAACCAACAAAAAGAAAAACTTTCTTCTGAATGTATACCTTTCCATACAGTGCCATGAATATCTGTCACTGGGGGACAAAAAGACGATCACCAAATAAAAAAATTTAGAGTACAATTTGAGTTCTTTCTGGTTCCAAAAAAAACACAAAATAGCATCTCTTTTAATTACATTTCTAATTACTAACGCACCAGCTGACATTACCCCATAAGATTATATCTCCAGGTTTCAACATTCATACAAACAGGAAATAGAATATATAATAGTCACAAAAAGAAAAAAAATGCAACAGAAATTTCTGGAATTTTTGGTGGCAACATAACTATGGGCTGTCAGAAACTGTAGTTAGTCTCGATGCTTTCAGGTAACACCATGGTGTAGTCTTAACCAGAAACCTTCAGTTTTTCTAGATTTTCTTTCAGCCCCACATGACGACTAGGTCCTCTGTGAAAGAAAACTGAATTGGAACAGAGGCAACATTTTTGACACCTGAGGGTAAAGGGGGATTGCAGAGTGTTTCCCAGCATGCCTATCTCCTGAGCCTTGTAAGGATGGTAGCCATTTTATTGGATTTTAACTGACACTGGCCCAGTGTTTTGTGTGCTCTTGAGAAATTAAAAAACAAAACCCTGAAGACAACGAGCCTCAGAAATGAATGTAAATAGTTTGGAGGTGCACTCCTACTCACCGTTTTAATTAATCTTTTTCCAGTTCATGCACCAAAAACATAGCTGCTGTTCCCCAATGCACCACAATGTATCAGTTTCTCATTCTGAGGTGTCACATAGATTTTTTTTTAATCTAAAGGCCAAGAAATTAAAAGCCATGAATGAAAATGATGAGATTGCAGCAAATGTTTAATAAGTTAACTTCTTGTGGAGGAAAGTGAGTTGCCCACTATAAGGAAGTGTCTGATGTTTTTTATGGAATGGGAAGAAACAGAATGCCTTAACTATTCTTGAAGAAAGCACTACTGAACTTTTCCAGGGACTTTGACGTGGGACAAATTAGGAGCTAAAGTAGTGACTCAGAAGTGATTCAGCTTGGCTCAGGAACTTGGCCCTGGACCATTCAAGAGCTAAAATAATAGCGTGGCCTAGGACCAGCCAAACTCAAACTGCTTCTGAGAAACAGACAGCCCTACATGCAACAAGAGAGATTCAGGGACAGCTGCATGTCTTCTACAACCAGCGTAAAATACAAAAGGTACCCAAAGGGAACATATTGAACTAGAAACCAGATAAAAATTTTTCAGCCTTTATGAAAAGGCAGAGGGACATTCATGAAACACACTTTTGTAGCTCCTGAATCAATTAATACATGGATAATCTTAAAAGGCAAGTTTATTACTCAGGCACCTACTAATATCAGAAAAAAACTTCAGAGGCAGGCTCTGGAATTGTACACTACCTTGGGAAACTTCGTGGGCATAGCCTTCTCTATCTTTTATGACAGGACTCAGGAACAGCCACAGCAAAAAGAGATGATGCAAAAGAAAGACAAAGACCAGTGACCCAATTACAGGCCCATAAAATCCAAGATATTTGACATTCACCTGTAAACTCCTCTCAGTGAGGTAAGCCAGGGTACCTTAGGAAGAATGGCTAAGGCATCAAAATGTAGCTACCTTGACCCTTTCCATCCTGTGTTGGTGACTACTACATGTTGGACTGCCTGCAAGAGTGTTCATCACAGTGTGAGGCCAGTTTCCCAGATGGTCCAGTAAGACTAATGCATCCCAGATCTCAATTCCCACACTTCATTTATTGCCATCTCATTAATGCACCACAATGTAGCAATCTCTCATTGTGAGGTGTCAAGCAGAGCTCTTTGTCTCATGGCCAAGAAAATTAAGGAGCATGGATGCAAACAGTTAGGTTGAAGCAAAAGTTTTATAAGTGAAAGTAAAAAGCTCTTTACAGTGGAGGTGGGGTGTAAGTTGTTTGCCTACTATAACGCAGGGCTTCAGGGTTGATAAAGACAGAAAATGAAAGAAATGTGCTTAGCAGTCTTGGAGAAACATTACTCAGCTTGGCTCTGCACTTTGGCTGGGGATTCATCAGGAGGTTAAATAATGATTTATAGATACAACTTAGCTTGGCCTTCATCCTTTGCCCTGGACCAAGCAGCAGCTAAAGTGAAAGCTTGGTCTGATACCTTGGCCTGGGACCAATAACATGCTGAAGTGTTGTTTCATGACCAAGATAATTAAGGAAACTACACATAAAGTTCAGATAGGACAGAAGTTTAATAATCAAAAGAAGAAAGCTGTTCACATTAAAGAAGGGACCCATGAGACTTTCCAGCTATAATGCTGGGTCTGAGGTTTTTGTGAACTGGAAAGAAAGAAATATTCTGAGTTGCATGTGGGCTATCTTGAAGAAAGCAGTAATCAGCTTGGTTCAGGACCTGACCTGGGACAAATCAGAGAATGAAATAAAAGCTTTGTTTGGGGCATTGCATCAGGAAAAAGCAGAAGCTGAAGGGATGATTCAGAAACACTTGGCTCACAGGTCAAAACATATTCAAAGTAGAAAAGTTTCCCAGCAGAGCCCACTAGAGCCTACTAGGTATCACGCCCACAAAGACAGAATTGTCTATTTTTTTGAAGCCTGCTGATTATATGAATGACAAAGGTATCTCTACTTGTGGCCTTCCTCCCCTATCTGTGCAGCAGTGCATATGTTTTAGGCAAAAACGACAAAGGCATTTTCATGTTCTTTCCTGTTTTCTGATTATTGCAGCTGTGAACACGTCTTTTGCTACCCTCCTCTTCTAGTTCTCTTACAGTTGCCTGCAACTTAACTTTTCAGTCTGTTTCTGTGCTTAAAAGAGTTTTACCAAGAACCCTTCCTAGTTTCCTGTTTTCTCTCTCCCACATCATGAAGGTAAATTTAATGTGTTTTGTGCATAAAACAAAGCTGTGTGAAGAAATATTCTGTGGAGCTTTCCACTTGTGTCATGTCATCACTCAAGTTTCACATTGGAGTACATTTAATGTTTTTGTGTTAGCCATGTTCAACCTGCACTTTCTTCTTTTAAAATAAATGACTTTGAAAAAGAGAATAAATTGTTTTAATTCTCAGATCATTTGGTAGAATTCGACGTGGAATTCTACCCAGGACTCTAGTCCTAGGGTTTCTTTTAAGTAGCTGTAAGATTGTGAAATATATTTGGTGTTTGTCTCTGTTTTCTGGCATAGAAATCCTGAGTTCTTTGGAATCTCCAAAGTGATGTCTTTTTATATGATAATAACTGACAGCTTCAGTTTGGGGCTTGTTAATAAAAAGACAAGACATGATAAGAGTGCAGGGACTCCCAGGGTCACCCTGCATTATTTTGGAATAGGAGAGTTGCTGCGGGTACTGGCAGCAGCAGCCTGTTTAGAGGGGCTGCTGAAAAGATGCCAGGTGTAGTGAGGAAGGGGCAGCCAGGGCTCTTCACTCTGTGAAGCTGGTGGGAACCAAGAACAGAGAGAAGCCACACCCACATCCAAGTGGAATTAGCAGAAACCTCACCTACTCAGGCACAGTTGCAGCTGCCTAGCCACGCTGCAGACTCAGGCATCCCTGTGCTTTCTGGGGCCTGGAAAGCCATCCTTCCTACAAAGGCTCTGAAATCCCATTGCCTGGCCTCTCCCAGCTCCTAGTGTCCCCTTGAATGTTGAAGAAAATATTTGGCTGAGCCCAGATGCTGTCATGATCTGACCAGGTGTGCTTACACTTGAGGTTGTACTGAAACAAAAATCATATGCCACCTTAGTTTTCTCTAGTCTTTTGGCCTCAGTGAGCATAGGAGACTCAAGGAGTTGGTTAGGGGCTGAGGGCAGCTTGGTATGGGCCTGGAGGTTTGTCTTTGCAAAAATAGCCTTGGTACCATTAACTGCAGCAGGAGACAGACAGGCATCTAGGCAGAAAGAAGCAGTTTCTCATTAAAACTCCATCTTCAAGCCATGGATTTTCTGAAGACTGGGGGCTGGGCTGCATGTTCTGGAGATGAGAATGAAAAGTTATGTCTCTTTCTGGGCCCACCAATAGCACCACTGACCAATCAGCACAGTACTTCTGCCTACTGAAGCCCATATGTACTCCAGAGTTAGGCAGATCATGGATAACTTGCTTGCAAATTGGAGCTAACCACTGTCTGTCTCCTCTCCACTGAGAGTTGTGCAATTACTGGCATTACATGCCTGCAGTTAGATAGGTCTCCTCTCCATTAAGGGCTGTAGCAACATCTCAACAACCTTCCTGCAGATAAAAGCTTGCCACTCTGCATCTCATCCTTACTGAGGACTGCAGAGATGTCAGCACAAACTGCCTGCAGAATGGAGCTCCTCACTCTGGTTCTACTTGTCACTGAGGGCTGCATAGATGAAAGTAGGTCCTGCTTGTAAAAAGGAGCTGCCCGCTTTACATCCACTGCAAACTGTACTGTCACTCAATAAAGCACATATTTACCTTAATTATTTTTTAGTTGTTCACATACCTGATCTTTTCTGGACATGGGACAAGGACTGAGGACTGAATGGCAAAACTGAAAAATTAGTAACACAAACAGGACTGAAACTCCCAACCCCCAAGTTGCCACATTGTTGCTTACCACAAAAAAAGGGACAGCAGAGCTTTGGTCCTAAATGAACTCAGACCTAAACCTTTCCCAAGACAGTGTTTTGACACCCTCTTGGGGGCTGTGCAATTTCTGGCATTTCTAAGCTTCTGGATTCCACTGCATTTCCCAGTCCCTGGAGAGGAAACAGCTTTTGGTATGCCAAATTCAGCCAAAGACCTTTAGGGAGCTGGCCCCTGTGCCAGCACCTGGAACTGCTCATCCATCATAGCCAATATGGCTAGCTGTGTGCAGTGGCTGTGCTCAACCATCACTCACTCATTCACCTAACTCTGTCCCTGTGATAAAGGTGACGTTGATCACCATCAGCCAGTGGATTATTCAATCATACCTACATAATGGAGTCTCCATAAAAATCCAAGAGGACAGGATGCCAGAGCTTCTCGATGGCTGAACTTGTAGAGTGTTCTAAGAAATAGTGTGCACATAAAAGCAAACACCAGTAATTTCAATGTAAGATATAGTGTAGGTATCTTTTCTTTGCTTTGAAAGAAATTTCTGCCTTTAATAATGTGTCCAGAATTTTAACTTATTAAATAGAACATACTCAAAGTTAATCCAAAAGTATATATTCTAAATATTAACACTTGGATAATTCTACCTAAATGATTTCATGATGCACTAATATTGTACAACAAGTTTTGTTTTAGAGAGATAAAGATTTCTTCAAGTTAACTGGGTAAAAACTAGACATTTATAAAGAAGAAGAAATTCAATTGAAATCTCAGCATAAATTGCATCCTATTTCAGTTTGGGAGAGAAATCATCAGTGAATTTTGTGTTGGAAATGTTTATCCTAAAATATTAAGATATTTTAATTTAGAATTTTGTGTCTCTGTGGTATTTGTTCCACTATAAAGTCAAAAGCACCATCTCAGATGTTTCTGTGTCTCTATTTTGGGGAAAGGGGAAGAGGCTGCCTCATAACCCATTAAATTCTGCATTCTAGAGTAAAAAATTAAAAAAAAATTATTACAGTTATTACAGTTATTATACAGTTTTTTGTATTTCAAATCTAATAAATCACAATTTTGTTTTTTTATAGAGTAGTAGTCATGGATAAACATTAGAATCTGAAAGAACAGCCAAGTGCTCACCAGTCTGATTTTATATTTGGGCTTATATGTGCATAAAATTATGATATTTTGACAAAGAAGCTGCTTCATTATTTATTTTAAAGTTACAGTACTTAAAATTTCATTCATAATATTAAATAAATAGCTTCGACATTTCCAGTTCTGTTTCCCAAGACTTAGATATTGGGGGAATTGCTTTGGGATATGCAGATGGATTAGGGCATCTTGCAGCTAATGATGTCTTCTTCTCAGCTCAGTTATTGTGCCCTGAGCAGACAGACTGACAATTAAAACTCATCATTTTTTTTTGCACTTACACTAACATATATTGTATCCCATGGGCTGAGCCCCAGATTTTCTTCAGCATTTAACATTCTTTCTCAGCCATTTGTTTAAACTCCATCTTAATATTACAGCTAGCAAGGGCCTTACATTCCTCCAGCACAACTGGGTTACATGAGACAAGCTCGTTAATTTGAACCATAATCTCTTGGGTGAAAGTTGCTGTTCAAAACACCTGAGAAACCAGGTCTTTGGCACATGCATCCTGTATTGTCAGCTTTCACACAGCAATCAACATTTTATTGGCAGATGCTTCACCCATCATTGGGAAATGTAACACTAGAAAGCCATCTGAACTCTGTCCAAATGTTGTATAAGGGGTTTGAAACCAAAGCTGTCATTAGCCCAAGTCAAGTGACAAAGAGGCAGTATGGATGCACCCAGTCCAATGGCTGGCCCATTGACTGATACAACAGTTGACTTTTTAAATTGAATGAAATTGTTGAAAACATTCTTGATATTGTCCACCATTTCAATGCTTGTTCTCTTTCTGTCATTTGTTAAATGCTTCACGAAGTACCCAAAATCAAGACCACAGCAAAAGACACTGCCAACTGTGCTGAACAGCACAAGTTTGCTATCATTTGCAGCAGCCATATTCAGAGCATTCATGATTTCTTTCATTACTTCTGCATTCAGTATGTTTTCTCCTGTCGATCTAGCTGATACCAATATCTAGGTGAATCCATCCTCTTTCCTCACTACAATGTCTCTGTATCTGCTGGCACTTTCTGTTAGCCTTCTGGTGACAAGCATCCTCTACATAAAAGGCTGGTCTCTTTTATTATCAATAACCTTTCTTTGCCCACCTCTCACTCTTGTAATAGGTGTATGCGTATTTGTTCTTCTGTTGGCTGTTAATGGGTCCATTAATACCAATATACCTTCCTTGGTAGCTGAGCCTGTGGCCATGGATGCAGTAGTAACTGAGCCAGACATCTGAGACAATAGTGCATGTATCAGTGGCCTTTTTTCTATTCCACCTGGTCCTGCACTGGGATCTGATGAAGCTCTGACAGGCTTCTCTACTGCCACATTGAACACCACTGTGTCCTGCTAATCTGGTGCAATAGGGTTTAGTGTCACAGGCTCCTGAATGTCAGTCACTCTGTTCTTGCTGTTAAAGGGGCTCTGATGTGCAAGTGTCTTGATAGTTGAATTTACTATCTCCGTATTCTTTGGGTGAAAGAGAGGTGAAGCTGCATTTTTCCTAACGTTGTGGCTGGCAGCATATCACTGGCTGTTTTAGGACTTGTGGTGTTTGCCAGTTAATAACATATTAGGAGAGTTATTAGAAAAGTTGGTGTTGGTAGATCTGGAAGTTCTTTTTTTTTGGGCATTGTTTGAAAAAGTTCTACTTCTTTTGATCTGTGTCTTTGTTTTCTGCTTTTCAGTCTGTCATCTGTTAAAGACATAGAAACATTTTTCACAGTTCACGATGTGCTGCTCTGGTTCCCAAGTGTCATCCTGTTTGTCATAACCTAATACTCTGTCTTCTCTTTTTTGTCTTGTCTTGTGAAAACAAAAGTTTCAACCTCTAACTGTTGGGAATCCGTAAAGAAAGAGACCGATTTGGAGTAGTTGCTGTGCCAACTTTATTACAGTGGGGTCTTCCCATAGTTACATTTTTCTGTCTCCAGTGCTTCACCAGGTGCTAAGTATGGATGAGCCTCTTCCACTTCGTTGCCACTGGTGTAGTAAAAGTTGCGTGAAGGAGCAGCTCGGGTATGTGCCTTAGGCTCTTCACACTTACTCCCTGGTGAGAGAGCTTGGGCTTGGTCCCATGGTGCCAAGATAGCTTGCTTGTCACATGAGAGAAGCTAAATCCCCCGCTCCTACTCTGGTGTAGTGCAGAAAGCTTTCTACCTGCCTGTTACTCTTTCCTTTACAGTTGCTCTGACCATTATATCGAACATTCTAAAGTTATAACATTGTTAAAGTTACGTTAATTTACCTTCGATAACATAAAAACTCTTACTACTGTATAGACTGGCCTCCATTATTTTACTTACTGAGTTCTCAAAATGATATCTTTATGTAGTGTATGTCAAACACACGTTAGTGTATATATATAAAATATAAATAATATATATACACACACATATATGTTTGTGTGTGTTTTAAATTATGTGGAAAATCACTTGTGAAGGTGCACATTGTTAATTTTTATATATATATTTTGTTAATTGCTTATGTATTTATCTTTACCTTAATATTTATTTATTCATACTCCTGTCTAGTGTTCATTTTGCCATGAAGTACCCCATAAAGCATTTCTTAAAGGGTAGTCCAGTGGTAAAAGACATCAGCTTTTATCTGAAAATGTCATAATTTCCCTCTCAGTTTTGATGGACAGTTTGAACATAAAATTTCTGTTTGAATTTGTTTTATTACATCACTTGGAATATATTAGTCCATTGCTTTCTGGCCTCGAATTTTTAGATAAGAAATCTACTTTTTATTTTTGAGGGTCCTCTGTACATGACTAGTCACTTCTTCTGCTGCTTTCAAGGTTCTCTTTGTCTTTGTTTAGAAATATTGAATTATCAAGGAGGTTGGAGTGTGTTTCTTTGAGTTTATCTTACTTGGAGTTTATTGAGCTTCTTGGATGTTTATTTCCTCACACTTGTGACATTCTTGGCCACTATTTTTTAAAATAGTCTCTCTGATTCTTTGTCTCTTCTCTTTGAACTTCCAAAATGTGTAAGTAAGGCTGCTTGATGGTGTCCCACAGGTTTTAGGCTCTGTTCGCAGTTCTTTATATATTTTTTCTCTTCCTTCCTTAATAATTTCAATTGCTCTTTCTTTAGGTTTGCTGGTATTATGTTCTATCTGCTCAGTCTGCTTTTAAATGTAGGTAGTGAATTTTTATTTCAGTGGTTTCACTTTGCATATCTAGAATTTTTTTTTGTTTTAAAAATAATTTTACTCTTTATTAATAATTTATTTGTTCATGACTCTCTGTGCTTTTTTGTTCATTCTATTACCTTCCTAAGATCATTAATTTAAAAAAATAATTTTTAGTAAGCCTGCCATTTGGACTGTGTAGGAAAAGCTTGTGTTAGTTATTTTTTTTTTCTTAGAATGAGCCCTAATTTTCTATTTCACTTTATGGTTAGTGATTTTGTTAACGCTGAAAAAGGGCATTTACATATGAAAATGCTGTAATTTTAAAATCAGATTTTCTTACTCTATGATTGGCTAGGGTTTTGTTTGTTTATAATGCAGGCTCTTTCTGTCCTGGAAATCAGTCCTATTGAACTTCTTGTGTCTTTTTTGAGCCTGCACCATCTGAGGAAGATATGGTTAACATACTTATTTATCATGTTTTTATTTATATATATTTACTTTTGAATGTTTTTGTACATAAATGTCTGACCTCTTAAAAGGAAAAAAAGTAAAATGAGGAAAAATATTCTGGCTCTCTAAATATTCTGAAAGTTGCTTGAGTAGGAGGAGGAAAAGGCTGCAAAAGCTTTCAGAAATGAAACAACGGCTATTCATCTATCTTGGGACCTCTATAATCAGAAGCAGCAATAGGTGCACAAGTCCTCCTGACATTTAAATGGCAGGGTACTTTCTGTTATCATGCCTCTTGCAAGCTGCTCCAGAGGTGTTTTCAAGGCAGCATACCACAGCAGTAGTTAATAAAGAATAAATAGCTGTTGTTTATCTATGCTATAAAATTGATAAAATTTAATTATTGTTTACAAATCTTGTTTTGGAAGCTGTAAACCTTCAGATAGACTCTGGAATTCCAAAATAATAGGATCATACCAATTCTGACACTGCACCTATTGTGTAGTTGAAGAGACAGATATATAGTGCTCTGTAGTCACTTGTCATGCTTTTCTCAGAACCTTGTATCATCTTATTTTTGGCGTCTGTGTCTTTACACATAAAGAAAGACTTTCGGATAAATCATATACATGAATTTTTCTCTAAGGGTGCATTTGTGCCAGTCTTTGCCTTTTTATGCAAGAGCTCATATTTAAAGTTATTACAAGTAAAACATGACTTACTCTGAGATTTACTTGTTTTCAATATTTTATTATTTATTTTATCCTTAATTCTCCTTTGTTTATTTTTAAAATGTGGTTAATTTAGAAAAAAATTTGTATTTTTTATATTATAATTGGTTATATTTGGGACTTCAATTACTATTGTAAATTTAAAACAGCCTACTTTTAATAACACTAACTTGTTTCCATAACCTAAAGTTTAATTTAAACAACATAAAAATGTGCTGCTTTTGTGCTTTTCCATTTTTTTCAATTTATGTTATTATCTCAGATTATATGTGTAAACACTGAGTGTTCAGTAATAGAAAACTTTGCCAGGGTTATAATGGTAATTTTCTCTTTTAGAGAAGGTTAGTAACAAATTCCTTTAACTTCCTTTATCCAGGCATTTTTGCTCATGTATCATTTTACCAGTTACAGATTTCAGGTTTGATAGCATTTTTTCTATTAAAACTTTGATATCCTACTACCTTATGACTTCCATGGTTTCTGCTGAACAATCATCTGTTAATTTTAATCAAGATTCCCTTGAATATAACAAGTTGCTTGTCGCTTTCTGGTTTTACAATTTTCTTTGTCTTAGCACTTGACTGACTATAATGTTTCTTGATGTGGCTATTGTTGACTATATTACGGTTGAAGATTTTGTCCTTATTTAACTTTTAGATTCTGATTTTTAATTAAGTATGGGAAATATTCAGTCATCTTTGCTTTCAGATTTTTTTTTTTGCCTCTTCTTTTTCTGTATTTATGAGATGCCCATATTGCATGTATTGGTATAGCTCATAGTGTTCTATTAACTTCTTAGTATTTTTTCACTTAATTTTTTTTTTATTTATCAGACTGGGTTATTTCAGTTTTCATTGCTTAAAATTGACTGAATATTTTCCAGCTCAAGTCTGCTGTGAAACTCCTTTATTGTCGATTTTCTTTCGGTCATTGTACTCTTTATCTCAAATTTTTCATTTTTTTTTTACATATTTTTTCTCACTGATGCTCTCACAATTTTCTTTCATCGGTTCTGTCATTTTTCTTTTACATAACTTAAAACTGTTGTTTTAAATTCTTTGTCAATAAAATTTGGAATATTTTCAGTTTCTGCATTTACTTTACATTAGTCATGTGTTTCTATTGGTTTTTATGTTTTTATTTTGCAGAAAACTATATTCGAAAAGTCGAAATGTGCTAACTCTGAATTCTAGGTTTTCTTCATTTCTCCAAGGTATTTTCTTAGTTATTAAAACCTTAGCTTGCATTCCATTAATGTTTTGAATAAGAGCAATGTTAAAACTATCATTTTAAAAAACTAGATCTGTATTAACGTTCTTCTTTAACTCTCAGGGGGATTGCTTATAATTCTGTCTTAGCCTTCATTTTCTTCTCACATTGAAGCTATAGATAAAATTGAGAATTAACACCTATTGTTTTACATAATTTTTGAGAATGTTTTCTGTCATGAGCATGGGCATGATTTTCTAAGTCTTTCAATATATTAAACTGCTTTTAAATATTCAGGTTTTTGCAAATAAAGGTATCTTCAACTTTTCCTCCTTTTTATAGTTTGTCTATTGTGTAAAAGCTGTTTTCTTTGTTCTCAGCAACTTAAAGTTTTATGACCGATTTCTGGCATTTTCAACCAAGAGTGAATTCTATGTTAGACAAAACAGAAATAAATGTGTTTCATCAATTCTTCACGTATCCCCTAGATAGACTAGAAAAAAACACAATTTAGCATATAAGGGCTTCTTTACTCCTTCCAGAAGCAGGATTCAGGGCCTCACATGGAAAATTGGATTTCAATTTTTATAAGCCTTCATCTGTGCTTAGGAGGCAGTATGGTAATACACAAAAAATTTTACAATTTTATAATTGTCTCTCTTGATTACATGTTAACTTGGCTAATATGAGCTATATATTTCAAAGGTCCAGGCTGCTTATGAAAGGTGTGAGTTTTCTTTAAATGGTTTGAAGTTGCCTTCCTTGCACTTTTCTTTTTATTTTTATCTATGAAACATTGATTGTTTTCTATTCTTGTAGTTTATTTGTATCTATGAGATGTATGTTTTTTCTCTTAAAATTTTGTTTAAAATACTTAAATTATGTGTTGTACCTCGAATTTTGGATTTTAGATGTTAGATTTTTGTTTTAGTGGTTATATTATAGAGTTTTTTGTTTGCTTTTTATTAATTGAAGTTCTATATTCCATATAAAATATATGAGGCAAGATCGGTATAAAGTATATTTTGGTTTTATATAAAACAAATGTACAATAATTTGCTTAAAAGTGACTTTCAAGTAAATATCTAAATAAAATAATAAGGAAATAATCATGTAAACATGCAGGAAGTTCAACCAGTATGATGATCCCTGGTGGAAGCCTGCTTAATTGTTTAAAAAATAGCCAGGTCCCTGTGGCTGGAGCAGGCTGTGGAAGGGAAACCATTATAGATGATGAGCTCATAGAAGTAACAGACAGTCCCTGTGATTGTCTAGGGATTTTATAGGTCAGTAGATTTCACGTTAGATTTCACTCTAAGCCTGGTTTATGACTGGAAGTGGAATTAGTAAGCTTCTTACTAGCATCTAGTACTGAGAGTTCAGAAATGCTGCTAAATGTCCTATAACCTAGAGTATTAGGCACCTTTGAAAAATTAACAGTGTTGAACAATCTCTCAAGAAAATTATTTTAAAAACACATATTTAGAATTATTTCATATCACATTTGAAGATTTCTTAACTCAATTTTTGGTTTCTTATATCAGAAGGATTTTCAAAAGCTTATGTAATGTTTAGTTCAAGTTAGGGTAAGCATTAGTAAAGTGAAGTCAGTTTAGTTAATAAATGACTACAAACTAAACCACATATTTTCTTATTTTCCTCTTTTTTCCCATTGCTTTTTCAATATTTCTGTAAACCACTAATATAGAAAATTAAAACTCTAGGCAGTCTCTATTTCGGGGGTACCAAGGGAGAAAACTCAATCAAGGGCCTTTGGGATAGAGCTAATCTTGACTAGAGCTTGAAGGTATACGTAAAACACAGGCACACCTGTGCTTTGGCACACTATGTTATGCATTCACATTGTGCATACACATTGTCTTATGACATGAAAGTTGCTAAGATATTACAATAAGCAAACCAAATAAAAACCAAGCTTTCAAAGATTATAGCTGGAGTTAGAGAATTTTTGCTTTTGCTAAAATTGTTGAGAAGAATAAATACTCAAGTATCTTCCACTGCTTAAAAAATATTTTATAGAAGTTTGCATTGTGGGTATCTTTTATCAGAATTATTTCTCCTCCATCTTGTTCTAAGATAATAAAAGATAAAAGCATTCACAAAAATGCATGTTAGACAATAAGATAAATTAAAGATAAATGAATGAGGAAATTAATGTGAGAAGAAAAATATGTGAAAATATTAAGGTAAGTCCAAAAAGGAGGTGAATTCATACAATGTAAAATCTTTATGTTTGAATCTGTTTCAGAATGTTAGCAGGTAGCAATATGGTAGTTACCCACATTTATAATGCTCAAGTTGTTCTCATTTAGCACCTGATCTGTTGGCTATGTAACTGATGCTAGAGATTTCTCCACTAGGCAGAACTTCTACTCGTATAGAGCTTGCTTTTCCTCCAAAATTAATAAATTGCTATTCAATGCCTAAAGTAAAAAGACATAATTTTTCCCCTAATATACTAAGGGAGAGCTATGCTATTTAGACACATTCTTGGAAAAATGCAAACAGCATGAAATCAAGGCATCGGACAATATTAAGTAGTGTACAGAAGCTGACATTATTTGTAGAAAAGAGTTATTCAGGCAAAACTTGTAACGAAAGAGGTATATTTACTGTGCTTTACTTACTAATTTTTCAAAGTGCTGGCACTGCTTTAATATTATTATTGTTATTATTATTTGTAAAAGCTATTTCACTGAGGCCGTTAGGTTATATATTGCTTACTTTTATAACTGATTTAAATGGTTACATTTTACCATGATCACAGAAACAGTATTTCCTAAATCTGTGTGAAAGTTTAAATTGTCATTTTCTAAGAAGACATAATATACCTCTATTCTTAAAGAAATAGTGTACACTAATTCATAACTATTTATTAAACAACTCTTCTGATGTAGATTCTAGAGCCTTGACAGTAACTAAATACAAACATGAGTACCTTTGGAGTGTTTGTTTACAGAGATCATTATGGACCATTTAAACACACACACACACACACACACGTATATATGTGAGTTTTTTGTACAGAATTAGTTTATTTTATGACTCTCAAATCAGCTGACTTATTAAAATAAGATTTACAGTTTTAGTATTTATTCAAAGAATGTTTTTTGAGAATACATACAAAAAATTATATACTTTGTCATCACTTTATGTGTGTATATCATATATATGTGTGTGTGTATATATATGTATCTCTATATATGTAGAGATACACACACACACACATACATACAAAGTGTGCAATATGTACATATATTGGAGGTTATAAAGTATTAACTTACATGATCACAATAGGCTGTTTGCTAGCTGAAGAACAAGGAGAAAAACTCCAAGTCCCAAAACTGAAGTAGTTGGAGTCTGGTGTCAGAGGGCAAGGAGCATCCAGCACAGGAGAAACATGGGGGCTTTCGAGGCGAGGCCCATCTCACCTTTTCTCATGTTTCTGTCTGCTTTACATTCTCTAGAAGCTGATTTGATTGTGCCCACCAGATTATGGTAGGTTTGTCTTCCCCAGCCCCCTGACTCAAATGTTAATCCATTTTTGGGAAACTACCAAGAGACATGCCCCAGATTAATACTTTGTATCCCTCAATCCAATGAAATCGACACACAGTATTAACTATCACACGTTCACCCCTTGTCAACTTGAATCTATAGACATCTCCTGAGATAATACATACTCTTCAAATAAAGACAAAAATGAGGTTATAATTACACCTAACAATACAAAATGAGGTCATATTTACACCTAACATAATAGAACTATCCTTCATACAACCAAGAACACACCAATCCCCAACCTGAACACTATTATGTAAAGTTACCCACACTCAAATGATGATATGAAGTCAATATATCTTATGTCACATAATAAAAGGAAAGAAAAAATGAAGATATTTTCTTACTACATGTGTATATATGCACAAACTTTTTTAGCAAAAGAAGGAGGAAATACTTAAGACAATTAAAGTCATCATTTCTGCAGCTGGTCACGTGTTTTCACGCGGTATGGATGACTGGCTTCTACTCCCTATTCTGTGTTTTCTTTGCCTTCAGTAAGCAATTCAGCAGGTCATTTTTTTTTCCCTGGTTTGTGACCCAAACCTTAATTCTCGAAGGATCTGAACAATTTGTAGTCCTGTCAGGATCGGGCTCTTGTAGTTTCCTATTGACCTTAATCACAGGTCATAGTAATACTAACACGCATCCTAATGTATCTTCTGTATTCCACGCATACTGTTTCTTACCTAAATTGTGGAGCAGTAGACTGATTTCCTCCTTGATAGTTTGCGTCAATCACCTCAGTCAACACTGTACCTTCCTTCTTAGACTGTTGACTCAAAGGTAGGAGAGGGCCAAAGTGTTTAGGTGTCAGTCTTAACTTCCAGTTTAATGGAATCATGGCCGTGTCTTCTGGTGGCAGCATTCCTCCCTCTGGAACTAAGATCTCTAGGCCAACAGAACTTAACGTCTTGGAAACAGAAAGCAAAAATGTTGCTAGTGGATCTCTTGGGGTGATGGTGAGTGGTGACATTTCTACTTACAACCCTTGATTTTTGGACCCATGAATTCTTGCTTTGAGAGAAACAGTACAACATAGTGGATGCTGATTCACAGCACACATGGTCTTCTGGAGAACTTTGCCACAGACCCTTCAAAGTATTCTCTCATAATTGGCATTGTAATTGTAACTTCAAAGGGCCATTTTACCATTCTATTTATCTAGCTGCTTCAGGATGATAAAAAGCATGGTAAGACCAGAGAATTTAATGAGGAGAAGCCCACTGCCACACTTCTTTAGCTTTAAAGTGAGTGCCTTGGTCAGAGGAAATGCAGCGTGGAATAACATGATGATGAATAAAGCATTTTGTGAGTCCACTGATGGTAGTCTTGGTGGATGCATTGCGTGCAGAATAGTCAAAGCCATGAGAAATGTAAAAATTTATTCCAGCGAGGACAAACCTTTGCCCTTTCCATGATGGAAGAAGTCCAATATATTCAACCTGCCATCACGTAGCTGTCTGATCACCCTGAGAAACTGTCCCATAACACGGGCTCAGTGTTGGTCTCTGCTGCTGGCAAATTGGGCACTCAGCAGAGGCCATAGCCAGGTCAGCCTTAGTGAGTAGAAGTCCATGTTGCTGAGTCCATGTGTAACCTCCATTCCTACCAACATGGCCACCTTGTTCATGGGCCCATTGGGCAATGCCAGGCTGGGGAAAGAGGCAGAGTGGTGTCCACACAATGGATCATTCTATCTGCTTGATTACTAGACACTTTCTCTGCTGAGGTCACTCGTTGGTAAGTACTCACATAAAATAGAAGTATCTTCAGTTTTTCACCACTCAGAATGACCCATCCACTTATCTTTTCCCCAAATTTCTTTGTTGCCAATATTCTAATCATGCTTCTTCCAAATGCCAGACCTCCAGACAAACCATTGACTAAGGCCCATTAATCAGTATATAAACACATATTTGGCTGTTTCTCCTTCAATGCAAAGTGCACAACCAGGTTCACTGCTTGAAGTTTTACCCTCTGGGAAGATGTATCTTCACCGCTGTCCTTCAGGGATGTCCTAGAAAGGAGCTGTAGTGCTTCAGCTGTCCACTTTTGGGTGGTGGCTGCATATTGTGCAGAACCACTTGTGAACCAGGTCCCAGTGTTAGTTCCTCTGCCAACTGATCATAAACAACTTCCCATTAGGCCATCGGTGCAGGCTGGAGGAGAGAAGATGCCATGGCCGGAGTGGAGACCCATGGGCATTTGAGCCACTTTCTCATGTAACTTACTTGTGCCTTAGGACCTGCTCAAGCCTTGTCACATATATACCACTTCCATTTGATAATGAAATGCTGCTGTGCACAACCCACTTTATGACTAGATGGGTTTGAAAGCACACAGTTTATGATAGGCAGTTCATCTCACACAGTGACTTGATGACCCATAGTCAAACGTTCAGTTTTCACCAAAGCCGAGTAATGGGCCAAGAGCTGTCTCTCCAAAGCAGAATATTTATCTACAGAAGATGGCAGGGCATTGTTGCAAAATCCTAGAGGCCTGTACTGGGATTCACCTGTGGGAGCCTGGCAAGGGTTCCAAACAGCATTCCTATCTGCCACTGACACATCAAGCACCATTGGATATGTGGGTCATGTGGCCCAAGTGGCAGAGGAGCTTGCTCAGCAGACTGCACCTGTTGCAGAGACTTCTCCAGTTCTGGATGCCACTGGAAGCTGGCAGCCTTTGGGTCACTCGATAAGTGGGCCAGAGTGACACATCCAAATGAAAAATGTGTTGTATCCAAAATCCAGCTAGTCCTACTAAGCACTGTGCCTCTTTCTTGGTTGTAGGAGGTGCCTAATGCAGCAACTTATTCTTTACCTTGGAAGGAATATTTTGATAGGCTCCACAAGACTGGACCCCTAGGAATATTACTGAGGTAGGAGGTCTCTGAATTTTAGTCAGATTCATTTCCCATCCTCTGTTACAAAAAAATGTCTCACCAATAAGTCCAGTGTTCTTGCTACTTCTTGCTCACTGGATCAAATCAGCATAATGTCATTAATTATATGGACCAGTGTGATACCTTACAGAAATGAAAAGCAATCAAGTTCTCTCTGAATAAGATTCTGACATGAAGACAGAGAGCTGATATACCTCTGAGGTAGGACAGCAAAGGTATATTGCTGGCCTTGTCAGCTGAAGGCAAATTTCTTCTGTTGGGTCTTATAGTTATTAATAAAGAAAGAGGCATTTTCCACATCAATGGCTGCATACCAGTTACCGGGAGATGTATTAATTTGCTCAAACAATAAAACTACATCTGGTAAAGCAGCTGCAATTTGAGTCATAACTTAGTTAAGTTTTGATAATCCACTGTTGTTCTCCAAGATCCATCTGTCTTCTACACAGTCCAAATGAAAGTGTTGAAGGAAAAGGTGCTGGTAATTACCACTGCTGCATCTTTGAAGTCCTTGATGTTGGCACTAATCTTTGCAGTCCCCTCAGGAATGTGATATTGTTTTTGATTTACTATTTTTTATGTATAGGCAGCTCTATTGGCTTCCATTTGAACTTTTTCAGTGTAGTAGCCCTCACCCTACACATCAGGGAGCAAATGTGAGGTTCTGCCAGCAGCTAAGTATGTATATGCCAATTATGCATTCTAGCACCGGGAAAATGACTCCAAGAGGAGTCCTGGGATGCATAGGACACTCTGTAAGTCCAACCTAAGCTAAATCTCCATTCATTACCTGACCTCCATAAGCTCCTACTTTAATTGTAGGACCACGATTATATTTTCAGCAATGCAGTGGGGTCATTCCTGAAGGGAAACTGGTGTCTCTTTCTTTCAAGGTGTTATTGGTCTTTAAATTGGCTCTAGTTTGGAAACTGACTGGGGAAGGGGCTGTAATACTCTGCTTTTATAATTCAAAGTAGTCTGTTTTTTTATTTGACCCAAAAGTTATCTGTTTGTTTAACTTAAGTGTGAATGCAGTAGGCTTTCTCTCAATTTCGCGTCCAGGAACACCGTGATTAATTAGTTAATGCCACAGCTTCATAGCAGTCACATTATTGTAATTGCCACTTTCCCTTAGTTACACCCACCTTGCCTTTGGTGGTTGAGTACTGCCACTTGGCCCCTGCCACCTCGGGATTCAATTTTTCTCATTATATTTAAATTTTGCCGTTGAGTGATTGTGTTTCCCACCATTAAATCTGACATACACAGAAGAGAAATTACAGGGATATTCACAGATGCAAGTGCTTCCCTCACCAATCTATTTCACAAGGCATTGGTAAAGGGCATCTCTTCCAGACCCTCCAAAGTGGAATGAGTAAAGTCTAAGGAGATGAATCCACTCCACCATCCCAATTTCCCTAAGCCTCCAGATCTCTCTCTCTCTACATTAAGCCAACGGAGACTAGGCATTTCCAGCTCACTCACAGTGGGACATCTTTTCATCCATATTTCAGCTAACCAGGCAAATCAACTATTAGAATTTTTTTAACTACCTGAGCAGCAACATTAAATGCAAATTCCCTGCTTAGTGGGCTCTACTCAATAAATTCAGTCTGATACAATTCCATGATTCCTCTTCCCCCATTATCCCCTACACTTAATATTCATTCCCATACCTGTCCTCCAGATTGCTGTTCAAATAAATGAGATAACTCTAACAGTTCTTTTTGAGCGTAGCACACCACTTCATGGGTCACCTCACCTCTAGGAGCCCACCAGAACTTTAATCTACTTATAGGTCTAGAAACAAACAGAGGTGTTGGGGATGGCTTCTGAGGAGAAATCATATTATCTTTCCTGGAAACTGCCTCAGGGGTGGAAAACACTGTTGCCTCAGCCAGTGCAGGGTTTCTCTCTTCAGACAGAGTTGGAAAGGCTGATGGAAGTATGGATCAGAAAGGGGATGTTGACACTTCTCGAGATGAGGAAGCCATTCTTTCTGGCAAAAAAAATATATATCTATATTCATCAGATTTAACCACACACTGTCACTAGATTCATCAGGGTTCTCCTACACATCCCCATTGCAATTTGCAGGGTCTGTTTCTTTTCCCATCAATGCCCTCACTATAACAGTAGACACCTGGTGAGGCTGTGCATGCATCTTTTATTGCAGGTCAGTGACTCACATGATAAGAGCCTGTGTCTGTTTTTCCACAATTTTAGCTCTTGCTCTACAAATGATAAGATTCTCACTCAGGGCAAAATTAGCAGATTTGAGCCTCAGTATCTGCTTCTGAAGTTGGGAGACAGTATCCCTGAGTTCATCATTTTCTTTCATCATATTGTTACTGAACTTAGGAGCTACCAAGCAGCTTCACTGTGTTCTTTGGTTCTCCACATATGGTCAAAGGTATTATGTATAGAATCACTAAACTCCTTGATTCTCACAATCAGTGAATCAGGAGTGCCAAATTCATTTATTTTGCATAAGTCTCTAAATGGTTTCTACCAAGTACTATCAGTGTTCTGCATATTATTAGAAGTAGAGTCCACAGACTTTTTGCATCAAATTATATTAAACAGCCAAGTTCAAAACCTCCAAAACCAATGAAAGAACTTTATTTTTAATGTTCTGTTCCTCTAGAACCATTTCTGTTACCAAAATCTGTATTAGTCAGGATTCTCTCACAGGGACAGAACTAATATCTATAGAAGAGTTTATTAAGTGTGAACTTACATGATCACAATGTCCCACAATAGGCTGTCAGCAAGCTGAGAATCAACGAGAGCCAAACTGAGTACCAAAATTGAACAACTTGGAGTCAGCCACGTGAGGGCAGACAGCATCCCGCACAGGGGAAAGATGTAGGCAAGAGGGTTAGTCCATCTCACCTTTTTACGTTTTTTGCCTGTTTTATGTTTACTGGAAGCTGGATAGATTGTGCCCTCCAGATTAAGGCTGAATCTGCTTTCTCCAGCCCACTGACTCAAATGTTAATCTGTTTTGGGCAACACTCACACAGACACACCCAGGATTAATACTCTGTATGTCTCAGTCCAGTTAAGTTGACACTCAGTATTAACCATCACAGGCTCCTGGGCATAAATTTGTTGCTCCCCACTGAAGCTCCACCTTCAAGCCAGTGACATCTTGAGGTCTGGGGCATAGGCTGATGGACAAGAATGGGAAATGATTTTACTTTTATTAAGTAAATTGCTTTATTAAGTAAATTTACTTTTAATTAAATTTAAAGTAATTTTTATTTAAATTTACTTTTAAATTAATAAAAAGTAAATTTACTTTTATTAAGGAAATTGCTGCCCAATAATCCAATCAGCAAGCACTTTATTTTCTTTGAACGACGAAAAATTACTGGATTCAGCCACAGTGGAAGACTTGACAGACTACCAACCAGCTGTGGAGAGGACCGACCCACTGAAGGGACTTCTCTCTGCTGAGAGCTAAGGAGGCATCAGAACTCTCAGCAGTACACTGGAGCTACCCACCACAGGCTTTGCTGAGAGCTAGGGAGATAATGGAGTAGGTAGCAGCAGCTACCTACTCCAAGATCTCTTCTATGCTGAAAGCTTAGATGTTGGGACCACCAGATATGAGAATTTCCCCACTGCAGGGCCTTCTCTCTGCACGGAGCTTAAAACTGGGCAAGATGACCAGCTGGATGGAGAAGATACCCGCTCCAGGTTCTCCTCTCTGCTGAGAGCCGGATGGTAATCACTGACATCCGGCCTTTAGAGATGAGCTACCCACTCTCTTTGCTGAGAGCTGGACACTCATCAGGACATCTGGCTTGTGTGGAGGAGCTACCCAATGAGGGGCTTTTCTGTGTTCTCTCATTCACTACAGCTTCTCTTTACATTGCACAATCTTTAATTGTCCATCTACGTCTTTATTCCTGAATGCAGAACAATTATTTGAGATAAGCTGAATGGTGAAGCTGAAAGAGTTGTAACACAAACTGGGGGAATAAAAAGATATACCTTGCTCATCACATTGTGGAAGACAAAAATAAGAGGAGAGCTATGACCCTTCAGGGTGCACAGACCTAGGCACTCTCAAAGCCAGGGCTGTGACATCTTCTTTAGGGCTTTGAAGTTTCTGGCATCTTCAAACTTCTGGGCACCACTCCATTCCTTAGTATAAGCTATGGAAGCTGCTTGCAGAATGCCTGATCCAGCTACAGCTTCTCAGTGAGATGGCACTTCTCTTGGCACCTAAAATTTCCTGCCCTGCCACAGCTGGCATGCCTGGCTGTGTGTAGTGGCTGATGCCCACACTCGCTCATACACCCCTTGCCACTCTATGCCACACTTGCCCTTGGCAGGTGTTAAATCCATGCCTATAATTGAAGGGGAAGGCAGCCTCTCAGGCAGAGTGGGTATAACAAGCTTAGCAGGCCTTAGCAAAACTGAGGCAAAGGCACTACTGGCCACAGTGGTTTCCATCAGGCAAGGTGACTCCACCAAAATTCCATGACAAAAGAAGCGTAGCTACTTGTGTTTAAATGCCTTACATCTACTGGATCTTGAAATATTGATAATTGAGTGTCCTACAATTTGAGATATAGATACATAGATAGATAGACAGACAGACAGACAGACAGATAGATAGACAGACAGATTGTGTGTGTGTGTCTGTGTGTATGTGTGTGTGTGTCACAGTCTCACTGTGTCACCCAGGCTGGTGTGCAGTGGTGTGACCTCGGCTCACTGCAACTTCTGCCCCTTGTGTTCAACTGATTCTCCTGCCTCAGCCTCCTAAGTAGCTGGGATTACAGGCATCTGCCACTGCACTTGGCTAATTTTTGTACTTTCAGTTGAGGTGGGGTTTCATCATCTTGGTCAGGCTGGTCTTAAACTCCTGACATCGTGATCCACCCACCTCAGCCTCCCAAAGGGCTGGGATTACAAACATAAACTACCTCATCTGGTCACAGTTTGCTATTGTTAAACCTTATTTGGAAATTATTATATTTCAAATTTGTTTAGAAATTAAATTTGTAAGATTGGCATTTGCATTGGGTCACCTAATCTCTCTTACTTACACTCTCTTACTCTTTTTATTGTATGAGAATATATTTCTAAAATATATGGCACTGAGGTTCAGATTGGCATTTTTCTGGTAGATTATAAAGTTTACTGATGGAACAGAATTTCTTATTCTTGGATTTTGACATTTTGTACTCATGTAATTTCTTTTTGTGAGGAACTTTTGCTGCACTCCATAGGATTATGAGTAGCATTTCTGGCATCTTCCACTAAGTGCAACAGTAAACTATTTTTCCATGGTAGAGATACGCAAATATGTTTGTATCTTGTGGAAACAAAACTGATGAAATTTACTATTCTAGAGAGTTCTAAAGAAGAAATAAGAACTTGCTTTTAAAAATTCTGTGCAAATTTTACATGAAATCTCACTTTGCTCTAACTCTTTGCTGTTCTAACATCCTGTGATTTTCTATCATCATCATGTAAGTTAAGCCTATAATACTTTCCCTTTTGCAGGATAGTGTTAAAAACACAGGTTAAATGGATGTTGAAGAGCTGATATAAGAGGCCACATTTGGGTAAGAAAAGAGTTATCGGTCTTTATCTCAAAAAGCTCACCATCATGAATTATTAGGGAAATGCACATCTAAACTGCAATGAGATACCATCTGAGGCCAGTCAAAATGGTGATTACTAAAAAGCCAAGAAACAACAGATGATAGTGAGGCAGTGCAATGATAGGAATACTTTTATATTGTTGTTCAGAATGCAAATCAGTACACACTGTGAAAAAGTGTGTGATGATTCATCAAGTATCTAGAACCAGAAATACCACTGTACTCAGCAATTACATTACTGGATATATACTCTTCCAAAAACAAGCTATTCTATTACAAGGATACATGCATATGTATGTTTATTACAGAACTATTCACAGTAACAAAAACATGGAATAAACCCAAATGCTTATCAATGACATCCTGAATAAAGAAAGTGTGGTACATATACACAATGAAATTATACGCAGCCATAAAAAGGAATGAAATTATGTCCCGTGAAGGGGCATGGATGAAGCAGGAAGCCGACATCCTCAGTAAGCTAACACAGAAACAAAACACACACAAAAAAACAAACACTGCATGTTCACACTCATGCGTGGGAACTGAACATCGAAGACACATACACACAGGGAGGGAAAAAACACACACTTGGGTCTGCCAGGGGGGATAAAAGAGATTCAGGATAAATAGCTAAATCATGTGGGGCTAACTACCTATGTTATGGGTTGATATCTGCAGTCAACAACCATGGCACGTGGTTAATTGTGAAATAAACCTGCATGTCCTGCTTTGTAGAGTTTATAGTAACTTTTAAATATGTGCCACACTTTACTGAAGACTTTTTTTTTTTTTAAATATGGCATCTCTCTCTGTTGCCAGACTGGAGTGAAGTGGTGTGATCTTGGCTCACTGCAATCTCTGACCCCTGGGTTCAAGTGATTCTCCTGCCTCAGTTTCCTGAATAGCTTGAATTACTTGTGCATGGCACCACACCCAGCCTTAAGATATTTTTTAAAAATAATTACAAATCAGTTTTTGACAAACTGCATTGAAAAGTAAATAGTGTATTTCAATTCTTAGTTGATTGAATTTCTTCCCTTTTATTTTTAGAATGATATCTCACACTGTCCCTTTGGCTGGAGTGCAGGGTGCAATCTTGGCACCCTGCAACCACCTGACTCACAGTTTCAAGTGATTAATCTTCCTCAGCCTCTTGATTAGCTGAGATTACTGGCGGACACAACCACAGCTGATGGGGTTTCCCCATATTTTACAGACTTTTCTCTAACTCCTGACCTCAGGTAATTTGCCTACCTTATCCTCAGAACATGCCGGGACTACAGATGTGAACCACCGTGCCTGGCACTTGATTGAATTTATAATTGAGAAAAACATACATCTTGCAAAAATTTATTTTTATATCATATTTTTATGAGTTTATATATCTCATAATTCATGAAAAATAAGAAAGCTTTAATGCCTTTTTATATTTTAAATGAATTTATTTCCATTTTTATGTAATTAAAAGAGTAGGTTAATTTAGAATGTTATTTTTCTTTTGGGTAAATTTCTCAGGTTTTAGAAATTTCTTTAAAAATCTACTCTGGGAAAATAATTACATTTATTGATTTTACTTGGGGTTTTTTTAGGAATTGCTTATGTAAGAAAATTCAAATTTATTTCAAGATACAATGAGATGTTTAATTATGTCAAATAAAATATTTTCTTTGAAAAGAATTTTTTAACTATATTTTCTACAAATAATACTGTGATTACTTTTTCTGACTTACTAGAAATTAATTGATTGTTTCATCTTCCCTGCATAAAAAGCTCACCTGCAATATTTAAGAAGTAAACAACTGCCAGCGGAGCTGGCTTTTCCAGTCTGTCGCTCACCAAACACCATCAATTCTGGTTTTGAGCTATTTGTAGCACCAGCTATTGGCTGTGTAAAAAAAATCTTAAAAAGATAGTGGACTGTTTGGCTGAAATATATTACACAGACAAAACAATAGCTAGTGAGTATTTTAAATTATAAAGCTGCTTTTGTTCATTAATCATAGTTTTGTGTGAAATTCTATTTTCTCATTTAGATAAAATCAACTCATGGGTTTTTTTTGTCAACTATTTTAACATTCTGTAGCCATCAGGTATATAATTAAAACAATTTTAGTTGGAGAATACAATTTATTTAATATCTATTTATTTAATGCTCCCCTATAGTTGGCTTTGGTAACTTAACACAGTGAGTTGTTTTAATCACACGTGAAAAAATACTGAAACTTTAGAGTAACAAGAAGCCAAATGTAATACTATAAAAAGTTTATATTTAAAATGCATGCATTAAAAACTTTTTCATAACCCACAAATTGAAGTTGCTTAATGTTATTTTAGTTAAATTCTAAGAAAGTTATGGTTTAAAAATCGTGATATGAGAAGAGAACATTTGAGTGCATTTTATTGCTTCTAAATACCACATCAGTCCCACAAAGAGGGTAGTAATGTTCAAATCTTACACAGAACTAAAACAAGTTTGAGGTAATGTAAGTAAATTAACAAATAATAACATAAAACTTAGTTTATTTCAAGAGAAAACTGAATGTTAAATATATAATTAACAGCAGCATTCAGTATAGACCTTTAATTAGTAAATGTGAAATTATATTAACATTTTTATCTGTGGGAGTACATTTACTAGCACATTGTAGGATTTTCTAGCTAAACTCACTGCTTAAAAGTTCAGATCTTTATTTGTCTTGTGGGTTCTTTGCAGAGGAAAGAGTTTACTTTTGAAAAATACCTTTTTCTTAATTTATTTAACTATTGTATTGACATAGTAAATACATATTTTCAAAAGAGATTTTTGAGATAAACACTGCTGTTGTTAAACTATTTAGCTAACAGTTTTATGGGGTTAAAATATATTTCCAAATATATAAGAGGATATGTACTGCAAATTATTAACTTGCCACCAATATTATATTCCTGGTCCAGAGATTATGTCTGTATGTGCACTAATCCATGCATGCAGCTCTTTGTTTATTTTTTACACAAATGAAAATATACAATATACAGCATTATTAACTTTGTTTTGTATTTAGTCAAACACCTGTCAGTATATGAAGATCTGGTTAATTCTGATTTGTAGCTACATAACTTGCAGTTCAATGTGCTCTAATTTATGCAATCCATCTCTAAGACGAATTGATGTGTAAGCTGCATTACGTTCTACACAAAATAGGGAATAATTTATAGTCCTTACAGTGATTTTAAATAAATTATTGCTATTTACTGAGGAATAAAGCAGTTATTTATGTGAAGGTTACAGTTTTATGAGTCACAACAATAACTTTATATGAAGTGCTCAATTAAAAGTGAGAAAACCCTGTTTTATTTATATAAAGTTCTGATGACAATTAATTAAATACACTTATTTTAGGCCCAAATGTTTTATAATAAGTAAACTTGTAATGATTAAGGCTAAGTCCATGATTAACACATGAAAATTTTAATATTATACCATCTTATATACCTCTTTCCGAGAAAGCATTTTTTCTCATCTCAGCTTGTAAAGCACTTCCTGAGTGGGAATATCAGCTCCTGCTGGACCACGCCCACCAAAAAGATTTGTGGAACTCAAAGAGGGTGGTGCTACCTATCACATAAATTCTGTGACCCAGCAGCTATACCTGATCCCCGTCATCAGCAGCAGTATTTTAACCATTGAAAAGACAGGTAGCAACACAGACAATGATTGTAGAGCTGTTAAAGGAGTGAGAGGTGACAGCGTGCCGGCAGTCCTCGCAGCCCTCGCTCGCTCTCGGCGCCTCCTCTGCCTGGGCTCCCACTTTGGCGGCACTTGAGGAGCCCTTCAGCCCCCGCTGCACTGTGGGAGCCCCTTTCTGGGCTGGCCAAGGCCGGAGCCGGCTCCCTCAGCTTGCAGGGAGGTGTGCAGGGAGAGGCGCCAGCGGGAACCGGGGCTGCACGCGGCGCTTGCGGGCCAGCTGGAGTTCTAGGTGGGCGTGGGCTTGGCGGGCCCCACACTCAGAGCAGCCGGCCCGCCCTGCCGCCCTGGGCAATGAGGGGCTTAGCACCCGAGCCAGCAGCTGCGGAGGGTGTATTGGGTCCCCCAGCAGTGCCAGCCCACGTGCACAGCGTTCGATTTCTCGCCGGGCCTTAGCTGCCTTCCCGCAGGGCAGGGCTCGGGACCTGCAGCCCGCCATGCCTGAGCCTCCCACCCCCTCCCTGGGCTCCTGTGCGGCCCGAGCCTCACAGATGAGCGCCGCCACCTGCTCCAGGGCACCCAGTCCTATCCACCCCCAAGGGATGAGGAGTGCGGGCGCACCGCGCAGGACTGGCAGGCAGCTCCACCTGCAGCCTCTGTGCGGGATCCACTGGTTGAAGCCAGCTGGGCTCCTGAGTCTGGTGGGGACGTGGAGAACCTTTAGGTGTAGCTCACGGATCGTAAATACACCAATCAGCACCCAGTGTCTAGCTCAGGGTTTGTGAATGCACCAATGGACCCTCTGTATCTAGCTACTCTGCGGGGACTTGGAGAACCTTTGTGTCCACACTCTGTATCTAGCTAATCTAGTGGGGATGTGGAGAACCTTTGTGTCTAGCTCAGGGATTATAAACGCACCAATCAGTGCCCTGTCAAAACAGACCACTGGGCTCTACCAATCAGCAGGATGTGGGTGGGGCCAGATAAGAGAATAAAAGCAGGCTGCTGGAGCCAGCAGTGGCAACCTGCTCGGGTCCCCTTCTACACTGTGGAAGTTTTGTTCTTTAGCTCTTTGCAGTAAGTCTTGTTACTGCTCACTCTTTCGGTCCACACTGCCTTTATGAGCTGTAACACTCACCGCAAAGGCCTGCAGCTTCACTCCTGAAGCCAGCGAGCCCACGAGCCCCCAGGGAGGAACAAACAACTTCAGACACGTAGCCTTAAGAGCTGTAACACTCACTGCCAAGGTCTGCAGCTTCACTCCTGAGCCAGCGAGACCATGAACCCACCAGAAGTAAGAAACTCCGAACACATGTGAACATCACAAGGAACAAACTCCGGACACGCCGACTTTAAGAACTGCAACACTCATCGCGAGGGTCCGCAGCTTCGTTCTTGAAGTCAGTGAGACCAAGAACCCACCAATTCTGGACACAGGAGGGCCTCCATCTTCCAGACCCCAGAATAGTAGATCCACTGACAGCTTGAATTTTGTGCCTGGAGAAGCCACAGATACTCAATGCCAGCTGGTGGAAACAGTTGGGAGGAAGGCTGTGCCCTGCAAAGCCTCATGGGTGCAGGTGCACAAGACCATGGGAACCCAGCTCTTGAAGATCATTCTGAAGCTTTAAATTGTACTGCCTCCTTGGATTTTAGACTTGCATGGGGGCTGTAGCCCCTTTATTCCAGTCAGCTTCTCACATTTGGAATGGCTGTACTTTTCCAATGCCTGTACCCTACTATATCTAAGAAGTAACTAACTGGCTATCAATTTTACAGGCTCATAGGGAGAAAGAACCTGCCTTGTCTCAGATGAGATATTGGACTTTGACTATTGAGTTAGTGCTGAAATGAGTTAAGGCATTGCAGGACTATTGGAAAAGCATGACTGGTTTTGAAATGTGAGGAAATGAGATTTGGGAGGGGCCAGGGTTGGAATGATATGGTTTGACTGTGTCCCCACCCCACTTGAATTTTTACATGTGGTGGGAGGAATGAGATGGGGGATAATTGAATCATGGGGGCAGATGTTTTTTGTGCTGTTCTTGTGACAGTGAGTAAGTCTCATTATATCTGAGGGCTTGAAACATCAGTTTCCTTGCAGAAGCTCTCTCTTTGCCTGCTGCCATCTGTGTAAGACGTTAATTGCTCCTCTTTTCCTTCTATCGTGATTCTGAGGCCTCCCCAGTCATGTGGAACTGTCAGTTCATTAAACCTCTTTCTTTTATAAATTGCCCAGTCTAGCATATGTCTTTAGCTTGAAAATGGACTAAGACAGTACAAATATCAGATTGACTGATAAAGCTCTGTGACTTTAATTTCACAGTCAAGTCAAAGATGTAAATCAAATACAATTGTGTGCAGGTCTCTGAAAATTCTTATCAACCTTTTTCTAGTTCAGTAACATTTTATTAACATATTTTAACATAATGCTGAAAGAGTTGTTAAATCAAGTTATAATGTACTCTATACTTTTATAATTATTGCTAAGCTAAGACTACAGTCATTTTAATTGTTTTAAGAGACAAAGTCTCTATTGCTACAGCTGGAATGAATGCAGTGCTGCAATTATAGCTAACTGCAGCTTCTAACTTATGGGCTCATGTTATCCTGCTGCCTTAGCCTCCCAATGAGCTGGGTCTATAGGCAGAGGACAGTAGGCTCAGCTAATTATTTAATTTGTTTATTTATTTTAATTTTTTTGTTAGAGACAGAATTTTGCAGTGTTGCTGAGGCTGGCCTCAAACTCTAGGCTTAAGGTAATCCATCCACCTTGGCATCATATAGTGCTAAGATTACTGGTGTGAGCCACCATATCTAGCTAATTTTTAAAAACTTTTTGTAGAGATGGTGCTTCACTATTTTGCCAAACCAGGTTACAAAAACCTGCCCTCAAGGTTATTTTTGCCTTGGCCTTTACTATTTTTGGAATTACAAATATAAGCCACAAAACCTGGTCTAAAAATGATCTACATTTTTAACTATAAGTTAAAATTTTATCTCGTAGAGATAAAGCTTCTTATGTAATGATAAAGTAGAACATGGTGTGATACAAATTTATTGGTGTGTGAGCCAATTTTTAAATAATAAATGCACATTTAGATTAGAGATTTTTAAGTTTACTAAGAATTCTCTCACAATTACTACAAAAATGTTTATTGTGTATTTAAAATTTGAAATAATATTTTTATGGTTAGGAAAATGTAAAGCAGTATAATAGAGAACCAAACCAATTGTAAGAACTCTACGAATGAAATGCAAAGCCATGTGCAAGTCACCGGAAGGACAACAAACTTTTTTTTTGTTGTGAAATCTAGTGGTTATGTGGAATATACCAGCAATTTGTGTACTAATCATAGTAATTTCTTGTGCTTTAGGCAGAAAAGTAATTCTACTCTTCAAATAAAAATACATATACAGTCAGAAACATTTGTATTTTCAAGCACTTTCTTAATAAAATTTTTGTTAGTTAACACTAATTCTTAGTGATTTACTTACCACTTCACTAACCCATACTGCAAACTAGTGCTTGAGTAGAAAGTAATAATTATTATTATAAATAATGCTCTTTTATATATCCATATATTAAGAACCACTATTCTAATGTACAGATATATTGCATTTTACACTTTAAATAACTACACCAAAAAAGGAAACACTTTCACATAAATTAAGGCTAATGATTTGATAAGAAAAGGTAAATGAAGCCTAATGAAAAAAATTAAACACATGTTGATGCTTTGTAAAGAATCACGCAAGCCAAACACAAATTATTTTGTATTAGTAAGAAGCTAATCTAAAAGCTTACCTTGAGCAGGATTTAAATAAACACCATTAATGTAAGTACTTTTATTCCGTTATGGATAAATTTCACATTTTGTTTCTATACACTTCTCTCAATGGCTGGTGACATAATGAGGTGATGTGGTATTGCAAGAGTTAGTCATAATGTATATCTTACCATCTCATCACCTTCATCTATCACGTCCATTTGCTTATTAAATATGTACACAAGCATTTCACCATCTCTTCTCTCGTCTCTATGACATGCACTTCAGCGTGTGATCAAATACATTTGTGTACTCTCCACCAAAACACTGACTTTTTAAATTTCTTTATCATCTTCTATTTTCAATTCTGTTACATCTCCATCATCAAATTTATACCAGTGATCTGAGTCACTGGCTACCATCTTTGAATAATACAAGAATAATAAGCCAGGCACAGTGGCTCATGCCTATAATCCCAGTACTTTGGGAGACCCAGGTGGGCAGATCACCAGGTTAGGAGATCCAGACCATCCTGGCTAACATGGTGAAACGTCATCTCTACTAAAAATACAAAAAATTAGCCGGGCTTGGTGGCAGGTGTCTGTAGTTCCAGCTGCTCTGGAGGCTGACGCAGGAGAATGGCGTGATTCCGGGAGGCGGAGCTTGCAGTGAGCCAAGATTGCACGACTGTACTCCAGCCTGTGCTACAGAGCAAGACTCTTGTCTCAAAATAAATAAATAAATAAATAAAATAATAATAATTCCCACTACTTGCTTAATCAGCATTGCTACTGTGTAAGGTCCCATATCCAGGTCCCAGATAAATTAAAAATAATCACTGAATGTAATTGTACATTTTCCCAGACATATTAAAATTATTTGGGTTGGCCGCAAAACCAAAAGCCAATATTTTAAATAGCAAGTGCTTTCCTGTGTTAACATACCATAAACAGAGAATATAAACAAATATTCTCTTGTTACCTGCGCAAACATTAAAACAATGTAATGAGAATTTTAAAGTGTATAATCTTTTGAGCCAGGCGTGGTGGCTCACTCCAGTAATCTCAGTAATTTGGAAGGCTAAGGCCGGCAGATCATGAGGTCAAGAGATTGAGGCCATCCTGGCCAATGTGGTGAAACCCTGTCTCAACTGAAAAAAAAAAATTGCAGGGTATGGTTGTGCATACGTGTAATCCTAGTTACTCAGGAGGCTGAGGCAGAATTGCTAGAACCTGAGAGCCAGAGGTTTCAGTGAGCCAAAATTGTGCCACTGCACTGCAGCCTGGGCAACAGAGCAAGACTCCGTCTCAAAAAAAATTATAGTCTCTCTCAACTTGTTTATATAGATGAGCAAATGATAGTTAACACCAGCAGGGTAATTATGTCATAACTAACTTAAGCAATGCTTACTTACCAAAGCTTAAAATGTTTATATACAGTAATCCTTTGGCATCTGTAGGGGATTGGCTACAGGATCCCCATGATTACTATAATTTGTGTCTGCTCAAGTTTCTAGTGAACAGTGGTGAAGTATGTAAATATAACGTACACACATCCTTCTGTATAGTTTACTCATCTCTAAATAATTAATAAAATGTAAATGTTATGTAGACAATTATATGGTAATTGCTTTTGAATTTGCTAGTTTTTATTGTATTGTTATTTTTTGTTTTTGGACATTTTAATACATGTTTAGAGAAATCTGTGTTTGCAGAACCTGTGGATGTAAAAGGTCACTTACGTGTTGCAAATTGGAAAACATTACTGACACAGACCCCGATGGCTATGTGGTTCCATATAGCCACTACTATCTGTTTTATTCCTCTAATGCTTTCTTTTATGTTATTAATTAGAATTTGGTGTGAGTAAAATGAAGATATATTATAAGCAGTAATAATAGCAGCTAATATTTATAGCACTTAAAGACCAGGTAATACACTAAGAGCTGCACACATATTAATAAATTTAATCCTCACTGTCTTTTTTTTTTTTTGAGATGGAGTTTCACTCTTTTCACCTAAGCTGGAGTGCAATGGCAGCATCTCAGCTCACTGCAACCTGTGCCTCCAGGATTCAAGCGATTCACCTGTCTCAGCCTCCCCAGTAGCTGGTATTACAGGCATCTGCCACCATGCCTGGCTAATTTTCATATTTTTGGTAGAGATGGGGATTCACCCTGTTGGCCAGACTGGTCTCACTAATTATAAAAAGGTAATAACTATATATAATTACTTTAAATGTGTGGATTTAGAGTGGCAGAAAGGGCAGGGTGCATGGCTCACACCTGTAATCCCAGCACTTTGGGAGGCCGAGGCAGGCGGCTCAGGAGGTTGGAAGATTGAGATCATCCTGGCTAAAAATGGAGTAACCGCCTCTCTACTAAAAATACAAAAAATTAGCCAGGTGTTGGGGTGGGTGCCTGTAGTCCCAGCAACTCAGGAGGCCAAGGCAGGAGAATGACATGAACCCAGGAGGCCGAGCTTGCAGTGGGCCAAGATTGTGCCACAGCATTCTAGCCTGGGCGACAGAGCGAGACTCTGTCTCAAATAAAGGCAAAAGGGAAGGGAAGGGGAGGGGAGGGGAGGGGAGGGAAGGGAAGGGAAGGGAAGGGAAGGGAAGGGAAGGGAAGGGAAGGGAAGGGAAGGGAAGGGAAGGGAAGGGAAGGGAAGGGAAGGGAAGGGACGGAGAGGGGAGGGACGGGGAGGGGAGGGGAGGGGACGGACAGGACGGGGAGGGGAGGGGAGGGGAGGGGAGGGGAGGGGGAAAGGGAAAGAGAAAGGGAAAGGAAAAAAAGTGGCAGAAAGAGTAAAAATAAACTGTTCCAAGTCTCAGAGGTGTGAATAGAAGGAAGGATGACTTTATAAAGAAACTACAATCTAAATGGCAGCTGAATTCAAAACAATGCAGAAAGCTTGGAGGTGAGAAGTTATGAAAGTGAAGAAAGACATATGTGTTACTTAACATATAACATCTTCAAAGACATTTTACCATTTCATCTCCCAATCAATTTGCACAGAGATAACATCAGCTGGCTAGGCCTAGAGATTAAAATCTGTTTGTGAAACTACAAGTGGATGTTAAAATCTGTTGTAACCACATTAAGTTAAACTTTTTTACTTCTGAGGTATCTACAGTAGAAAAAAAATGTTTTATTCTATTAACTCCTCATGATTCAATCACTAAATTGCAATTTATTTTAGAGTAGAGATGAAAACAATCTTTGAGATCCTTTTATATCTAAAATTATTCACCTAATAAGGCTGATTTTTTTCTAGTCAGTCACTGTATTTTGTCAATATTCTTTCCCTTTAAACCCATTATCATCTTGATTACCTCTCTCATACCACTAAAACAGTAAAGAGAAAAGCAGTAAAGAAAAAGCAGATGTTAATTTTGAGGATAAGCACAAACAACTCTAATGTCTTCTGATTCTGTTCAATGACATCATTATTTTTTTCAAAACTGAACAAAATATACTTTATATCACATTTTACAATAATATACATTTGCACCTTCATTTCATACACTGTTCCAAATAATCAAGAAGATTTTTATGTTTGTTAATGTCCACATTCAAAGTTGTAAATGATTCCTCACATTTGTACCAAAAGATATTATTAAAGAAACAAATTTTAAAATTCCCTGTATAAACAGGTGTTTTGTTGTTGTTGTTGTTGTTGTTACACAGGCTAGAGTGCAGTGGCACAATTATAGGTCACTGTGATCTCAAACTCCTTGGCTTAAGGTAGGGGTCACCAAGCAGTACCCATCTGTGTCCTGTTAGGAAATGGGTCACACTTCAGCAGGTGATTGATGGGCAAGCATGGAAGTTGTATCTCTATTTAAACCATTACCTATGGTTCACCTTACTACCTCAACTCCACTTTCTATAAGATCCTTGGCATCAATTAGATTTTTATAGAAGCTAAACACTACTATTTACTGTGCACGTGAGAAACCTAGGTTTTACTGTGCACTCTTTATAAGAATCTAAAGCCTTATCACCAGTAACTGTCTCCTATCACCTCCAGATAGAACCATCTAGCTGCAGGATAGTAAGTTCAGGGCTCCTACTGATTCTACATGATGGTGAGTGGTATAATTATTTCATTAAATATTATAATGTAATAATAATAGAAATAAAGCGCATAATAAATGTAGGGCACTTGAGTCTTCCCCAAACTGTCCCTGCAACCACAGTCTTAAAAAATTGTCCTTCACAAAAACAGTCCCTAGTGCCAAACTGTTCCAAACGATCACACATAGATGCACACACACATAAATACTTGAGTAAAATTTTGAAGACTAAACTCAAAGTGTTGTAATAATTTGAAATAACAAGAACAGAACGTGGCCTAGATTGCAGAAAAAAATGTTTCAAGTAGAGAACGCTGATAAAAATAAATTGTTAACATATTTGAAAAGAAGAGGAAGTCACATGTGAGGCTATAGAACTAAAATAGGTAAATAAGAACTATATATGCAGATTATACTTATAACCTAGGCTTACAGTTTAGCTATGGAATCTAGAAAATTAAACTGAGAGATATAATGGGGAGTCAGTGCATTATAGGTGTGATACAGACTTTTAAAAGAAATCTAAGTGATACGCTAATAAATGGAAGAGGAGAGGCAGTGAGTGAAACAGAAGGCAGCCCAGAAATCAGAATATCTCTTTTGCTTCCTACCTCTGATCTATCTAGTAAGCACTTTTTTGAAAGAACACTAAACTCTTATGAGGGAGTGCAGCTTTTTTTTTTTTTACAAACTAGAAAGAGCTATATACTACAGTATATGATTAAAAGTTGTGTGACAGTGTTTATTATCATATGTGCCACAAATTAGGCCTTGATAAAATGAGTGAAACAAAGGAAACAAAATCAAGATGTTATGAAGCTGTGTGTTGGGGGGTTGGGGGGCGACTTCTCTTCATTGCTCAGGATGAAGTGCTGCAGCACAATCACTGCTCAGGCAATGTTTTCCCCTCATTGTCCCAGGTAGCTGGGACTACTGATGCAGACCATGACACTTGGCTAATTTTTTGCATCTTAATAGAGACGGGATATCACCATGTTGCCCAGACTGGGTATGAACTCCTATAATCCAGTAATCTGCCTACCTTGGCTTCACAAAGTGCCAAGACTACCAGTGTGAGTGATAGTGCCTGGCCTAAGTGAGCTTTTTCAAATGTAAAAATGGACCAAATATTACTGGTCACTTTTGTAAGTGGCTCAAAAACTATATGATTACTTTACAAGCTTGCAAAATTATGCATATTATATAAAGTTATATGTTGTATATTTATATATAAGTATATAATTTCTTTTTCTTACATGGCTAGGAAGAGGTAGTTTCCTGTCAGTGATAAAAATGTTCATTTGATAATAAAAACATTTATTTGATGATGAGTAATGTTGATCTTTGAGGTGATTATTATACATAATATCAAGTGTAAATATTACTCTAGAAGCTAAAAGACATAATTGATACACTAATCTAACTTTAAAAGTATGATAAAGGAAGTTTAAACAAATACCAACAGGTAGTGAATAAAATGGCATGTTATCTTCCCAAGTACTTGAGACTACAGGCTCATACCACCACAGCAGAATAATTCTTGTATTTTTTTTAGAGACAGTGTTTTGCCACATTGCCCAAGCTTATAAAATAGTTTTTATTATGTGTGATAACAGCACCATGGCCATCTTTTTAAATTTAAACTTTAGAGATGCATTAAAATATCTATACAAATAAAACAATATACTCGGCATTTGCTTTATTAGAGAACTGTTAAATCAAGGAGATGACTACATTTCAGTATTTTGCTTATATATAATTTATAAATCTAATAATAAGAAGTTAATTATATCATGAGATATAAAAAATATACTGTCTGTCTTTGCTGTGAAAATTTTAACCTCTTTCGGTTGGGATAATACTAATAAAAATGACCAAGAGAAACAGCTAGACTATTACTATTGTTTAAATATTAAACACCTAATAAATTATGTATTTTAAGATATATTTAAACATTTTAGTTAGTGTACAGATGACTTTATCATATCTTACCCATAATGTACATAAACTGTTTCCAAAAACTTCTGGGTACAATATTGTAGTCAGAAAGCAGCTAAATGTAAAAGATGACCTGAAATTGTCTTAGGAGATCAATATTGTACACTTTCCTATCTTCTGTCTTGTTTGATGCTGGTTTCTCTTCAAATTTATAGTGATATCTAAACACATCATCTTGGAGATCTCTAGAGACCAGAAGACATTAGTGATGCACTAATCTAACATTAAATGTATAATGAAAGAAGTTGAAATAAACACCAAAATTTGGTTAATAAAATTATATGCATTTTTCATACTATTTTCAAAAACTTATTGGTTTTAATATTTAGTATTAGTACTTATTTCACAGATGGACCATCATAAAGAGTTCACAGAAAAGTTATCATTAGAAATAATAGAATAATAGCAATTATAACCTGCAATTCATTAAAGATTAAAGTCTAATCAGTGGTCTCTCATAAATAACTTATGAGGAATAAGTTACTTCGTTCTCCAAGAATTCAGTGTCTTCTTGTGAGCATAATGCATTTTTGCAGATTATATGATATAATTTATGTGATGTATTTAGTTACTACCACTCAATAAATACGGCTCTTAAGAGTAGTTGTGGAAGAAACAAGAGCGTACACAGAAGCTCCAAAGGTCATAATTTTCTTGTAGCTACAGAGCAAAATATAGTTGTTTCACAGATATCTAACTTGTTTCTATATGCTTTGCTCTTCTGAGGTTTCTGATACAGAAATAAACAATATCCAGTTCATAGCCTGAGGAAGTTCATCCCATAGAAAAAGCAACTAGGCAGACACGCATGCCACAGTAAAGTGCTGAGACAACATAAAGCAAAAGCAACCAACCAAGCACAAAGGTAGGGGACTTAATTTGAATTTTATACTCTATCTGCCTCGTTCACTTCTTGTCAGTATAATTAGCAATCTCTATCTATTTTAAATTCAGAACCAGAGGGGTAAAAGGGGCTTCAGTATCAGGACTTACATTCTACTTTTTTGTCCAATAGTTTCTGTTAACCAAGTATTAACGAGCATCCCATATGGAGATTCTAGTAAAAGGAATGCTTCCCAGGTTGTAATTGCTGCGTGGTGTAATCTATTCAATCTAGAAAGGCAGTGTTTTTTATAGTCTTCATAAATGAAAAGTGCTGAGACGTTATTTGAAAGACAAACTATTTCTAACCACTGAGGGAAAGAAATGTAGAAATTTAAGAATCATTTACTACAGTTTAATTATTCAAATTTCTCTATTTAATTTCTATCAATATCTATAGAAAAATATAAGTGAATGGTAAACAACTTAAGTGTAAACATTTCCAAAATTCAAGTTTTCTATATTCACCTATTTAATAGCTATATCTTAAAAATGTGATCTGCCACTAAAACGTGACTTTTTGCTGCTTTATTTTTATTTATGTACTTATTTACTTAATTTATTTATTTTTTTGAGATAAAGTCTTGCTCTGTTGACCATTCTAAAGTGCAGTGGCGTAATCTCGGCTCAATGCAAGCTCTGCCTCCCAGGTTCACACCATTCTCTTGCCTCAGCCTCCTGAGTAGCTGGGACTACCGGAGCCCATCACCACACCCAGCTAATTTTTTTTTTTTTGTATTTTTTTTTAGTACAGATTGAGTTTCACTCTGTTACCTAGGATGGTCTCAATCTCCTGACCTCGTGATCCGTCCTCCTCGGCCTCCCAAAGTGCTGGGATTATAGGCGGGAGCCACCACACCTGGCATGCTGCTTTATTTTCAACAGATATTTTTTATTTTTAACCAAATGCTTTTATAGTTGTAGCAGCCTAATTGTAATTGTTATATAATGTTGCTAACAGGTCTACGTAGCATTATTAGAAAAACAAATTTTTTTCTGTATCAGAAAAATCCCTAATTTTAGAAAAATATACATAGAATCCTAAAAATCAGCTCAACTTATTTAACACAGATGGGATAAAAGTTAAAAAAAAACCCAGAATACTTAAAAAAGGATGAGTATGATTATTAAAAATAAAGATTTCTAATTCTTCACATACTGAATTGCATTGACCGTGTCATACATATGTGATTATATCAACTGTGCTTTGAAAATAAACAAAAAAAGTGATAAATATTATCAACTATATTGTCAAGTTGTTAGATAATGAGAGTGATAAACATGCCAGTGATGGTATTGCAGACATTCTAGCCATATCATCAAAATGCAGTTCTGACAAAATCTTGTGAAAACACAGTAATCTCAGAATGAACAACACTATCTGCTTTCAGAATATTTTTAAAATAATTAATATTTACCTCACATTTTGTTTCTCATCTTTGAACAATAATTGTCTGTATCACTACCTGTGTTTTCAATTACAGAAATATTGTTTGTGACAAGGGTGATTAAGTATAGTTGCTAGATCACAGAATTAATGTGACAGGTAGTACCAGCTTGAATCCCACAAATCCTTTTAGTGGGTAGGGCCCAGCAGGGGACAGATACTCCTGCACACTGAGTGATTCACAAGGTGAGATAAGAAAAAAAATGCTTATGCTACAAAAATAATGATTCTGTCCATTGTTCACTTAATCAGGCTGGGTAAATTCATTCTATCAGGCTAAGACAGCAATTTTGAAAGAGTACTTTAAACTTTTACATCAGCAACTTGAGCCACTATACAGGCCCTTTACTACAGACTTGTTAAGTAAACATTTTTAAAGACATTGCTTCTGTAACCATTTTCTTAGAATCATGTAAGATGGTATAATATTAAATTTTCGTGTGTTAAACGCAGACTTAGGTTTAATCATTAATTTAGTTATTAAAAAACTTGTGCACTGTAAGTGTATTCAAAACACTGTCATCAGAACTTTACATAAATAAAACATTAGAATTTTCTGTTTTAATCGAGCACTTCATTTAAAATTATTTTTCTGACTCATAAAAACTGTAATCTTCACATACATTTCTGCTTTATTCTTCAGCAAATAGTGAAAATTGCTTTGTCTATATTCATAGTTTTATTGTGAGATGAAGTCGTTGAGATGGTGTATTTAAAAATCACCGTAAGAACTGTAAATGCTTCTCTGTGTAAAACTGAATACAACTTACACATCAATCCATCTTAGTGGTGGACTGCGTATGTTGGAGCACATTGAACTGCAAGCTACAAAACAAATGGATCTTCATATATTGACACGTGAGTGACTAAGTATAAAACAAATTTAGCAATATTTTATATTGCATACTTCTTTCTTTAAAGAAGCTATATGTATGGAGAAGTATAAATGCAGAAATAATCTGTGCATAAGAAATACAATATCGGCCGCAAGTCAATAACTTTTAATACACATCTTCATTCATATATATGTGTGTGTGTGTCTATATATGTATGTGTGTATATATATATATATATATATATATTTTTTTTTTTTTTTTTTTTTTTGAGACGAAGTCTCACTCTGTTGCCCAGGCTGGAGTGCAGTCGCGTGATCTCGGCTCACTGCAAGCTCTGCCTCCCGGGTTCACGGTATTCACCTTTCTCAGTCTCTCTGGTAGCTGGCCCATGCCACCACGCTGGCTGATTTTTTGTATTGTTAGTAGAGACGGGGTTTCACCGTGTTAGCCAGGATGGTCTCACTCTCCCGACCTCGCGATCCACCCGCCTCGGCCTCACAAAGTGCTGGGATTACAGGCGGGAGCCACCGCGACCAGCCATCTTCTTGTACATTTTTAAATGTATGTTAAACACAAGAAAACACTGGCTAAATAGTTTAACAACAGGAATGTTGGTTTAAGAAAAATTTCTTTTTAAAATATATATTTATGGCCAGGCGCTGTGGCTCATGCCTATAATCCCAGCACTTCGGGAGGCCGAGGCGGGCGGATCATGAGGTCAGGAGATCGAGACCATCCTGGCTAACACGGTGAAACCCCGTCTCTACTAAAGATACAAAAAATTAGGCGGGCGTGGTGACGGGCGCCTGTAGTCCCGGCTACTCGGGGAGCTGAGGCAGGAGAATGGCGTGAACCCAGGAGGAGGAGTTTGCAGTGAGCCGAGATCGCGCCGCTGCACTCCAGCCTGGGCAGCAGAGTGAGACTCTGTCTCAAAAAAAAAAAAAATATATATATATATATATATATTTATTTATGTATATATTTTCACATATATATTTTTCACACATTTTCACACATATACATTTTTTCACATATATGTGGATACATACACACACATATATGTGTGTATATATGTATATATATTCATTCATATATATATGATGTCAATGCAATTGTTACATAAATTAACAAAAAAGATGTTTTCAAGCAGAAAACTCTGCTGTCTGCATAGAGCCACCAAGACAAACCCCTATTATTAGTGAGCAAAAGCAGCTTTATAATTTAAAATACCCACTAGTTATTGCTTGTCTATGTAATGTATTTCAGTCAGTCTACTATCTTTTTGAGGTTTTTTACACAGCTAGTAACTCGTGGTACAAGCAGCTGAAAATCAGCATTGATCGTAGCGTGTGAGCTACGCTAGAACCACCTGCTCTGCTGGCAGTTCTTTACTTCTTATATATTGCAAGTAAATTTTTGATGCAGGGAAAATGAAAACATGAATTAATTTCCAGTAAGTTAGAAAAAGTAATCACATATTATTAGTAGAAAACATAGGTTAAGAAAAATATGTTTTTTTCGAAGAAAATACTTTTAAAGTTTATTTGACAAAATTAAACATCTCATTATATCTTGAAACAATTTTGAATTTTCTTACAGAAGCAAATCCTAAAAAAAGTGACCATAATCAATAAATGTAATTAGTTTCCAAAGTTAGATTTTTTAAAATTTCTGAAATCCGACTTTATCCAAAAGAAAAATAACATTCTAAATTAATCTTCTCTGTTAACTATATATTAATTGAAATAAATTTATTTCTGATAAAAAGAAAATGAATTTAAATTATATTATTTTTCTTGAATTATGAAACATATAAAGAAACTCATCAAAAATATGATATAAAAAAACTAAAGTTTTCAAGAGGGATTTTTTTCTCAATTAGAAAATCAATGAAGGGACTAGCATGGTGGCTCACACTTGTAATTCCAGCGCATTTGAAGGCCAAGAAAGGTCAGAAGCTTCAGACAAGCTTGGCCAATATGGTGATAGGCCCTATCAGCTGCGGTGGTGCATTCCTGCAATCTCAGGTAATCAAGAAGCTGATGCAGAATAATCACTTGAACCTGGGAACCAGGGGATTTCAGTGTGCCAAGACTGCACCACTGCACTCCAGCCAAAAGGACAGTGTGAGACTCCATTCTAAAAATAAAAGAAATTCAATCAACTAAGTTTGTGACAACTCTGATTTGTAGTAACGAAATGTCTTAAATAATGTGTGACACACATTTCAAAGTTATTCCAACATCACCTGTACAAAAAGAAAGCCTTTTTATTTTTAGTTAATTTATTTAATTTTGCTTTTTATAATTTTATTTATTATTGTTCCAGGGTATATATGCAGGACAGGCTGGTTTATTTCATAGATAAACATGTCCATGATTGTTCGCTGCACCTATTAATCCATCATTTAGGTATTCAGCCCCACATTAATTAGCTATTTGTCCTGAAGCTCTTTTTTTATCCTGCCCCATGACATAACCAGATATGTGGCATTCCCCTCCCTGTGTCTATGTGTCTTCAAACTTCAGACCCTCATAAGAAGGTGGAAATGCAGTCTTTGTTTTTTTGTTTCTGTGTTAGTTTGCTGAAAATGATGGCTTCCGGCTTCATTCATCTCCCTGCACAGGACATGATCTCCTTCCTTTTTATGGCTGCATATTATTTCATGATGTACATGTGTCACACTTTGTTTATCCATTCTGTCATTGATGGGCATTTGAATAAATTCCATGTCTTTGCTACAGTAAAGCAATAACCGTACACATGCATGTAGTCTTAAAATAGAATGACTTTTTTGTGTGTGTGGGTGCTACACACCCAGTAATGAAATTGCTGAGTCCAGCGGTGTTTCTGGTTCTAGACACTTGGTGAATTATCACACACTTTTCCACAATATCTGTACTGATTTACACTGTAAACAACAGTGTAAAAGCATTCCTATTACTGCACTGCTTTACTACCATCTATTGTTTCTCGGGTTTTTAGTAATCATCATTTTGACTGGCCTCAGATGATACCTCATTGCAGTTTTGATTTACATTTCCCTAGTAATTAGTAAAAGTAAGAGAAAAATGAGATCTCTTATAAAATTTCTGCAAAATTTCAGCTTTTTTTGAGAGGGGTTTTGTTCTTGTCATCCAGGCTGAAGTGCAGTGGGGCAATTTCAGCTCCCTCTAACCTCCGTCTTCTGGGTTCAAGCAATTCTCCTGCCTCAGCCTCTCAAGTAGCTGGGATTACAGGTGCCAGCTAAGTTTTTTTTTATTTTTATGTATATTTTTGTATTTTTAGTAGAGATGAGGTTCAACAATGTTGGCCAGGCTGGTCTGAAACTCCTGATCTGAGGTGATCCTCCTGCTTCGATCTCCAAAATTGCTGGAATTACAGGTGCGAGCCACCATGAGAGGCCTTTGAAAAAATTTTTAAAGTGTTTTTTTTTATTTCTTCTTCAGAACTCTGTAGAATTGTAAATGTCAACAGTTCTGCTTCCACAAGACGCAAACATATTTGAGTATTTCAACCACAGAAAAAGGATGTCACTATTACACTTAGTGGAAAAGGCCAGAAAGGCTGCTCAGGCTTCCCCGGCTGCTAATCATCCTACAATGCACAGCAAAAGCTTCTCCCCCACAAAATTATATGAGTACAAAATGCCAAAGTCCAGGTATCAGAAATTCTGTCTCCTTAAGAAGCTTAATAATCTCCTAGAAAGATGCTAACTTGAAGCCCAATGCCATATAGTTCAGAAACATATTCTCACATGATACATTTCTGTGTAAGAGGGATCAGGTGGTTCAATGCTAATACCAACTTTCAAATTTGATTTTTAAAAAATTTTGAAATGTAATAATTTCCTAATAAGGTTAAAACTACCAAAATGTAGGACACAGAATTATCTGTATTTCAAGATCCAAGAGAAGTAAGGCACACCTAGCTATGTTTCTTTTTTCATGGAATTTTAGGGGAGTCATTTTGCCAGATGAAAACCTTTATGGCCAATGGTGCTTGTGCCTGAGTTTTGCTCAGGCCTGCTAAGCTTGTTCTACCCAGTCTGCCTGACAGGCTGCACTCAACTTCCATTATGCGCCAAGATTTAACACCAGCCAAGGGCAAGCATGAATGTGTGGTGAGTGGTGTATGAGCAAGTATGGGCTCCAGCCACAAAACACAGCCAGGCTTGCCAGGTGTGAGAGGGCAGAAAGTGTTAGGTGCCAACAAAAGTACCAGTGAAATGAGAAGCTGCAGCTCGAACAGGAATACTGTAAGCAGCTTCCACAGCTGATACTGGGAAATGTAGTGGTGCCCAGAAGCATGGAGATTCCAGAAACTGCAAAGTCCCAAAGAAGGTGTCACAGCCAGCCCTTAGGTCTGAAAGGTCACCGTTCTCCTCTTATCTTTGTCTTCCACAATGTGATGAGCAAGGGGCAAGTTTTATCCCTGATTGTGTTACAGGTCATTGAGCCCTGACATTCAACAGATCTAAAACTGTTGTTCTGCATCAAGAAAGAAAGAGGTACATGCTGCCATCAGCCTTTCCAATTCTGTCTGAAGATATAAAGCCTGAGCTAGCTGAGGCAACAGTGATGGCCTCCCCGAGTCAGTTGCCAGGCACTATAATGTTGAGTCTCCTCAGAATCCACCCTTACACCTCTGTTTACTTCTAGACCTATAACTAGACTCAAGTTCTGCAGGGGTCTGTCCCACAGACCCTGACCCAACAACAGATGAATAAAGTACACTGATGCATGATATTCTGCTTTGCCAGTTCGACTGAGCATCTGGGCCACTTACAGACTCCATGCAGAGTGCTGTAAACAGTTGCGACCAGGGACTGTAAACAGTCCTGACCAGTTAATGAGACTGGTACTTATTCAGTAAAGACTAATTGACAAAGCTCATGAGTAAACACCACTAGAGGGTAATTGACATCATGGAGTTTCTGAGTAGAAAGCAATTAAGCACCTGCAGTATTAGATCAAAGGTTAGTCTTAGGACCACACGAGTAAAGAAGCTAGTTAGGTAAACTACTCTACCTTCCATTGCACCCACTTTAAGCTATTTACACAAGGTATGGATTAGGTTGCCTTCAGTCATAACCTTATCCTGAGACTTTTACAAAAATCTTTAGGCTTTCCAAGAAGGTTTGTGGCTTATAATTGTCCCCACCATCTTGATCAATCTGCTACCTCTCCCACTTTTTTGTTTTCTGCATCAGGTTTTCTTAACTGGAGAGCATAGGTATGTCAGCAACCAGTCTGTCAGGTGTGGCAGTCCTGGCAGTCATTACACTTATTCTAACTTTGCATCTTAGAATTAGCAAACAATATAAAAGAGTCATGAGTACAATTAGCAGCATTCTTTTCCAGTCAAAGTGTGACCCCCAGGAGTGGGGGTCTAACTAGGAGAAATGATCTTGCACGCCCTTCCTTGTGGCTGTTTGTTGTGTGTGTAGGTCTATGGTGTGAAGGGATTCTAAAATGTTAGTTTTAAGTTGGCTTAAAACTGCTGTTAAATTGTCATGAAAGGTTCCCCAGAGATGCTGTTCTACCTCATCTCAGCAATGTATAGATTGAGTCCATGGTAGAGAAGTGACATAGAGATGTTTATGTTCCCAGTCACAGCTTAATTGCTTTCAGAATGCCAGTAGATCTTGTCATTCCCCTGCATATTTTAAAGTAGCCTGGAGGGCTCGCAGACATGCAAGGATTTTTTTATCTATATCTTGCTGAAAGAGAATTCATTAGACACATTGTTGGCCAGATTATCTACAAAGGCAGCTATTTTTACTGACTCAGTAATAGATGCAACAGCAATGCTAGCAGTTGCCAGGATAACTACGGCTGAGAATATAAAGGCCATAAGTGTAACTGTAAACATTTTGTGTCTGTCCTGGAACACAGCATATTCTAAGGTGGAAATGGCAGAGGAACTTTGCCAATTGCATGTCAGATTGACTGGTAGGAATGCCTCAGATTGTCTCCTTAATACCATGACACTAGTAATTATTGGGGAACCTGCCCCAATATTCATGTAGGTTCTTTTCTATTTTCCTTAAGTGTCAGCTGACTTGAGAAACAAAGGGACAGAGGACAAAAGAGAGAAATTTTAAAGCTGGGCATCTGGGGGAGACATCACATGTCGGTAGGTTCCCTGATGCCCCACAAGCCACAGAAACCAGCAAGTTTTTATGAGGGATTTTCAAAAGGGGAGGAAGTGTGCGAATAGGTGTGGGTCACAGACATCAAGTACTTTACAAGGTAATAGAATATCACAAGGCAAATGGAGGCAGGGTGAGATCACAGGACCATAGGACCAGGGTGAAATTAAAATTGCTACTGAAGTTTCGGGCACCATTGTCATTGACAACATCTTATCAGGAGACAGGGTTTTGAGAGCAAATGGTCTGACCAAAAATTTATTAGGTGGGAATTTCCTCTTCCTAATAAGCCTGGGAGTGCTATGGGAGACTGGGGTCTATTTCACCCCTACGGCCTCGACCATAAGACATGGGCTCACCTAGGGGGCCATTTATAGGCCTATACCTCCAGGTGCATATTCTCTTTCCCAGGGATGTTCCTTGCTGAGAAAAAGAATTCAGCAATATTTTTCCCATTTGCTTTTGAAAGAAGAGAAATATGGCTCTGTTCTTCCTGGCTCACTGGTGGTCAGAGTTTAAGGTTATCTCTCTTATTCCCTGAACAATTGCTGTTATCCTGTTCTTTCTTCAGGATGCCCAGATTTCACATTGTTCAAACACACATGCTCACAATTTGTGCAGTTAAGGCAATTATCACATGGTCCTGAGGAGACATATATCCTCATGAGCTGACAGGATTAAGAGATTAAAGACAGGCATAGGAAATCACAAGGGTATTGATCAAGGAATTGATAAGTGTCCATGAAATCTTTAGAATTTATGTTTAGAGACTGCAGTAAGGACAGACATAAGAAATTATAAAAGTATTAATTTTGGGAACTAATAAATGTCCATGAAATCTTCACAATCCATGTTCTTCTGCCATGGTTTCAGCAGATCCCTCCATTTGGGGTCCCTGACTTCCCACAACAAGTAATTTTGAAATTAGATATATTGTGATTGGTGATCATAATATATCTAATCAGCATGATTATGAACAAAGTCAGTAATCAGTGTAATTATGAACAAAGGTTATAGTATAGTTGCAACTGGAATTATTATAATAATAATAATTATTATTATTATGAGATGTAGTCTCACTCTGTTGCCCAGGCTGGAGTGCAGTGGCATGATCTTGGCTCACTGCAAGCTCTGCCTGCCAGGTTCACGTCATTCTCCTGCCTCAGCCTCCCAATTATCTGGGACTACAGGCACCTGCCAACACGGCTGGCTAATTTGTTTGTATTGTTAGTAGAGACGTGATTTCACCATGTTAGCCAGGGTTGTCTCAATCTCCTGACCTCATGATCCACCCTCCTTGGCCTCCCAAAGTGCTGAGATTACAAGCATGAGCCACTGCACCTGGCCGCGACTGGAATTATGATAGGTACCATGCCAAGTGTTAAGGGAGGTGCTGAGATGTACCAGGCACCATAAGGTGACTTGGGGTGGCATGGACTTTACTTGGGGTCTGGAATATTCCATCACCCCATTGGCCCAAATTATAGGGGAAAGAGATATGGTTATGAAACTATGATTGTTGCTGTGATGGAAGAAGACATTAGTAAGACTGCCCGGCAATAGGCGGTGGGGGCTCAAGTCTAGGATGTTATAATTGCCTAACCAGAAGCTATGGGCTTGTTTCCTGTGACAGACCTCCTAGCTAAAGTGGAATCCATTACTTCCCTGGCTTTTTTCTTTAGTACAGGAAGGAATGTTTGGGAAAGTGGCATTGATTGCATTGCCTGGATTGAGGCTTCCTGCAGCTAAGAATGTTAAGGCATTTCCTTTGCCATGATGTAGCCATACTTGTATTTGGGCAGGTACACAGTAAGTGTTAGAGCCTTTATAACTTACACACAGTGGGAGGATAGTGGAGTGATATGTAGTATCGTTTGGCACCTTAGTTCAATGTGTGCCATTATTGAGGGGTGCCATGGGGGTAAATCTATCCCTCCTAGTGAAGGAGTCATGTTATTATAGGCTGTAAAGGAAGTGTCTGCTCAGGTGAAAAAAAGGCTGGTTTAAGATATAAGCTCAATAAATTTAGTAGGTGCAGTTTGCAGACAAAGCGAGAGCATGAAAAGGATTAATATCCTACATGAGTTGCAATGAAAAACAGAACGCATAGCAAGAAACAAATTATCCGGAGTAAATAGTGTCTATGTCTGGAGGAGGATTTGTTTAGCCTCCTGAGTTGTCCTCTTCAGCAGCCCCCAGGTAATGTCTGGCACTTGTGTCATTCATGTTAACTTCATCATCTGGGGCTGTGGATCTTTCAGGATTCACTCATTCATTCCTGATACTGGGTTAGGTCCTAGTCATGCCATGGTATGGTTTGATGTGTCATGCTGAAATCCAAAGAGGACCTGAGGGGGTGTGGACACAAGCATACCTTCTTCCCCACGTTAATAATTCCCTAGGACTGCACCATTCATTACTGTTTACATCTTTCCATAAAACTGTAGGTTTTATGCCAATAGTGTTGCAGGGTCTTTACCCATACTCCCCCCACCCTTTTATTTGAGCATATTTTTAAGGGAGGAGTGGGCATGTTTTACTATTTCCTGTCTTTGGGGTTATATGGAATGCCAGTGGAATATTGGATGCTTCATGTGTGACAAAATTGTTGAAATTGTGGGCTGACATAAGCTGGAGCATTATCAGTGTTAATTTTTGTGGGTCAGCCCATAAATGCAAAAGTGAAAAGAATATGTTTAATGACATGTTGAGTTGACTCTCCAGGCAGAGCATGTGCACTAATTAAATGAGTGTTGGTCTCAATGGATACATGTACATATCTTAGTTTTCCAAATTCAGGGATGTGTGTATCATCTCTTTGCCATAACTGATTAGGCTCTAGTCCTCTAGGGTTAACACTTGTTGAAGGAGGAGATTTGCCTATGTGGTGGCAATCTGTGCATTGTAGGATAATTTTTTTACCACTCTGTGAGTAAGTGGAAATTATTTAGATAAGTTTATCCAATTTTGGTGGCAAAATTGATGCAATTGGGTGGCTTGGTTAAGCAGTAATGTCATAACCTGAAAGTCTGCTTCATTATTGCCATAAGTCAATGGGCCAGGCAGTCAGCTGTGGACTCGAAGGTTTGTAATAAAAATAGGATGTGTATGTTGATCAAGCAATTGCTAAAGTCAAAGAAAAAGAGCACACAGGGCTGGCTCCCGAGTGGACTTAATTAAGGTCTCTCAAAGTTTTGTAGTAAATAGAGTATGCACAGTCATGTACACTACTTATGGGCTGAGTGGAAAAAGTTTACAAGGCCAGTATCAGAGCCCCAATCTTAGCTCTCTGAGTGCTAGTAAACCCAGATCAAGTGATTGAATTGTGTGGTCTCCACCATACTGCTGCTTTTCCATGTTTATCAGACCCATCAGTAAACAGTGTTAAAGCATTCAATATGGGGATTGACCTCTTTCTGTGGGCAAAATTACCAGCATATGAGATAATAAATGAAGGAGTTGATCAGAAGGATGGATGTCCTCTATTTGTCCTGTGTAATCAGAGAAAGCTATTTGCAGATCTATCAATAATGGCAATACTGCTTCAAATTGCTTTTTAGTTAAAAGAATCCTGATGATATCAGGATCATAACCTAGCAACTGATTACATCATTTGCAGCCTGAATAGATGACTTTAGTAATTAACTAAATATAGGGAGATAGTGTTTTAGTCCCATTATGTGAGCAAAAAATCCATGCTAGGAAGAATAGCCCAGGGACCATTTCTCCTATTAACCCTTTAGGGGAGTGTTTGCTGGGAAAGATAAACAGCATGTACCATAAAGCCTGGGACTATGTGATCTAGCTGCCTCTGAGAGATGGTGAGTTCTATTTCCTTGATTTCTCTTTTTGATGCAGTTCTAGTTCTAGTTCCTTGATTTCCCTTTTTGCTGCAGGGGTTAAATATCTGGGATAATCTAGGGCTGGATTGCCCTTTAAGATAGAATACAGGTTTTGTAGTTTATCAGTAGAAATCCTCAAAGTGGGGTGGTGCAAATTAATGTCTCTCAGAAATTTTTGATAATCATTTAAGGTGTGTAACTTGCTAGTATTTAATTTAATGTTTTGAGGTCTTACTGACAGGAAAGTTAGTATGTACCCAGGATATTTCCAAGGAGAAGACAGCTGTCCTTTCTCAGGTGGAACAATTAAATCTCTTAGCTGTGTATTCTTTATGACAGAGGAATATAAATTTAAAAATATTGGCTCCATTGGGGCTGCAAGTAGAATATCATCCATAAAAATATTAATCTTGCAATCAGAAAACTGCTTTCTACTAGGGAGCAAAGCTTGATTTACATGATACTGACACAAGGTAGGACTGTTTAGCATTCCTTGAGGAAGCACTTTCCAATGAAATCAACAAGCTGGCTTTTCATTATTGATAGCTGATATGGTAAACACAATTTTTTCTCTGTCCTGGAGAAATTGTATGAAAAGAATCCTTTCAGTCAATAATGATTACAGGCAAATTTTGAGGAATCAAAGTGGAGGAAGGGGGGCCCTGTTGAAGGGGCCCAATAGGCTGTAAGTTAGCATTAATAGCCTGTAAATCATGGATAATTATCAATTTCCCAGACTTTTTGGGAATGATGAAAATGGGTGAATTCCAGGGGCTGTGAGATACCTTGATGTGCCCAGCCTTCGATTGCTCTTCAACTAATTCATGAGCCTTCTGTCATTTGTCTCACTTCAGAGGCCACTATTCTTCCCAAATTGGATCTTGAGAGAGACATGTCAGGGGTAGAGGAGGAATAACAACAGTGGCCATTGTCATAAAGGGGTATGCAGAGTGATCTCCCCACACACACTGGGCTAATAGGTCCTGCCCCCAAAGATTAACAGGATGGGCATGATTAGAGGTCGTATAACTGTCGTTTTTACTTCAGAATCGCAGCATGTTATGGGAAGCATGCTCTTCTTGGCTGTGTGCACTTTGTCAATGCAGAAATTTTCTGTTTTTGAGTGATCCAAGGCCAAGTTTCTGGCCAGTTCTGATCACTAATGATTAAAATGTTCACTCCTGTGTCCAATAAGCCAGTAAAACTCTTATGTCCAATTTTTAAAGGAATCATGGGTCTCTGATCAGTGATTAATTGATTCCAATACACTCCCATGGCTCCTGTGCATCCAAAGCTTCCCTTTCGCTTTTCCTTTCCATGGGCATTGAGGACCCAGTATGGTAAAATCAGTAACTGAGCTATGTTTGATCCAGGGGGAGGAATATGCAGACCTTTACATTCCATCATAACCAATATCTCACCCTGATAATCACTATCAGTTACCCCATTGGGCACATTAATTCCTTGACTGGGTAGGCTAGACTGCCCTAGGACTAACCCCACTGTTCCCAGAGGCACCGGGCCCCAGATCCCAATTGCAACACTTTTAGAGTCTTCTTCTTTTAGCACTAATTCACTGGGGCAGAGTAAGTCCAGTCCTTTGCTCCCAGTTGTGGCCGCTCTAAAAGAGAGGTCTATGGACTTCCCGTTTGACCAAGGAAAGCTGCTAGCATCGCCCCAGTTGGGAGTGGTGCCTGGAGCTGACCCCTCATGAAGCTTCTGACTGGTTTCTTATGGGGTTGCCATTTTTATCCAATTTAGACCTGCATTGATCTGCCCAATGCTTCCCCTTCCTACTTTGGGGACATATAGAAGTTACCTTGATCTTTACTTGATCTTAGTTACCTTGATCTTTACTACAATGATATTCCCCTGTTATATGACCTGGCTCTCCTCATAGAACACAATTTTGGTCTCTCTCCCTTTTCACTTTAGGAGGCCTTAATGCCATAGCCAATATTTTGGCTTTGTGTATCTCAGTTCCTACTAGCTGAAATGCTGGTATTAGCTCCCCAACAGTGGTGGCCTTTCCTCTGATTGTCTGCATTGCCTGCTGGCAAACCACATTGGCATTTTCAAAAGCCAACTGCAATGATATCAGTGGCCTGGGCATGACTAATTTGTCTCTTAATTGCCTGGGTTAACTGATTGATAAACTCAACAAATGGCTGCTGAGGCCCTTGTCAAACATTTACAAAAGATCCCTGCTGAATTCTGCTTTCAGGAATTTGGTCCCAAGCCCTGAGAGCACACAGAGGGACATCAGCATAAGCCTGGGGATGAAAATTTAGTTTTTATTGCACATCGGCATGAGGACCCCTTCCCTGGAGCATATCCGCTGCTATATTTTGCCTGGCCAAGTGATTCACCAGCAGAGGGAATAAGGCAGGTGACGTTTTCTCCTCCTTCCCCTTTTTAGGCTCTTCTGTGTGTAATGAGACTAAAGCCATCCTTACAAGGGCCCATAGTGTTAAAGTTGATACTGGGACCCATTGCCCTTGTGCATCATGCTGTTTAAGATTTCTCCCCACCTATTACCAAAGTTCTACCTCTAGCATTCCTTATTCTGGGAACCATGGATTATGTGAGACAGTAGTTTGCAGTAGTTCTCTTAAGTGAGTCCATGAACCTGATGCTCTGGAAGCATTAAGCAACTATTTCAACATTTTATATACTGTTTCTGTTGAGTTGGTAACTGTTGTCCCATGATGAAACCTCAGCCTGACCAATCCCCTCTGAACCTGGAAATCCCAAGTGGACACCAATGACTTCCTGTTTTACTGACTTGACCATACAGTCTTCTTCAATGTTTGTTTTCAGGGGGTCCATCGTACCTCCTTTGCCATGTTCTTCACATGGGGGTGCTGGCTGTGGGGGTCTTTCCTGCAGACCCTAACTCAATGATGGGTGAATAAAGTACACTGACACACAGATATTCTGCTTTGCGAGTTTGACTAAGCATCTGGGCCACTTACACTATCCACACAGAATGCACTAAACAGTTGCAACTGCAGCCTCAATCAGCCAGTGAGACTTGCATTTGTACAGTAAAGATTAATTGACAAAGGTCTGAGTAAACACCACTAGAGGGTAATTGACACTGCAGACTTCCCAAGTAGAAAGGAATTAAGCACCTGCAGTAGATCAAAAGTTAGTCTTCTTACCATATGAGTAAAGAAGCCAGTTAGATAAACTACCCTACCTTCCTTTGTATGCACTTTAACCTATCTACTCAAGGTAAGGATTAGTTTGCCTTCAGCCATAACCTTATCCTGAGACTTTTACAAAATCCTTCAGGCTTTGAAAGAAGGTTTGTGACTTATAATTTTCCCCACCATCCTGACTGAACCCCTACAAAGTTCTGGTGGGCTCCTAGAGGTGAGATTGAGAATGTGACCTCTGAGGACATGTGGTACACATGAAAAGAACTGTTTGAGTTTTCAAATGTATATAAAAAGCCGTCTGGGAACAGGTATGGGAATGGATAGTATAGGTATGAGAAAATAGTGGAAAAAAAACAGAATTGTATCCGGCTGAATTTATTGATCAGGGCTCACTAAGTAGGCTCTCTGCATTTAAAGCTGCAGCTCAAGGAGTTTAAAACGAGTTCTAATAATTTATTTGCTTGATTAAATGAAATATAAATAAAAAGATGGCCTACTGTGAGTCGGCTATAAATGTCTGCTGTTTATTGGTTTAATGTAAAGGAAGACATCCAAAGGCCTAGGGAGATTTGGATGGTGGAGTGAATTTGTCACTTTTGACATACTCACCCCAGTTGGGAGGGTTCAAAAGATACACCCTTGATCAGTGCTTTGTGAAATAGATTTGTGAGATCAGCACCTGCATCTTTGAAGAGGCCTGTAATTTTTCTTCTCTGTATGTCAGATCTAAGGGTGGAAACTACAGTAACTAAACTACCAAATTTAAACACAATGGGAATAATTGTATCCTGATGTGGAAAGGGAAATGACCAGACTTTTCAGGGACTGCGGGACACAGTCTAGGAGTTGATGTTGATTCCAGGGGACAAAAAATATCACTGTGGTCCTTCAGTTAAAGTAGGACCTCATGAAGGTCAGGTAATTAATAAAGTTTCAGCTTCAGTCAGACATAGAAGAGGTTCAATGTGTCCCTAGACTCATTCTGTGGTCCTTTTCCCAGTGCCAGAATGCATAATTGGCATAGACATACTTAGCAGCTGGCAGAATCCACCATTTGCTCCCTGACTTGTAGGGTGAGGGCTACTATAATGGGAAAGGTCAAATGGAGGACAGTAGAGCTGCCTATGCCTAGAAAAATAGCAAATCAAAAACAATATCAATTTTTTGGAGAGATTGTGAAGGTTAGTGACACCATCAAGGACTTGAAAGGCATAGGAGTGGTAATTAGCAACACATCCTCCTACAACTCTCCCATTTGTCTGATGCAGAAGACACATGGATTTTGGAGAATAATAGTGGATTATTGTAAGCTTAACTGCATGGTGACTCCAATTGTACCTGCTGTACCAGATGTGGTTTTATTGTTTGAGCAAATTAATACATCTCCTGGTACCTGGTATGCAATAATTCACTTGGGGAAAATACCTTTTTCTTCATTCCTGTCCATAAGGCTCACCAGAAGCAATTTGCCTTCAGCTGGCAAGGCCGGTAATATGCCTTTATTATCCTACCACAGGGGTATATCAACTCTCTGTCTGTGTGTCATAATCTTATTTAAAGAGCCCTTGATTGCTTTTGGCTTCTGCAAGATAGCACACTGGTCCATTACATTGATGGCATTATGCAGATTTTACCCAGTGAACAAGAAGTAGCAAACACACTGGACTTATTTATGAGACATTTTTGTACCAGAGAATGGGAAATAAATCTGACTAAATTTCAGGGACACTTTATCTCAGTAAAATTTCTAGGTGTTATAAGGCAAATAACAAGTTGCTACATTAGGCTACTCCTACAACCAAGAAGGAGGAAAAATGTCTAGGGAACCTATTTGGATATTGGAGGCAACACATTTCTCATTCAAGTATCTTACTCTGGCCCATTTATTTAGTGACCTGAAAGCCTGCCAGTATTGAGCAGTGTCCAGAACAGGAGGAAGATCTGCTACAGTTCTAGGATGCCATGCTAGCTTCCCTGCCACTTGGGCCATATGACCCAGCAGATCTAATGGTGCTTGAGGCATCATTGGTAGATAAGGTTGCTGTTTGGAGGCCTTGCCAGGCTCCCACAGGTGAATCACAGCATCGGTCTCTAGTGTTTTGAAGAAAAGCTCCATCATGTTCTGCAAATAACTGTTCTCCTTTTGAGAGACAGCTCTTGGCCTGTTACCGGACTTTGTTGGAAACTGAACGTTTGAGAATGGGTCATCAAGCCACCATATGAATTAAATGGCCTATCATGAACTGCTTGATTTCTTAACCATCTAGCCACAAAATGGGTTGTGCATAGCAGTATTTCATCATCCAATGGAAGTGGAATATATGTGGCCATGCTCGAACAGGTTGTGAAAGAACAAGTAAGTTATATAAGGAAGTGGATCAAAAGTCCACGCTCTCCACTCCTGCCACCCTGCCTTTTCTCCTTCAACTTGCAATCATGGTCTCATGAGGAGTTGCCTATGATCAACTGACAAAATAAGAGAAGATTATGGCCAGGTTCCAGTTGGTTCTGCACAATATGCAGCCACCACCCGAAATTAGACAGCTGCAGCACTACAGCTCCTTTTTAGGACATTCCTAAAAGACAGTGGTAAAGGGAAATCTTCCCAATGGGCAGAACTTCAAACAGAAATGGCCAGATGTGTGATTATATACTGATTCTTGGGCTGTAGCAAATGGTTTGGCTGGCTGATCAGGGACTTAGAAGAACCATGATTAGAAAATTGGTGACAAAGCAATTTTGGGAAAAGGTATGTGCAGGGGCCTCTCTGAGTGGTCAGAAACTGAGGATATTTATGTTTCACGCGAGTGCTCACCAACTGGTTACCTCAGCAGAGAAGGAATTTAATAATCAAATGGATAGAATGACCTCTTCTGTGGACACCACTCAGACTCTGTCCCAAGCTACTCCTGTCATCACCCAATGGGCCCATAAACAAAGTGTCTGTGATGGCAGGGATGGAAGTTATGCAAGCATTCAGAAAATTGACTTTTACTTACCAAGGGTGACCTGGCTATGGCCACTGATGAATTCCCAATTTGCCAGCAGCATAGACCAACACTGAGCTCTCAATATGGCACCACTTTTGTGGGGTAATCAGCCAGCCACCTGATGGAAGTTAGATTACATTTGATCTCTTCCATTATGAAAAGGAAAGAGGTTAGTTCTCAAAGAAATATACATTTACTCTGGATATGGGTTTGCCTATCCTGCATGCAATGCTTCTGCCAAGACTACCATCTGTGAACTAATAAAATGCTTTATCCACCATCATGTCATTCCACACAGCATTGCCTCTGACCAAGGCATTCACTTTACGGCTAAAGAAGTGTGGCAGTGGTCTACTGATTATGGAATTCACTGGTCCTACCATGTTTCCCATCATCTTGAATGGGATCCATTGAATGATTCCATTAAATTAGAAGTTAAGATTGCCCCCTTATCACTTTGGGCTCCTCCTAGGTTTCAGTCATCAGGCTAAGAAAGGAGTTACAGTTTTGGCTGTGGTAATTGTCCTAAACTATCAGATGAAATCAGTCTACTACTCCACAATGGAGGTAAGGAAGAGTAAGCATGGAATAAAGGAAATCAATCAGGGTGCCTGTTAATATTAACACGTCCTGTGATTAAGGTCAGTGGATAACTACAGCAGCCAAATTCTGGCAGGAATACAAATGGTCCAGACTCTTCCAGAATTAAGGTTTGGGTCACTCTACCAGGGAAAAAAGAAAAGAAAAAGAACAAACAGCACCTGCTGCGGTGCTTGCTGAAGGCAAAAGAAATAGAGAAAATTTGGTAGAAAAAGGTAGTCATCAATACCAGCTATGACAACATGACCAGTGGCAGAAATGAGGACTTTGAATGTCCTAAATAATTCTTCCTTTTGTTAAAAAAAAAGTTTGGCTGGGTGCAGTGGCTCATGCCTGTAATCCCAGCACTTTGGGAGGCCAAGGCAGGTGGATCATGAGGTCAGGAGATCGAGACCATCCTGGCTAACCTGGTGAAACCCCATCTCTACTAAAAATACAAAAACAAAATTAGCCAGTTGTGGTGGGCGCCTGTAGTCCCAGCTACTCTGGAGGCTAAGGAGGGAGAATGGTGTGAACTTGGGAGGTGGAGCTTGCACTGAGCTGAGATCATGCCACTGCACTCCAGCCTGGGTGACAGTGTGAGACTCAGACTCTAAAAAAATAAAGTTTGTGCATGTATACAAATGTAAAAATATCTTTATTTTTTTCTTTTTCTTTATCATGTGACATAAGATTTATTGACTTCATATTAATATTTGAGTATTCTTAACTTTACATAATACTATTTGGGTTAGGGATTGGGATGTTCCTGGTTGTACAAAGGATAGTTGTATTATGCTAGTTGTAATTATGACCTCATTATTGTCTTTATTTGAAGATTATGTATGTGCTTATGAGATGTGTATGGGTTCAACTTGACAAGAAGTGGAGCTGTGATGGTTAATACTGATTGTTGACTTCATTGGATTGGGGGATACAGAGTATTAATCTTGTGTGTGTCTATTGGGTGGTCCCCCCACAAAAATTAACATTTGAGTAAGTGGGCTGAAGAAGGCAGATCCACCTTAATCTAGTGGGCATAATCTAATCAACTTATAGTGAATATATAGCAGGCAGAAAAATGTGAAAAGCAGACAGGAGCCTAGCTCCACGCCTACATCATTCTCCCATGCTGGATGCTTCCTCCCCTTTTACATCGAGGTCCAAGTTCTTCAGTTTTGGGACTCAGACTGGCTCTCCTTGCTCCTCAGCTTGCAGGTAGCCTATTGTGATCGTGTGAGAGTTAATGCTTAATAAACTCCTCATACATTTTGTGCTCCATATACAACTAATTGAGCATTACACATGAGGTTAACTACCATGTTGCTGCTAGCTGCTAAGGTTCTGAAACAAATTTTTATTCAAACAGAAAAGATTTTACATTGTATGAATGAACCTCCTTTTTGGATTTATCTTAATACATATTTTTTTCAGATTCCACATTTTTTATATTACAGCAATTTTCTCATTCATTTGTTTTATTTTCTCTTATTTTCTAATGTAAATTTTTCTGAAAGTATTTATTTTGGGTTACTTTACAACAAGACAGAGCATAAGTAATTGTGATCAAAGATGCCCACTATACAAACTTCTATCAAGTAATTTATTAAACAATAGAAGATACTTGAGTATTAAGCCAACAACTTTAGCAAAAGCAAGATTTCTCTAACACTGGCAATAATCTTTGAAATCTTAGTTTTCATTTGGCTTGCTTATTGTAATATCTTACAACTTTCATGAATAAGACATATTTAATATTTGTCTTATGACAAATATGCACAATGTGGATGAATAGGAGTGTGCCAGTGCACATGTGTGCATGTGCATTATGTATGTCTTCCAGCTGTAGCCAAGATTAGTTCTATCCTAAAAGCCACTGATTGAGTTTTCTCTCTTGGTTCCCCGAAACAGACGTGGCCTAGGGTTTTATTTTGCTATATTAGCATTTTATGGAAATATTTAAAAAGTAATGGGAAAGAAAAGGGGAGAAAAGGAAATATATGCTTTAATTTCTAACCATTGATTAACTGAACTGACTTCACTTCACTAACACTTACCCAACCTTGAATCAACTGAACTTTAAAAACTTCCTAAAATCCTTCTTATTTACAGAAAGCAAAGAGTGAGTTAAGAAATCTTGAAAATATAAAATCAAAGTGTTCTGCAAGTGTGTTTATTCTTTTACAATTTTCTGGAGAGATGTTTCAACACTGTTAATATCTCAAAGATGCCTAAGACTCTAGATTTTAAGGTATTTAGCAGCATTTCTAGCCTTTCAGCACCAGACGCTAGTAACAACCTTACCAATTCCACTTCCAGTCATCAACCAGGCATAAAGTAAAACTAAACTTAAATCTACTGACCTACAGAAACCCTGGACAATCAACCCAGACTGTCTGTCGTCTCGATGGTCTTACCATTTATAATCATTCCCTTTCCAGGGTAACTGCTCCAACCACAGTGACCTCGCTGTATTGCAAACAATCTAAGCAGGCCTCTGCCAGAAATCATCATGCTTGTCGATCTTCCTGCATACTTACATGATTATTCTCTTATTATTTAGATATGTACTTGCAAGTCACTTTTGAAACAAATTGTACTTGTTTTACATAAAACCAAAATGTACTTTATAATAGAGAGTCTTGCCTCATGCATTGTATATGGAATTGATAAACTCAATTAATTAAATGCAAACAAAAACTTTATACCGTAACTACTAAAACAAAAACAAAACATCTAGGATCCCAAATTAGAAGTGTAATATTCAATGTAACTATTTTAAATAACATTGTTATTGGACAAAAACATAGATCTCCTAAATAAAAATAAACTCTGAGATTAGAAAACAGTCAGTGCTTTACAAATAAAAATGAAAGCAAAACTACAGAGAAGACAGCTTCAAACCATTCAAAGACACATCAAACCAATAAAAAAGTGTCTGGACCCTGGAAATCAACAGTTGCTATCAACTAAGCAATCAAGGGAGACAATTTTAAAATTATAAATTTATTTTTGGATTGCCATACTGCCTCCCTGGCACAGATGAAGCCTTCTAAACTGAAATTTATATTTTTAATTTGAGGCCCAGATTCCTTTATGTGCTAATTTACTGTGTTTTTTTCTAGTCTTCCTAGGAGATAAATGACGAATTGATAAAACACATTTATTTCTGTTTTGCCTAACTAAGAACTCACTCTTGGTTGAAAATACCAAGAATTGGTCACATATCTTTACCATGTTGAGAGAAAAGAATACAGTTATCTCATACAACAGACAATCAGTTAATACAGATTCCGATTTTTATGATAGTTTTTATATTGCTCTTATTAAAAATGCTAATGGAATGCATGCTAAGCTTTCAATAACTAAGAAAACACCTTGGAGATATGAATAAAATATATAACTGGCAATATAATATGCAAGCAAAAAATGCCTAGATAAAAGCTAAATGAATGTGTAACTAACCCTTCTCTAAGGAAAATAGTATTACTATTACCACACTGGCAAAGTTAGCTAATACTATTATACTTCTGCTAGGCAGCTACTACATTAAAATATACAAATCTATTTTAATGGGCACTCAGTGCATACAGATGTAATCTGGAACAATAATATAAATTGAGAAGGATAGAAAAGCCCAAGAGTAGCATTTTTTTATTGTTAAAATTAAATTTTAGATCATTCAATTGAGTTAACATTCTTCAAAGTAGGCGATTTTATGTGTAGAATATTACATGAAGTCCCAAATACAACTAATTGCAATATAAAAATACTGAAAAGAATAAATTTAAAAAAAATTTTTGAAATGATCAACGGAGGAATTGAGGATCAAATGTGATACAGAAAATATGGAAAACAAGTAAGTAAATGTTAGAGTATGTATTTTTTTACTTGTAATAATTAAACATGAGCTCTTGCATAAAAAGGGCAAAGAATGGCAAAAAAGCACGTTTAAAGAAGGATTTACTTATACGATTTCTACGCAAGTATTACTTTAGGTGAAAAAACATGGAGATTCAAACTAAAATGACACAGCTTCTGGGAAAAGAATGACTGGACTATAGAGCACTATATATCTGTTTCTTCAAGTGGCAGAATCCGTATGATGCAATTAGTTTGGAACTCCAGAGTCTATCTGAAAGTATACAGTTTCTAAAAGAAGATTTGTACAGTAAACAGCAATTAAATTTGATCATTTTTATAGCGTAGATCACCAGCAGCTATTTATTTTTCATTAACTACCGCAGTGGTGTGCTACCTTGCAAATACTTCTGGAGCAGCTGGCAAGAGCCAGGATAAACAAAAAGAACTCAGTCCTCCAAATCTCAGGAGGACTTGGGCACCAATTGCTGCTTCTGATTATGTCAGTCCCGACACAGGGAAAAAAGTCATGATTTCATTCCCCAAACCTTTTGCAGGCTTTTCCTCCTCCTCCTCAAGCAACTTTCAGAAGATTTAAAGAGCCAGAGCATTTTTTTTTCTAATTTTTCTTTTTTTTATCTTAAGATACCAGAAAATTATGGACAAAAACATTGAAAAGAAAACATATGTACATGAAACTTTAGAATAAAATTTGTTGTTAAGCACATGTGCCCCAAAATGGTGCAGGCTCAAGAAAGACCCAAGAATAAGTTGAGTAAGACTGACTGCCAGGACAGAAATAACCGACGTGAGGAATTAAAAAACCCTAGCAAACCACAGAGGGAGAAAATCTGATTTCCAAAGTTTCAGCATTTTAAGATTTGAATGCCTCTTTTCAACATCAACAAAATCACAAAGCAAAAAGTTAAATAAGAAAGTATGGGTCATCCTAAGAAAAAAAAAATCACTAACAGAAGCTTTTCCTAGAAAGCTCAAATGGCAGGCTTACTAAAAAATCATTTTAAAAATTAATGTCCTTAGGAAGCTACTAGAATAAACAAAAGGATTCTCCTGCCTCGACCTTCCAAAACAAAGAAATTCATGAACAAAAAATGTTAATAAAGAGAGAGTAAACTTATTTTTAAAACTAAGAAAAAAATTCTGGACCTGGAAAGGAAAACAAATGACATAGAAATTTTCTACATACATTTAAAAGGAGACTTGAGCAGATAAAAGAACAAAATGTTGGCAAACCTAGAAAAATGGCAGTTGAAATTATTAAGTCAGAAAGAGAAAAAGAAATAAAGAAATGCAAACACAGCCTAGATCCAGTAAGACACCATCAAGAAGACCTACTTATTCATTTTGAAAGTTCAAAGAGAAGAGACAAAGAAACAGGGAGACTAAAAACACAGTGGTCAAGAATATAACACATTTGAGGAAATAAACACCTAGGAAGACCAACAAACTCTAATTAAGACAAACTCAAAGAAACACACTGAAAATTACATGATAATTACACTGTCTAAAACAAAGACAAAGAGAACCTTGAAAGCAGCAAGAGAAGTGACTAGTCATGTAAAAAGAACCCTCAAAAATAATCAGCAGATTTCTTATCTAAAAACTCAAGAGTCCAGAAGGCAGTAGACTAATATTTTCCAAGTAATGTAGAAAAGACTTTCAAACACAAATCTTATGTCCAAATAAAGTCCATCAAACGTGAGGAAAAAATTATGACATTCCTAGATATAAGCTGGGGTCTTTTTAGATAACCCTTTAAGAAATATTTTATGTAGTATTTCAGGATAAAACGAAAGGACGCTAAACAGCAGTATAAATAAAGATTACGGTAAAGATAAATACGTGAACAATTATAAAAGAGAAAAAATTAACAATGTGCATCTCCGTAATTTGCTCTCCACATAATCGACAATACAATTTTATTAAAAAAAAAAAAAGTGAATTTTTTTCTTTTTTTTCTTTTTTTTTTTTTTTTTTTGAGACGGAGTCTCGCTCTGTCGCCCAGGCTGGAGAGCAGTGGCGCCATCTCAGCTCACTGAAAGCTCCACCTCCCAGGTTCATTCCATTCTCCTGTCTCAGCCTCCCGAGTAGCTGGGACTAGAAGCTCCCACCACCATGCGCGGCTAATTTTTTGTACTTTTAGTAGAGACGGGGTTTTCACCGTGTTAGCCAGGATGGTGTCGATTTTCTGACCTCGTGATCTGCCCACCTCAGCCTCCCAGAGTGCTCAGATTACAGGCATGAAGCCACCATGCCCCGCTCTTTTTTTTTTTTTTTTGAGATGGAGCCTCCCTTTCTCGCCCAGGCTGCAGTGCAGTGGCCAGATCTAAACTCACTGCAAGTTCTGCCACCCGGGTTCACACCATTCTCCTACCTCAGCATCCTGAGTAGCTGGGCTACCAGCTTAACCACCACGAATAGCTTAGCCACCACGCCCTACTAATTTTTTGTATTTTTCACAGAGACAAGGTTTTACCATGTTAGCCAGGATGGTCTGAATCTCCTGACCTCGCAATCCACCCTCTTCAGCCTCCAAAAGTGCAGTGATTACAAGAGTGAACCACCGCTCTTGGCCTGTTTTTTTTTTTTTTCGAGATGGAGTTTTACTCTTGGTGCCCAGGCTGGAGTGCAATGGCGCAATCTCGGCTCATCGCAACCTCTGCCTTCTGGGTTCAAGCGATTCTCCTTCCTGAAAACCTTCCCAAGTAGTTCGGATTACAGGCACTGTAATTATTAGCCACACCTGGCTAATTTTGTATTTTTAGTAGAGACGGGGTTTCTCCATGTTGGTCAGGCTGGACGCGAACTTCCGGCCTCTGGTGAGCCGCCCGCCTCACCTCTCAAACTCCTGAGATTCTAGGTGTGAGCCACTACGCCTGGCCTTGCTTGTGTTTTTGACATACAATGCATAAAGGTATAATTTTGAGAAATCAACAAGTGAAATAATGGGGGTTGTGCTATAGATGAGAAGGGGTTTCATATGTTACTGAAAGTAAACTAACGTGACTTTGAACGTGTTATAACTTTAGGATGTTCAATATAATCATCATAGCAACTACAAAGGAAAGAGAACAGACAGGTAGAAAGCTTTCTGCACTACATCCGTGAGAAGGAGCTGTGGATTTAGCTGTTCTTACCAGACGCTACCTAGCCAGCCATCTTGGCACCTTGAACAGAAGCCTGAGCTGTCCCACCATGGAGTAAATGTGGAGAGCCTGAGGCACATAGCATAGCTGCTTCTTCACACAACTTTTACTATGCCAGTGGTCATGTAGTGGAAGAGACTCATCTACACCCAGGGCCTGATGAAGCACTGGAGGCAGAAAGCAGGGACTATGTGGAGACTGAACTGAAACAAAGTTGCCACAGCAACTGCCTCAATCCTGTCTCTTTCTTCATGGCTACCCAGGAGGTTGAAGTTTGAACTATTATTGACAAAAGGCAAGACATAAAAGGCAAGACAGAGTATTTGGTTCAATGAAAAGGCTGACACTTGGGAACCAGAGCAGGACCTCGTGAACTGCGGTAAATGTATTTATGACTACAAAAGATGACTAAAAATCAGAAAAAAAAAGCATACTGACAAGAACAGGTAGAACTTTTTCAATCAATGTCAGAAAAAGGAACTTCCAGGTCTACGAATGCCAACTTTTCTAAGAACTCTCATAAAAAAATGACAGGCAAACATCACAAATCCAAAAACAGCCAGTCGTTTGCCGCCAGCCAGAACATTAGGAAAATGCAGCTTCACCTCTCTCCAACCCAAAAATATGGAGCTAGTAAATTCAACTATCAAGACGTTTGCAATTCCAAGACTGTTAACAGCAAAAACACGGAGAATGGCTTTCATGAACCTGAGAAACTGGACCCTGTTGCACCAGATTCGCAGGACATGTCGGTGCACAAGGTGGCATCAGAGAAGCCCATCAGAGCTTTATCAGATCTTGGTGCAAACCAGGCTGGAAGAGCGAAGTGGCCCCAGATACACCCACTAATGTCTCAGCTGTCTGGCTCAATTACTACTTCCATGGCCACAGGCTCAGGTAATAAGGAAGGTACACTGGAATTAATGGATCCACTAACAGCCAATGGAATAAGAAACAGGTATATATCTGTTCCAAGGGTGAGAGTTGGGCAAAGAAAGACAATTGATGATGAAAAAAGTCAGCCTTTTATCAAAAGGATGTATTTCCCCATAAGGCTAACAGAAAGTGCCAGCAGGTTTAGAGACATTGTGGTGAGGAAAGAGGATGTCTTCACCAGATATTGCTGTCAACTAGATCAACAGAGAAAAACTCACTAAATAAAGAAGTAATGAAAGAAATTGAGAATTCTCTGAATATGGCCACTGGGAATGACGGCAAGCTCATGCTGCTCAGTGTAGCTGGTAGTGCCTTTTGCTGTGGTCTTGATTTTGTGTGCATTTAAGAAATGACAGAAACGGAGCAAGCATTGAAATGGTGGTCACCATCAAGAACTTTGTGAATACTTTCACTCTGTTTAAGAAGACTATTGTACCAGCCAGTGGCCCCGGCATTGGACTAGGTGCATCTATAATGCTTTTTGTGATTTGGTTTGAGGTAAAGAAAAGGCTTGGTTTTACACCACTTTTACAACCTTTAGACAGAGTCCAGGGGCCTGTTCTACCATCACATTTCCCAAGATGATGGGTGGAGCATCTTCCAATGAAACGTTGATTGGTTGGTGAAAGCCGACAGCATGAAAGGCATGTGCCAAAGGCCTGGTCCCTCAGGTGTCTTGGGCTGCAACTTTCACCCAAGAGGTTAGGATCCCTATTAAGGAGCTTACCTCATGTAATCCAGTTGTGCTAAAGGAATGTAACACTCTTCTTCACTGTAAGATTATGATGGAGATGAAACAGGCCAATGTGAGAGTGTGTGAAGTGCTAAAAAAATCTGGGGCTCAGCACAAGGGATAGAATCCATGTTAAAGCATGTGCCAGTCTGTCTGCTCAGGACAGAAGGATTGAGCTCAGCAGAATACATAATTAGCTCCAAGATGCCCTAATCTATCTTAATAGCCCAAAACAATATTACCCATAGCTAAGGCTTGAAATGAGAACTGGAAATGTATTAAATGTATTTATTTAATATTATCAAGGCATTTTAAGCACTCTACCTTTAAAATAAATAATAAAACAGCTACTTGGCCCAAATGTTATTATTTTATGCTCATATAAGCCCTAATATAAAAGCCGACTGGTGAGCACTAGACTGTTCTTTCAAGCACTAATTTTTATTTTGGCTACTACTATATAAAAGACAACACTTGTCTTTTATTAGATTTGGATGACAGAAAAGCCTATAAGAATGTTTGTTGTTTATATCGTAGAATGCAGAGTCTAATGCTTTATGAGGCACTCTCTACTCCCCTCCCCCAAATAGAGACACAGAAACATCTGAGACAATGCCTTTGACTTTACAAAGTCACAAATAACTCAGAGAGACAAACTTCTAAACTGAACATATGGTTAGAATTCAGGTTGAGATATCAATTTATTTTAATTTCTTTCATACGTGTCTAGTTCTTACCCGGTTAACATGAAGAAACCACTGTCTAAACAAAACTTGTGTAGTATTAGTGAATCATAGAAACATTTAGGTGGAAATATTTAAGTTTTTATGTTTATAATGTGTAGTTGTTAGGTTAACTTGGAATAGGTACTACTGAATAAGTTAAAATTCTGAACACGTAGTCCAATGCTGAAACTTCTTTCAAAATAAAGGAAAAACACTTACATTATCATTGACATTTAAAATTATCGGTGTCTGATTTTATGTGCTCACAATTTTCTAGAAAACTCTATAAGTTTATCTATCCAGAGCTCTCTGAAGCCTGTCCTCTTGGATTTTTATTGAGGCTTCATTACATAGGCATGATTGAATAATCTACTGGCCACAGGTGAACAATCTTACTTTTGTCACAGTATCTCTAGGCTGTTGCTTCACGAGCCAAGAATCTCTGTGGATGGTGGCAGCATTGCCCAAGTTTCTCTTGGGGTTGCAGAGCTAATTTTACTGACTCAGCTTGACAGGCTTTGTTTAGCTGAAACTATCAGCTCAGATTCTATTCCTGCTGTGGGTGAGCCAGACACAGAGTAGAGAAAGGTACCTGAGTGACTGTTGAGTCCAGCCACTGTACACAGCTAAGCAAACTCTCTGTGATAAGGTGAGCTGATACAAGTGCTAGAACAGGTTCCAACACCCTGCAAGTCTTTGGCTGAATCAGGCATACCACAGCTGTTTCCTCCATAGGCACTGGAGAATGCAGTGCCATCCAAAAACTTAGAAATGCCGGAAACTGGAGAGCCCCAGTGATGGTGTCACAGTTCTGACTTTGAACATGTTTAGGTCTGGGCTTCTCTAAGGGTTAAGCCCTTCTAATCCTTTTTGTAAAAACAATTCTGCTAACAATGTGGCAAGTGTGGGTTTGAGTGTTTTAATCCCATTTCTGTTACTATACTTTTAGTTGTGTCATTAAGAGGATCCTGAGTTCTTGTCCCATGTCCAGAAAGAATGACATATGTGGGAAAATGGAGAGTAACCAAGGTAAATAGATGCTTTATTGAGTGAAGATACAGATCTCAGGATACACAAAGTAGGTAACTCCATTTTACAAAGAGGACATACCCGCATCTGTGCAACACTCAGTAAATAGGAGACCCAGGGATACAAATTTCAGTAGACAGACAGGTTGTGTAAACATCTCTGAAGCCCTTGGTGGAGGGGAGATTCACAGTGGGTAGCTTCTATCAGCAGGAAGGTTGTTGAGATGTCTCTACATCCCTTGGTTAGGAGGAGACCTATCTCTCTACAGGCATGCAATCCCAGTAAGTGTATAAGTCTCAGTGAGAGGAAGCCCACAGTTGGTAACTCCACCATGAAGACAAGTTATTTCAAAATCTGAATAAGTCTGAAGTCCATATGGGCTTCAGAGGACAGAAAAAGTGTGATGACTGGTCCATTGGAGAACATGAGTGAGACAGAAAAAGACATCGAATCCAAACCCTAACCACTAATACTAAACCCTAAAAATAACCCTAAAATGCTAACTAAAACCCTAATCTTAACCCCAACCAAAACCAAAAACTAGCCATATCTCTAAACTTAAATGTACCACTACACCTATCCCCAATCCTAAACATACCCCTAGCCCTAAACCTACCCAAATCCCAACTTTTAACCCAAACCCTAACCCTAAACTAAACTGAATCCTAACCCTAAACCTAAAACAAAAGACCTAACCCTACAATTGTAATTCTAACACCTAACACATAACCCTAACTCCTACTTTTACCCCTAACACTAACACTAACTCTAAACCTACCCTACCCCTACCTTAAAATGGTGACACTAACACTACCCATATATTGAACAACATCAACTGCAACTCCAACCCTATCCCCAACCCTAATCCCAAGCCTATATCCAATCTTGACCCCTAATTGTAACCCTAAAACTAACTCTAACACATAATCCTGAAACTGAGCGTGACACTGACACTAAACATGTCCCTAAGCCAACCTTAACACAAACTTAAATATATACCTGACGCTAACACTGAAACACGAACACTAATGCTAAACACTAAACCTAACCCTAAACTAAATCATAAAGCTAACACCAACATAATCCAAACCCTAACCCTGTAACACTAAACTTAACACTGAACATAACCCCAACATATAAACTCTAATCTGAACTCTAACCATAAACGATAACACTAACCCTAAACCTACCCCAGTCCTACAACAACCCCAACCTCAAATCTCCCCTTTAATTATACCCCTGATGCTAAAACACTAACCCTAACTTTAACCCTAAAACCCTATTCCTACGCAACTGCAATGCGAACCGTAACTATAAATGCTGAAACCAAACCCTATCACTAACCCAATCCGAACCGTAACCACTAATCCCTAACCCTAAACCTAAACATAACACTTAAAAAAACCATAACACTACCCAAACCCTGAGGTCTAACCCTGACCCAGACTCTAACTGTGACCCCAAAACCAAGCACAAATTGACCAACAACCCTAACCATAAAACACTAAGCCTAGTAAAGACTGCAACAACTAGCCAAAACAATACAACCTAGATCTAAATTTTAACCACTAATGCCAAACTAAGGCCCTGACCCAAACGCTAATCAAAGGTGACCACTAGACCTAAGCCTAACCCCTAACTCAAAATCGAAGGCTGAACCTTAACCCTAACCTTTAACACTATGCCCTAAACCCTAAACTTCAACGAATAACCCTAACAGGTAATGATAACCCTAACCCATAACCCTAACACTAATCCTAACCCTATCTCTACTCCAAACCCAAACTAAACACAAACTCTAACCAAGACCAAAACACCAAACAAGAAACCTGAACATAAACCTAATCATAATTGTAACATAATCATAACCATAACCCTAAAATTAAAAGCAAGCCCTATGCTAACACAAAACCTTAAATGCTAACATCAATCCTAACCATACACCCTAAACCCTAGATGTAACCCTAACAATTAATAATAACGCTAACAATAGCCTTCTAACATTTTAAACCTATACCTAAACTTAATCCTAAATGCTAAACCCTACCTTAATCCTCACAATTCACCCTAATCATAGAACAGAGCTAACACTAAAATATAAATCTAAGGCTAAACCTAACTGTAACTCCTAACACAAACCTTAATCCAAACACTCAACCCTAAATGTAAACCTAACCCTAAACCCTAACCCTAAGCCTAAACATAAACCCTAACCCGTAATTCTAACAGAATTTAACCCTAACCATAAGCATAAACCCTAACCCTAAGCATAAATGAAAATGCTAAGCCCAAACTTAACCCTAATCCTATACTGCAACCCTAAACCTAACCCAAACCTACCACTAAGCCTCACTGTAACCTCTTATCCTAACCCTAAAGCAACCTTAACCCTAACCCTAAATGCTATACAATAACCCTAAATCTATCCCTAAACCCTAAACACTAACCCTAAACTCTAAACATTAACCCTAACATTAACACTAACCTGAAAACCTAACCTGAGCCCAAACCCTAAAACCTAAACTGAATTCTTATCGTTATCCTAACCCTAACTCTAAGCCCTAACCCTAACAGTAACACACTAACCCTATTACCCTCACCCTCACCCTCGCCTTAACTCTAACTCATAACACTGACCATAACTCTGGCCATGACCCTAACCTAGAACTTAACCCTACCTACCCCAGCTCCTAACCTCTAAGTATAAGCCTGTTTTTTAACCTAAACCTAAGCATAACCCGATCCCAAACCTAACCTAACCTAACATCTATACCTGATTCTAACTCTAGCCCTAAACTTAACACTAATCTTGACCCCTGACCCTAATCCTAATTCTAACCGTAACCCTAATCCTACCACACTAGCCCCTAACCCAACCCCAGCCCTAACCCTCAATCTAACACTAACATTTCTTCTGCAATTTTAAACCCCTTCCCTAACACCCAGCTTCTATCCCGTCCTTAATGTTACCCCATCTTCCTTCAAAAAATTTTAAATATATCCTCTATGACTCTAACCTCTGAGCCCTAATGCCCATAAGAGTACACCAAGCAATACTTCTTTTAATTCCAATTGAGTATTCAATTAAACATATGATATCACTGGGACAAAAAGCTAAATATTAACAAATCTGATAATTATAGACATCATAATGTTTAAACAAATACTAGTACATGGAATTAGGTACATAGTGAAGACATTACACACCTGAATGACTAAGTTATTTTTTCAGAAAATCAAGGGTTTTTCAACATTCTAAAGCCATCCCTTTTCAATATCTCATGTAAATTAAATGATGAAAAAACACTACATGTTTATCTCAACTGTTACAGAAAGTACTTAAATATAGTCAACAAATTTAATAATACAAACATCCAAAAAGTGGGTTTGAATTTCTTTTATATGATAAAACATCTTTATGCAAAGCACGTAACAATCATAATTTGAGTTGTTGGGAAGCAAGGCTTTAAGATTAGGAATGCAGCACTGATGCCCACTTTCATCACTGTATTCAACATTGTTCTAGAACTTCCATCCAGAACAATTAGAAAAGACAAATATATACCAACATATTCATATGTGAAAGAAAAAAGTAAAACTTTCTACTCATAGATCTCATAATCTTATATACATAAAATCATAAGGAACCAACAATAAATTATGAAATCTTGTAAACAAATTAAAACTTACAGGACTAGAATTACTCCAACTGCTCTAAAACCCACAGGGGCAGGTAGATGGGCATGGAAGGTGGCCTTGGAGCAGAGGCTGTGTTGCTACATTCGGTCCCGGGCTGCAGTGGCTGTGGGGCTAACAAAAACTATTCAAGTTCCTAGGGATTCAAGTAGAATTACTTAAAAACATAATGGATGAAGAAGAGAAAACCTACAATGCTTGTGAAAGCCCTAATGCCATGATATCAAACAGATATATCCTGAGTCATAAATTTGTTGTAAAAGGAGAACATGCACAAACCTCAGCAACAATGAAACCCGTTTGAGTGACCAAGGTCATTTTTCTGAGGAGGAAAGCATTGAGGTCAATTTGAGAGACATCCCTTCACAAGTGCAGCCAAAAGCATGCACATATTTTACCTAAATATTTCACTGAATGTACAGTTCCACAGAGATTCCTAAATTCCCATTTTACCTGAAGCTGCACTAGAACTGCTGATGGCTGTGAACTTTCTAGATTGCATGTAAATACAATTGATTGTATATAAATAAAATGAATTGATATAATAAAATAAATTATAATAAGCTGTCAATTATTTTTTTTGAGGTGGAGTCTCACTCTGTCACCATGGCTGGAGTGCAGTGGAATGATCTCAGCTCACTACAAGCTCTGCCTCCTGGGTCCACGCCGTTCTCCTGCCTCAGCCTCCCGAATAGCTGGGATTACAGGCAACTGCCACCACACCCAACTAATTTTTTGCGTTTTTAGTACAGACGGGGTTTCCCCATGTTAGCTGGGATGGCCTTGATCTCTTGACCTCATGATCCACCCGCCTTGGCCTCCCAAAGTGCTGGCATTACAGGTGTGAGCCACTGAGTCCAGCCAGCTGTTAGCTGTTTTCAGTGTTTAAGACCTGTAGTTGTGATGCTATTTTTCATCTAGACAGTGCATTCCCTGTATGCAATGTAACTATAAAATTAATTTTAAATAAGGTTGTCTTTTGTTATTTGCATAGCAGAGTTGAAATGTGGTTGCAATATGAGCAAACTAAGGACATTTTCACAAACTGCGAAACAAATATGCAGCTCATAAATGGATTTGCCTTATGCTTTGTATATGACTCTTAAAATGAGCAATGATAACCTAAAAATGCTGAAAATTAAGCATAAATGAATAACTGCATTTTAAAAATGTTCATACCTTAGCCAAAATGTTGATTTTTTCTAACCCTAACATATTAAATGTTTTATCAATGCCAATAATCCCAGCACTTTGGGAGGCAAAGTGGGAACTTGACAAAAAATACACACAAAAAAATCAACCAGGTATAGTGACTGAGGCTAAAGAGGAAGGATTAATTGAGCCTGGGAGTTAGAGGTTGCAGTGAGCCATGATAGCACCTCTGCACTTTAGCCTGGGCAACAGAGAGACCCTGTCTCAAAAAAGGAATAAGATTTGAATTTTTTATTTTCTTTTAAATAAACTTCAGTATTCCTTAAAAGTGTCAGCCTGGAGCAGTGGCTCAAGCTTGTAATCCCAGCATTTTGGGAGGCCGAGGTGGATGGATCACCTGAGGTCAGGAATTCGATACCAGCCTGGCCAACATGGCGAAACCTCATCTCTACTAAAAATACAAAAATTAGCCAGGCAGGATGGCAGGCCCCTGTAATCCCAGCTACTCGGGAGGCTGAGGCAGGCAAATTGCTTGAACCTTGGAGACAGAGGTTGTGGTGAGCCGAGGTCATGCCACTGCACTCCAGCCTGAGTGACAGAGCAAGATACCATCTCAATAATAATAATAATACTATACAATAAAAATGTCTAGTCTTGACATTTTGTTTATTGCTACAAGTTAAGAACTTTAAAAAAATAATTTTGGAAGGTTACTAGGTACAATTTTTGAAGAAGTAACTGAACTGTATCCAGAGGGTCAACAAGTCAACTATATGACTTAAGAGTTCTTGTACATTATACCTTTTGGGCAATTCAAAGTACTATATTTTTATTGACTGTAAAGCAACACATCCTTAGCAACATTCAAAACAGAAAAAGAAAAAAGGCTAGGTGTGGTGTGGTGGCTTATGCCTGTAATTCCAGTTCTTTGGGAGGGAAAGGTGTAAGGATTGCTAGAGCCAAAGAGTTTGAAGCTGCGGTGAGCACACCACCCACCACACTCCCACCTGGGCCAGAGACTGAGACGCTTCCTCAAACAACAACAAAATCAGCGGTAATAATATTTTAAGCAGAAATTTAACCATGGTGCAAGACTTAGACATGACAAATTATAAAATATTGCTGAAATAAATTTCAGAAACCCTAAACAGATGTAAAGACACTCCATGTTTCTAGATTAAAAGGTGATATTTTGTATGATGACAATAATACACAAGGCAATTTACAAATTCACTGTGATTCCTACGAAATACCAAAATTCTTTTGGCAGAAACGGGCAAGCCAGTCATAACATTCATATAAATTTCAAGGGATTCTGAGTAGCCAAAATATTCTTGAAAACAAAAACCAACTTGAATCTCAATTTCAAATATTACTACAAAGGAACAGTAATAAAAAGACTATAATACTAGCATAAAGACAAACATATAGATCGATGGAACTGAATGTTGAGTCCAAGAATACCTCTATAGTCAGTTGATTTTTGACATGTAGCCAAGACCATTAAATTCAACAAATGGTGTTAGACCACTGATTACTAAAGTTCAGACAAATAAATTGTACTCTAACCTCATAACATGTAGAAAAATTAATTCAAAATGCTTCAAAACCCTCAAAAATTAACTCAAAATGGTTCAAAAACTTTAATATGTAAACATATTAGAGGTAAAAATGCAAACTCTAGAAGAAAACATAGGGATAAACGTTCATAACCTTGAATTTAGCAGTAGTTTCTTAGATGTGATACTAAAATCACAGGCAAACAAAGAAATAAATTCCTCAAATTAAAAACTTTTGTGGAACAAAAGACACTGACAAGAAAATGAAAAGACACACCACAGAAAGAAAGATTCGCACATTATATATGTGACAACAGTGTGTTATCCACAGTGTATGAAGAAATTGTATAACTCAACAACAACATAAAAGACAATCCAATTACAAAATGAAGAAATAGTGGAACACACACTTCGCTAAAAAACACGCGTATGGAAAACAAGCACAAAAAATATGAACAGTAAAATATGTAAGTTCTACTCCATCATGTGTTTCATATAATAGCTTTTCTCATAATCATGTGATGCTGTGTGGTAAAATTACTACTTTTTATCTCTACCTGAGGAACAGACAAGGTAGCAATACTGCTTGGGGGTAAGTTTCCTTGGATGAAAAAAAAATTAGCAAAAATGACATTCTGAAATGAAGACTTTCCTCATGGACTAGAGTTTCCAATAAATGTTACCGTTTGTACCTCAGCCTCCAGAGGTCAAGAATTTGGGAGACTTTTTTCCCTCAGCTGAAGCCAATGTTAAAGTGAAATAGGTCGGTGGATTGGACTTTCACGTAGAAATAGTGTATTTCCTGATATGGTTGTCACGTGGTGGTAACCTGACAGAGAGTTCCCGCTTTTGGTAAAACACACTGGGATATTTTGCATGAAACTGCAAATCTGGCACAGCACTAACTGCTGAGAAATCTGGAAAAAAGGATGAAGTATACTAACTGCTACTGCAAGTTCCTTAGAAGTATGAAATTATTGGGAAGTAAACTACATTTAAATGAAAACAACCATGTCAATACCATGAAACTAAAGCAGAGACATTAACCCAAATTTCATTATAGAGGCAAATCCAACACAAATCCAGATCAATGGAAGGTGTAAAACTAAGGGCCCGGTAAGAGTAGAAACCTTATGTATTACATGTGGTACATCCGTATGATGAGTGTTACAAAACTAACTATGGGTGTTATATTAGTGTTACGGTTGTTCTATTTGTATTACAAATGTTATATGAGTATCATGAGTGTTTTTTACTTACCAAATTTACTACCAAATTGATATTATATTCACTCAATATTTAAAATCTTAAAACTTATAGTTTGATTCTAATTAAGTTGCCATTCTTATGACCAACATTATTGTAATAATAATTATGTGTTACAGTAAATCTGTCTAATACTGATTTATAAAATCTTTCTGGTAATTTATAACTTTAAAGTTATGATAAAATATGTTTATAAAATATCTACATCATTTATAAACAAAATAAAAACCAGTAATTACAAAACATCAATTGACGCTTATATACTATAGTTTCTTTCCTTTTCTTTTTCTTTCTTTTTTTTTTTTTTGAGATAGAGTTTTCTCTTGTTGCCCAGGTTGGAGTGCAATGGCACAATCTCAGCTCACTGCAACCCTGCCTCCCAGATTCAGGTGATTCTCCTGCCTCAGCCTCCCTAGTAGCTGAGATTATAGGCACATCCAGCTAGTTTTCTTATACCTTTAGTAGAAACAGGGTTTCAGGATGTTAGCCACGTTGGTCTCAAACTCCTGACCTCAGGTGGCCCACCCACCTTGGCCTCCCAAAGTGCTGGGATTACAGACATGAGCCACCACTCCCGGTGCTCTAGCTTCTTACTTCGAGAGAGACTAAAGATATCTTGGTCTGTTTAAAAACATCCTTTCTACAATAATTACACATTATACTATGAGAAAATATATGCCTCTAAAAATTATGAGATGGTTTGTTCATAAATTATGTAACCTACTCTGGAATGCTAATATATGACAAACAGTTTTTTTGGGAACAAGGCCCCCAAAATCTGACCACAAACTGGCCCCAAAACTGGCCATAAACAAAATCTCTGCAGCTCTGTGACATGTTCATTATGGCCATAACACCCATGCTGAAAGGTTGTGGGCTTACTGGAAGGAGGGCAAGGAACACATAGTCCCCCAACCCAGGGCAGAAAACTGCTTAAAGACATTCTTAAGCCACGAGTAATATCATAAGTGATCTGTGCCTTAAGGACATGCTCCTGCTGCAGTTAACTAGCCCAACCTATTCCTTTAATTAGGCCCATCCCTTCATTCCCCATAGGGGATACTTTTAGTTAATGTAGTATCTATAGAAACAATGCTAATGACTGGCTTGCTGTTAATAAATATATACGTAAATCTCCGTTAGAGGCTCTCAGCTTTGTAGGCTGTAAGACCCCTGATTTCTCAATTCACACCTCTATATTCCTGTGTGTGTGTGTCCTTAATTCCTCTAAAGCCACTGAGTTAGGGTCTCCCCGACCAAGCTGGTCTTGGCAAGTGGCATCCATTACTGGGGATCGATTCCAGATTGGAAGGTCACCAGAATGATGGCTGGAGAATGTGAAACTAGATGGAGGACACCCGAGTACTCTTAACTAATGCCCATAATGAGTAAGAAGCGGAGCTCAGAGTCATCAGTGTAACAGTGGGACAAGTGTGGGTTCTGGTTCGTTTCACCTTGGAACTTTTCACACTGCTGATGAGGAGGAAGGAGAGTATAGCGAAGTAAAAGAAGAGGTTACAGAGCATGTTTATTTGCCAGCTAAAGCTAAAGCGGCAAAGGAAGGAGAGGTTCATCCCTACCCTTCTTCATCCCCTTATTATTATTTTGAAGAAAAAGACCCTCCAGATCTTTCTTTTCTGGAGTACACTGGGCTAAAAGTAGTTGGCCCAGTGACTTTAAGCAGCACCTTGAGTGATCACCCTTAGTTCTCTATTCAGGCAGGAATTCAGCAAGCCAGACAAGAGGGTGATTTACAGGCTTGGCAGTTCCCTGTTAGAATACAACCCCCAGATCAAGAGAGAAATATTATAGTTACATTTGAGCCTTTTCCTTTTAAATTACTAAAAGAATTTAAACAAGCTATAAATCAGTATGGACCAGGGTCTCCTTTTGTAATGGTACTGTTAAAGAATGTTGCTGTTTCCAGTCGGAGGATTCCTACTGACTGAGATGCTCTTACTCAAGCTTGTCTAACTCCTGCTCAGTTCCTACAATTTAAAACTTGGTGGGCAGATGAAGCTTCCATTCAGGCTGCTAGCAATGCGCATGCCCAACCTCAAATTATTATAACTGCAGACCAACTTTGGGGGTTGGTGGCTGGGCTGATTCAGATGCACAACTGGTCATGCAGGATGATGACATAGAACAGCTTAGAGGAGTGTGCATCAGAGCTTGGGAAAAAAATCACTTCAAGTGGAGAACAATATCCTTCCTTTAGTGCTATAAAGCAGAGACCCAAAGAAACGTACATTGATTTTATAGCTCTGTTACAGGAGTCTCTTCAAAAGATGACTGCAGATTTGGCTGCTTAGGATATAGTGTTGCAGTTACTAGCTTTTGGCAATGGTAATCCAGATTTCCAGGCTGCTCTGCAAGCTATCAGAGGGAAAGCATATTTATCTGACTATATCAAGGCCTGTGATGGTATCAGAGGTAATCTGCATAAAGCTACTTTGTTGGCACAGGCAATGGCAGGACTGAGAGTGGATAAAGGAAATACTCCATTTCCTGGAGCTTCTTTCAACTGTGGGAAGCATGGTCATACTAAAAAAGAATGTAGAAAAAATCAGCGAGTCAGGCCACCAGATAGGAGAAAAAAGAAAACTGCTGAGCCTGAAATATATCCAAAATGTAAAAAAGGAAAACATTGGGCTAATCAATGTCACTCTAAGTTTGATAAAGAAGGGAACCCGATTTTGGGAAATGCCAAGAGGTGCCCATCCCGGCCCCATTCTAAACCAGGGCATTTCCAACTCAGGCCATTCCTTCATGCCCATACAGTGTCTGTCCCCCACCACAGCTGGTAGTGCCACTGTAGATTTATGCTGCACAAAAGTTGTGAGCCTTCTGCCTGGGTAACCCCTGCAAAAGATCCCAACAGAAGTCTGTGGACCCTTGCCAGCAGGGACAATAGGATTACTTCTAGGCAGGTCTGCTTTAAGTTTAAAAGGGGTACAAATATATACAGGAGTCATTGATTCAGATTATAATGGGTGTTGCAGGAAGTCAGGGACCCCGAATGGAGGGACCCACAGAAGCCATGGCAGAAGAACATACATTGTGAAGATTTCATGGACATTTATTAGCTCCCCAGGTTAATACTTCTATAATTTCTTGCAACTGTCTTTACTGCAGTCTTTTAACATAAATTGTGAAGATTTCATGGACACTTATTGCTTCCCCAATCAACACCTTTGTGATTTCTTATGCCTGTCTTTATTTTATTCTCTAAATTCCATCATCTTCCTAAGCTGAGGAGGATGTATGTTGCCTCAGGACCCTGTGATGATTGTGTTAACTGAACAAACTGTTTGTAGAGCATGTGTATTTGAACAATACGAAACCTGGGCACCTTAAAAAACAACAGGATAACAGCAATGTTCAGGGAACAAGAGAGATAACCTTAAAATCTGACCATCGGTGAGCCAGCAGAACAGAACCACGTTTCTCTTCTTTCAAAAGCAAATGGGAGAAATATCACTGAATTCTTTTTCTCAGCAAGGAACATCCCTGAGAAAGAGAATGCATCCCTGAGGGTAGGCCTCTAAAATGGCCACTTTGGGGGGTGGCCATCTTTTATGGTCAAAGCTGTAGGGAAGAAATGAGCCCCAGTCTCCCATAGTGCTTCCAGGCTTATTAGGATGAGGAAATCCCTGCCTAATAAATTTTTGGTCAGACCGGTTGTCTGCTCTCAAACCATGTCTCCTGGTAAGATGCTATCAATGACAATGCATGCCTGAAACTTCATGAGCAATTTTAATTTTGCCCCAGTCCTGTGGTCCTGTGATCTCACCCTGCCTCCATTTGCCTTCTGATATCTTATTACCTTGTGAAGCATGTGATCTCTGTGACCCACACCCTATTTGTACACTCCCTCCCCTTTTGAAAATCCTTAATAATAACTTGCTGGTTTTATGGCTCAGGAGGCATCACGGAACCTGCAAGCATGTGATGTCCTGCCCGGACACCCAGCTTTAAAATTTCTCTCTTTTGTACTTTGTCCCTTTATTTCTCGGACTGGCTGACACTTAGGGAAAACAGAAAAGAACCTACGTGAAATATTGGGGTTGAATTTTGCCTGATATCTGGCTGAATTTCCCCTGATAAATGGGGAAATTAAATTATTATATCTACTTCTGTTCCCTGGAAAGCAGAGCCAGGAGAGTGTACAGCACAGCTCCTGATTGTGCCATATATGAGAATGGGAAAATTTGAAATTAAATGAACAGAAGGATTTGGAAGCACAAATAAACAAGGCAAAGCAGCTTATTGGGTAAATCAAATTGCTGATAAACATCCTGCCTGTGAAATAGCTATTGAGGGAAAGAAATTTAAAGGTTTGGTAGATACAATAGTGGACATTTCAGTCATTTCTCTACAGCACTGGCTGTCTGGATTGCCAATTCAACCAGCTCAATTTAACATAGTTGGAGTTGGTAAAGCCCCTGAAGTATATCAAAGTAGTTCTGTTTTACATTGTTAAGGGCCCAATGGACAACCTGGGGCTTTTCAACCAATTATAACTTCTGTACCTATAAATTTATGGGGATGAGATTTATTACAACAATGGGGACCACGAGTTCTAATTTCAGAACAATTATATAGCCCTGAAAGTCAACATGCAATGCATGAAATGGGGTATGCCCCTGGTAAGGGAGTAGAAAAAACAAAAACGGAAGTTTTGAAAAAACTGCTTCAAGTGGAAAGGCAAAGTTCTCGCTAAAGTTTAGGATACCATTTTTGATGGTGGCCATTGTTAAGCCTCCAGAAGCTATACCTTTAAAGTGGTTAAGAGACAAGCAAATTTGGATAGAACAATGGCCGCTAAATAAAGAGAAACTGGAGGCTCTAGCGAAATTAGTTACTGAACAATTAGAAGATGGGCACATAGCTTGAACATTTTCCCCTTGGAATTCTCTAGTTTTCATAATTAGGAAAAAATCAGGTAAATGGAGAATGTTAACTGACTTAAGAGCCATCAACTCAGTTATACAACCTATGGGAGCATTACAGCAAGGATTGCCTTCTCCTGCTATAATTTCAAAAGATTGGCCTTCAATAGTCCAGATTGAAAAGACTGTTTCTTTTCTATCCCTTTAGCTGAGCAAGACTGTGAATAGTTTGCATTTACAATTCCTGTGGTAAACAACCTGTAGACCGTGAAGTGTTTTCATTGTTTTACAGATGGGCCTAGTATGGTAAAGCTTCTTATTCCAGCTCAAAAAGCAAAATTTGCAGATGTCCTATACTTCAGCTCAAAAAGCAGAGCTTGTAGCTGTAATTGAGGTGTTTACTGCTTTTGAAATGCCTATTAATGTGATTTCTCATTCTTCATACATGGTTCATTCCACACAGTTAATTGAAAATACTTAGTTGTGATTTCATACAGATAAAGAACTGATGACTTTATTTACCCAATTGCAAACAACAGTTAGAAGTAGAATACACCCTTTTTACATCACTCATATTAGGGCTCATATACCTCTTAAAGGACCTTTAACTGAAGGGAATCAAAAGGCTGACCACCTAGTTGCTAATGCAATATCTAATGCTAGACACTTTCACAATTTAACCCATGTTAATGCCTCCAGTCTCAAATGCTAGACACTTTCACAGTTTAACCCATGTTAATGCCTCTGGTCTCAAACACAGATACAGCATTACCTGGAAATAAGCTAAAACTATTATCCAGCAATGCCCAACTTGCCAATTGGTACATTCCTCATCTTTTACAGGAGTTAATCCTTGAGGATTGGAACCTAACTGTCTTTGGCAAATGGATGTCACACATACACCCTCGTTTGGGAGACTAGCTTAGGTACATGTATGTGTGTACACATTTTCTCACTTTTTCTGGGCTATGTGCAAATCAGGTGAGTCTTCTGCCTGTGTTAAACATCACCTTTTGCAGTGTTTTGTGGTGATGGGCATTCCAGCTTCTACTAAAACAGATAATGTCCCAGGCTATGCTATCCAAACCCTAGCTACATTTTTCTCTATGTGGAATATTAAGCACATTACTGGTATCCCATACAATTATCAAGGACTAGCCATAGTGGAAAGAATAAATCTTTCCCTAAAACAGCAGTTGCAAAAGCAGAAAGGGGGAAATAGAGAATATGGAACCCCACAGATGCAACAAAATCTAGCATTATTAACTTTAAAATTTTTGAGCCAGCCCAAAGGCCAGATGTTATCAGCAGCTGAACATCATCTACAGAAACCAGTTGCAAAGACAGAAGTGGAACAACTGATTGGGTGGAGAGATCCAAAAACAAGAAGTTGGGAAATAGGTAAAATAATAACTTGGGGTAGAGGTTATGCTTGTGTTTCTCCAGACTAAAATCAACAGCCGATTAGGACACCATCAAGACACCTGAATCCCTACCATGAACCAGATTCTGGGAGGATCCTGAGGACCCCTCAGTTGCAGCCATATTGAGGTTGATGCTGAGGAGGACCCCAACTGTCATGAGCAACACCCATTGAACACAGTCATCCGCCTGGGGACAGATCAAGAAGCTGTCACTGATGGCAGAAGAAAACCTGAGGAAAGCGGGACAGCCAGTCACAACAAGCAATTTAATGGTAGCTATGATAGCAGTTATCACCACTGCCATGAGTATTACTTCAACAAGGGTTGAGACAGAGAACAATTATTCTTATTGGGCATATTTATCAATCCTGGCTGGTACTTATGCCTGGATATAATCACTCTATGACACAGTAGCACATGCTTTCTGATCTCAGTATTTACCATAATAAATCCGCTCCTATAATTGAGGCATACCACCTTCAAAAACCTATTTGTAAACAAAACAGAACATGGCCAAAACTAATGAACCTACTTGTTTACAAAGATTGCTTTGCAGAAGAGGCAGAGGTGCTGCACAATGATTCCTATGGAATCAAGATTGATTCGTCCCCTAAGGAGATGTTTAGCTTGAATTGCACCTCTCAGTCTGTGTGCCATGGCCACACTATGTTCAGCTTGTCTGAACAAAATGATCAGATGGTAGAAATGATAAGAAGTACTGCAAGAGTTCCTATTATCTGGAACCATGGTAGTATAGTGGCACCTCAACCTCAAATGATATGGCCCATTGTAGAAGCTAAACATAAGGATTTACAGAAACTATTAGTAGCTCTTAATAAGATCAAGATTTGGGAAACAATAAAAATAGTATCTAAAAGGACATTCTACAAACTTGTTTTTGGATGTTGCAAAATTAAAAGTACAAATATTTAAAACATCCCAGGCACACCTGACCTTAATGCTAGGATCTGGAGTGCTTAAAGGAGCTGCAGACAGATTCACAGCTAGTAACCCATTAAAGTGGATAAAAAAACTGGGAAGCTCTGTGATTTTAATGATGATTGTGTTTTTAATCTATGTTGTTTTTCTTTATATAGTCTGCAGATGTGGATTCTGACTTCTGCAAGAAGTAGCTCACCATGACAAAGCTGACTTTGCTTTTATCAATTTGAAAATCAAAGAAGGGGGCTTTTTGGGAACAGGCTCCCCAAATCTGGCCATAAACTGGCCCCAAAGTGGTCATAAACAAAATCTCTGCAGCACTGTGACATGTGCATGATGGCCATAAAGCCCATGCTGGAAGGTTATGGGTTTACAGAAATGAGGGCACAGAATACCTGGCCTGCTGAGGATGGAAAACCACTTAAAGGCATTCTTAAGCCACAAACAATAACATGACTGATCTGTACCTTAAGGATATGCTCCTGCTGCCATTAACTAGCCCAACCTATTCCTTTAATTCAGCCCATGCCTTCATTTCCTATAAGGGATACTTTTGGTTAATTTGATATCTATAGAAACAACGCCAATGACTGGCTTACTGTTAATAAATATGTGGGTAAATCTCTGTTCAAGGCTCTCAGCTCTGAATGCTGTGAGACCCTTGATTTCCTACTTCACACCTCTAGATTTCTGTGTGTGTGTCTTTATTTCCTGTAGTGCCACCGGGTTAGGGTCTCCCCAGCTAAGCTGGTCTTGGCACAGTTTCAAATGAGCAGTATACACAATATACAAGTAAGAAAATATGATTAAGATTCCCTAGGTTATATTTTGGTAAATATATTTGGGTAAAATATTATTTGTTTTGGAAGCTGCATGGAATTCCTGGAAATTTGTGAATGACCTATCTATTATATGTCCCAGGATAATATCTTGAGTCATAATTCTAGTCATTATTTTAAATGTTGTTTGTCACAGAAGAAAACAAATTGTCTTGCTAATTGTAACATAATGAGTGTCAGATTTTTAACCATGGCCATTTTGCACCTTTTCTAATTTACAGGTAGTTATTATTTCAATATCATGCTTTTCCTTTTGCATCTGCACTGGCTAAAGATCAGAATGTTTGTCTCCAACAAGGCACTGCCTCTGATACCGATGGAAACAACTGTAATGGGTCCTCTGGGCACAAGCATCTGATGTCAAAGTTTGAATAATTGTATGTTTATACTACGGGACTGAGTAATGATATCCAGAACTCTGGTGGAGAAACTGATGGTCTCATGGAACTGCTAATACAAAATCAAGCAAGACTGGAATCAATTACATTGTATTTAATGAACTGATGAAGAATGATTATTTTACAGCTTTTGTTTTTGGTTTGGCAAATTGTTGGTTCTTTAATATTCTATTTTTCTGTGTTCAAGAATCCCCATTTTTTCTCTTAGGCTAACTGTTTAATAGAGTACATTTTTGTAGACAGAAATGAAAGACTTACAAATCAAATATAAAATTTTAAGTTTCCCCCCAAACCTGTCCACCACAAGCATCTGAATGGACCCCTCCTTTTGGTCAAGGGCCTTCTAAAATTGGTTCAGGTCCTGACAGGAAAGAAGGATAGACATGCTTCGTTATATACTCCACCCTTTTGAAATTTAGAGAAAGTTGACCATCATTAACATCAACACAGACCTCAAGTTTCACAAGAAATATTTACCATCAATTCTCTTTTAAGTCTGCCACATGGAGTTTTCCTCATCCTGGTAAGCTTTGTCTCTACACTCCCTATTATTTATTGTAACCCAGTCATTCCTATCCATTCTTTCTATGTCTACAGATAATAACTCTTTCAACCAACTGCCAATCAGAACGTATTTAAATATACCTGTAACTTGAAAGCCCAGCCCCACTCCACCACTCACTTCAAGTTGTCCCAGCTTTCTGGACCAAACAAATGTACATCTTACAAGTATTGGATTGATGTCTCATGTCTCCCTAAAATGCATAAAACTAGACTGTCCCCAGGCCATCTTGGGCACATGTTCTGAGGATCTTCTGAGAAGGGTCATTGGTCACCCATATTTGGCTCAGAATAAATTCTTTAAATATTTTGCAGAGTTTGACTCCTTTCATGAACACATGTATCTTTTTTCTCCCTCCTTAGTCCTGCAGAATTTTGGATCTCATAAAATGTTCTTATTTTCATGGCAATATATTTTAGGTATTCATGCATATTTGTATGAATATGTCAATGTATATTTAAAGAAAAATCATGGAAGTTTACACCATGAGTTCTCAGTTATGCCCTCTGGGAGAGCAATTAAAAAGGGTAAGTGAAAACTTTGGCTTTTTTATTACATACTCATGTAGGCATTCTGATTGAAGTGAGGTGAAATCTCATTGTGGTTTTAATTTGCATTTTCCTGATGGATTACTGATGCTGAGTGCTTTTTACTGTGTCTCCTGGGCAACTGTATGTCTTAGTTTCACAAATGAGCATTCATATCCTTAGTCCATTTGTTTTCATGCTATTGAATTGTTGGAGTTCTTTATGTACTGTAAATATACACCCATTAACAGATGTATAGTGATTCAATAATTTCACCCATCTTGTAGTATGTCCCTTCCCTCTTTTCAGTTTCCTGTGGTGTACTGAAGTACCTTAGCTTGACATAACCCGATTTTATATTTTTGAAGGTATTTACTGTGCTCCTGCAGTCACTTTGAGACCACCATTGCCCACACCGATGTCATAGAGCTTCTTCCTTGTGATTTCTTCTGGTATTTTTATGGTTTCTGGTCTGACATTGGAGTTCTGCGAGACATAATCTACTCTTAAAATCCTTTATGTGGATATTCAGGTTTTCCCCAACCTAGTTTATAGAAGATACCTGATTTTGCATTGTGCATTCTTGCTTCTTTGGGATAAGGTCGTGAGCTGCAAATGCAGTGACTTGGTTCTGGGACCAGATTGTTTTTCATTAGCTCATGTCTCTGCTTGTCTGACAGTGCTGTTCTATTTTGGTGCATAAACCTTTGTAGCATATTGTGAAGTTAGGTAGTGTGAAGCCTCCAGCTTTGTGCTTTTTACTGGATTGCTCTGGGTCTTCAAGATCTTCTACCATTTCATAGCAAACTTAGGATTCTCAGATTGTTTTTCTATGAAGAGTAGCTCATTGATACTTTTAAAGGGGTTGTACAGAATCTGTAGATCACTTAGGTAGTAGTGATGTCAATGCCATTTAGACAATGTCTGTTTTCATGTGCACATGCTCAGGGCCAAGAGACACTGGGTGTCCTCACTGATGCTTGGGCGGGTCCTAATGTCCAGCAGGATTGCCTTCCTGAACACACACAGAAGGTCCCCTTCCATTTTGCCATCTCTTCACATTTCCTCCCCTGTGAAACATGTGTCATCCTCCACATTCCTTGTGTGGTGACCTGTCTTTTCTGGCCATGGCAGAGAATGGGTGAATGAGGATGGCAGAGGGGAAACAGCATGTCAGAGGACCCTGGAGTCATTGACACAGAACTTGACAGGTCTGGGAGAGCTATTCTGGAAGGATGTAGACCTAGATGGGCCTCAGGTGGGCATTTGCGTGGAGGGTGAGAGCACCCTGGTTGAGTTCAAACTGAGCCTCAGGTGGTAGCAGTCCTCAGGGCAGGGAAGCCAGATTACAAGGGGTAATGAGGCAGCTATTCCTTGAGCCTGGCTTCTCACCCTTTGACCTTAGTTACTTATGCCTCTTAAGCAGCTTAGGGTCCCCCAATCCTGAAATGTGGGTACTACAGTTCCCTGATGGGCCTTTCTCCCCCAGCCCATGCATGGTCTGAGTATGCTTACCGCAGTCCCTGAGCCTTGGCTTCGCTATGTGTCCTAGCTCCAGGACCCACAGGCCTCTCATCCCCCAGCCCTGGGCTGCTCCCCAGCCTCCTCTCTGTTCCCTCTCTGAGGGCCTAACTCCCTTGGGTAGTGCTGCATGAGATTGATCCACAGGCCCTGGCTGATGATCTGGGGGACTGGGCAAAGTGGTCGTGACAGGTCAGGTTCTGGTTCAAAGCCAATTCCTCCGATGCCAAGCAATGACCAGCAAGGTCCTTTCCCATGATGCCCCACCACCACCCCACCTCAGCAACCCATCATACCCTGGGCAGTCACCATCAGCCAACCAGCTGAAGAAACTCAGTTAGGTGTGTCCTGCCTGAAACTGGGGCCTTCACCTGCATGACCCTAGAACCACTGGACACAGTGGAGCCAGTCACCCTCTATCCTGGATTGAGAGGAGTTGGGAAGGCTCATGCCAGACCTAGCTTCCCACATACCACCCCCTCTACCATGCAGGGAGGCACTCCTTACTGAGAATTCCAATGCAGTACTCCTTAATGATCACTTCATTGTGGAAGTAAACGTTGTGATGAAAGGCATACTTCATCCTTCCACCAGTACTCAGGATGGCTGAGTTCCTCCACCTGCCTGTCCAAGAAGGAGAAAGAGGATGGTCAAGGGACAATTTCATCTAGGTCGGCTGAGGGGGCCTGCTAGCTGGGGTGAAGCATGGGATTTCCCTTCCCAGCTCTCTCACTGAGACATCCCTGAGCCCCAGAAAGACCTCAACCTGACCAGGACTTGGAACCCTCCCCCAGAACCAGGCTCCCCATCCTCACTTGCAAATCCATCATGTAGCTTTGCAGGACTTCCTCATAGTTTCTGAGCTACTTGCTCTCACCAGAAATAATCACAACTTTTAAACTGTTCTTTATGTCAAATTAAATTTTTTATTTTTACTACCTCATGTTCTGGATGAGGTATGTATTTTTAAATTTATTTTCACCCTTATCATACCTCTGTGAAAAAGAGCTTACTAACATTCATACCATAATTATCTTTCAGTTTTAATTGTCTGTTCCTAAAGATTCACTGAAACTAAGAATTCTATTTATGCTTGTATCTTTCAGCAACCATATGTCAGATAATGATGCCCATTACTGCAGAAATCATATATACAGTTCCAATGGTAGATGAAGAAGAAGAAGAAAGCAAGATTTAAAGTCTATATGTTCCTAGCACTGTATCAGAAACTCGGTAATCATAGTGAAATCAAAGAACGATCACAGTCAATTCCATCTCATACCTAGACTGAAATATGAAATTTCAAAAGAAAAGAAAGTTAAGAACTTTGGGCTTATAAAAATTTTCCTAGATTGATAAAATTATTGGCAACTTTATCTCACTAGAAAACATGAACAAAAATACATTTTTATATGTGTAAATATAAATATTTTCATTTCCATCAGTTATGACATGAAAGCAAGTAATAAAGTGAAAGTACATTGCAATAATATATGGAACTTTCTCAGTCTCAAAATATTCCATTGACTATTAATTTTATGAAAACCATAAAGAATGCTTCATGAAACTACATCATACAGTACTTTTTAGTATTTTAGTTACATTTTGAATAATCAACAAATTAAAAGGAATTCTTCAAAATTATTTATTACCAATACCTTTATTCCATTTGAGTAATACTTTTGAAATTAAGTATTTAAAATAAAGCATTAAAAACAAATTTTATTGACAGATTTCAGCTTTTGAAGAAATCGTACTTCTGTATTTGTAGTAATGTGAAGTATAACTTTCTCCTCACAATGGATCATTTATAACACCAGTGTTATTTTTTTCTCTGATACAAACACTGTGATATCTTATAGCTTTACTGTATCCATATATTTCATGCCTCCACAGAGTAGGCTTAAAACATAGAAAAATTGTACTTGTGACAAAATTCCTGGAAAGGGAATGGTAAAATGGGAGAAACTTTCTAACTTTCTGTTGGTCAATGGATTTGTATATCTTTAGATATAGACACATATTTGCACACTGCGAGTTTGCACATGTACATAAAAATTTATGTAATTTCATGTGTGAAATTTGATGAGGTTACCTTATCTGTACTCAATTTGATGGGAAGCAAACAAAGTCTCTGTCAATATTTCTTTCAATTAATCCAATAATGTTAACTGCTGATAGCTTCATTCTCCTTGATCCCTGTTGGCGACCTGAAACTTGATGCTCACTCAAATTCATTTCTCAGGGTACCATCCACAAGAGACAGTCACCTTGCTGTGGATTGTGACCTCTGACTCCTCTTTCTTCCTATAGAAGTCCTACCTTTGCATATTTAATAAACTTTGTAAATGGTTAAAAGGATAAAAGTTCAGTGAAATGTCAAGCCATGCTGTGAAATATTCAATTGTTTCTATATCTCTAATTGACCTTTCATGTTATAGAGGACAAGAAAAACAATTCAATATGTTTCTTAATATGCAGTCCAATGCACTCTTTCTTAATAATATTGCAAACCCATCCCTTCAAGGCATTGACATCTAAACATGGCTAGATATCTCAAAATCTCTTCTCATTAATAACCATTATGTTAAGCACTGTTGCCCAGAACTGGAATCTGACTGTGAAATCCCTGGGTAGAAATTGTTATAATGGCTCAAACTATGGGACTGACTATTTTTCACCTGAAAATATCTGATGAGCATATACATATGCTATGTGCATGAACATATTGTACATTAACAACATGCCATCACTGCCAGTAAATAATAGGTGTCCCAAACTTATGGGCCAAACTGAGCTCAGGTGCTCCCACAAACCAAACTTTTACCCCCAGAGATTTTCTATGTCAAAAAATGGCAATTCCAGTCCAGATGTGGTGGCTCATGGCTGTAATTTCCACACTTTGCGGGGCCGAGGTGGGCTGGTCATTTGTGGTCAGGAGTTCAAGACCAGCCTGGGCAACATGGCAAACATGTCTCTATGAAAAATGCAAAAATTAGCCATGCCTGGTGGCACTTTCCTGTAGTCCCAGCTACTCAGGAGGCTGAGACAGGTGAACCACCTGATCCTGGGAGACAGAAGTTGCAGTAAGCCCAGATCGCAACACTGCACTCCAGCCTGCATGGCAGAGTGAGAACCTGTCTCATAAAATAAAACAAAATAAAATAAATAAAATAAAATAAGGCAAGAGCATTTAGGTAAAAATACTGGAGTCAGCTGGGCACAGTGGCTCATGCCTGTATTCCCAGCACTTTAGGAGGCCTAGGCGGGCAGATCATCTGAGGTCAGGATTTTGAGACCAGCCTGGCCAACACGGTGAAACCCCATCTCTACTAAAAATATATAAAATTAGCTGGGTATGGTGATGCATGCCTGTAATCCCAGCTACTCAGGTGATTGAGGTAGGATTGTTGCTTGAACCCAGGAGGCTGAGGTTTCAGTAAGACAAGATTGTGCCACTGCACTGCAGCCTGTGCTACAGAGTGATAGTACCCTATGAGAAACAAAGGTGAAAAGAACAAAAAAAAATTAGGAAAATAATACCCACTACTAAAATTTGCCACAGAAATGATAAAAACTTCACCAACTTCCACATTCGATATTGGAAGCTCAGGTTATTTGGACCAATCCTCCTGTATTAGTTCATTTTCACGCTGTTCATAAAGACATATCTGAAACTGGGAAGAAAAGGAGGTTTAATTGGACTCACAGTTCCACATGGCTAGGGAGACCTCAGAATCATGGCATAGGAATAAAGGCACTTCTTGCATGGTGGTGGCAAGAGGGAATGAGGAAAAAGCAAAAGCAGAAACCCCTGCTAAACCCATCGATCTTGTGAGTCTTATTCACTATCACAAGAATAGCTTGAGAAAGACCAGCCCCTATGATTCGCTTACCTCTCCTTGGGTCCCGTCCTCAAAATGTGAGAATTCGGGACATACAATTGAAGTTGTGATTTGAAGGGAGGCACATGAAACTATATCACCTCCCAAACAATTAAAAAATTCTGAATGGAAAGAACATTAATCATGCCAAAAACTGGCAGGCCAGGAAGGAACTCTCAGCCTCATATCTCAAGAAAGACTGTAGTCAAGGCCCAGGGCCTACTTATGAAAAGAGTTTAATAGCCAACTCTCTCCAAATGGATCTGGAATTCCACAGGACTGTATCTTTATGGTAAGGGTGAAACAGAAGTAAACCCATTCCTATTTCCAAGCTCAAAGAACTTTGACCAAAGTTATCTTGGAGATGAGAAGAATAAGGAGGAAAACAGAAAAAAAATTGTGTGCCTGAGAAGTCATGGCCACAGGCTGGCCATCACACAGATTGTCAAGCCAGTTCCATATTGCTTGGGTATTGCAGAAAAACTCAAAACATCAATTTGTGTGTGAGCTATCCCAAAGTAGCAGGATCTGGCAATAGTAAATTTCATCCCAACCCTCAAGGAATCCACTTTTGGGATTTTACCATTTATTTCATGAATGATAATGGACTTTTTAAAAAATATCTTTTTGTATACTCAATTTATGTGGCATTGGTATCAAAGTTCTGCTTGCCTCACAGAATAAGTTTAGGATTTTCCCTTTTTTATTTTATAGAGTTCTTCACATATATTGAAATGCTCTGTCTGGGAAAATAAATCTGGGCCTAGTGTTTTATCTGTAGGAACAATCCTTTATTTCCCTTAACATTTATGAGACTATTCAGATTACACACTTATTCTTGTATCAATTTTTCTTAGCTGTATATTTATAAAAGTCTATTTGATCTAAGTTTTCAACTTTGTAGCATAAAGTGTTAATCATATTTTCTTATTAGCTTGTTAACCTGTACTGTATCTATTGTTATGTATCTTTTTAATTCTTAGTTTTATTTGTGCTTTCTCCCTTTTTTTCTTAACTTGCCTGAGGTTTGCACCTTTTATTATGTTTCTCCAACAATCAAACCTTATCTTTGTATGATTTATTAATTTTCTGTACATCATTATCCCCTCATTTTAGTTTTTCAGAATTGATTCTGTTGTTTCTTTTCTAATTCTTTATTTAAATACCTAGTACATTAATTTTGAGGTTGTTGTAAAAACACTTAAGTGTATAAACCCCTATTGCAATATCACTTTTCCTGCTACTCGCAAATTTAATCTGTAATATTTTCAATATCATTAAGTTCTAAGTACTTTTAAATTTCTATTGTGTAATGAATTGTTGAGAATTATTTGAGATCAATTGCATGATCTCAGCTTACTGCAACCTCCGCCTCCTGGGTTCCAGCGATTCTCCTGCCTCAGCCCCCTGAGTAGCTGAGATTACAGGCAGGTGCCACCACACCTAGCTAATTTTGTATTTTTAGTAGAGATGGGGTTATTCCTTGTTGGTCAGGCTGGTCTCAAACTTCTGACCTCAGGTTATTTGCCCACCTTAGCCTCCCAAACTGTGCCTTGGCTTCCCAAAGTGCTGGGATTACAGGCATGAGCCACCACTCCTGGCCAGTGCTGAAAATTTTTAAATCATCTGATTCCTCATCCTTTGTACCTGACCTATTTTTACCCCTCTGGAAACATTCAATTTTCTCTTTGTTTTCAGCGTTCTCAAATTTTACGTTGATATATCTTGACATGAGTCTATTTTCATCTGTTTTTCTAGGTGCTAGCCTTTTAATCTACAAATTGAGCATCATTAAGTTCTGAGACTTTTTATTGAATTATTTTGCCAACAATTTATTCCCCTTTGTTTTACTTATTTCTTTTCTTTCTATAACACATACAATTTAAGTATTGGAAGAAATTGTCTCGGAGAAGAAAATAGCACCATACTGATTCTGTTTGTGTCAAAATATCACAGTTCAAGATTTTCATATTTTATTATGGAGAAATGTTCTATTTCTTGGTATTCACATTGTTACAAGAAGAAGGGCAATGACTGGTCAGAAATTGAAATGTATGAGTAACAGTTAGAAGATGAAAGCACTGTATCCTCAGAAGTTTAGTATATGAAAACCTTTAAATTCCAGCCAAATTGAATTAAGCTTCAACAGTCTCCCAGCTAAAATGATCTATTTGTGCTAAGTTCTGGGATCAAAGGTGAATAAGACCTTATTTCTGCCTTCAGTGATAGTTCAGTCCAAAGGGAGACAAATGAAAATGATGTACAAAGAGAGATATGTATGACAGGCATGGCGACTCACGCCTGTAATCCCAACACTTTGGGAGGGCAAGTGGGGGTATCATGCAGTCAGGAGATCCAGGCCATCCTGGCTAACACAGTAAAAACCCATCTCTAGTTAAAATACAAAAAGTTACCCAGGTGTGGTGGCACACGCCTGTAGTCCCAGCTACTTGGGAGGCTGAGGGAGGAGAATCACTTGAACCTGGGAGGTGGAGGTTGCAGTGAGCCAAGATCAAACCACTGCACTACAGCCTGGGTGACACAGTGAGATTTCATCTCAAAAAAAAAAAAAAAAAAAAGGAGGGTTATGTAAAGTGCCATAAAAACTGAGAAAAGGGACAGAATATCTGTGACAGGTAACTTGTTTTGGGCAGTTGAAAATGAGGAGATCTCAGAGCACCCTTTCTTTGTGTCACATTTGACTAAAGGCAGACACAAATGAATCTTAATATTTATGGGCTCACAGACGCTTACGAAGGATGTAATGAAATTTATGATGATTCTTTCAGTAAAAATTTATATAACAAAACTACATGTATATTTTACTTGCTAACACAGAATGTGCATTATCAAGAGCTCTGGATAGAGGAGAATGAGTAGGAATGTTTTAGGCAAACAAAAAGGGAAGGGGAGGCCAAAAAGAAGAAACAGCAAGTGCACAAATGTGGAGACACAAAAGCTTGTGCATTATTGGAATCAACTTGACTAAAACATAATTCAGGGTGCCTGAAGCATAAGCTGGAAGATTAACCAGACATAGTGTAAGATGAAAATAGAAGGCCAGGCCCTGTGGCTCACACCTGTAATCCTACACTTTGGGAGGCCCAGGCTGGTGGATCACCTGAGGTCAGAAGTTTGAGATCAGCCTGGCCCAAAAGGAGAAACTTCCTCACTACTAAAAATATAAAAATTAGCCAGGCATGGTGGCAGGTGCCTGCAACCCCAGCTACTCAGGAGGCTGAGGCAGGAGAATTGCTTGAACCTGGGAGGCAGAGGTTGCAGTGAGCTGAGAACACACCATTGCACTCCAGTGTGGGCAGCAACAGTGAAACTCCACCTCAAAAAAAAAAATAGAAAAAGAAAATAGAAGATAAGAAGATAGCCTGGGATAAAGCATGAAGTATCACAAATCTCAGTCATGCACTTTGTTTACTCAGAGACAAGACCATGATTGATTAAAATCATGCATTTTATGTCCACCCTCTTCTAACTGTTAACAAATACAAGTGGAACAGCTAGCACCCAGTGGAATATTATAAAACATTCTGACTGTAAGATTTCACTAGCATTCACTGTAGACGTTGAGTGTGGATTGCTCAAACCTCAAACTTACAGCTTCGTAAATGAAAAATCAATGTTAGAAGGGAACAAAAAGCTCCTCAACAACTACATCAATTGTTTGATTCCTTAATAGCTTACAACAGAATGGCAGTCTTCAATGAGTAGAAATGTTTCTCAATCATAGAAAAAACTTAGATTTACTTGGGGAGTTTACAAAAAGCATACCACATCTGAGATCTATCCCAGACCAATTAAATCAGAATGTATGGTGATCAATGGATCCTGGGCAACTGAACTTTTGAAAGCTTTAGATAACAGATAACATTAATATGCATTCAAAATTGAGAATTCCTAGGTTAAGAACAATAATCCATGAAAGTAAGTTTCTGTCTACTCATCTGCCCTTAATTATATTGCATTGTTCTCATGCAGCATAATACAAGTAAAAATTAATTTGTTTTGTTGAAATGGAGTCTAGCTCTGTCACCAAGGCTACAGTGCATTGGCATGGTCTCTGCTCACTGAAACATCTGTCTACCAGGTTCAAGAAATTCTCCTGCCTCAGCCTCCCATATAGCCCAGATTACAGACACCCACCACCCTGCCTAGCTAATTTTTATATTTTCAGTAGAGATAGGGTTTCACTGCGAAGACCAGGCTGGTCTGGAACTCCAGACTTCATGATCCACCCACCTTGGCTGGGGTTACAAATGTAAGCCACCGCACCCAGCCAAAATTAATATTTTAAAATATTTAGAAATATGTGTGGTAGTGTGCAGTGGCTCATGCCTGTAATCCCATCATTTTTCGAGGCTGAGGTGGGTGGATCATTTGAACTGAGGCATTCCAGACCAGTTTGAACCTATGGTGAAACCCTGTCTCTACAAAAAAATACAAAAAATTATCCAGGCCTGGTTGTGTGTGCCTGTGGTCCCAGTTATTCCGGAAGCTAAGGCTAGAGAATTGCTCAGGAGGATCACTTGAGCTCAGGAGGCTGAGGCTCCAGTGGGCAGAGACTGAGCTTCTGCCATCCAGTCCAGTCTGGGAAACAAAGGGAGGCTCTGTCATATATATATGTGTGTGTGTGTGTGTGTGTGTGTGTGTATAAAAATACATGTATACATACACATACGTACATGTTTGGCCACTTATTTCATCTGCAATGAAAGTCTAAGTAGCATGATTCAGGGTCAATATCAGGAACTGCAGGAAGCCAGCCTATGCTAGAAATATTCAGAGTGAGTTTTTTCACATTTTACAGTCTGATCTGCTGAGTATACTGCCTGAGGCTATTGTTCTTTTCATATCTTGCAGATCTTTCTGCAGAAAAGGCCACATGCATCAACAGTATTTTTGCCGAGGGTCTTCTAATTAATCAGATGGCCTTTCTGTTGAAAAATTTCTAAGGAGAAGATTTTTCCTCTTTTGGATCAGGAAACTGCAGGCATCAGTTTCACAACAATACTTAACATTAGCATCAGCAAACAAGTCATATGGAACAACTTCCATATGGAAGTCGTTTAGGGCTTCCTGCAGAACCACACAGCCTCAGGAGCTGCCAGGCGGTGTGTTTCCATGGGAGTCATATGGAACAAGAAGTCCATGTGTTTCCATGGGAGTCATATGGAACAAACAAGTCATGTGGAACAACTTCCATGGGAGTCACCTTCCCCTGCAAAAGAAGCCACTCTTGAAGAAAGAAGAGGAGCACACCACACCCATGAAGAGACATCTAGTGTTTCATTGTCCTGCAGCCAGCCCAGGGAGGGATACTAGCATTCCTGTCTGCAGGGCCCATTGAATTTACATCAAATTTGGTTCTCAGCTGAGTAGGAGCTTCACTTCATGAGGCGGCACTCCTCTATCATCTTGAGATTTCATTCTGGGACAGAGTGTGAGCAGCAGTAAGGTCAGTTAGGGGTGTGCATGCAATCTGGTGAGGGGTAGATGGGGTCCCGCACCTTCACTTGAAAAAAAGTGAAGGCAGATTACACAGAAGTACTTCCAGCTGCATCCCCGCATTCTCTTAACTGCACAGGCAGTCCACACCATGGCCTACTGTTCAGGTGGGAGTACTCCAACATGCAGGGAATATTTGGATTGCAAACTGGGGCCATCCTGGCAAACTCCGAATTTGAGGGCTTTCACACTGGGAGCCTAGGTCTGGCTCAATGTCTTCCACACTAAACATTTCCCAGTTCACCAAGGATGACCCTCATGAGAATCCATTGTGTGAGTGTTTCCTTCTAAACATTGTCGTGTTTTAATGACTGGGCAGTTGTGGTATTTTAAAACTGTAAATTCCCATTACAGCCACCAACAAGAAAACTCTTGTTCTCCCACTTCTATCAGAGGGCTGCATGATTCCTGTAGGATGAAAAGGAGGCAGCCATGTCTGGCATTTGCCTGGTAATCTAGGCTCTGTTTCATTGTGCCTGCATGTCCTTGCTTATTGGGCTGTTGCTGTATGGGACTGCCTCTCACTACAGATCTTTTAGCCCCCAGGGATTTCAGGGAGCAAAAGAGATTTCAGGTAGGCTGGCTGCACTCCAGGATGTGGGTTGTGGTCTCATTTTGGAGACTGAGGTTGTTTGCACTTTGCAGGTGGCTTTTGGGTTCTCTGAAAGAAGCCTTTCAGTATTGCTTGGACTTCAGCACAAGTTAGCTGATTCTCTCACTCGAGCCTTTATTCTCTCACTCACTCCTTTGCTTTCATGGAAGGTACACATTGCCCCTAAATAGCATTACTGCACACCATTTTCAGGCTAACAGTTGCCACAAATGGCCTCTGAGACACTGTCTCAACCTCATCTGCACCCATGAGAGGCCAGTTGGACGTGTGAGAACACTGCCCCACCATGGACTTGCCTTTGTCGTGGTTCCTGCCTTTCCCAGAGAGCACCTGCGAGGCCCAGGATGAAGGCAGGCAGTGGCATTCAGGTCACAGCCATCTTTTGTTGACACCTGCCTCTGGGGTCACAGGTATGACTCCATGAACCAGAGACCCCTCAACAACTCACGAGACTATATTCCAATCACCATGGGACCTGATTTCTGCACTCTTTCAGGGATGAAGTCAGAAGTGCAGTTTCCAGTGACCAGGTCACAGTCTCAAAATGCCTCCTCTTTCAAGTGAAACCTGACCGACAAGATGGCCTGAAGAAGACCTACGGTCGAGACTTTTAGGGTCTCTCAGTGGATTATCTCAGGCAGCCATTTTCCCAACACGAGGCCAGCTCTGCCTGTACCATTTTTCTCTGCTTAGGCATGCTGACAGCTCTGACAGATGGGCTGCTGAGCCTGTGACAAGAATGCAAGTGCACTAGTCTCCTGGCACTAGGCCAGCACTCTGAGCTCTGGCAAGCATCACAATGAATGACAGCATTGCCTAGCAACAAGTCCCTGAGGCTTGGTGAAGAAGGCGATCTGTGTGTATGTGTGTTGGCAGTGAACTTTCACCTGTCTTCTCTGAGGGATTCATAGGATAGTCCCATTATCCTTGGAGAGAGCGTATGTGAGACATCATGAAGAAAGGTCAAACAGAGTCCGGGAATAATCCACAAAATCCCTAAGGATTCAAAAAATCTGCAGGATGCCTCAGGCCTGCCTAGATGTTCAAGGGGTGAATCTTTTGGAAATTTGCCCCACTGTGATTTCTTGGTATAGCCCTCCTGTGTTACTTGGGGTTGTTCTCTCCCAGTTTGGGATTTCTGCAGAACCACCCAGCCTCAGAACCTGCAGGCCTGTAGTTTCTGTGGGAGTGTTGTAAGTTTGGATGTCTGCATGTGTGTGTGGCTTTGTGGTGTGTGTGTGTGTGTGTGTGTGTTAAATGGAGTCTAACTAAATGAATTAGGCTAATGCACTGCAGTGCTTTTTTTTGTCTCTCAGCTTTTTGGTAGCCTATTTGGGTGGTTCTGCTTGGGCTGTGGGGCTCTGTGTTCTTTATTTTTCTGTGGATCAAGAATCCTCAGTGATATGGGAGGCTGGCTGTGACCCACTACGGTCCAAATATCCTGAACCTGCAAAAAAAGCCACTCTTCTCGAAAGAAGAGGAGCACACCTCACCCAAGAAGAAACATCTCCCAGTGTTTCATTGTCCTGTGGCCAGCCCGGGGAGAGACACTAGCAGTCCTGAAGGCAGGGCCCCTTGAATTTACCTTGAATTTGGTTTGCAGTAGAGCAGGTGCTTCGTGTCATGAGGGGGCACTCCACCATCATCTTGGGATTTTATTCTGGGACAAACAGTGTGAGCAGCAGTGAGGTCAGATGGGGTGAGGATGTAATCTGGTGAGGTTTGGATGCAGACCTGCACCTTCACCTGCAAAAATAGTAAAGAACTGATGGCACAGAACGTGCTTCCAACAGCATCCCCACATTTGCTTAATTGCACAAGCCATCCATGTCATGGCCTGGGAGTACTTCTGCGTGTAGGGAACATTTGGAGTGCATACTCAGCCATCCTGGCAAACTCCCAATTTCAGGGCTGTCATAGCCAGAACTAAATGGGTGTGGGATGGATTGATGTTTGGTGGGATGTGACATTCACACTTGTCTCCTCTTCTCCTCACTTCCATTTCCCCTATTGGCCTAGGTTTTCCTGGGTCTGTCTAAATGTCTACCACAATAGAGGCTTCCCAGTTCATGGAGGATGACCCTCATTTGAATCCATTGTGTGAGTGTTTCCTTCTAAACACTGTCGTGTTTTAATGACTGGCCAGCTTTGATACCTTTAAAACTGTAAATGTCAGTTACAGCCACCAAAAAGGAAACTCCTATTCTCCCACTTATTTTTCAGAGGGCTGCAAGATTCCTGTATGATGAGAAGCAGGCAGCTATGTCTGGTTTTGCCTGGTAATCTAGCCTCTGTTTAAATTCGTCTTCAAGTCCTTTCTCATTGCGGAGGGGCTCTTTCATTGGGTTGTTGCTGCATTGCGCTGCCTCTCACCCCAGATCTTTTGGCTGCCAGGGATTTCAGGGAGCAAAAGGGACTTGGGGTAGGCTGGCTGCACTCCAGGTTGTGGGCCATTGTCTCATTGTGGGGGCTGAGGTTGTTTGCACTTTGCAGGAGGCTTTGGATCTTCTGACAGGCATCATTGAACAATGTGTGGACTCCAGCACAAGGCTTCTCGTTCTCTCAGGTGAGCTTTGATTTTTCTTTGCTCTCATGGGGAATATACAGTGACACACAGCGACACTACTGGACATCTTTTTCAGGCTTGTCATCACCACAGACGGCCTCTGATACACTGTCTCAACCTCATCTGCACCTATGTGAGGCCAGTTTGAGGAATGAGAACACGGCTTCACCTTGGGCTTGCCTTTGTCATGGTTCATGCCTTTCCCAGAGAGTGCCTGTGAGGCTTAGGATGAAGGGAGGCAGTGAGGACAAGAGCCCAGCCATCTATAGCTGACATCTGCCTCTGGGGTCTCAGGTATGATTCTGTCACTCAAAGAACCCTCAACAACAGGACAGAATATATTCCAATCCCCATGGACCCAATTCTTGCACACAGCCTCTTTCAAGAATGGAGTCAGAAGTGCAGTTTCCAGTGACCACATCACAGTATTGAAATGCCTTCTCCTCCAGCAGGACCCAATCATGGGGATGGCACGAAGGGTCCCTGAGTTTGAGACTTTTAGCGTCTTGCAGTGGGTTTTGGCAGGCAGCCCTTTTTACAATACCAGGCTGGTTCTGCCTGTACCATTTTCCTCTACTTAGACAGGCTTACAGCTCTGAGAGCCTGGCACCTGAGCCTGCCTCACGAATATGCATGCACCAGTCTTAGGGCACCAGGCCTGATTATGAGCTCTGGCTAGCATCAAAACAAATGTCACTGCTGCCTAGGGATGAGCATCTGAAGCTTGGCAGGGAAGGAGACCTCTGTGGAGGTGCGTCAGTGGTGGACTCTCGCCTGTCTTCTCTGTGGGATACATAGGATATTCCCATAATCCTAGGAGAGGACAGGCATTAAGCAGCCTGAAGAAACATCAAGCACAGTCTCAGGAATAAACTGTGAAATCCCTAAGGATCCAAAATGATCTGCAGGATTCCTCAGGCCTGCCTAGTCTTTGTAGGGGTGAGTGTTTTTGAAACTTGCTCCACTGTGATTTCTAGGTACAACACACCTGTGCTCCCTGGGGTTGTTCTCTCCCTGGTTTGGCTTCCTGCAGACCTCACAGCCTCAGCAGCTGCCAGGTTGTGAATTTCTCTGGAATTATTTTGAGTGTTGGATGTCTGCGTGTGTGTGTGGCATTATGTGTTTGTGAGTGCTTGTGTGTGTGGCTGTGTTTGCCTCTAAGTGGAGCCTGCTTGAAGGAATGTGGCTAATGCACTTCAGCACTTCTCTCTTTTTTGTGTGTGTGTGTGTCTCCAAACCTTTTGGTTGCCTCTCTGTGTGGCTCTGCTTGGGCTGCAGGGCTCCATGTTCTTTATTTTTCCATAGATCTGAATCTGCAGTGAACTGGGAGGCAGGCTGATGCCCACCAGCTTTCAAATCACCTCCCCCTGCAAAATAAAACCACTCTTCTACAAAGAAAAGAAGCCCCCACCACACAAAAAAACAGACATCTCCCAGAGTTTCACTGTCCTGTGGCAAACCCAGTGAGAAACACTTACAGTCCTGTCCACAGTGCCCCTTGAATTTACCTCAAATTTGGTTCCCAGGAGATCAAGTGTTTCACATCGTGAGGGGACACTTCTCCATCATCTTGGGATTTCATTCTGGCACATACAGTGTGAGACACAATAAGTTCAGAAACAGGTGAAGATACAGACTGGTGAAGGGTGGATGGGGTCCTGCAACTTCACCTGCAAAAAAAATTGAAGGCCCGTATCACAGAAGGTGCTTCCAGCTCCATCCCTGCATTCCATTAATTGCAAAAGCAGTCCACACCATGGCCCGGTGTTCAGGTGAGAATATTCCAACGTGCAAGGAACATTTGGAGTGCAAATTGAGGCCATCCTGTTATACTCCTGATTTGAGGGCTTTCACATCCAGAGCAAAATGGGAATGGAATGGATTGATGCTGAGTGGGATGTGGCCTCCACACTAGCCTCTTCTTTCCCTGACTTCTACGTTTCTGGTAGGCCTAGGGTTTCCTGGTTATGGCTAAAGACTGCCACAGTAAACCTTTTCCAGTTCATGGAGAACGATCCTCACAGGAATCCACTGCATGAGAGTTTCCTTCTAAAAACTGTCAGGTTTAATGACTGGGCAGATTTGATATTTTTAAAACCATAAATTTCCATCACATCCACCAGCAAGGAAACTTTTGTTCTCCCACTTCTAACAGAGGGCTGCATGATTTCTGCAGGATGAAAAGCAGGCAGCCATGTCTGGCTTTTGTCTCACAATCTGGCACCTTTTTCACTTCATCTGCATGGCCTTTTCATTGTGGAGGGGCTCCTTCACTGGGCTGTTGCTGCTTGGAACTGCCTTTCCCCAGAGATCATTAAAGTGCCAGAAATTTTAGAGAGCAAAGGGGACATTGGGTTGGTCAGCTGTACTCCATGTTGTGGGTTGTTGTCTCTTTGTGGGGACTGAGGTTGTTTGCCCTTTGCAGGAGGCTTTTGGGTCCTCTGACAGGAGTCTTTGAACATTGCTTGGATTCCACCATAAGGTAGCTCTGTCTCTCAGTTGAGCCTTGATTTTTCTTTGCTTTCAAGGGGAATACACAGTGCCCCTTAACAGCACTACTGGACACAATTTCAGACTTGGCACCACCACAGACGTTTCCAAGATACTCTCTCAACCTCATCTGCGCCTACAAGAAGCCAGTCCGAGGTGCGAGAACACTGCACCACCTTGGACTTGCCTTTGTCATGGTTTCTGCCTTTCCCAGAAAGCTCCAGAATGAAGGGTGGCAGTGAGGTCAAGAGTCTGACCATCTTTCACCGGCACCCACCTCTGGGGTCTCAGGCACGTTTCTATCACCCAGAGAACCCTCAAAAACACAGCAGATTATATTCCAGTCCCTATGGGACCCGATTCTTGCACACAGCCCCTTTGGAGAATAAAGTCAGAAGAGGAGTTTCCAGCGACCACCTCACAGTCTCAAAATGCTTCCTCCTCCAGTGGGCCCCAACCACAGATATGGCCCAAGGGGCCCTGAGGTCGAGAATTTTAGTGCCCCGCAGTGGGTGTTTGCAGGCATCCTTTCCTTCAACACCAGGTCGGCTCTGCCTGTACATTTTCCTGTGCTTAGGCAGCCTGACAGTTCTGCTAGCCTGGAGGCCTTCCCTGCCTCACGAATGCGCATGCGCTAGACTCAAGGACTCAAGCCTGATTATGAGCCCTTGCTTGTGTCACAACGAATGTCATAGTTGCCTAACTACAAGTCCCTGCGGCTTTGCGGCGTAGGAGACCTCTTGGAGGTGCCTTGGCAGTGGGCTTTTGCGTCTTGTCTGTTGGATTCACCAGATACTCCCATGATCCTAGGGCAGACGTGAGCCAGCCTGAAGAAACCTCAAGCACGACCCCAGGAATAAATTGCAAAATCCTAAGAATCCAAAAGGATCTCAAGGATTCCTCAGGCCTGCCTAGACGTAGGTGTGAGTCATTTTTAAACTTGCCCCACTGTGATTTCTAGATAGAGCCCGCCTGTGTTCCGCGAGTTTGCTCTCTCCCAGATGGGGCTTCCTGCAGAACCACGCATCCTCAGGAGCTGCTAGACTGTGTGTTTCTCTGGGAGACTTGCAAGTTTTAGATGCTTGCCTGTGTGTGTGTGTGTGTATATGTGTGTGTGTATGTGCCAGTAAGTGGCGTCTGTTTAAAGGAATAAGGCTAACACACTTAAGCACCTTTTTTTTTTTTTTAGTCTCCCAACCTAGTGTTGTCCTGTCTCTGTGGCTCTGCTTAGGCTGCGGGGCTTTGTTTTCTTTATTTTTCTGTGGATCATGAATCCGCAGCAAATTGGGAGGCGTGCCATGACCCGCTGGCGTCCAAATCACCTCTGCCAGCAGAACAACAACAACAATAATAAAAAAAAAAAAAGCCTCTTTTCTAGAAAGAAGAGGAGCACACCACACCATAAAACAGGTCTCCCAGTGTTCCATTGTCCTGCAGCCAACCCAGGGAGAGACACTAGCAGTCTTTTCCACAGCGAAACACACAAAGACACACACACATGCAGACATCCAAAACTCAACACTCCCACAGAAAAACACAGCCCGGCATCTCCTGAGGCTGCGTGGTTCTGCAGGAAGCTTCACCTGGGAGACAGCAACCCTGGGGAACTCATGCAGGCTGTATCTAGAAAACACAGTGGGATAATTTTCAAAAAGACTCACCCCTGCAAAGTCTAGGTAGGCCTGAGGCATCCTGCAGATCCTTTTGGACACTTAAGAGATTTCGTAGTGAATTCCTGCGGCTCTGCTTGAGGTTTCCTTAGGCTGGCTCACATCAGCATTCTCCTAGCATCATGAGATTATGCTGAGGATCCCACAAACAGTACAAGTGAAAGTCTGTGGCCGACCCACCTCCACAGATGTTTCCTTCTCCGCTAAGCCACAGGGACTTGTCTCTAGGCAACGGTGGCATTCACTGAGACACCAGCCAGAGCTCACAGTTCAGGTCTGGTGCCCTGAGACTAGCGCATGCGCATTCACGAGGCAAGGTTGGGCGCCCGGCTGTCAGAGCTGTCAGCCTGCCTAACCAGAGGAAAATGGTACAGGCAGAGCCGGCCTGGTATGGGAAAAAAGGCTGACTGCAGTAACCCACTGTGGGACACTAAAAGCGTCGACCTCAGAGCTCCGTCGGGTCGTCTCGGTGGTCTGGTCTCGCTGAAGGAGGACACATTTTGAGACTGTGAGGAGGACGCTGGAAACTGCTTTTCTCACTCCATGGCTGAAAGAGGCTGTGTGTAAGAATCAGGTCCCATGGGAACTGGAATATAGTCTGGTGAGTTTCTGGGGGTCTTCGGGTGATGGAATCATACCTGAGACCCCAGAGGAGGGTGTCTGTGAAAGATGGCCGGGCTCTTGATGTCACTGCCTCCCTTCATCCTGGCCTCACAGGGGCTCTTGGAAGGGCAATGTGGACTCCCCAATGAAAGCAAAGAAAAATCAAAGCTCGCCTGAGAGAACGAGCTGACTAGTGCCAGAGGCACAGCAATGTTAAAAGATTTCTGTCAGAAGACCCAAAAGCCCCTGGCAAAGTGCAAACAAACTCGGCCCCTAAAATGAGACCACCACCCAAAACCTGGAGGGTAGCCAGCCTACCTAAAGTCTGTTTTGCTCCCTGAAATTACTGGCAACCAAAAGATGTGTGGTGATAGGCAGTCCCACTCAGCAAGAGTACAATGAAAGATCCACTCAGCAATGAGAAGACCCTGCAGATGAAACAAAACAGAGGCTACATGACCAGGCAAAAGCCAAACACGGCTGCCTACTTCTCACCCTACAGGAATCATGCAGCCTTCTGAAAGAAGTGAAAGAACAAGAGTTTCCTTGTTGGCAGCTGTAAAGGCAATTTACAGGTTTAAATTATCAATGCTGCCCAGTAATTAAAACCTGACAGGGTTTAGAAGAAAACACTCACACAATGGATTCCCATGAGGGTGGTTCTTGAGAACTGAGAAAGGTTTAGTGTGGAAGTCATTGGGTGGAGACCCAGGAAACCCTAGGCCAATGAGGAACATGGAAGTCAAGAAAAGAAGAGGCCAGTTTGGAGGCCACAGCCCTCCCAGCAGTAACACATTCCATTTCCATTTGGCTATGGGTATGAAAAACATAAATCCAGACTTTGCCAGGATGGGCCCAATTTGCACTCCAAATATTCCCTGCATGTTGGATTACTTCCACCTGAACACCAGGTCATGGTTGGACTGCTTGTGCAATTAACAGAATAGGGGGATGGGGTTGGAAGCACCTTCTGTGTCACCTGTCTTCATATATTTTTTGCAGTTGAAGTTGCAGGACCCCATCCACTCCTCACCAGATTGTATCCTCATCCCTATCTGACCTTATTGCTGCTCACGCTCTATGTCCCAGGATGAAATCCCAAGATGATGGAGGAGTGCCCCTTCAACCTGAAGCACCTGCTCAGCTAGGAACCAAATTCAAGGTAAATTCAAGAGGTCCTGCGGACAGGACTGCTAGTGTCTCTTTCTGGGTTGACCGCAGGACAGTGAAACACTGGGAGATGTCTGTTTTTTGGTGTGTTGGTGTGGTGTGTTTCTCTTCTTTCTAGAAGAGTGTTTTTTTTTAATTTTTTTCCAGAGGAAGGTGATTTAGACACTGTGTATTCATGATCCACAGAAAAATAGAAAACATGGAGGCCCACAGCCCAAGCAGAGCCACACAGAGAAGCAACCAAAAGAAAAGGTGAGGGACTCAAATAAAGAAGGATTGAAGTGTGTTAGCCACATTCTTTTAAGCAGACTCCATTTGCAGGCACGCACGCACAAACACACAATGCCACACTCACACAGAAATCCAACGCTCAAAACACTCCCAAAGGAACACACAACCTGGCAGTTTCTGAGGCTGTATGTTTCTGCAGGAAGCCCCACCTGGAAGAGAGCAACCCCGGGGAACACAGGAGGGCTTTACCTAAAAATATCAGAGGGGCAAGTTTCAAAAAGACTCACCCCTAAAACATCTAGGCAGATCTGAGGAATCCTGCAGATGCTGTTGGATCCTTAGGGAGTTTGCAGTTTATTCCTAGGGCTCTGCTTGACATTTCTTCAGGCTCGCTCACATCTGCCATCTCCTAGGATCATGAGATTATTCTGTGGATCCTACATAGAAGACAGGCAAAGAGTGCAGGGCCAATGCACCTCCACAGAGGTCTCCTCTGGAGCTCAAAATCAGGAATGGTTCCCTGAGCTTAGCTCATGAACATTCATAAGGCAGGCTCTGGCACCCAGATGTCAGAGCTCTCAGCCTGACTAAGCAGAGGAAAATGCTACAGGCAGAGCCGCCCTGGTACCAGGAAAAATGATGCCTGTGAAAACCCACTGTGAGACTCTAAAAGTCTCAACCTCAGGGCCCCTTTGGGCCATCTCCATGGTTGGTTCCCACTGGAGGAGGAGGCATTTCAGGACTGTGAGGTTGTTACTGGAAGCTGCTCTTCAGACTCTATTCCTCAAAGAGGCTGTGTGCAAGAATCTGGCCCCATGGAGATTGGAATAGAATCTGTTGTATTGTTGGGGTTCTTTGGGTGAAAGAATTATACCTGAAACCCCAGAGGTGGGCATCAGTGAAAGATGCCCGAGCTTGACCTCATGACCTCCCTTCATTCTGGGCCTCATAGGGGCCCTCTGGAAAAGTCAGGAACCATGACACAGGAAACTCCAAGGTGGAGTAGTTGTCTCACACCTCAGACTGGTCTTTCCTTGGTGCAGATGAGGTTGACACAGTGTCTCAGAGGCCATTTGTGTTAATAGTAAGCATGAAAATTGTGTCCAGCAGTGCTGTTAACAGACATTGTGGATTTTCCATGAAAGCATGAAAAAAATAAGGCTTGCCTGAGAAAACGAGCTGCCTTGTGCTGGAGTCCAATCAATGTTCAATGATTTCTGTCAGGGGACCCAAAAGCCTACTGCAAAGTGCCAGCAACTTCAGCCCCCAAAACGTGACCATAGACCAAAACCTGGAGCGCAGTAAGCCTACTCAAAGTCCCTTTTGCTCTCTGAAACCCCAAGAAGCTACACAATCTGTAGTGAGAGGCAGTCATTTCCAGCAACAGCTCAATGAATGAGCCCCTCCACAGTGAGAGAGCCATGCAGATTTAATGAAACCGAGCCTAGATTGCCAGGTAAAACGTACACACAGCTGTCTTCTTCTCCTCTTACAGGAATCATGCAGGCCTCTGATAGAAGTGGGAGAATAAGAGTTTCCTTGTTGGTGGCTGAAATGGAAATTTATGGTTTTAAAAGTATCAAAACTGCCCAGTCATTAAAACATGACAGTGTTTGGAAGAAAACACTCATGCAGTGGATTCCACTGAGGGTCGTTCTCCAGGAACAGGCAAATGTTTAGTGTGGAAGTCATTTAGCCAGACCCAGGAAACCCTAGGCTGACCAGGAACCTGGAAGTCAGGAAAAGAACATGCAAGTATGGAGGCCACATCCCACCCAGCATCAAACAATTCCACTCCATTTGGCTCTAGGTATGAAAGCCCTTAAATCGGGAGTTTGCCAGGATGGCCTCAATTTGCACTCCACATGTTCTTTAAACATAGGAGTACTGCCACCTGAACTCTGGGACATGGTGTGGACTGCTTGTGAAATTAAGGGAATGTGGGCACAGAATTGGAAGCACCTTCTGTCATCTGTCTTCATCTTTTTGCAGGTGAAGTTGCGGGACCCCTTCCCCTTGTCACCAGATTATATCCTCACCTTTATCTGACATATTTCTGCTCACATTCTGTGTCCCAGGATGAAATCCCAAAACAAGGGAGGAGTGTCCTCTCACAATGGTGTAGCACCTGCTCAGCTGGGAATTGAATTTGAGGTAAATATTGGGGCCCTGAGGACCGGACTGCTAGTGTCTCTCCCTGGGTTGGCTGCAGGAAAATAAAACACCTGGAAATGTCTGTTTTTTTGGTATGGTGTGCTCCTCTTCTTTCTAGAAGAGTGGCTTTTATTGCACAGGGAGGTACCTTGGTCCCCAGCAGGCTTGGTCCACCTCCAAAATCACTGAGGATTCATTATTCACAGAAAAATAAATAACACAGAGCCCCACAGCACAAAAGAGCCACACAGACAGGCCACCAAAAGGTTAGTAGACTCAAAAAAAAAAAAAAAAAGAACCGCTGAAGTGCTTTAGCCACATTCCTTTAAGCAGACTCCACTTAATGTCACACACACACACAAACACACAATAAAACACACGCTGGCAGACATCCAACACTTGCAACACCCCGAAAAAAACACATAGACTGTCAGCTCCTCAGGCTGTGGGATTATGCAGGAAGACCCATCTGAGACAGAGCAACTCCAAGGAAAGTAGATGGGCTGTACCTAAAAATCACAGTAAGACAAGTTCCAAAAAGACTCACCCTTCCAACATCTAGACATCATGCAGATGCTTTTTGATCCTTAGGGATTTGGCAGGAGCTCTTCTTGATGTTTCTTCAGGCTGGCTCACGTCCTCCCTATCCTAGGATTATGGGACTATCCTGTAGATCTCACAGAGTAGACAGGTGAGAGACCTCAGCCGACGAACCTCCATGGAGGTCTCCTCCTTGGGAGTCTCTTCCACAAAGCCGCGGGGACTTGTCGCTAGGCAACGGTGACATTCACTGTGACTCTAGACAGAGTTCACACTCAGGACTGGTGCCCTGAGACTAGCTCATGTGGATTCCTGAGGCACGCTTATGTGTCCTGCTGTAACAGCGTTCAGCCTGCCTAAGCAGAGGAAAATGGTACAGTCGGAGCTGGCCTGGTATCAAGAAAAGGGCTGCCTGTGAAGATCCATGGCAGGACAATAAAAGCTTCGACCTCAGGACTCATTTGGACCATCTCTGTGGTCGTGTCCTGATGGAGGATGAGGTGTTTCAAGACTGTGAGGTGGTCACTGAAAACTGCCCTTTGAAATCCATTCCCAAAAGAGAATGCGTGTCTTCAAGACTCGGGTCCCATGGTGATTGGCATATAGTCTGTCTGGTGTGTTGTTGATGGTTCTTTGGGTCATAGCATCATACCTAAGACTCCAGAGGCATTTTTTAGCAAAGATGTCTGGGCTCTTGACCTCACTACCTCCATCATCCTATGCCTAGCAGGGGCTCTCTGAGAAATGCAGGAACCATGAAAAAGGCAAGTCAAAGTTTGAACCATATTCTCACACCTTGGACTGACCTCTTATGGGTGAAGATGAGGTAGAGACCATGTCTCAGAGGTCATCTTTGATGATGGCAAGCCTGAAAAGGATGTCCAGTAGAGCTGTTGAAGGACACTGTGGATTGTCCATAAAAGCAAAGAAAAAATCGATGCTCACCTGACAGAATGAGCTGCACTGAGCTGGAGTTTAAGCAATGTTCAATGCTTCCTGTCAGAGAACCCAAAAGCCTCCTGCAACTTGCAAACAACTTCAGCCCCCACAATGAGACAACAACTCAAAACCTGGAGCGCAGCCAGACTCCTCAAAGTCCCTTTTGCTCTTTGAAATCCCGGGAAGCAAAATAATCTTTGGTGAGAGGCAGTCCTATCCAGCTACAGCCCAATGAAAGAATACCTGCTCAGTAAGATGACCATGCAGATGAAAAAAATCAGAGGCTAGACTACCAGGCAAAAGTCAGACAAGGCTGACTTCTTCTCACCCTACAGGAATCATGCAGAATGCCAATAGAAGTGAAAAATACAAGAGTTTCCTTGTTGGCGGCTATAAGGGAATTTACAGTTTTAGAAGTATCAAAGCTGCCCAGTCATTAAATTGTGAAAGTGTTTAGAAGGAAACACTCATGCAATGGATTCCCATTAGGGTCATTCTCTGTGAACTGAGAAACATGTATTGTGGAAGTCATTGAGCCAGACACAGGAAACCCTACACTGACAAGAAACATGGAAGTCAGAGAAAGAAGGGGCAAGTGTGGAGGCCACTTTCCACCCACCATCAATCCATTTCATTCCCATTTTGCTCCCAGTATGAAAGCCTGCACTTTGAGAGTTTGCCAGGATGACCCCAGTTTGCACCCAAATATTTCTTGCACATTGGAGTACTTTCACCTGAACACCGGGCCATGGTGTGGACTGCTTGTGCAATTAAGGGAATGTTGGGATGGAGTTGGAAGTACCTTCTGTGTCATCTGTCTTCATTTTTTTGCAGGTGAAGTTGTGGGATCTCATCCAATTCCCACCAGATTGTATCCTAACCCCTGTCTGACCTTATTGTTGCTCACACTCTATGTCCCAAAATGAAAACCCAAGACGATGGAGTATTGCCCCCTTATGATGTGAAGCAAATGCTTGGCTGGGACCTGAATTTGAGGTAAATTCAAGGGCCCTGTGGACAGGACTGCTAGTGTATCTCCCTGCATTGGCCGCAGGACAATGAAACACTCAGAGATGACTGTTTTTTCATGCGGTGTGCTCCCCTTTTTTCTGAGAGTGGCTTTCTTTTGGAGTGGGAGGTGAGTTTGACACTGGTGGGTCTCAGCCTGCCTCCCAATTCACTGGGGATTTATGATCCACAGAAAACTAAAGAACATGGAGCCCCACAGACCAAGCAGTGCTGTACAGACAAGCCACCAAAAAACTGGGAAACTCAAGAAAAAGAAGTGCTAAAATGTGTTAGCCATATTCCTTTAAGAATACTCCACTTATATTCTAACACGCACACACACAGACACACACACACATGCAGACATCTGACACTCTCAATACTTTCACAGAAACACACAGGCTGGCAGCTCATGAGGCTGTGTGGTTCTGCAGGAAGCCCCATTTGGCAGAGAGCAACCTCGGGGAACACAGCCACTATACCTGGATATCACAGTAGAGCAATTTCAAAAAGACTCAACCCTACAAAGTCTAAACAGGTTTGAAGAATTCTGCAGATTGTTTTGTATTCTCAGGGATTTCACAGTTTATTCCTGGGGCTCTGTTTGATGTTACTTCTGGCTGCCTCATGCCTGCCCTTTCCTGGGATCATGGGACTATCCCATGGACTCAACAGAGAAGACAGTGAAGAGTCCACTGCTGATGCACCTCCACAGAGGTCTCTTTATCTGCCGAGCTGCAGGGACTTGTCGCTAGGCAAAGGTGGCATTAATTGTGAAGCTAGCCAGAGCCCACAATCAGGCCTGGTGCCCTGAGACTAGTGCATGCACATTAATGAGGCAGGTTTGGGCGCTGGCTCTCAGACCCGTCAGCCTGCCTAAGCAGAGGAAAATGGCAGAGGCAGAGTCAGTCTGGTATCAGGAAATAAGCTGCCCATGAAACACATTGCAGGACCCTAAAAGTCTCAACTTTGGGGGTTATTCAAGCCATCTCCATGATTGTGTTCCACTGAAGGAGGAGGCATTCAAGACCATGAGGTGGTCGTGGAAACTGCTCTTCTGAGTCAATTCCCGAAGGAGGCTGTGTTAAAGAATTGAGTCCCATAACAATTGATATATAGTCTGGTGTGTTCTGGAGGGTACTTTTGGGTGATAGCATCATACCTGAGAACCCACAGGTGGGTGTCAGCAAAAGATGACCAGGCTCTTGACCTCTCTGCCTCCCTTCATCTGGGGCCTCACATAGGCTCTCTGGGAAAGGCAGGAAGCCAGACAAGGCAAGTATAAGATCAACACTGTTCTCACACCTTGAACTTGCCCCTCATGGGTTCACATGAGGTTGTGACACCATCTCAGAGGCTGTCTGTGGTGACAGCAAGCCTGAAAAGTGTGTCCAGTAGTGCTGTTGAGGAGCACTGTGAATTCTCCATGAAAGCAAAGAAAAATCAAGGCTCACCTGAAAGAATGAGTGGCCTTGTGCTGGAGTCCAAGCAATGTTCAATGAATCCTGTCAGAGGACCCCAAAGACTCCTGCAAAGTGCAAACAACTTCAGCTCCCACAACAATACAACAATCCACAATCTGGAGTGCAGCCAGATGACGCAAAGTCCCTTCTCTCTCTGATATCTCTGGCAGCTAAATAATTGGTGGGAAGAGGCATTCCTATCCAGCAACAGAACAATGGAAGAGCCCCTCCACTATGAGAAGGCTATGCAGATGAAATGAAACAGAGGCTAGTTTACCAGGCAAAAGCCAGACACAGCTGCCAGCTTCTCATCCTACAGGAATCATGCAGCATTCTGACAGAAGTGGGAGAATAGGTGTTTCCTTGTTTGCTTCTGTAACAGGAATTAATGGTTGTTAAAGTATCAGAGCTGCCTAGTCAATAAAAATAGAGAATTTTTAGAAGAAAATGTTCATGCTATGGATTCCCATGTGGGTCATTCTCATGAACTGAGAAACATTTAGTGTGGAAGTCATTGAGGCAGACACAGGAAACCCCAGGCTGGAGAGAAACATGGAAGTCAGAAAAAGAAGAGGCAAGTGTAGAGGCCACATCCTACCCAGCACCAATCCATTCCACTCCCATTTGGCTCTGGGTATGAAAGTTCTCATATTGGGAGTTTGCCAGAATGGCCCCAATTTGCCCTCCAAATATTCTTTGCATATTGAAATACTCCCACCTGAATTCTGGGCCATGGTGTGGACTGCTTTTGAAAATAAGGGGATGTTGGGTTGGAGTTAGAAGCACCTTTTGTGTCATCTGTCTTTATTTATTTACTTATTTTTTTGCAGGTGAAGTTGCTGGAACCCATTCTCCATTCAGCAGATTGTATCCTCACCCCATGTGACCTTATTGCTGCTCAGACTCTATGTTCCAGGATAAAATCCCAAGAAGATGGAGAAGTGCCCCCCTAATGATGCGAAGCATGTGCACAGCTGGGAACCAAATTCGAGGTTAATCTAAGTGGCCTTGCAGACAGGTCTGCTAGTGTCTCTCCCTGCGTTGTCCTCAAGATGATGGAAACACTGGGAGATGCCTGGTTTTTGGTGTGGTGTGCTCCTCTTCTAGAAGAGTGGTTTCTTCTGCAGGGGGAGGTGATTTTGGATGCTGGTGGGTCTTGGCCCACCTCCAAATTCACTGGGGATTCACAATCCACAGAAAAATAACATGGAGCCATGCAGCCCAAGCATAGCCACACAGACAGGCCACCAAAAGGTAGTGAGTCTAAAAAAAAAGAAGCACTGAAGTGTGTTAGCCCCATTCCTTTAAGCAGACTCCACTTACAGGCACACACACACACAAAATGCCACACACACTCGACGTCAAACACTCGCAACACACCCACAGAAACACACAGCATGGCAGATCCTGAGCTTGCATGGTTCTGCAGGAGGCCCACCTGAGAGACAGCAACCCCAGGGAACACAGGCAGGCTGTTCCTAGAAATCACATTGGCATAAGTTTCAAAACCCATACAACCTCTAGGCTGGCCTGAGGAATTCTGCAGATCCTTTTGGATCCTTAGGGATTTTGCCGTTTTTTTGTGGGGCTGTGGTTGATGTTTCTTCAGGCTGGCTCCCATCTGCCCTCTCATAGGATCATGGGACTATCCTGTGGATCCCACAGAAAAGACAGAGGAGAGTCCACCGCCAATGCACCTCCAAGCAGGTCTCTTTCTCTGCCAAGCTGCAGGAACTTGTTGCTAGGCAACGGTGACATTGTGAGGCTAGCCAGAAGTCAGCATCATGCCTGGTGCCCTGAAACTAGCACATGCACATTCTTGGGGCAGGTTCAAGCACCCGGCTGTCAGCGATGTCAGCCTGCCTAGGCAGAAGAACATGCACAGGCAAAGCTTGCCTCATATCAGGAAAATGGCTACCTGCGAAAACCCACTGTGAGACCCTAAACATCTCGACCTTAGGGCCCCATGGGCAGCCTCCATGGTCTCGTCCCGCTGGAGGAGTACGCATTTCAATACTGTTAGGTGGTGGCTGGAAACTGCTCTTCTGACTCTATTCCTGAAAGAGAATGTGTGTGCAAGGACCAGATCCTATGGGGATCAGGATATAGTCTGTTGTGTTGTTCAGTGTTCTTTGGATAATAGAATCATATCTAAGACCCCAGAGGCAGGTGTCAGCAAAAGATGGCCAGGCCCTTAATCTCACTGCCTCCCTTCATTCTGGGCCTCACAGGGGCTCTCTCAGATAAGCAAGAACCAAAGAAAGGCAAGTCCACTTTGGAGACATGTTCTCACACTTTGAACTAGCCTCTCATGGGTGCAGATGAGGTTGAGACTGTGTCTCAGAGGCCATCTGTGGCAATTGCCACCCTGGAAAGGGTATCCAGTAGTGTTGTTGCAAGAGCACTGTGGATTCCTTATACCCAGAGAGAAAAAATCACTTGAGAGAATTGTTGGAAAACCAGCCCCCCACTGCCCAGCAGGTAGCCCGAGTCCAGCGAAGACAAAGGAATTAGAAAGAGACAGAATGAGAGTTTAAAAGGCAGGTCCAGGGGACCAGAGAATTGGAGTCTTGTTTATGGCCTGGAGCTCTCAGCCTCCACCCAATTTATTGGTTTACAAGCTCTTTGTTCATAGGCAGATAGGAGGGGTAGGAAGGGATGAGGGAAAGGATTAATGAGTGAAGGAGAACTCATGAGTCTTTCAGTAAGATGTATAGCAGTGGTGGTTTCTGTGAATTTCCTTGAGCAAAGGTGTGTGTCTAAACTACTTAATGTATTTAACTTATCGGGACTGAAATGGGTGGGAGTAGGTTTCAGGAGAAGCCAGGACATTTGATTATACTCCACTGCTTCAAGGGAGTGTTATTTCCCTGAGCAAGCTGTGGCATGCCGCTGAGCTGTTATGCTCTCCAGGCATAAGGACACGAAGGCAATAAGGAGATTTTCTCCTCAGATGCCATCCATGGCTCCCCATGGGAGTCTCACATGGGGGAGACCAACTCTTCTGGCATCCCAGAAACTCTCTTTCCCATATGTCCCACTTTTTGTCTCCATTTTTTTTACATTAATAACCACCATTGCTATCATAGCTCATTCACAGTGTCTGTCTTCTCTCCCAAGTTGCTGTCCGCAACTGTAGACTAAAAAAAAAAGCATAAACAGACACAAACCAAAATAATATTTGCAGTTGATGATCCACCTATGGTTTTAATTCACTTTAAAGGATTATTGTTAAACAGGACATCAGTGGCTCCAGCAAGAATATCAGCTCCAGGCAACAAGCTGGGATGAGCCTGAGATGCAGCAAAAAGTTGTTTTTTCAGTTTAGCAGTATCTAATGTTAAATTATCTTCTCTTGGTAGGTGACGTCTAATCATCTCCCAATGGTGTTCAGTGGTATTATAAGAGCTAGGAGGAAACAAAAATCGGAAGTATTCCAATCACTTTGCATTTGAATTCTCTGCTCCAAGCTCATAATCTGACCACCCATTCAAATTACTGTTTGATGAAGATCATTAATTTGATTTGCCAATTTTTGATCTATTTGGCTTTGGGAATTCCAAAGCTTGGAAAAAATTTTCCTGTCAACTATCCACAGAGCTCACAGTTTGAATAGAATAATGCAAAGTTATACCAGCAGCAGCAGCTATCGCTGTGACCGCTGTAAGGCCCATGATGACAGCTATTAAGGTAAATATGAATCTCTTTGATCTATTAAGTATTTCTTTTAGTACTGCAGTGATAATATATATGGAGGAAGAGGTGTCCCAAGGTCTATTGAGGGAAACAGGTGTCCAAACTCCTTCTCAGGCCCTAACCAGTAAAGTGCTATTATCTTTATTAGAGGTAGAATTAATGCGGGTAAAAATACGACAGCTGAGGCATGATATGGTTTGAGAGTCAAGTAGGATATTAACTTTTCCTGCTGCTAACATAAAAGGAGGTTTAACACAACTCTGCAATGGGACTGTCTGATTAGAGATCATGGCTACAACAAATCAAAGTTTTTCACTATGAGTCTGTGTTTTATATTCTCCTTTCCAAATCCCAACTGGGGTTTGAGCCAACATTAATTTCCACAATTCTGGATGTTCTGGACTTATAATTGGATCAATCATTTTTGGCTTTGGAGGAGCCATACCATTCTCCTCCCACTTAATAGGGCAATTTGTTTCAATTCTTCTATATAATTTTAATGCATTATCTGGGAAGTCGTTTGCAAAGGAGCCTCTCCAAAATCTTTGCTGTGTCCGGTACAATTTATGGCAAAGTGACCCCTAGGGGCCCAATCAGTGATGATTCCAATGGAATTATTTCACAATACTGCAGTGCTGTTTGCAATACAATCTTCCCAGGTTAGCACCTCTAGATTTTCAGACCATTTAGTGGCCTGCCTGGTGCAGGACTTCTTATTAGGTTTAAATTTATTAATCTGATGATGTGTCATAACATAGCCATGCTCAAGGTATTTAATAGTGTCCAAAGATTGAAATGTTCTTCCACTGATTACATGAATAGAAGAGGCCTTTCATCCATTATGTTCAGGGACATAAACCATCCAATGTTGTTTATCATAATTTAAACATCCTGCTGCTGGCCCCAGGCAGATGGGAGGAAAGTGATAACCACCGGAAACTTTCATTAACATTCCTTCATCTTCTGGATGAGTAGGACCTTGGTTATCTATTGGTCCAGGCATCCAGACACTATCATTAACATAACCTCCACTGGGGCATCTAACCTTGTAACAGGACTAATCAGTGGTGGGAATGGAATGTAGGTCCAGTAAGTGTAATTTTGATCTTCCCCTCTACAGGGAGACTCACCACCAAGGGGATCACCACCATCATAGCTACCATTAGATTACTGGTGGTCAGCAGCTTGTGCTGAGACCACGGGTTCTCTTCTTCAATGCAAGCTAATCTCTTCATCTGCCCCCAGGTCGGTGGAGTTGCTTGGTAAGTTTTACTGGTTTCCATCTGCTCAACAGAGATGTTCATCTAAGCCATCTGATGAACTGGGGGTGTAGGGACTTTCTGAGGTCTTTTCCTCTTCCTTGAATTCTGGCTCCTGGCACAACTTAAGATGTCTTGTGGGTACCCAGACAAGAAGCTGATTCTCTCCTGGTGAGATACAAGCAAATCCTCAACCCCAAGAAGACCCACTGGGGCCTTTTGTTTTGGCCAGTTTTTTGGCTATTGATGAAGAGCTATGATTGACACATCTGCTCCTGTGTTGACAAGACCCTCAAATTGTTTTCCTTGAATAGTGACCATACAAATAGGTCTATTGTCAGAGACTTGATTTACCCAATAGGCAGCCTTGCCTGCTGATTTTGTGCTTCAAAATCCTCCTTTTTTTCTGAGCTTTCTTCTGACTTAACATACAGTAAAAGCAACAGTTGAGCTATTCTGTCACCTGGATTAGCACTCCAGGGAACAGTGGAGAAGATAACAGTTTGAATTTCTCCCTGGCAATCAGAGCCCACTACTCCAGTATGTACTTGAATTCCCTTTCATTTTAAGCTGGACCTTCCCAGTATAAGTCCCACCATGTCCTTTGGCAATGGGCCATAAACTCCCATTAGGATCTTCCTAGGAGGCTCCCCAGGAAGGAGGGATAGAGCTTTTATGCAGCATAAATCTACTGCCCCACTTTTATCTGTGGAGGGGGACAATTGCTCTGCATTTGTACAGGGATAGACTGGGCTGGGAATACTCTGTTTGGAGTCAGGGATGACCCACCCTGAATTGGGAATGCCCTGTTTTGAGTTTTGCCTTTTTTGGCTCTTTGTACACTCTCTTTTTGCATGTCCTATCTGTCCCCAATTATATCAAGATCCAGGGAACACTCATGTGTTTTTTGGTACCCTTAGTCCAGCCATTGCCTGAGAAAGGAGGCTGGCCTTATATAAGGGCTCCTCAATGCCATCACAGGCTGTAATATATTCACTTACAGTTTTTTTCCTCATTTACATCTGCCTTTACCTTAATAGATCTAATTTCTGCCTGACATTCTGTATTCACAGTTTCACAAGCAAGCAGCTGAATGATCACTTTCCTGGCACAAGAATTTGAAATAGTCTTTTGAGCAGCTTCTTGCAAATGGAGTGATAAAATCTGGATAAATCTCCCTTGTACCTGTCAAAATGAGTTAAAGGAAGGACAAATAGTAACAGGGTCATGAATTTTTTTCCCGGGCTCTTAAGCATATAGTTCTGAGCTGATCAACAGCCTGATCACCCATTACCACCTGTTGATTGACAGTACCCAATGCCTGTCCAATTCCAAGCAATTGATCAGATGTGATATTAATGGGAGGTTGGGCCTGAGCATTTCTGCCTGCCTGATTTGTTGCTTCATCTGTCCACCAGGTTTTAAGTTGGAGAAATTGAGAGGGAGACAGGGTGGATCGGGCTAATCACTCCCAATCCATAGGTATTAAATGCCTTTTATAAGCCACAGATTGTAACAAGGAATGAACATAAGAAGAATTTGGCCCATATTGTCCAATTGCTTGCTTAAAGTCTTTTTAATATTTTAAAAGAAAATGGTTCCCAGCAGGCCCGAGCATGTTCTCTGGGCTCCTCAGCTGGAGAAATAATTACCAGAAACTGCCAAGCATCCAAATCCCCCATTTCTTGTGCCTGTCAAATGGATGCCTGAATTGCCCCTGCACCATAATTTGTATTTGGACTGGCTCACAGCATTTCTCTCCCATAATTAACAGGTGGACAAGCCTGGATCATTCCCTCACCGTAATTGGCTGTTGGGCTGTTGAAGCTTCCCTTTACCATAGTCAATGGTAGGCCGTGCAACAATGGGAGTGGCAAGCCGTGTCTCAGTCCCGCTTTCCAAAAATTCATAAGGCTGAGGTGGAGGTGGCTGTTCTACACTTTCCTCTAAAGGTGCAGTAGGGGGAACTGTTTCTTTCATAAGTTTTTGGAGGTTAGCATATACACCTTCCCATTTCTCCCCCTTTTTTAAGCTAGACTGTGATGGTTCACTGTGCTGATTATCAGACTCCTGATTATTAAACTTTTCTATGTCACACTGAAACTTCTCCTCCTCCTCCTCATGGTGGAAGGGCTCCAGTGCTGTTTTAATTGCTGACCACACAGACCAAGTGGAGAAAGGAATATCGCAGCCCTCTTGTTGTGCTCCTTTTAAGTCTGATCTGATCTTGTCCCAGTCTTTTACATTCATGGTTCTATATTCCGAGAACAAAGGAGAATACTTTTCTATGAGATGGAAAAAAGATGTGAGATTTTGGGTACTCATAATTCACTCCTTTATGGCTCAATAACTGCTGCACCAGGCTTAAGTAATGAACAAACTTGTTTCCAGCCTGACCTGTATTTTCCTGAGGTTGCCCTGGAATTCTCTGAGTGCCCCACTTACCTGTAGAGCGTGAAGGGAAAAGGTACTCGGACATCCTTTGTCAGTCATCCTGCACTTTCTACGCCCTGGTGTTCCCTCACTGGATGGTTTGTAGAGATATAGAGAGCACTGTGTTGGGCACCAGATGTTGAGGAAACAAGCCTCACACCACTGGGCAGGTACCCCATGTCCAGCAGAGACAATGGAATTAGAAAGAGGCAGATTGAGAGTTTAAAAAGCAGGTCCAGGGGACCAGAGAATTGGAGGCTTGCTCACGGACCCGAGCTCTCAACCTCCACCCAATTTATTGGTTTACAAGCTCTTTGTTCTTAGGTCAGATGGGAGGGGTAAGAAGGGATGAGGAAAATGATTAATCAGTGAAGCAGAACTCATGAGTCATTCAATAAGATGTGTAGCAGTGGTGGTTTCTGTGAATTTCCTCTTGCAAAGGCATGTGTCTAAACTATGTAAGATTTTTAACAGCTGGGCACAGTGGCTCACGCCTGTAATCCCAGCACTTTGGGAAGCCGAGGCAGGCAGATCATGAGATCAGGAGATCAAGACCACGGTGAAAACCTGTCTCTCCTAAAAATACAAAAAATTAGCCAGGTGCAGTGGTGGGTGCCTGTAGTCCCAGCTAATCAGAATGCTGAGGCAGGAGAATGGTGTGAACATGGGAAGTGGAGCTTGTGGTGAGCCAAGATCACACCACTGCACTCCAGCCTGGGTGACAGAGAGAGACTCCATCTCAAAAAAATAATAATAGAAATAATAAAAATAACTTATCAGGACTGAAATGGGTGGGAGTGGGTTTCAGTAGAAGACAAGATGTTTGATTATACACCACTGCTTCAAGGGAGTGTTATTTCCCTGAGCAACCTGTAGCATGCCGCTGAGCTGTTATGCTCTTGAGAATAAAGACATGAAGGAAATAAGGAGACTTTTCTCCTCAGAGGCCACCCATGGCTCCCATGGGTGTCTCACACAGGGGAGAAGAACTCATCTGGCATCCCAGAAACTCTCTTTCCCACAGAGAATGAGCTGTCTTGTTCTGGAGTCCTAGCAATGTTCAATGCTTTCTGTCAGAGAACCCAAAAGCCTCCTGCAAAGTGCAAACAACCTCAGCCCCCATTAGGAGACCAAGACCCACAACCTGGACTGCAGCCAGCCTACCCAAAGTCCCTTGTCCTTCCTGAAATCCCTGGAGGCCAATAAATCTGCGGTGAGAGGTAGCCCAACCCAGCAAATCCCAATGAAAGACGCTTTCCACAATGAGGAAGGACATGGAGATGGAATGAAACAGAGTCTAGATTACCAGGCAAAAGCCAGAAATGGCTGCCTACTTATCCACCTACAGGAATCATGTGGCCCTCTTGTAAAAGCTGGAGAGCAAGAGTCTCCTTGTTGGTGGCTGTAACAGGAATTTATGGTTTTAAAATTATCACAGATGCCCAGTCATTAAAACATGACACTGTTTAGAAGGAAACACTCATGCAATGGATTCTTTGAGAGTCACCTTCCACGAACAGGGAAACGTTTAGTGATGAAGACATTGAGCCAGACCCAGGAAACCCTAGGCTGATGAGGAACAGGTAAGTCAGAATATGAAGAGGCAAGTATGGAGGTTACATCCTATATTGTATCAATCTCTCTCACTCCCATTTGGCTTCTGGTATGAAAGCCCTCATACGGGGGTTTGCCAGGATGGCCCCAATTGGCAATCCAAATCTCCAAACGTTCCTTGCACATTGGAGTACTCCCATTGTAGCAGCATAAGCCATGGACAAAACCCTTCAGACACTGGCTTAAAGAAGGAAGTGACTTTATTCAGCTGGGAGCATCAGCCAACTGTCTCAAAAACCAAGTTCCCCAGAGAGAGATTCCTGCCCTTTTTAAAGGCTTTCAACCCTAAGAGGGTCCCTGTGAAGGGGTTGTCATTGATTGAGCAAGCATGGGGTATGTGGCTGGGGCTGCATGTATGGGTAATCAGGATAGAAGAGAACAAAACAGTTTCACGATGCTTCCTCATACAGTGTCTGGAATCTATAGATAATGCAAGTGGTTAGGTGAGGGGTTGATTTTTAACTGCCAGTCCTGGAGTGCTGTGCATGTTCTGCCTGGCAATTGAATTCATCTCTGCCTTTCTTTAGTTTTTGATTCCTTTTTCTTTTTTTAAGGTATGAGACAATAAGAGAGGTGGTCTCCCTCCTTATTCCCCACTTTGAGAATCTCACTTATTAGTGGGAGTTCTCACTCTCATCCTCCCTTCCTAGGTCTTCCTGCAAGACATATCAATATTGGTTCATGTAATATACTGGTGGTGAAGCATTTTGGTGGACAAAGGCAGTAACAAAGCTTCACATTATTTGAAAGAGTATGAGTAGCAAGCAGGGGAGAAATAAGCATGTTCCTGTTACTATTATTCTTCCTACTATAAGAGTTTTAAATCTTCCTAGCACTGGAAACCATTTTCCAAATATTGATCCAGGATCAAACCAATGTCAATCGATATTTTTCATTCTTTTTCCAGGTAGCCAAAATGACGACACATGTGCAAGGTGTGTCCTATCTCTGACTATATTTTTGACCACTTGCCCTTGACGATCTATATGCAGACAGCAATTGGTTAGGTTCAATTTTCCACAGACCCCACCTTCAGCTGCTAGCCAGTAGTCTAGGGCTAATCTACTTTGATAGATAGCATTTCTCCTCTGGGTTTCCTGCAAGGCTAAAAGACTCAAAGCTTTGCCAGTTTTATTAGTGATTATTTCTAAGACAGTTTATAACTGTATGATTTGGTTGAGCATGTAAATGGGGGTTCAGTATCCCCATGAGCTGTCTTGTGCCCAAGTGGCAGGCCCATAGTATTGTATGATTCTTTTAGGGAGCCACTCAATATATTTCACTTTGCCTATAGCTATGCTCCTCTTTTCGCAGGAAGCATAGACTTGGAAGTCAAGGATTTCATGTGTTTTCATGGGCAGTAGGAAAAAGGATGGTTCAATGGTGCCAGTAACAAAACTACCTGCCCATTGTTCAGGTAACATCGTGTAGGCTCTATGCCCAGATATCCAGCATAGTCCAGCATGGGCTGTCCAGTCCCACTGAGACTCTGTGTGGGTCCACATGGTTTGCAACTTTGGAAATTTATGAAACAGATTTTTCTCAGTGTGGTTTGAACCCCACCATGTGGCTGTTTTTACTGTGCTGTTATACAGTTTTGCCCAAGGCAGGTGAAGCTTCCCACAGGGAGGATGAAGTTGTTTCCTTCTATAGCTATTCAATACTGCCCAATAATTGAGGTTCTTAGGACACAGAAGTTGCCAGTGTGGGTCTTCTGGATTGTAATCATATCGGGAATTGGATAAGTAGGCACTAATTCTCAGGTTTCTTAAGGCCATTGCTCTCCCATGGTGGTTCCCTCACATACATAAAAGGAAGAAATATTGAGGGAATGGACTACAGTTTCTGCTAACTGCAGGAACAAATTCTTTGTCTTCCCTGGGAACTCTGGTATGGGCACATTTAATTCATCACAGAAGGTCTGAAACTCTGGTTTGTGAGAACACATTTTGACCTCTTGTCTGACTGAAATATTTACTCAAGGATCCTGTCCAGCTACATTGATCCCAAGAGTTACATGTTTTCCCTTTTTCCAATGGGGGGTCTAGGGGACTGGTGATTATTGGTTCTAAGGTGTTACTGTGGCTGCTCGTGCAAGAGGAATCACCCTTTCCTTTCTGAAGCCATACTGGATATTTTTCATTATTTTTCTAGGTAGCCAAAATGACACAAGGCCAGCAATTACAAGCTTTATCACATTGGCCTAACTCATGGCAAATATACTTATTCTCTGCTGGATAACTCTTTTCTCAGTCCAGAGAGCCACATCCTTATCCTTAACGGTTAATATTAATGGTGACACCAGCATCAGAATTTAAGATTTTTTGTTTGGGGATTCATTTTTCTTCTGTTTTAGCTATTATTTTACTTGTATCACTTAGAAAAGGGAGAGTTCTTAATCTTATTTCAAAGACTGTGTTCATAGGAGATTCAGATGTGTTATAGCATATCTGAGTGAAGTTATACAGGCAATATTCTTTTAAAGTTCCTAGGCATTCAAAATATGTATAAACTGAAAGATAGTTTTAACTGGTTTCCCTACCTCAGTAACATGATGATTACACAGGGAACAGTCCTCCATTTTGGGAACATGACAGTGTTTAGAAGGAAACACTCATGCAATGGATTCTTTGAGGATCCTCTTCCATGAACTGGGAAACGTGCAGTGTGGAAGACATCCACAGTAAGCATTGTATAATCAGTCTTTATTATACAAGTCCAAATTTTAAGGAGAGAAAGTCCCACGATGAGTTTTCTCATGCTTCAACCATGTGTATACCAGTCAGCTTAAAAGTGTGACTGGAGCAGGCCTTGTCATCTTTCTGAGTGTCACTTTGCAGTGGTTGTCTGGCCTTTGTCTTACCTCCCAGGTCTCAGGCACTGCAGGTGTTACACGATGGCGATGGACCCAGGCTGGGATTCCTTCTACCTTCACCGGGTGGGAGTGGTCAAAATGACAGTCTGGTGTCCCTTACACCATGGATGTAGGGGGCTGCATTCCAGTCCTTGATCCATACGGGATCACCTGGGGAGAAGTTGTGAACTGGGGAGAATAAACTAATAGGCCCCCTTTCATTTTCCCAGTCTGAAATTTTTGTGTAATTTTTCCTAGATCTTGTAGCTGTTGCTGTAACTTAACTTCACCTAACTCTCGAAGAGTGCCTGGGAGTCCCCATAATATGGTAGTGGGTCTATGATATAATATTTCATAAGCGGAATATCCTGTTCTTTTAGAAGGAGCACATCTTATCTTAAAGAATACCATACGGAGAGTCTGTAACCATTTCAATCTTGTTTCTGGACACACTTTCCCTCAGCTATTTATAAAAGTTTGATTAATTCATTCCACCTTTCTGGAACTCTAAGGTGAGTAGGTTGCATGTAGTTTCCACGGGATCCCCAATACCTTTGCTGTCTTCTGCACCAAGCCAGTCACAAACACTGTCCACTTATCTGAACTGATTCGTAGGGGCAGTCCAATTCTAGGAATAACATCTTAAAGAAGCACACATGTTACTTCACGAGTTTTTTCAGTTTGTGTCCGATAAGCCTCTACCAGCTCAGAGTATGTACACACAAGAGCTAGTAAATATGTGTTACCTCCACAATTTGGCATCTCTGTGAAGTTCACCTGGAGATCTTCAAAGGGGGCTGCTCCATAAACTTGTATGCTGGGCAGAGTTGCTGGACCCTCCCTCACATTTTGTTGTCAGCATATAACACATCACCATGCCAAGGTTTTGGCAAGGGCTGACAAATATGAGACACAGAAGTACCAGCCTAACAACTTTTTAAGTGATTCCTGAACTAGAGGGGTAGTTTCATTTACAGCCAGTTCAACTGTGGCTCCTAGCAGCTGTGGCATGGCTATTCTTCTGTCTGGTAACTGGATCTATCCCTCTTTTGCTGTTTGCTCTCCTTCTGCCTGAAAGAAGTCTTTCTCCTCCTTACAACAAGTAGGTACAAGGTCAGGTGTCTGAGGAAGCAGGGGGGTTGAGACCAATGCCTGGTAGGGGTGGAGGCTGCTTTTTGAGCCTCTGAGTCAGCTCTGGAGTTCCGTAAAGCAACCACGGCAGAAGCTCGCTGGTGTCCCCTGAAATGCATGACTGACACATTTTGGGGTTTCCATACTGCTTCTAATAATTACAAGATATATTGCTGATGATTTATGTCCTTTCCTCCAGAGATTAACAGCCCTTTTTCTTTATATAATGCTCCATGTACTTGGAGGGTTGAGAAAACATACCAAGAGTCAGTGTAAATGTTTTTAGTCTTACCTTCCCTGAGTTTTCACACCCAAATTAAAGCAGTGATCTTGGCTTTCTGGGCTGAAGTACCCTATGGCAATAGTTTGGCCTCAATGACAGCGTCCAGGGTTACCACTCCATATCCTGTATACCTCACTCCTTGTGGGTTGACAAAGCTGCTCCCACCCACATATAGCTCCCAGTCCACTGATGCCCAAGGCTGATCATGCAGGTCAGTCTTGCTAAAGTAAGCTGAGTTCAACACCTCTACACAGTTATGCTCAACAGGGCTTTCTTATACAGGGAGCAAGGTGGCAAAATTCAGGTTGTTACAAACTTCATTGATTGTGCAGGGATTTTCACAGAGCAAGCTTTGTACTTGCTTAGGCTAGCATTCATTAGCCAATGATATCCTTTGGTATTCAGTAAAGCCACCACAGCATGTGGGGCGTTTATGTTCATGTTTTGCCCAAGAGTTAGTTTATCCGCTTCTTGTGCTATCAGGACAGTTGCTGCTAAGACCCTCAAACAAGAGGGCCAACCTTTAGAAACCCTGTCTAGCTTTTTAGAGAGGTAGGCCACTGGCCTCAGCCAGGACCCCACATTCTGAGTCAAAACCCCAACTGCCATTTTTTCTCTCACTGACACATACAGTGTAAATGGCTTTGTCAGGTCAGGCAGAACCAGAGCTGGAGCTGACATGAGTTTCTTTTTTAACTCATAAAAGGTTTGCTCTTGTTGGGACCCCCATTCAAAAGCTTCCTGGTCTCTCCCTTTGTAAACCCATACAGAAGCTTGGCTAGTACTGCAAAGTTTGCAATTCACAGTCTGCAGAACCCCCATAGCTCCTAAGAATTTTCTCAATTGCCGTCTGGTCTTAGGCTCCAATAGGCTGCAGATGACTTGCTTTCTTTCTGACCCCAAGCTGTGTTCCCCCTGTTGGATAGTCAATCCCAGGTAGCTTACCTGCTATCTTTAGATTTGAGCCTTCTTCTTGGACACCTTATACCCACACTCCTGCAGCTACTGAAGGAGGGCCTCTGTCCCTCTGGCACACCCAACTGCCATGGGGTGAGCCTGCAGAAGATCATCAATGTGCTGGAACAAAACACAGCATAGGTCTTAGGTGGGGAACTTTTTGAGGTCTCAAGCCAGCACCTCCAGAAGATGGTGGGTGAGTGCTTGAACCCTTGGAGAAGCAGGATTCAAGTGTACTGAGTGGTGACACCTAACCCCGGATCTTCCTTCCCACTGGAAGGCAAACAGTTTCTGGCTCTCAGGAGATAGTCTGATGCTAAAGAAGGTGTCCTTCAGGTCTAGACAAGTGAACCACCTGTCCTCAGCTGACCATAATCCAATAATGTGTATGGGTTAGGTACTGTTGTATGTAAAGTCACTGTAGTGTGACTGACCAAGCACAAGTCCTGTACTTGCCTGTAGTCCTCAGTCCCTGGCTTAGGAACAGGCAGGAGGGGAGTGTTCCATGGCGACTGACAAGGGACTATAATTCCAAAGGCTCTCAGACATTTGAGATGAACCTCAAAAGCTTGTCTGGGGACTGGGCGCTGTCTTTGCCTGACTGGCTGGACCCCAAAATTGACTTCTATGAGTATGGTAGCTTGGTTGACTGCCAGTCCTAGAAGTTTATCTTCTGCCCACACCCTTGGCTACCACTTAGCCAGAGCTGGTCTTATCTCTTTGCCTGACTTAGTTAAGAAAAGTCTCCATTCCTCCTCCTAGGGTACCATAAAGGCCATAATGAACATGGATTCATGTGCCCCTACAGTACAAGTCTGGGGCAAGCAGAAAACTTGTTTTTCTGAGACTCCTGTGGCTCTGAATATATCAATAGTCTTTTTGGATAAAGGGGTGACCGGGGTGGTTACTACTGAATGTTCCACACCAGTATTGACAAGAAACTCAATGTATTTGTCCCTGACTGTCATACTGACCGTGGGCTCATAGGGAGCACCTGAGCCCAGTTCCCCTCAGTCCAGTAACTCTTCTGCCAAATTAAACAAGGCCAATTCATCCTTGCTTGAGACCGCTGGCTTAGAGCCATTTTGTTTCTCTTTTAACTGGGGGCACTTGTCTTTCCAATGCCCTATTTCTTTACAGTATGCACACTTGTTATGCTGCAGGTGTGGTTGGTCAAACTGGGTGTTTTTTTTCCAGGGCCTTCCCTTCCTTGGCCCTTTGGGTGAACCCCTCTAATAGCTGTGACTAGGAGGTCAGCCTTTCACCTGGCTTGGTGCTCACTTTCTTTGCAGCTTTCTCTATGACCTGCTGCATCTCTATTCACAAACCCTGATTGGCTATTTCCAATAACAGTGATGTGTTTATGCCCGCAAACCTAGCCTGTTTCTGAAGTTTTCTTGTAATGTCTCCTGTGCTTTGATGACCTAAAGCCATGTTAATCATGCTTTGATTTTCAGGGCTTTCAAGATCAAATGGTGTATACATACAATAGGCCTCAAAGTGTTTCATGAAATTGTGCTGGACTCCCTTCTTTTCCTTGAATGACCTCAGACACTTTTTTAACATTTGTGGCCTTCTGAGCTCCCTTCTTTAACCCTTCCAGGATGCCTTCCCTATGTTGTTTTAGCCCTTCTATTCCTTTCCCTTCATTTGGGTCGACTGGGGGTTTGTTTCTGGTACTTGGATCCTCACATACTCCTGTGGATTTTGGTAACTGGCCAGAGCATGTCACTCCAGCCACTTGGTTGCTGTCTGGAACTCCCTTTGCCTTTCATCTGTGTTAAGGAGGTACATAAGCAGCTGGTGGCAATTGGCCCAAGTAGGGTTGTGGGTGTGGATAATAGTTTGGAGCAAATCAATTAAAGTTGGAGGCTATTCAGTATAAAATGGGGTATTATTTTTCCAATTTAGGAATTCAGCAGATGTAATGGGTTGATACATGAAGGCACGTCTTTTCAACATACGCCCATCCTCGTTTACCCCACTACACTGCTGCTCCTGCAGGGGAATTTGAATCCCAGCCTTAGGTCATCAGTGAGCTGCCAAGGGTGGGGTTTCTCCCATGGCTTCACATCCTCTCTTGTCTACTGTGGTGGCATAGGGGTGGGTGTGTGTCCTGCAGAGGCACAGATGCTGTGGGCTCGGGAGTAGGGAGTCTCTCTTCTCGGTAAGGTTGGGAGCATCGTCGGTGCCATTTCCTGCCATGAGTCTTCTCATATTGGGTCAGACAGAACTTTAGGAGCTGACTTCCTTCAGCGGGTGGAGTTGGATCCTTCGTTGGCTATCTGTCCCATTGCCACTAGCACTGCTGCTGCTGCCTGTCCTCTTCACCACTGCGCAGGGGGTCTAAAACCAGCTATAACCAAGTGTCTATGTATGGGAACTGATCTGGGTGCCCTGGTTTACAGATTATCTTGTGCCATTGCTTTAAAACAAGGGACCTATCTAGGCTTCCTTCTGATGGCCAACCCACTTCTAATGCTTGCCTGTCTATCTCACACAAAGTTCTAAGTTTCCCTGATGTCATAGTAACTCCATAGTCTCCTTTAAATCTCTTCTTGAAATTTTTCAACATAGTTCCTAGCAGGGTGGGCTTACTTTGTGTCTGATCCATTTTTCTCCCAAGAAAAGACAATACTCACACTGCAAGAGGGAAAGGGTAAAGGTCACACACTCTAATTCAAACTAAATCAAGTAATTCAATCCAAGTCAAAATCAAAACCTAAACCAAAGTGCCAATAAAGGCATGTTGTGGGTATCAGGCCATGCTTCCACTTGGAGTAGGCAAGTTCCCAAGACCAGCCATACCATGTTCCAGATGTCCAGACTCCAAGTACCAGTTCCTTCCTGGTGTACAGCCACTACATCGATCCTTTGTGGGAGCCTGCTGTGTACTGCTCTAGTGAGGCATTCCACTGGGGCTATTGCCTACCCTGGAGCTCTCTCAGGATCCACGTCCCTCAAGCTGGATGGAGTCCTCCACAAGGATGCTCCACAGGGCAGACCTAAGCCACCTAATGGGCTGCCTCAACCTTATGCTAATCACCTTACTTCCAGTCAAGGAACTGAAAAATGTAGCAGGAGCAGCCATGGACAATACCATTCCGACACCAGCTTAAAGAAGGAAGTGACTTTATTTGGCTAGGAGCATTCACAGACTTGTGTCTCAAAAACTGAGTTCCCTGAGAGAGAGACCCCTGCAGCTTTTAAAGCTTACAAATCTAGGGGATCCGTGTGAAAGAGTCATGATCAATTGAGCAAGCATCGGTATGTGGCTGGGCTGCATGGATCAGTAACCAGGATGGAATAGAACAGAACAGAAAGTTTGACAATGCTTCCTCATACAATGTCTGGGATCTATAGATAGTAAAAGCGGTTAGGTCAGGGTTGATTTTTAAGTACCAGGCCTGGAGTGTGGTGCCAGCTTTCTGACTATTGATCTCATTTCTGCCTTTCTTTAGTTTTTACTTCCTCTTTCTTTTTCTGATTTATGAGACAATAAGAGAGGTGGCATCTTTCCTCACCACCTGAACACTGGGCCATGGTGTGGACTGCTTGTACAGTTAAGGAAATGCAGGGATGGAGTTGGAATCACCTTCTGTGTCATCTGTCTTCATTTCTCTTCCAGGTAAAGTTGTGGGACCTAATACACCCCTCACCAGATTGTATCCTCACCACTATCTGACTTTATTGCTGCTCACACTCTATGTCCCAGGATGAAATCCCAGGATGATGGAGTGCCCCCTCATGACATGAAGCACCTGCTTGGCTGGGAACTGAATTCGAGGTAAATTCAAGGGGCCCTGTGGACAGTACTGCTAGTGTCTGTCGCTGGGTTGGCTGCAAGACAATGAAACAATGGGAGATGTTTGTTTTTTGTTGTGGATTTTCTTTTTTTGCAGTGTTAGGTAATTAGGATGCCAGAGGTTCTTGGACTCTATCCCAATTCACTGAGGATTTATGATCCCCAGAAAAAAAAAAAAAAGACAAAAGAGAAAAAACATGGAACTCCACAGCCCAAGCAGAGTCACACATATAGGCTACCAGAATGTTAGGACACTCAAAACAATAAAGCCATGAAGTGTGTTAGCCACATTTCTTTAAGTAGACTTCACTTGCAGGTGCACACATACATACACACCCACACACACACAAATGCCACACAAACACATGCAGACATCCAGGAATCACAATACTCTAACAGAAACACACAGCCCAGCAGATCCTGAAGCTGCATGGTTCTGCAGGAAGTCCTACCTGAGAGAGAGCAACTCCAGCGAACACAGGTGGGCTGTACCTAGAAATAACAGTGGGACAAGTTACAAAAAGACTTACCCCTACAACGTCTAGGTAGGACTGACAAATCCTGCAGATACTTTTGGATCCTTAGGGATTTTGCAGTTTTTTCTTGGGGCTGTGCTTGAACTTTTTTTGTTTGTTTGTTTGTTTTTTTGGTTGGCTCACCTCTGCCATCTCCTAGATTCATCAGACTATCCCGTGGATCCCACAGAAAAGACAAGCGACAGTCCACCACCGACCAACCTCCCTGGAGTTCTCCTTCTCCACCCAGCCACAGGGACTTTTGTCTAAGCAATGGTGACATTCATTGTGACACCAGCCAGAGCTCACAATCAGGCATGATGCCCTGAGACATGCTCATTCCCATTCACGAGGCAGGCTCAAGTGCCTGACTATCAGAGCTGTCAGCCTACCTATACAGAGAAAAATGGTACAGGCAGAGACAGCCTGGTATTGGGAAAAAGGCTGTCTGCAAAAACCCACTGTGGGACCCTAAGAGTCTCAACCTCAAAGCACCTTCAGGCTGTCTACGTGGTCAGGTCCCCCTGGAGGTGGATGTGCTTCAAAACCATGAGGTGGTCCCTGGAAACTGCATTTCTCACTCTTTCCCTGAAAGAGGCTGCATTCTAGAATCAGGTCCCATGAAGTTTGGAATATACTCTGGTGAATTTTTGAGGGTTCTTTGGGTGATAGAATCATACCTGAAACCCCAGAGGCAGGTGTCTGTAAAAGATGGACAGGCTCTTGACTTCACTGCCTCCCTTCATCCTAGGTCTTGCAGGAGCTCTCTGGGGAAGGCCGAAAACACAACAAAGGCAAGTCCAAGGTGGAGCAGTGCTCTCACATCTTGCACTGACCTCTCATGGGTGTAGATGAGGTTGAGACAGTATCTCAGAGGCCATCTGTGGTGATGGCAAGCCTGAAAACTATGTCCAGTAGTTCTGTTGAGAGGCACTGTGGATTCCTGAAGAAAGCAAGGAAAAATCCAAGGCTCAGCTGAGAGAATGAGCTGCCTTGTGCTGGAGTTGAAGCAATGTTCAGTGATTCCTGTCAGAGGACCCAATAACCTCCTGCAAAGTGCAAACAACCTCAGCCCCCACAATGAGACAAGGACCACCTGAAACATGGAGTGCAGCCAGCCTACCCAAAGTTCCTTTTGCTCTTTGAAATCCCTGGCAGCAAAATAATATGTGGCAAGAGGCAGTCCCATCCAGCAACAGCCCAACGAAAGAGCCCCTTCACAATGAGAAGGGCTTGCAGAAGCCCCATCCCATCCAGCATCAATCCATACCATTTCCATTTGTCTCTGGGTATGAAATCCCTGAAATCAAGAGTTTGCCAGGATAGCCCAAACCTACACTCCAAATGTTCCTTGAACGTTGGAGTACTCCCATGTGAACACCAAGCCATGGTGTGGGCTGCTTGTGCAATTAAGTGAATGTGGGTATGGAGTTGGAAGCACCTTCTGTGTCATCTGCATTCATTTTTGTGTGTGTGTGGGTAAAGTTCCATGACCCCATCCATCCCTAGCCAGATTTTGTCCTCACCCCTATCTGATCTTATTGCTGCTCACACTCTATGTCCCAGGATGAAATCCCGAGATGATGGAGGAGTGCCCCCTCCCAACTTGAAGCACCTGCTCAGCTGGGAAGAGAATTCTAGGTAAATTCAAGGGGCCCTGCAGACAGGACTGCTAGTGTCTCTCTCGGGCTTGGCCACAGGAGAATGAAACATGGCGGGAGATGTCTACTCTTGTGTGAAGAGGAGTGGCTTTTATTGCAGGGGTAGGTGATTTGGACCCTGTCAGGTCACATCCGCCTCCCAATTCACTGAGGATTCTTTATCCACAAAAAAATAAAGAACACAGAGCCACAGAGCCCAGGCAGAGCCACATAGATAGGCCACCAAAAGATGGGGAGACTCAAACAAAAGATGCACTACAGAGTGTTAGCCACATTCATTTAAGCAGGCTCCACTAACACACACACTCACACACAAAGGCAAAGCCACACACATAAGCAGACATCCAACACTCACAACAATCCCACAGAAACACACACCCAGACAGCTTCTGAGGCTTCATGGTTCTGCAGAAAGCCCCACCAAGGAGAGAGCAACCACGGGGTACACAGGTGGTCTGTTCCTCGAAATCACATTGGGGCAAGTTTCTAAAGGACTCTCTTCTACAAAGTCTAGGCAGGCCTGAGGCATCCTGCAGATATACTTGGATGCTTAGGAATTTCACTGTTTTTTTCCTGGGGCTTTGCTTGACTTTTCATCAGGCAGGCTCACGTCTGCCCTCCCCTAGGATCATGGGACTATCCGGTGATCCCACAGAGAAAACAGCCAGAGTCCACCGCCTACGCACCTCCACGGAGGTCTCCTTCTCCACCAAGCCACAGGGACTTGCTGCTATGCAACGATGGCATTCACTGTGATGCTAGACAAAGCTCACAGCTCAGGCCTGGTAGCTTGAGAAGAGCGCATGCGCATTCGCGAGGCAGGAGCGGGCGCCCAACTCTCAGATCTGTGAGCCTTCCTAAGCAGAGGAAAATGGTACAGGCAGAGCCAGCCTAGTATCGGGAGAAAGGCTTTCTGCGATAACCCACTGCGGGACCCTGTAGGTCTCGACCTTGGGGCCCCATTGGGCCATTTTTGTGGCCTGGTCTGGCTGGAGAAGGAGGAATTTTGAGACTGTGTGGTGATCGCCAGATGCTGCTCTTCTGACTCCATTCCCAAAAGAGGCTGTGTGCAAGAATTGGTTCCCATGGGGTTTGGAATATAATCTGGTGCGTTGTTCAGGGTTCTTTGATTGACAGAATCATACCTGAGACCACAGAGGCATTGTCAGCGAAAGTTGGCCACGCCCTTTACCTCACATCCTCCCTTCACTCTGAACCTTGCAAGGGCTCTCTGGGAAAGGCAGGGACCATGGCAAAGGAAAGTCCAAGGTGGAGCAGTGTTCTCACACCTCAAAGTGGGAACTCATAGGCGCAGATGAGGTTGAGACAGTGTCTCAGAGACCATTTGTTGCCATTGCAAGCCTGAAAAGGGTGTCCAGTAGTGTTGTTGAAAGTCAGTGTGGACCCACCATGACAGCAAAGAAAAATCAAAACTCACCTGAGAGAAGGAGCTGACTTGTGCTGAAGTCCAAGCAGTGATCAAAGATTCCTGTCAGAGGACCCAAATCCTCTTGCAAAGTGCAAGCAAAGTCAGTCCCCACAAAGAGACCAGGATCCACACCCTAGAGTGCAGCCAGCCTATCCGACTTCCCTTTTGCTCCCTGAAATCCCTGGCAGCCAAGAGATCTGTGGAGAGAGGCAACCACAGTTCAATGAAATACTTCCTTCACAATGAGAAAGGATGTGCAGACACAATGGAACACAGCCTAGATTACCAAACAAAAGCCAGACATGCCTGCCTGCTTCTCATCCTACAGGAATCATGCAGCCCTCCAACAGAAGTGGGAGAAAAAGAGTTTCCTTCATGGCATCTGTAATGATAATTTATGGTTCTAAGTGTATCAAAGGAGCCCAGTCATTAAAACGTGACAGTGTTTAGAAGGAAACATGCAAAGAATTCCAATGAGGGTCATTCTCCAAGAATGGGGAAGCACTTAGTGTGTAAGACCTTAGCCAGACCAAGGAAACCCTAGGCCAACAGGGAACACGGAAGACAGGAAAGGAAGAGGCAAGTATGGAGGCTACATCCCACCCAGCGTCAATGCATCTCACTCCCATTTGGCTATGGGAATGAAAGCCCTCAAATCAGGAGTTTGCCAGGATGGCCCCAGTTTGCACACCAAATGTTCCCTGCACGTTGGAGTACTCCCAGGTGAACACAGGGCCATGGTGCAGACTGCTGGTGCAATTAAGGGAATGCAGGGATGCATTTGGAAGCACTCTCTGTCTTCACCTTTTTAGCAGGTGAAGTTGCAGGACCCCGTCCACCCCTCAACAGATTGTATGCTCACCCCTATGTGAACTTATGGCTGCTCACACTCTCTGTTTCAGAGTGAAATCTCAAGACAATGGAGGAGATTCCCCTAATGACGTTAAGCACCTGCTTGGCTGGGAAACGAATTGGAGGTAAATTCAAGGGGTCCTGTGGACAAGACTGCTAGTGTCCCTCCCTGGGTTGGTCACAGGACAATGAAACACTCGGAGGTGTCAATTCCTGGGTATGACGTGCCCCTCTTCTTTCCAGAAGAATACCTTTTTCTTTTTTGGCAGGTGGAGGTAGTTTGGCCTCCGGCGGGTCTCAACCAGACTCCCAATTCGCTGCGGATTCACGATCCACAGAAGAATAAAGAACACGGAGACCCACAGTCCAAGCAGAGCCACAGACACACAGGCGACCAGAATGTTGAGTTATTGAAAAAAAAGAAGCACTGCAATGTGTTAGCCACACTACTATAAGCAGACTCCACTTATAGGCATGCACACCCACACATACACCCACAAATACACAAAGCCACACAGGCAAGCAGACATCCAACACTTGCAACACTCGCAACACTCCAACAGAAACACAGCCCAGCAGCTCCTGAGGCTAAGTGGTTCCTCAGGAAGCCCCACCTGGGAGAGAGCAACCCCGGGGAACACAGGTGGGCTGTACCTAGTAATCACTGTGGGACAAGTTTCAAAACTACTCACCCCTACAACATCTAATTAGGCCTGAGGCATCCTGCAGATCCTTATGGGTCTGTAGGGATTTCACAGTTCCTTCCTGGGGTTCTGCTTGATGTTTCTTCAGGCTGACTCACATCTACTCACTCCTAGAATCATGGGACTGTCCTGTGGATCTCTGAGACAAGACAGGCAAGATTCCACTGCCAACACACCTCCAGGGAGTTCTTCTCTGCCAAGCCACAGGGACTTGTCACTAGGCAATGGTGGTGGCATTCACTGTGAAGCTAGCAATAGCTCCCTTCTCAGGTCTGGTACTTTGAGGCTATCACATGCGCATTCGTGAGGCAGGCTTGGATGCCTGGCTGTCAGAGCTGTCAGGCTGCCTAAGCAGACGAAAATGGTACAGGCAGAGCTAGACTGGTACTGGGAAAAAGGCTGTCTGTGATAACCTACTGCAGGACCCTAAGAGTCTTGACCTTATTGCCCCTCTGGGTCATCTCGCTGGTCAGGTCCCGGTGGACGAGGAGGTATTTCGAGACTGTGAGGTGGTCGCTGGAGATGGCTCTTCTGTCTCCATTCCTGAAAGAGTCTGTGTGCAAGAATCAGGTCCGATGGGGATTGGAATAGAGTCTGATGAGTTGTTGAGGGTTCTTTATGTGATGGAATCATACCTAAGACCTCAGAGTTGAAAGGTGCTGGGCACTTCACCTCACTGCCTCCCTTCATCCTCAGCCTCGCAGGGCCTATCTGGGAAAGGCAGGAACCACGACATAGGAAAATCCAAAGTTGAGCAGTGTTCTCTCACCTTGATCTGGCCTCGCTTGTGGGCAGATGAGCTTGTGACAGTGTCTAAGAGGCCGTCTGTGGCGATGGCAAGCCTGAAAAAGGTGTCCAGTAATGCTATTGATGGGCACTGTGGACACCCCAGGAAAGCAAAGAAAAATCAATGCTCACCTATGAGAATGAGCTGCCTCGTGCTGGAGTCCAAGCAATGTTCAATGATTCTTGTCAGAGGACCCAAAATCCTCCTTCAAAGTGCAAATATCCTCAGCCCCCAAGACGCAACCAGGACCCACAACCTGGAGTTCAGCCAGTCTATCTGAAGTCCCGTTTCCTCTCTGAAATCCCTGGAAGCCAAAAGATCTGTGGCGAGAGTAGTTCCATCCAGCAACAGCCCAATGAAGGAGCCCTGCGACAGTGAGAAAGGATGTGCACATGAAATGAAACAGAGCCTAGATAACCAGGCAAATGTTAGACACTGTTAGCTGCTTCTCATCCTACAGGAATTGTGCCGCCCTCCGATAGAAGTGGGAGATCAGTAGTTTCCCTGTTGGTGGCTGTGTGGGAATTTACATTTTAAAACTATCAAAGCTGTCCAGCCTTTAAAATGTGACAGTGTTTAGAAGGAAACACTCTTGCAATGAATTCCCACGAGGGTCTTCCTTCTTGAACTGGGAAATGTTTTGTGTGGAAGATGGTGAACCAGACCAAGGAAACCCTAATTCATTGAGGAACATGGAAGTCAGGAAATGAAGAGGCAAGTGTGGAGGCCACATCCCACTCCCATCAATCCATCCCACTCCCATTTGGCCCTGGGTATGAAAACCCTCAAAGTGCAAAGCCACCGTTTGCACTCCATATGTTAATGGCAGGTTGGAGAATTCCCACTTGAACACGGGGCCATGGTGTGGACTGTTTGTGCAATCAACGCAATGCGGGGATGCAGGTGGAAGCAACTTCTCTGTCTCTGTCTTCACCTTTTTTTCAGGTGCAGGTGTGGGACAAAATCCACACCTCACTAGATTGTATCCTTTTCCCTATTGGACCTTATTGCTGCTCACACTCTCTGTCCCAGAATGAAATCCCAAGATGATGAAGTAGTGCCCCCTCATGACGTTAAGCACCTGCCTGGCTGGTCTGACATATTGATTAATCATACTTATAATTGTTTACATTCATTGTGAAACACAATGTTTCGTTTTTCTTCCTTATTCTCCACCATTTGTTTTCTTCTCATATTAGTTACAGTTTGTAACTTATTTAGTTAAATATATACAATGAAGTAACACTGCAGTATTGCAGAAAGCATACTGCTTTGGAAACAGACTCATATTGAAACAGGAAAATGTTCCTTATCCCCCATTACTGGGTAAGAAATGAGGACAGGTTTTGGGTTCCGACCTCAGGCAGCATCCAGGGGTGAATTTTTACAGCTCCTGAATCCCCACTGGGTATGTGTTACACGGTGTTAATTTAGTTCATCCTAGGTCAGTGAGCATAGTCCTGAGGGTGGATCCCTAGCCAAGAACCACACCCTCCTCTGCCAGACACTTCCCTGCCCCCTTTCCATATCAATATTTTTTAAATTTAAAACTCCAAAAATAGTACCCAAATCCTTTAGGGAAGACAATTGGAGAAGACGGCATTAGAAGAACCAGTCTAGGATTAGGGTCGCTACATAGAAGATGGAAACACAGAGAGCATGTCCTGTAGGCCGTGGAATCACTGTGGAAACATATCTCTTACTGAGAAGGAAAGGGAAACAAACTGGCTTCTCTCATCTTGTTCTCTAATCTCTGCAGTGTCACCCATTAACGGAACTAAAATAGCAAGTCAATTTTATGGGAGCCTAGGAACCATGCCTCCCAGGGGCCAGGCCTCTCTATAACAGAATAGTGCCAGGGAGAGGTGAGTGATGTATCTGTGGGCATACAAACCCAGGACCTCAAACAAAGGAGTATCAGAGAGAAATATAGTATGAAGAGATTAAGAGAGAAGTAGTATCAGGAACAATTCATGCATGATATTTGTGAAAAGGCCAAAAAATAAAACAGAGCTTATGAGGTAGTAGAAATAATAAGAACATAAAGAAAACCAGGCAAAATTGTAAAGTCTAGGGTATTTAACTTTCCTTTATAGGATTTTGAAAATCCCTTCCACAATCCTTTTCCCAATAGCTTCCTTTCATGGATTCATTCAAGAAATATTTAGTGAGCTAGCATGGTCTAAGAATTGGTCAGATGGCATCATATGCATTGTTAGTACTTCTTTCATTGACAAAAAGAATGTTTCTTTTTTTCTGCAATGTTTTTCTCCCAAACATTCTTCACGCAGATTCGAATCCTTATTGATCCAGTCAATTGTTCCTGCCCTAAGAATGTTCCCCAAACCCCTGCAAACCCCGTTAAGAACTTCATTCCTCTCCAAGTTACTAAATTGTGTCTATTTTAACACTTGTCAGAGTACATTGCAATTATCGCTGTTCTCTTTATTCTCCAATTAAACTATGACTATTTTGAAGGAAATATCTATAAACACAATAGCTTGTCATTTGTCAATACTTATTGTACCAAAGGTTATTAGATATTAACATATAATATTCTAACATATTTATCCTAATTTTTGGAAAACAATACAAACAATGTTCACTGCCCATTCCCCATGAACTGCTCAACTTTAAACAATGTCTATGCTTTGGAGCAATTATACAAACTTCCAAAGAACCCCTGAAAGTGTTTTTATTTTGTTTGACTTTGTTTTGTTATATTGAATTATTTTGTAGAAACAATGTCTTTCCCCGTGGCCCAGGCTGAAGTGCAGCGTGCAATCACAGCTCACTGAAACCTTGAACTCCTGAGTAAATAGAAAAACAGGTGTGTGCCATGATGCCCAATTTAATTAATTAATAAATTTGTTACATTTGTAGAGACTGGTCTTGCTATGTTGCCTGTGCTAGTCTCAAACTCTGGGTTTTAAGCATTTCTCCCTTCTCAGCCTCCCAAAGAGCTGTGATTCCAGGCATGAACCACCAGATCTCAAAAAGGAAATTTTAGATTTTAGAATATTGCAATATGTTAGACTTCATTTCTTCTTTCAGTTTTGCATTTGCAGTGGCACTTAAGAAGAATTATTTCTTATGGTGAGAGTGTGATTTCTATATTTGGTCAACAAATTTTGAAATCTTTGTTTACTTAAACCCTAATAACTGGTAGTCAAGTCAGCTGAAAGTCAAGTACATGGGTGTTTTTGTGTTGAGGTTTTGAAGGCAAATGTAGAGAGATATTAAGAACCAAAGACATTATATATATATATATATATATATATATATATATGCGCTGAAGTTTCATCCTTGCAGGTGAGGCATCATACACGGCAAGGATAGTTTTATAAAATACCGTGAAATACATAATTTAGTAACCAATTCAGCACTTGAAATTGCCCAACTTTGTTTTCACCAGGAGTTAATGATGTATGGCACTTCTAGTAAGTAAATTAATGTTTGAACTGCTGTTATTTAAGTCATTGCTCAGCTAATCATTTAAGTTATCAAAGATTTTTACTTGTGCAATATCATAAATGCTGGACATTAAAAATTAATCTCTAGGGTTTATGTATCTAAGAGCTACCATCTAATGTGATATTCTTCACTAAGTTGACAACAATAATTATGCGGAAAAATAGTCATTCCCATAGTGTGAGCCATTACAGCAATTTCCACCGGAGGATTTCACAGTCAGAGTCCAGATCTGAGCAACAGCGATTAATATAAAGGTTTTTTATAAGAAGAGATTTTGATATATCTAGCTGTGTTTAGATGTCAGTGCCTTGAATGGATGCATTTGGTATTAATAAGAAAGGGTGCATTGGACTGGATACTAAGAAACATATTGAATTGTTTTTCTTGTTCTCTATAACATGAACGCTCAACCAGAGATATAGAAACAATGGAAAATTTCACGGCATGGCCTGACATTTCACAGCACTTTTATTTTTTTTTTAGCCATGTACAAATTCTTTAAATATACAAAGCTAGGATTGTTACAGGAAAAAAAGTGTTGGCGTGAGAAGTCACAATCCACAGCAAAGTAAGTCTCTTGTGGATGGCACCTTGAGTGATGAATTAGAGTGAGAATCAACTTTCAGGCTGCCAACAGGGGACAAAGAGAATGAAGTTATCATCAGTTAACATTATTGGATCAATTAAAGTGAATGTTGACAGAGATTTTGTTGGTTTTACATCAAATTGATTATAGTACTTCAAACTGATTATTTGATAAACTCTTACCAAATTTCCCACATGTAAAATTGAGGATTAATTAAAAGATTACACAACCCATGCATTATGAGTATCTCATACAAATTTAATATACACATGTGCAAACTTGCAGTGTGCTAATATTTGTCTATATCTAAAGATATCCAAATCCACTGATGAACAGTTAGAAATTTAGAAATTATTCTCCCATTTTACCATTCCCTTTCTTAGAATTTTGTCACAAATATAATTTTTCCATCTATTTGAAGGCTACTCTCTGGAGTCATGTAATGTATGGTTACAGTAAAGCCATGAGCTATCACAGGGTTTGTATCAGAGAAACCAATAAAACTGGTGTTATAAAAGATCCACTGTGAGGAGAAATTTATACTTCACATGACTACAAATACAGAAGTGTTATTTCATTGAAAGCTGGTATCAGTCAATACAATTTGTTTTTAATGTTTTATTTAAAATACTTAATCTCAAAAGGATTATTCGAGTAGAATAATGTTATTGGTAATAAATAATGATTAAGAATTTCCTTTCATTTGTTGATTATTTAAAATGTAAGTAAAATACTAAAAAGTACTGTATAATGTAGTTTCATGATGCATTCTCTATGGTTTTTGTAAAATTAATGGCCTCAATGGAATTTTTTGACACAGAGAAATTTCCTTATATCATTTTATTAGTGTACTTTCACTTTATTACTTGCTTGCACATCATAACTGATGGAAATAAAAATATTTTTATTTACACATATACAAAGCATGGAATTTTATGTTTTCTAGTGAGAAAAAGTCACCAATAATTTTATCTGTATAGGAATATTTTGATATGCCCAAAGTTCTTAACTTTCTTTTCTTTAGAAGTTTCATATTTCAGTCTAGGTATGAGATGGAATTGACTGTGATCATTGTTTTTATTTCACTGTGACTACTGAGTTTCTGACACAGTGATACTAATGTATAGACTTAAAAGCTTGCCGCTTCCTCCTCCTCCTCCTCCTTCTTCTTCTACTTCTTCTTCCTCTTCTTCTTCTTCACCTCCTCCTCCTCCTCTTCCTCCTCATCCTCCTCCTCCCCGCTTTGGACCTGTCCATGTGATTTCTGCAGTAATATGCACCGTTTTCTGAAATAAGGTTGCTGAAAGATACAAGCGTAAGTGGAATTCTTTATTTTGGTGAACCTTTAGGAACAGACAAGTAAAACTGAAACATAGTTGTGATATGAATTTAAGTCTGCAGTTTCTCACAGAAGTACAAAAAGGGTGAAAATAAATTTAAAAATACATGGCTTATCCAAAACATGAGGTAGAATAATGAAAAATTTAATTTGACATGAAGACCAATTTAAAAGTTATAATTATTCCAGGTGAGAGAAAGTAGCACTAAAAATCCTATTTTCCCTGTTTAAATACATAACTATTACTGTATCTTCAGGCTTAAAAAGTGTTAAGGCTAACTTAAGCAACAACTTTACTGCGATTTCTAACAATGAGTGCATAATCTTAGAATTTCTCCAAGAATCTTTTGGGAGAAATATAATCTAATCTTGCTCTATAAACAATTGAATTAATCAAGGAAGTTATTATGACTGTAGTCGTGCAATTTCATTGTCCTTCTCTTTTCAGTTTTTACATATTCTCTTTAAAATTCAAAATCCCCTAGGGAAAATATGATAAATAACAATGACTGAAACAGTTGAAAGACAAAAACTGAGCAGCGGACACATTTCAAGCTTTCCTTTATGAGAATGCTACAATAACCATGTAATACACACATGATATAAATCACTGTGAGAAAAAAATTCATTTGTATAGCTACTTGACAGTTTATACAGTAACAGCAAATATTCTCATTTGAACTTCAAAAGGGTTTTTAAACTTGTGTTTCATAAATGAGGAAAATGTGGTTTCTATTTCCTGTATTTGCCTATTACAGCAGTTATCACACTTATTATTCCTCATTTATCTCTGTGCCTGTAACAACTGCACTCTCAGAAGGACCATGTTTTTCTGAGCTTCTTGCAGACTGCCAGGCTTACTGTGGCATTTAGAAACTATCTGCTGAATGTTTGTGATATCTTAATGCCAAGTTAGATTCTAGGCCACTGATACTAATTTTCTATTTAGTATTTGGGTTTGTAGAGCTATTTTTCCTTTTCAGTTTTTTTTTCTGTTTTTTTATTATACTTTAAGTTCTAGGGTACATATTCACAATGTACAGGTTTGTTACATAGGGATACATGTGCCATGTTGGTTTGCTGCACACATCAACTCATCATTTACATTAGGCATTTCTCCTAACGCTATTCCTCCCCAGCCCCGCATCCCACCGACCGCCCCATGTGTGGTGTTCCCCACCCTGTGTCCCCGTGTTCTTACTGTTCAACTCCTACTTATGAGTGAGAACATGCGGTGCTTGGTTTTCCGTCCTTGTGATAGTGTGCTTAGTATGATGGTTTTCAGCTTCATCCATGACCTTGCAACCACAAACAGATACCATCTCATGTCAGTTAGAAAGTCAATCATTAAAAAGTCAGGAAATAACAGATGTTGGAGAGGATGTGGAGAAATGGGAATGCTTTTAAGGCTTTTTTTAAAGTATATTATAAGGATATACTTATCTGGACATGGAGTGGACAGTGAGTGGACAGTGCAGGTCATGGTCAGTGGGACCTCCAAAGGAGGCACCCCATTCAAATTGGAGGCTCTGCAGGAGAGGGCAGCCAGGGCGCAGAGCTCGAAGGCACTCTTGGGGGAGGAGAAGGTGCTGGTGGTGGACAACATCATGGTATGGTCCAGGTGGTGGTTGAGGAGAAGCCTGACATGGAGCCTGGTGGAGGACCAGCAGACAGCCTGGCCCTGGCCCCAGCACACCCCAGCCAGCCACAGACTCACTGGAGGCCCTTCACTTGAAGCAGAGTTCCATGAATAACCAGGCCACATGGCCTGCCCACAGCTGAGATGGAAGCTTTGGCAGAGGTGCCTCGCTGCCTGGATGGCACAGGGGCCATCAGCCAGGGCATCTTCAGCTTCTGGGCCACAGCCACATCTTTGCAGCTGCCCATTCGGAATGACTGGCAGCAGGGGGTGGGCATCTGGCTTCCTGGGGTGGGGAGCAGGGGAGCCAAGCAAGGGGCACACGGGGCCAACCAGGAGGAAGGGGATGGGGGATAGTGAGGGGATCTGAGGCCAGGGTCCTGCAGATAGGAGGGCAGCTTGCTTGGGGGTGCCCTGAGAGCACGTGGTAGGGACTGAGAGCCAAGCTCAGCACTCACAAGGGAGAATAGCGGCCCCATGGACCCTTCACGCACAGCAGAAACTTGAAGGGCATGTTTCCATGAGAAATTCCTTGGAGGAATGGGAGTCTGCATGCCCATGCCCACCATAGAAACCACCCTGGCTGCCCATGTCTGTGGCCAGCAGGCTTGCCCCAGAAACACAAGGTGCTTCATTCAGACTCAGGTTCACGGTGCACGGGGCTGCTGTCGTCTGCAAGGCAGGCATAAACTCCCCAGATAGGCTTTCTTCCTTCTGCCTGCACTGCACCCAAAGAGCTGTAGGCCCTGAGCATATACAACCTCCGTTGCACAAACACCTCCATTACACACATGGGAGCCTCCATGGGGAGTGACAGGCACAGCCCTGCAGTCCCTTCTATCCACAGCAGCTCCATCAAGTGGACACGCCCACCCCTCAGGGAGACCAGAAGAAGAGGGCACTGCACACCTGGACACCCTCAGCAGAGCCAGTCCAGCATCCAGCACACAATGACCATGTGCAGCTCAGCAACTCTGAAGATACAGCCGCCTCACACAACAGCACCCCACACCCAGTCCCCTGCTTGTGCTGCCCGCTGCTTGTTGGCAGGGGCTTTCTGGGCCTCCCTCCACCCTCCCACAAGACCACCACAACCACTACCATGCCCCCAACACTGGACAGAGACAGGACCACGAATGCAGGGTACCAGGTCAAAGGTTTTGGGACAGCCCTGCCAAACACTCTCCCAGCTCTTGCAAAGTTGTGGGGTGTTTCCTGGCATGCCCACCCAATCATCTGGAGGTTCCTTGACCAGAGGCAGATTGTGCAACACACCTACATGTCGGCAGAGTTCAGAAACCATGAGGAAGTTCTGCTAAGTAAGCTACAGGATGGATTTGAAGCTCAGGCTGAGGAGCCGGGGTCTGCGGGACGGGTCCAGGGTCTTGTTCAGGTTGAGGTCCTCCTGGGGCACAGGGGTGTCTGAGTGGTAGAGCTGGGAAGGGGCAACACATGCTTCACCCCAGCCAGCAGGCCCTCAGCCCAGATAGATGAAATGGATCCTTTGAGTCTGTCCTCTTCTTCTTGGCAGGGCAGGTGGAGGAACTCAGTCATCCAGGGTACCGGCAGCAGGATGAAGTGTTCCTTTCGTCACTACCTTTATTTCCACAATAAAGTGATCATTAAGGAATATCGTGTTTGCATCCTTGGTAAGGAGTGCCTCCTGGTGTGGTAGAGAGGGTGGAGTGTGGGACGCTAGGCCTGGCATGAGCCTTTCTGACTCTTGTTCCAGGATGCAGGGCCTCTGGCTCTAGTGTAGTCCAGTGGTTCTAGAGTCATCAGAAGAAGCCCCACCTTCAGTAAGGACACAGCCTACCTGAGCTTCCTCAGCTAGTTGGCGGACTGTGACCACTCAGGGTCAGCCAGGACTGCTAAGGCAGGGGCCACTGTGGGGCGTCATGGGAAAGGACCTTGCTGGTCTTTCCTTGGCATCTTGGGAACTGGCTTTGAACTATGACCTGACCTTTCACAGACCACTTTCCCCACTCCTCCAGATCATCAGTCAGGGCTTCCGACTCAATCCCCTGCAGCACTACCTAAGGATTAGGTCCTCAGAGAGGGAACAGAGAGGAGGCCAGGTAAGCAGCCCACAGCTGGGGGCTCAAAGGCCTGTGGGTCCTGCAGCTGTGACACACATGGAGAACTCAAGGCTCAGGGAGGAGCCTGCAGTGAGAAATCCCAGGCCATCCCTGGACTGGGGCAGAAAGGCCCATCAGGGAACTGTAACACTCCTATTTCAGAACTGGGGAACCTGAAGTGCCGAAGAGGCAGAAGTGGCAAAGGTCAATGGGTGAGAAGCAAGGCTCAAGGGATAGCTGTCTCATCATCCTTCTCTGGCTCCCTTCTATGCCTTGAGGCCTGCTACTACCTGGGGCTCAGTTTGGGCTCAACTAGAGTGCACGCAGGGCATGCCTAGGTCTATCTACTTCTAGAATGGCTATCCCAGCCGTGTCATGTTTTGTTTCAATGACCCCAGGCTCCCCTGACATGCTTTATCCCCTCTGCCATCATCACTCATGCTTTCCCGGCTCTCAAGACATTTCCTATGACATTAAAAAATAGACATAAAGTTTTTAAAATGCCTTAATAATACAGATGCAGATAAAAGATTTTATTATAAAAAGTGCTTTTCCTCTTTACTTGTATCAAAGTCTTTTTCATGATGGGGAAAAGAACGCAACATACTTTGGTAAGTTAAAAAAGTATAAAAGTAAAAATAAATGCTATTGTAGATGATCAATTAAATGGCAGGGGATCTTCGGTGTGTGTCCAGGGAGGGAAGGTGGCTGAGCAGTAAGCCTCACCTGAGTATTGGTGTAGACACCCAGTTTCCCTCGTACCAGTGGGGGTATGGGCACGTTCCAGTTCGCGTGTTCAGCCTGTGTGTCTAAGCTGATGCACGCATGTGCACACCTGTGCCTGTGTGCCTTTGTGTACCTTGGTTTTGGGAGGGCCAACACTCCTACCCACAGGTGTGCCTCAAACTCAGCTCTTAAGCTGGCAAGCAGGGTGCCGCTGGGTTTGGCAATCCAACTTCAGGACCCATGAAGTCTGCATGCTAGGGAGAAGCAGAGTCCTCATGGTTCTCACAAGTGGCAGAGGGAGGAGGAAAAGGGTGGCTGGCACGAGCTACTTAGAGGAGATGTCATAAACCTGAAATGACACCCAGAGGGATATAAAACCTAGTAGCTGCCTGTGTTTTCCTGTGTGTTCAGTCGGGGCATTCAGGTAAGAATCAGTGAAACCTGCAGGGCTTTGGGATTCGCTGTTCGGGAATCCCTGTGCACCAGAGTGTCCGGCCCATGAGAGAGGACAGCATGTGGGTCCGGCAGGGCCTGAGTCTCCAGGGAGGCTGGCATTCTCCCCAAGAGGGCATGGGTCAGTAGGTGGAAGAGAAACCTGGGCTGTGGGGTCAGGTAGATGGGACACTTACCACTTAGCCAGGTGGGAGCTCAGGAGAGGGCCTGGTGAGCAGCGGCCTAACTGGCTGGTGACACCCCGTTCCAGTACTGGGTGTGCACACATGAGCTTTGCCCCGTGCATCCTCTCCAGGATGCCTCACCTGGGCAGATGGGAAGCAAGGCACACAAGATCCTAAGCTTATGGTCATGAGTGGACCCAGATTGGGGGGTCCCTAGGATCACTGTTCCCGGGAGAACCAGGCATGCAGGGTCTCTTCAGGACAGGGGTAAAATGCATAAGCCCAGCTCTCCACCCAGTGGGTGTCTTGCCCTGATGATGTCAGCCATGGCAGATACAGGTCTTCCACCTAGATTGCAGATCCACAGGCTTACAACCTCCCCCTGGCCTTCTCTGGGACAGACCCCTGGACTCTGGAACAGCCAGTGCCCCAGGACTGTTCCTTCCCAGCTGCCAAGCTCATGGGAGGCTCAGTGGGGACTCTCCTCCTAGTACATGGCCACCCACAGGCACTGTCAACAACCCAGGGCCCTTCTACATTCCGGGGTCCTGCCACCTTACCCAGCAGTGGAATAATGGGAAGGCAAAGAGCGGGAACAGACAGAGCGAGGGCCACAAGCCTCACCCTCCCACATGGCAAGGGAATGAGGGGATCCTTCTCAGCCCAGGCAGCTGCTTTCAGAACATACCTGGAAGCCCAGCACCAGCTGAGGGATTGACTCTGCCACAGCTGGGCATGGGGAATTTCACTGTGTGCCGGGGAACTTGATCCTCATTGCCATACCAGGTGTACCTCTCTTCCAGATCACAATACGCTCACACCCTCCTTTACCTGAATGGACTCCTTGTCCTCACCACATGGTGTTAGCTGGAACTGCTACTCCTGGTGCCCCAGCTGCTGTTTCAAGGTGCAGAGACTGACCAGCAGACCCCTGAGTCCTTGTCCTCTTATCCAAGTAATATCCATAGAAATAGTAAAATAGTGGCACATTAGACCCATTGACATTTTTAAGGCTGATCTCTTTATAAGCATTTCATCCATATATTTATGACTTTATCTCATGTATTTTATTTACAACTCTCATTTCAAAATCAATTTTTGCTCAAGAGTTATTTCAACTTATAGCCAAATGTTCAGAGCTATGATACACAGGTTTCAAGTTTAAAAGTCTGTATCTGCTATTATTTTGGGAAAAAACCCATCCAGCACTTGTAAAAATAAGTAATTATTAGGCATGACCACGGTAGTGGTCTAAAACACACTTTGAAATTCTTCTCAAACCCATTTGAAAATATTCCTGATGGGACTGAACACAGTACTTGCTTGTAATGAAGAGAAAACAGTGCAAGCATTTTCTGGATACTGGACCACCTCTGGCCTAGTTTAGAAAAGGTGCCACAGCTCTGCCCAAGTCTCCTGCTCTCATCCCCCTTAGGAGCCCCCGACCAGTACATCATGAAGTCTAACACCCTGATGACACTATGCAGAAGGGACATCCAATGGAGAGACTCAAAGAAACAGAACAAGATGTCTGAGGATCTCAGCAATCCAGCCCCTGCCATTTGAGTCACGCTAGCCATGGCACCAGGGAGATGAGAAGACACCCGCCAATGTCCCCATCTTTGGCCATCACTAGATTGCATCCTCCTGAGTGTCCCTGAACCACATTCATTTGGCTGAGAGACTGAGGGCGATTGCAGAGACTGACAGTTAGGAAATTATAATTAATGTTTAAGCCACTAAGTTTTAGATAATTCTGAAAAGCACTTTAGACTCCTACAAAAACTGAGTTGTCTACTCATTTAATTGCAGAGAGCTGTAAAGGCCAACATCATGAATACTAATACCCTGGAAAAGTCAAATCATCAAGATTCTTCTAAGCACAACAGATCTTTAATGCCCCTTTGCTATGGCTGAAGAATAATCTAACATGTATCTGATAGAGTTGTTTGAAAGCCTCTGCTCACATCTCTCAGACTGGTATGGGTCAACTCTGGTCTGGTTTAATTCTAGGCAACTGCAGCAGCTCACCTTTCATTTAGGTCATGGCCTACACTGGTTTTTTGATCACTGACTGTGTCTTTGTCTGTGTGTGTATGTTTTGTGTCTTACCATATTTTATCTCAGGAGGCTAAATAATAGTACTATTGTTGTTTTGTAAACATAAAACATTCCAGGAAGTCAGTATTGCTTATAAACTAAGCTTTAAAACAGATACGAAATTAGACATGACAAGATGCCATGTCTAGTGTCATACCAAAGCTAGCCAAGCTTGGTGGCCCACGGATGTTATCCCAGCTGTTTGGAAGGCTGATGCAGGAGAATCCATTGAACCCTGGTGATGGAGTTTGCAGTAAAGTGAGATCACATCACTGTGCTCCAGGCTGGGCACCACAGCGACACTCTGTCTCAGAAATAAAAAGAGAATAAAATAATAAAATAGGAGAGATCACAGAAGAGAGAAATGCATACAACTGGGTGCTCATTGTGGCTCATGCCTGGATCCCAGCATTTTGAGAGGCTGATGTGGGTGGATCACTAAAGGAAAGGAATTCAAGACCAGCCTGAGCAAATATTGTGAAACCTGGTCTCTACTGAAAATACAAAAAAATTGGCCAGGATTGGTGTCATATGATTGCAGTTGCAGCTGCTTAGAAGGGTGTGACTGGACAACTGCTTGAACCCAGGATAGGGAGGGAGCAGTGAGCTGAGATCACGCCACTGCACTCCAGCCTAGGTGACAGGGCAGGATTCTATCCTAAAAAAAAAAAAAAATCAGTGAGAGAAAAAGATACAGAGACAAAAAGAAAGAAAGACAGGAAGGAAGAGAGGAAGGGAGGGAAGGAGGAAGGGAATGAAAATTTGTACCTAACAGTTGTAAATACTTTTGGCATACACGTGATATTTTGATACAAGTAATGTGAACTGGTAAGGGAGGGATCAAAGAGGGGATGGGGGTGGGTTAAATTATACTTGCTTAGAAGGAATAAGATCTAGTGTTCAGTGGCACACGGTGACTACACTTAATAAGGATTTATTGTACATCTCAAAATAATTAATAGAGTGAAGCTGTAATGTCGCTCATAACAAGAAATGTTACGTCAGACTCATGGCTATAATCACAACATTTTGGGAGGCCAAGAAGGATCACTTAAGCCTGGGAACTTGAGACCAGCCTGAAAAATCTATCTAAAGCATTTTCCCTACCACACACACACACACAAACACAAAAGCTGGGCACAGTGGTGTGTGACTGCAATTCCATCTACTTGGGAGGCTGGAATGGGGCTTGTGCACTTGAACCTAGGAGTTCAAGGCTGCAGTGAGCCTTGACGGTGCCACTGCAGTCCAGGCTGGTCAACAGAGTGAGACACTGTGTCCAAAAAAGAAAAAAGAATTGATAAGTGCTTGAAATGAAGGATACCCTATTTATTATTTATATATGTGTTGACTTATATAATTATTTTTGATTTGCAGTCTCACTTTGTCACCCAAGCTAGAGTGCATGGTGCAATATCAGCTCACTGCAGCCTCAGGCTCCCCAGTTCAAATGATTCTCCTACCTGAGTGCCCCAGTTAACTGTAACATACTACAGGCGTGCACCACCATGCCGAGCTAATTTTTATATTTTTGGTAGAGATGGGGATTCATGGTGTTGGCCAGGCTGGTCTTGAACTCCTGACCTAAAATGATCTGCAAGCCTTGGACTCAAAACATGCTGGAAATAAAGACCTGAGCCATCACACCTGCGCAGTAAGACACACAAAACTAGGGAGTTTTATTTTTTCACTTCATCCTCACAATCCTACATTATAGGTGAATGAAAACACAACTTCATAACATGAATAATTCACTTGAAAATCAAAGTTGGCAACTTCTCCCTTTAAAATTATTTGCACCCTTACCCTATAAAAATTAAGATCTTGTGAAAATTTTATCAAGAAAATATTTCCTCATTGCAGATTAGTCTGTTAATTGTAAGAATTATGGACTGTAAAACTTCTGGAATTTCATGTATTTCATTTCTTTAGGTTGTATAATCAGAAAAATTAATTGGTGCCCTCTCCCTCTCCCTGTCTTTCCACAGTCTCCCTCTGATGCTGAGCAGAAGCTGGACTGTACTGCTGCCATCTCGGCTCACTGCAACCTCCCTGCCTGATTCTCCTGCCTCAGCCTGCTGAGTGCCTGTGATTGCAGGTGCATGCCGCCACGCCTGACTGGTTTTCGTATTTTTTTGGTGGAGATGGGGTTTCGCTGTGTTGGCCGGGCTGGTCTCTAGCTCCTAACCGCTAGTGATCCGCCAGCCTCAGCCTCCGGAGGTGCTGGGATTGCAGACAGAGTCTCATTCACTCAGTGCTCAATGTTGCCCAGGCTGGAGTGCAGTGGCATGATCTCGGCTAGCTACAGCCTCCATCTCCCAGCTGCCTGCCTTGGCCTCCCAAGGTGCGGAGATTGCAGCCTCTGCCCAGCCGCCACCCCGTCTGGGAAGTGAGGAGCATCTCCGCCTGGCTGCCCATCGTCTGGGATGTGAGGAGCCCCTCTGCCCGGCTGCCCAGTCTGGGAAGTGGGGAGCGCCTCTTCCCGGCCGCCATCCCATCTGGGATGTGAGGAGCGCCTCTGCCTGGCCGCCCATCGTCTGAGATGTGGGGAGCGCCTCTGCCCAGCTGCAACCCCGTCTGGGAGGTGAGGAGCCTCTCTGCCCGGCCGCCCCGTCTGAGAAGTGGGGAGCCCCTCCGCCCGGCAGCTGCCCCATCTGAGAAGTGAGGAGCCCCTCCACCCGGCAGCCCCCCAGTCTGGTAAGTGAGAGCGTCTCCGCCGGCAGCCACCCCATCCAGGAGGGAGGTGGGGGGCAGCCCCCGCCTGGCCAGCCGCCCTGTCCAGGAACGAGGTAGGGGGCAGCCCCCGCCCGGCCAGCCGCCCTGTCCGGGAGGGAGGTGGGGGGGTCAGCCCCTGCCCGGCCAGCCGCCCCATCAGGGAGGGAGGTGGGGGGTCAGCCCCCGCCCCGCTAGCCGCCCGGCCAGCCGCCCGTCTGGGAGGGAGGTGGGGGGTCAGCCCCCACCCGGCCAGCAGCCCTGTCCGGGAGGTGGGGGGCGCCTCTGCCTGGCCGCCCCTTCTGGGAAGTGAGAAGCCCCTCTGCCCGGCTGCCACCCCATCTGGGAGTTGTGCCCAGTGGCTCATTGAGAGCGGCCCATGATGAGGATGGCGGTTTTGTGGAATAGAAAGGGGGGAAAGGTGGGGAAAAGATGGAGAAATCAGATTGTTGCTGTGTCTGTGTAGAAAGAAGCAGACATGGGAGACTTCATTTTGTTCTGTACTGGGATGGGTTCTTCTGCCTTGGGATGCTGTTGATCTGTGACCTTGCCCCCAGCCCTGTGCTCTCTGGGGCATGTGCTGTGTCCACTCAGGGTTAAATGGATTAAGGGCAGTGCAAGATGTGCTTTGTTAAACAGATGCTTGAAGGCAGCATGCTCCTTAAGAGTCATCACCACTCCCTAATCTCAAGTACCCAGGGACACCTGCGGAAGGCCACAGGGTCCTCTGCCTAGGAAAACCAGAGACCTTTGTTCACTTGTTTATCTGCTGACCTTCCCTCCACTATTGTCCTATGACCCTGCCAAATTCCCCTCTGCGAGAAACACCCAAGAATGATCAATAAAACAAAACAAAACAAAACCAAAAAAAAAACAAAAAAAGAAAGAAAATAATAATAAAATAAATAAAAATAAATAAATAAAAAGAAAAATTAATTGATTTAGTTATTTAAGTCCAAATCTTTTTGTTTTTATCATTCGATGATTTATTACACCTTTAAGCAATCCCCTGTCTGCAACGTTATGCTGTGGTTTTACATTTTATACACTTCACTTACCAAAAGTATGAGGTTTAAAGTGCTTCTATTCATATCATGAATTAAATCTGATAGGCTGAGAGCAGTGGCTCATGCCTGTAATCTTAGAACTTTGGCAGTCAGAGGAGGGTGGATCAGGATTTTAAGAACAGCCTGGCAAACATGGTGAAACGCTGTCTGTACCAAAAATACAAAAAATTAGCCAGCTGTAGTGCACACTTATGTAATACCAGTTATTCAGGAGGCTGAGGCAGGACAAGAGGTTGGACCCAGAAGGTGGAGGTTGCAGTAAGCCAAGATGGAGCCACTGCACCCCAGCTTGGGCGATAAAGTTACACTCCATCTGAAAAAGAAAAAGAAACTGCTGAAATTCCAGCCACTCTAGATTATTCCTATTTGTAACAACTTATTACTAAACCATGACTTACAACAACCACTGTCAAAACTTTCAAGAAAAAAAAAACATGACTACCTTCTAAGACAAAACACTTACTTTCCACTATTTAAACTACGAACATTTAATTTCGTTATGTTATGCACTTGAGAAATTTAGCTGGTTCACTTTTGATTTAGGTAAAAAAAAAAGTTTTCATTAGCATTATCTCTCTTCAGTCACAGAATGCTTCAAGTAGAATGTTCCAGATGTCTTAAACTTTAGTATCAACCACATCTAATTATTTCTTTTGACCTATACTAGTCCGCTAAAAGATAAATTTTGTATAGTGAGGCAGACAGTTTTGTAGTCTTTCTGAAGAGGACGCAAACATTATAAGCTTGTAAGTTTTTAAAGAGAAACAGCCTAATTAGAAAACTTGTGCAGCTTTCAAGGCAAACATAACATATGCCTAATTTTGTATCTATTTATGTTCAAAGAAACAAAGGAAAACATTCAACAAACAATGCAATTTACTCTCCTATTGAATTTGCTTTTAAGCATGTGCTGCTAAGCAATAACATCAGGCATTTTGGATTATATGTAAAATTTTATTCTGAAAATTTTAATGCAGATATTACATCTAAATAGTTCCAAAAAAGCATTAGCAAGTATGAAATTACTTTGAAAAAAATTCCTCTTCCTTTGAATACCTCAAAAAATTCATGGAGGAAGTTAGTATCTACCTCTCTCCACAAAACCAACAGTTTTCTTTTAGCAAAACACACGTAACAATGCAGAAATAACATGTCAATTTTCGATTTGAAAACAAGGTTTGGTACGCAATAACTATTATTTTGAATACTTGCTTTAATATCTGCTTCTGGCTCTTTTTTCCAGATCAACTTTCCCCACCATCTCCTGTAGATGCCACATAACTTGAGCTACCACATGTTTCACGAGGAGCAGGGTGCACCCTACCTAGAGAAGGTGGATTCCTTAGGTCTTTTCTGCCAACGTTCTCATGACCACAGGAATAAAAATCACCACAGCTCCTTGAGTAACTCCCACGACTTCTGCCGTTATCTATCTCGTGTATTGTTATAATCATGGCGGCTTCTTCCACCATAAGACAACTGAGGCCCTCATGCTGGTAGTGCACCATGAGAGGTACCTGCAGGGTCGGTAAAATAATATGTTGGACTACATTTAAACATCATTACAGCTATCACTAAAGCATGAATTAGTTAAAGTACTATTTGGAAATATCTACTTTTGTCTGCCTTTGTTGACAGGATATTAATTATGCCTGCAAGAGTCAGAAAGTTTTATTAAAAAGAAGCGTAAGAGTAGTATTTGAAGCTTAACAAATTTAACTCTAAAGTAAACATTGAGCCATATTTTCTGAACGTGTAGTGAAGTTCTCACCTTTATATCATTCCCTGTGCTTTATACTGCTAAGAATACTCAATATTTATACATGTTATATTTGTCCTTTATACTTTTCCTTATAATTTCATTAAAATAATGATCTGGTCTATTAAATACAATTCAATAATTTACAAATCCATCCTGGACCCTTACCTTATCTCTGAAATACATGTCTATAAGAACTTCCACATGGATGTTCAGAATGATCTCTACCATGGGCGTCATCGTAGCCATCACAATCACTAAATTGAAAAAAAAAAATTAATGTCAGAATGAACCATTTAAGAAATCTATTTGACAAATCCAGGAAATGTTATAGTACCTATATTCTCTAAAGGAATATTCGCCCCGACTAGAATGACCATAATCACAGTACACATAGTCTCTAGATGGTGGAGCATAATCACTAGTTTCTTGGGAAAGTGGATGATTTCTGTGTGCATAAGTTTAAGCACCAAATTTTAAATTTTCATCGATTGGTTTCCAAAACATAACTAACTTACAACTTAAACAAAATTAAAAGGCCAAACATCTAAATAGATATTTCCCCAAATAAACTAGACAAATGCCCAACTAGCACATGGAACAGATACTCATAATCAGTGATTCAGAAAATGCATTTCAAATCCAAAGTGAGATACCATTCTTCACACACACACTAGAATGGCAATAAATTTTAAAAAGCAGGAAATAGCAATTGTTTGAGAGGGTGAAGATAAATTGGAACCTTGATACAATGTTAGCTGGAATGGAAAATGATGCAGCTACTAGGAGAAATGTGGTGCTTCCTCAAGAAAACAAACATAATTATCATAGGACCAAGCAATTCCACTTATATATACACCCAAAATTGAATAAGTGTACTCAAACAAATACTGGAGCATAGAAATACTGTGGTGGAAACAACTCAAATAAAATAATGGGTTAACAGCTTGTGGAAGGAGTGAAGTGCTATGATGTAAATGAAACTTCGGGACATGATACAAAAGGAAAGGAGACAGATACAAAAAGTCATGCAGTGTTTGAGTCCATAACATTAAATGCCCACCACATGTAAGTTCAGAGGCAGAACACAGATTGGTGTTTGCTAGCAGCTGAGGGAAGGGAGAAAATGAAAGCGACTGCTCAACTGGTAGTTGGAGTTTTAGTTTGGAGTCACAAAAATGTTTTGGAACTCGATGGAGATAGTTGCTGCATAACACAGAATATATTTAATGCCACTTAACTGTTTACCTTATAATATTTAATTTTGTTATGCGAATTTCATTACCATAACAAAAAAAAATCAACTATCTTTTTCCATTTTTTCTTTACCTATTCTTAGTTGCATAACCATCATCTCTTGGAGACATATGGTCTTTTCTCCAGGAAGAGATTGGCTCTCTGCATGGAGGACTTCCATAATTCTCTCTTCCATGTGATATGGGACCTTTAATATTAAAATGATGAAACATGTAAAGAACAGCAAGTCTGAAACACTATTTTCTCTTCTCTTAAACAACTTTTTAAAATTATTTCTTCTATGACTCTGTTCTTCCTTCCTTAAATTACTAGAAAGTAATGACATTGTGAATATTCCTTATGGCTTTGGATAATCCCATGGCTCCCCCAAGGCCAGTCCTTCTAACAAAGCAGAAGGCAGACATTAATTCTTAGGTAAAAGTTCATTTGTAATGGTAAATAGCTACTTAGTTATTATTTTTCTTTTCATATGAATTACTGATGACTACCAATGACACAAGGAAAACATGTAAAACCACCAAACTCTTCACGAATTTTAAAGTTATATACATTGTCCTTTCTCAGCTGAAGACGGTAAATTTTGCCATGTTGTTCAATCCACCTCACACACAAATAATGCTACCTTTGAATGACTGCAAGCTAAATTTTTACAAAAAATTCTCCTTTATCTCTAAGTGGTTGGATCTATCTTAAATGTTGACAAATTAAAATGTACTAGTGAAAACTTTCTAATGATGGCCAAGATTTACTTTTACTGCAATAAGCAATACTGTTAAAGGGGTCATTACAACATTGTTGCTATTTCAAAATAGAAAAGCTTCTCCTTTAATATACCCTTTATGTGCTGTTCCTTAGAGGTCAGTCTTTCACCTATGATATGTTCAATGGCTAATTTTCCAATGAAAATGTGTTGGCTTGTGTATCCTGAAGTCAATAAATACCTAATTTCACTGATACTCTACATATGAAATGTAAAATAGAAAATGGCAGTTTTCAATTTCCTCCATATTAGGGTGGAGGACTAAGCAAGAATTTTAATTTGTTGTACTTAAACTTATTTGCTAAGAACTCTTATTTATTGTCTTGCTTTCTTCTGTTTGGTCTGCAATCTTATGATTCTCTTTTTCAAAAATATTACTTCTGTTCAATCCTACTGCTCACCTCAGGTTGCTTAGTTCTAAATTCTCTCCACAAATAATTTCCAATCTTACACTAAGGATCTTGTGTTAATGTTTAAACATCCTGGTACAACCTTAATTATTGATTTACATGCCCTTATATTTCATAACTCTGCACTTCTGTGATATCCACTTAATTTAAGAATATTGGACTCCTTCATGTCTACCTTTCAAGACTTAATTTTATTTTTAAATAATATTTAAGCCCAGTGACTCCTTTTCTGCTAAATGCTCTTGCAGTTCTTTTGAATCTTCATATAAGCAGTAAGAATGCCTTGCACATAAACATTATTGAGGTCTCAGAAGCTGGATGGCCAGGCTCAGCAGCTCACACTGTGAGCTAGTGTGGAAGGCTGAGGCAGCTGGACTATTTGAGCCCTGGGCTTTAATGTCAGTTTTGACAATGTAGTGACATCCTGTCTACAAAAATACAGGAAAAAAATTTAGCTAGGTGTGGTGATGCATGCCTGTAATTGCAGCAACTCAGGAGGCTGAAACAGGATAATTGCTTGAGCCCAGGAATTTGAGGCTGTACTAAGCCATCATTTCACCAACGCACTCTGACCTGGTAAGAGCAAGACTCCAACCCGACAAAGAAACTCAACAAGCAAATTTTCAACTGGGACACCAGGGCACCACTACCAGGGGACCTAGGAAATGGGAGAATTCTTTAGACGAAGAAGCCTACCATCAAAGAATACTTCTAGGAACTTTTAGAAATATTAAGGGGAATTATCTTGCAAACACAGGATTAAAAGGAATGTTGGCCTCACTCTAATCACTTCTTTCATCTGCAATGAGAAGCTCGAGTATTTCTTCAACATAAATCTGAAATGTACCTAGTGAGATAGAAACTATAATAAAAGCTATCAATCAGTAATTATGCTCACATATGTGTCACTTCCCTTTTGTTCAATGAACTTAAAGCTAAGCATTCAGGTAAAACAGCTCATTTTTAGTCATACAAAAACTATGGTCTTTCTGTCAGGTAGCATTTACCTTGGCTTCCCATCCACCTATTGCTTCTTGCCACAGCAGAAGGAGTAGATTTTTTAGGAGGAAGACCTCCACTTCTTGAAGATGGACCTCTTTTAACTGGAATGGCTCCCCTAGAAGAACTCATGTTCAGATCAAGAGTGTATCCATCATCATCTGTATTTCGAACAAAATCATTTTAGTTAACTAGCATGACTCTTTCTTGAATGGCTAAGTTTTAGTTGTTTATAAAGATTTTCTATATATTATAACCTTACAAATTCACATTTGTCTAAATAATAAAATTAACATTTCTACATGAAATTAGTACAATTCAAGCAATAAAAGTCTGTTTGGAAAATCTAGAAAGAAACTCAAGAATCATAATATATTGGTGTGAGAGAGAGATGTAGGAAAAGTGGGGAGGGAACAGGGAGCAGATATCAATCAGTAAAATATCTAAGTATAACATACATAAAAATATTAAAGAAAAATGATAATTGATTGTTTATATCATTCTGCGATGAGGAAAAATTTTCAAAGCATATCATAAACTAAATTCCATTCAAAGAAACTCAAATATTTACAATATCAAAAGGTGACACATCAAGAAAATACATTATCTTTAAAATTCATTAACATAGTATAGAATTCTTACAATTCCTTTATGAAACACTAATTTTCAGATTAGACTATGCTAAATTTTAATAATCTTTAAGAATAGCTTATTAAGTAATAGAAAAAATAGTTATATATATATGTACAAAAACCGTAGACATATGGCAATTGCTAGGTGGTGTTATAGGTTAGAATATGCACATTCTCATACATGGCATAGTATTATTGAACCTCTCCCTCAAGATGAATGGAAACAAAATAACCATGAAGCTATACATCTTAAAATGGAGCAAACACTGCCATTTCAAATTTAAAAAACAACTCCAATTAATTACACATCTGGTCATTAAAACACAAAATTAAATGACAGATTTTTGAAGGTTGGTTAACAGATAACACAAGTTAATTTATAGGCTTATTGATTGATTGATTGAGATGGACTCTTGCCCTACTGCCCAGGCTGGAGTGCAATGGCATTATGTCAGCTACCTGCAGCTTCTGCCTCCCAGGTTCCAGTGATTCTCCTGCCTTAGCCTCCAGAGTAGCTAAGATGAAAGGTACGTGCCACCACACCAGGCTAATTTTTTTGTATTTTTAGGAGAGACAGGGTTTCACCATGTTGGCCAGGCTGGTATGGATCTCCTGACCTTGTGGTCCAGCTGCGCCGTACTCCCCAAGTGCTGAGATGACAGGCATGAGCCACCTTGCCCACCCACATCATATATATATATATATATATATATATATATATATATATATATATATATATATACATGTTTTGTTTTTCTTTTTTATATGGAAATTGACCCCTCATTTCTACTGTGTAAATCACTCATAAATACCATTTTCAGTGACTCACCTTCCAGAAAGAAAAATACATACATATCTGTGAAGCAGTGGTTTTATGTCCTTTCCAGAGTCACAGACTCTTTTTAGAAATTAAAATTCTACATTTCTTAAATTGAAAATGCTTTATGGCAGGCCAATGTACAAACTGTCTGTAAGAAAATTACAAAGTAATGGATTTGCATACATGTTTGCCCATGTATACACAAAAAAAACTAATATTGGAAAATCAATCCTAAGTACTGAATTACTTTTTTTCCTGTTGGAAAGTTTTAAATATTCCATTGTATTTTGATAATACAACTGATATGAAGTTCTGCGCCCCAAAGTAGAAAACTCTATGAAGTATAATGAATATAAATGAGTTCTTCAGAAAACCTGTTGAGTACAGGCAATCAGCATTCATAAACTCAATTCAGTTTGAAATCTGTGTCATTTCAATGCAAAGTTATTACAATTTTAAAACAAATTTTAGATATTAGAGCGACAATTCTTATAATACAACTTTAGTACTTAGAAATAATTTTGCTTCTTATTAATATGTTAATTTTCTGTTCACAAAAGAAATAAATAAAATTGGGAAATTTTGATATCGTCAAACTTATTTTCTTTCAGTCCTATGGTTCCATCTTTATATTTTAAAACATTACCCAAGTGTCCTTCATGTGAGGGAAGCCACCCTCTTGTTCCTCCACTGCTTCCTCTTGCAGATCTCAGACTTCCTGAAGGGCTTCTGTTTCTCGAAGAAGCTGGTGGTCGCCGCCTACCACCACTTTGAAAAGATGGTTTCTTGGCTTGTTCTACTTTTATTGCTTTTCCATCCGAAGACTAAAATTATTAAGGGTACTATCAATAACATTGGCAAGAATAAACCTAACCACATTTTACAAACATTTTTACATCAACTATAGTTCGATTCTAGATATTTTCTCCCAAAGCAAACTTTTTTTTTTCTCCTAAAGTGAACACATCTTTCGCAATGCCAAATTTGAGATAGTTACTGAGCACATGCCTTCCATTAAGGGATCAAACACAAATTCTATTATTCAAATTCCTTGAAAACTCCTCCATTATTAAAAAAAATAACACCTCAAACAAAAAAGATTAACCCATCACACATTCTATGGAAGAATGTGGCACATCTTTTTTTTACAATATATAATCCACTTCATCTTTGTATTCACATCACTGATTTAAAAGTTTCAGTGTCCCAACGAAACTTGTGTCATTTAAAAAAATGAGGTTACTTATTCAAAGTGATTAGTCAAATTAGTTATTGTGAGTTGTTTCTTGTTTGAGCTGCTAACACTTACATAAAATGTCCCCATATGATTTATAATTCTGTGTTTACTCTAGAAACGTTTCTGTAAATGTGATCCTTGTTTGATCTCATTAAGTTTCCTTGCCTTATTCATTTCTTATTTTGCCTTAGACGTGCCCCTAAAAAATGACTCTTAATATAGTACTTCATGTTGTTTCTCAGAAATGCTTAAATGTGCTAATTAATTTTACAATAACATTTTTCAGTATAATCTTTTCTATAGGACAAAGTAATTTTTGAAAACAGTTCAGATAATAAATAACTCTTTTAAAATTACATGTTTTTTTTGTTATTTGGGGGAAGATCTTAAATCCCTTACAAGACCCCTTGCAGCCACACCACCAGTTGTTCCTACCTTGAAACTTCTTTTGTTATTGCTGGGCCCAAAATATTTTCCCCAGATTTGCGCATGGCTGCTTCCTTCCCAGTGTTTCAAAGTCAGTCAAAATTCCTTAAACTTTTAATTGCCCCTGAAAACTCTAAGAATCTCCTTTGTTGGTTGTCTTAACATTTATGTGCATATAGCATTCATATTTATGCTTACACAATATAATATGTGAGATGAAGTAATTCAAAAATAACCATTGGCTGGGCATGGAGGCTCACGCCTGTAATCCTGATGATTTGGGAGGCCTAGTCGGGCAGATCATGAGGTAAAGGGATAGAGACCATCCTGGCCAACAGGGTGAAAGCCAGTCTCTACTATAACTGCAAAATTTATCTGGGTGTGGTGGCACGTGCCTGTAGTCCCTGCTACTCAGGAGGCTGAGGTGGAGAATTGCTTGAACCTGGGAGGAGGAGGTGGCAGTGAACTGAGATCGTCCCACTGCAATCCAACCTGGCAACACTGCAAGACACCACCTTAAAAAAAAAAAAAAAAAAAAAAAAAGCAAAAAATCTGTGCAAATTACCTACTCGTGCTTGAAAACTAGGGGGAAAAAGAAATTATCATAGATGACTATACATAAGTAAAAATTATCTGCATAACTACCACAAAGCCATGAATCAAAAGCTACTCTGGGTTTCTACCACAGCTTAAAATATTAATTTATAAGAGTGAATAAAAATGTACTTTCTACTATGTGCCACCAAGTGTACTAGAGGTAACAGAAATAAAAGCAACTAGGAAGCCTTAAATATGCCCTGTAGACAATTTAACAATCTGTAGACTAATATGTGGTACAGTGAGTACAGAATATCTATGATATGCAACGTGGAAGAAAATATAAAATCAAAGTTGTTTTTGAAGGATGAATTGTTATTTTTGAGACACACATACGAAAGAATAGTTTTCAAGAGTTCAGAAAAGCATTTTAGGGGTAGCATAAAGAGCAACAGGAGATAAAAACAGATTGGGATAATGTTATAAAGCAAAAAGGCTCTAAAAGGCCCAGAATGGAATTATCTTGACTAGAATGTAAAGGAATTCAATAGTTAGTAGAATTACATAAAATTTTAAAGCTTTAGTAAACACACAATCCCTAGATTTAAGACTCAATAGGACAAGAGACCATTGTTTTGATCAAAACATGTCCTCAAACACACTGGGAAAATGAGCAATTAGATATTCATGTTACATAAATTACTCTGGTGAGAGGAAAAAAAGGTCCTTAGGAGAAAAGAGCAAGGATGGGGCAAAAATTCCAGTTCCTTCTTCTGTTATCCAACTTCAAGGTTCTGATATTATTTTCTATTTTCAAGTACTTAACGCTTCCTTAACTGTAAAGTTCTTTTTTAAATATACTTTCTCAAAAATATATTTTCAGAAAATGGGAGAGAATCTTTCCTTCTTGTGAGTCTGTCTAGATGTCTATCCACAGTTTTTATATACTATAGAAGTATTTCCATGAATTGGAAGTAAGTCCATTGAGAGCATTTAATGAATGCTCACTTAGTCCTTTCATTTACAGGGGGATTCCTTCTGGGTTTTAATGCTCTTGGAAACCTTAGAAAATGTATTTACACTCATATTGAAATACAAAAATAGAAAAAAGTTACCATATATTAATTTATATAATGTTAATTGCAGTGCCCTTCCAACTACACTTTCAGGTATATGGCACAAAGAAGAGAATGGCTAAAGAATTTTGGTCCATATGGCATTCTACTATCTTTAACACTTTAGTAATACTAAAAAGACCTAGAAATACTGTTAATTGAAAACCAGAGTTATAGTATTATTAATAAGGGACTCTTACCTTTCCATTTATATCTTTGGCAGCATTCTTAGCATCTGCAGCATTCTCAAAAATAACGAACGCAAAGTCTCTGGACTTGCTGGTTCAACCCTTTATCAGAAGAACTAAAATATATAAAAACATTTTACATTTATATAATGGACTCACTGAAGTACTAACCATCTGAAAGTTACATCAAACCAAAAACAAACTGCATTTCACGTCACTACTATGATTATTAATACTAAGTCATCCCTATAGTCAGCCTATTTTATTCCAGTTTGTTTCCTTACGCCATGACACATTTAATTTTCGTCATTTTCCTTTCTAAGTAGTAAGTGATCCTTACCACAGGCCCTTCACCTGTTGCTATGAGAATTTTTCAAATATCAAATAGTTACTTCAAAATAAGAGTTTACAAATGATTAGGCATTTTAACGTATGTATACAATGAACTTTGCAATAATACATATTTTAAATATACATGTTGAAATATACATATGAAAATACACACACACACACACACACACACACACACAAATACACATGGCTTTAAGAGTTACCTTCCGAGGCCGGGTGCCGTGGCTCACACCTGTAATTCCACCACTTTGGGAGGCCGAGGAGGGCGGATCACGAAGTCAGGAGATCGAGACCATCCTGGCTAATACGGTGAAACCCCGTCTCTACTAAAAATATAAAAAATCAGCCAGGGGTGGTGGAGGACGCCTGTACTCCCAGCTACTCTGGAGGCTGAGGCAGGAGAATGTCTGGAACCAGGGAGGCGGAGCTTGCAGTGAGCCGAGATCACACCGCTGCTCTCCAGCCTGGGCGACACAGCAAGACTCCGTCTCAAAAAAAAGAACAAAACAAAAAAAAGTTACCTTCCAAAAGGGGACCATGTTTCGCAAACACTTCTTTAAGCATCTTTTTCATTGGCTTCTTTATTGAGGCCACCAATGAAAGCTTCCCAGGACAATCTGCTTCTACCATTGTGCTGTAAATGGAAAATAAATAAAATAAAATAACATAAAATAACATAAATAAAATAAAATAAAATACTCTATTTTGATAAAAATAAACAAGCTAAAAAGATAAAATTTTATTATATACTGTGTTGAAAATTCAAGTAAAATTCCCTTCCAGAGGCTAACATTTTGTTAGTATTTCTTACTTTAAATATTTAAAATTCGTAACATACAGAGCAAAAGGGGCACTGACTTCATGGAGAAATGCTGCATTTTATTACGTAGGTGACAAAATCTCATTTCTAAAAATTAGATAAGAAAAGCTATTGTAATTTTCCTAAGTTGCAATATGAAGGATGTCCCCAGTTAAATAATTTTATTTGCAAACTATATATTTATGAGGTACAGTGTGATGTTTTGTGTTTTTGTTGTTGTTGTTGTTGTTTTTGCTTGAGATGTATATCTCCTGTTGCCAAAGTGCACTGCTTACTGCAGCCTCCTCCAACAAGCCTCAAATGATCCTCCCACGTTTCAGCTTCCCAAGTAGCTGGCTGGGCAATTTTTCTGTGTTTTTTTTAAATAGACACGGTTTTCCTTATATTGCCCAAGCTGGTCTCCAAATCCTGGGCTCAAGCAATCTGCCAGCCTGGGACTACCAATGTGATGGGATTTCAAGTGTGAACCACCACGCCTAGCTTGATATTTGGATGGAAGATTAAATCGAGCTAATTAAAATATTCTAGGGGGAGATCATTTTAAATATTTTACCATCTTTTAGTGATTTGAAATATATAATAGATCAAGGATTCCCCAAACACTGGCTTTCACAGTATACCTGTCTGTGGCCTGAATGTAATGTCTGGGGATAACCTGTAATACCTGTCTGTGGAGAATGTAATGCCTGAGGATGACCTGAGGTGGCACAGTTTCATCAAGAAACCATCCTCCCCAGCCTTCCCCTGGAATCCCGCTGCCCCACCCTGTCTCTATGGCAGCCCTGCTGCCCCACCTTTCCCCTGTCACACTGCTGCCACCAGAAGCCACACCCCACCACGTGGCCCTCGGGGCCCTGCCAGCAGCCCCCACCCCTAAACGTGTCCATCTCACTGCCTTCTTCCCCTGGGCAACTCGTTCTGAGGAAAAATTATCTTCCACTAAACTGGTCCCTGGTGCAAAAATGGCAATAGATTAAAGGAGCCCATATGTTACCGAGGCTGGTCTCCAACTCCTGACCTCAAGCCATCCTCCTACCTCCACTTCCCAAAATGCTAGGATTACAAGAGTAAGTCCGTGTGCCAGGTTAATAGAATAACTTGAGCGGATTTATTTTGTTTTCATTTAAGTCTATCCGACTCCATTTAAGTTGATTACACCCACTGACTCGGTTTAAATTACTTAGGGGCCACAGATACAGGAAACATGTTTCATATACTGTCATACAAGGAAAGAGACAATTACAGGCTTTACAGAGACAAATTTGAACTGAGGTAATGTATAGCCCCAGACTGCTACATACACTAAAGTATGCCAAAATTTGATAACTCTCACCAAGCAAATCACATACGTGACATGTGCTGACTAAAAGTACGGGTATTTAATCGCGGTGGTTAAGTATATTGCATATATTTTGAATTATGACCACATTCACAGAGAAAAACTGCTTTAATAAAAAGTGCACATGAAAATAATGGCACCGCAGCACCATCTCCCACGACTTGCCCACATGTCAGACATGTCCGACGGTTAAAGGTAGAATACTCAAGAAAAATAAGAGTTTAACAAAAATGAGTTTCTTAATAGCACTAAGGAGTTCTCTCCCCACTGTCTCCTTGCATAATTCAACGCCCACACATAGAAAACCCACCCCCTACAATCCCAAACCTTTGCTTTCTATTCTTGCCGAGAGACCAACCTGTGCAGAGAAACAGAAATTACAGGTGCTTTTCAGTAGGACAAACAGCCTCAGTGTCGCCCGGGCCTCAGGTCGTATGCATCCGGCTTCGGGACACCACAGGGCCAACTGCCGGAAAGATCCCCGGAACTGGCCTCAGCTGGAAGGAAGCCAGAAGCCATGCCTGGAAATCCCCCCTACCTCCAGCGGCCAATCATTGCGAGGGCGGTGGGCGTCGGCCAATTATTGCAAGGGCTGTAGGCGTCTCCCGAGGCGCCCTGCCCATTGCTGGCCTGCAGCTCCATCCTTCCGCAGTAAGCCTCCTCTGAGAAGATGCTTGTGCTAGGTGGTGGTGGATTCAGGTACACATGGACTGTGCTCCCTTTGGAATTGTGGGCATGGACGACCTACACCCTAACTGGTATTCTGAGTGTGGCAAGCCATTGACCCACAGAGAAGACATGAAACATCTCACTTCATTAGACAGGCTAGGCTGATGGTACTGAATATTGCAGATCCAGAGGGCAGAGAGAGGGACCAGCGCTGCCTGCTGGGGAAAGGGCAGCGGCAGTGGCTTTCGGAGAGTGGGGCAGGGCGGGCACGTGGGAGGAAAGTCATCTGGTACCTTTCTGGGGTGGAATTCGCCTGCACCAGAAGTCAAAACCCCGCAAGGACTTTTTCAGATCTAGGGAAATACAGACTCCAAGTTCCATGCTTCCTCCCTGAGGATGCTTTACTCCCAGGGGTATTCCAAAGGATCTCTCGTCCTATGCCCTGGGCACACCAGAGACAAGCTGCCGTGGTCGCCCATCCGATGACCTGTGTTCACTGACTTGCTGGCGCAGAGGCTCCCATAAGCTCAGCACCCACCGGCCGCGGTGCCTGCTAGAGGGGCTCTGGAAGCCCAGGGCCTCTGCCTACGGCTCCTGGGCTCCAGATTCCTGCAGGGAATCTGGGCCTCATGACGAGTGCGGAAGGCTGTGGATCCTGCAGGGCTTCCCAGTAATCCTGGGTCCACGCAGGTGTGAGACCGTGATTCTCAGCTAGGCGAGGCCCCCGGCCTCTCGGGGAGCGGCCCCCAGAGTCTAGGGGTGCCAGGGGCGTGGGGTGGGCGGCTCAGACCTTGGTCTGTGGGAGCCCTAGGAGGGCACCGTGTTAAGTCTGGAGGCTCTGCAGGAGAGGGCGGCCCGGGGGGAAGAGGCGTGCTACTGGTGGATGACATCACGGCAGAGGGGGAAGTGGTGGCCAAGGAGGAGGCCGACGTGGAGCAGCAGCAGGAGGACCACTGGGCAGAACTTGTCCCTGGCCCCAGGAGGCCGGGGCCCGCAACAGACTCGCTGGAGGTCCATCATTTGCAACTGGGCTCTGTAAATGCCTCAAGCCACAGGGCATCCCCGGCTTCTGGGCCAGAGCCACGTCTTTGCAGCTGCCAATTTGGGATGGCTGGCAGCAGGGGGTGGGCGTCTAGGTCCTGGGAGTCGGGTTGGGAGAAGCCAGGTGGTAGGCACAGGGGGTCATCCAGGAGTCAGGGGATGGAGGACAATGAGGGGAGCAGGGGCCAGACTTCTGCAGATAGGAGGGCAGTTTGCTTGCGAGTGCCCTGAGGGCAAGTAGAATAGGAACAGGAAGCAAATCACAGCACTCACAAGAGAGAAGAGCAACGCAAAAGGACCCTTTACGCACAGCAGAAAGTTGAAGGGCACATTTCCCTGGGAAAGTCCTTGGAGGAAGGGGAGTCTGTGTGCCCATGCCAGCCATGGAACTACCTCTGCTCCCCATGCCTGTGTCCAGCAGGCTCACCCCAGAAACACAAGGTGCTCAAGACTCAGGTTCAATGTGCACTGGGCTGCTGTCCTCTGCAAGGCAGGCACCATCTCCACGGACAAACTTTCTTCCCTCTGCTGGTGCTGCATCCAAAGAGGTGTAGGCCCTGAGCATATATAGCCTCTGTTGCACCCATGTGAGCCCCATGGGGAGAGCCAGGCACAGCCTTGCAGCCCCATCAACCCACAGAGATTCCCTCTGGCGGACACATCCACCCCTCAGGGAGACTAGAAGAGGACACTGTACACTCAGACAGCAGCAGAGCCTGTCCAGCACCCAGGCACATAAGGGCCTCCTGCAGCTCAGGAACCCTGAGGAAGCAGCCGCCTCACACCAGAGCACCCCACCCCCTAAACCTCTCCCCACTTCTATGCCTGCCCCTTTTCACAGCAGGCTGTCTGGGCCTGGCTTGACCCTCTGCCAAGACCACCACACCAAGGTGTAGTGCCACGTCAAAGGCCTGGGTGACAGCCTTGTCCATACTCTCCATACTCTTGCAAAGTTGCAGGTGGTTTCATGTCATGCCCCCCCGCCCAAATCATCCGTTGGCTCCTAGACCAGAAGCAGATTGTGGGGCACACCCAGATATGGGCTGAGATCACAAATGACGAAGTCCTGCTGAGCTACATGATGGATTTGCAGGTTATGCTGCGGAGCCTGGATCAGCGGGAGGGGTCAGGCATCTGGGTCTGGTTGAAGTCCCCATGGGGCCCAGGGGTATCTAAGAGGGAGAGCTGGGAAAGGAAAACACATGTAGCAGGCCACCTTAGTCCAGGTACATGAAATGGTCCTTTGAGTCCATCTTCTTTCTCCCTCTTGGCCAGGGAGGTGAAGGAACTCAGCCACCCCGGGTACCGGCATCAGGATGAAGTTTTCCTTTTGTCACAACCTTTATTTCCACAATAAAGTGGTCATTCAGGAGTACTGTGTTGGCATCCTCGGTCAGGAGTGACTCCCAGCATGGTAATGGAAGTTGTGTGTGGGAGGGTAGGTCTGGCATGAACCTTCCTGTTTCCCGTCCCTCCAAGAAACTGGGTGTCTCATTCCACTGCAGTCCAGTGGTTGTGGGATCATGAAGGTTAAGCCTCCAGCTTCAGGCAGTGCACCTCCATGTGACCTTCTTCAGCTTGTGGGCTGACCATGGCTACCCAGGTCCCGGCAGGATTGCTGAGGTGGGTGCCACGGTGGGGCATCATGGGAAAAAAACCTTGCTGGTCATTCCTTGGCCTCTGGGGAATTGGCTTTGAGCCATGACCTAACCTGTCCTGTACCCACTTCTGCAGTCCCCCAATCATCAGCCAGGGCCTGTGGCTCAATCCCCTGCAGTACTTCCTGAGGGAGGGAGGCAGTTAGGGAACAGAGAGGAGGCCAGGTTAGGCAGTCTTGGGCTTGGGACTGAGGGGCTTTTGATTATTGGAGTTGTGCCCCACATGGAGAACACAAGCCTCAGGGAAGAGACTGCAGTGAGCAATCCTAGGCCATCCATGGGCTGAAGGAGAAAGGGCCTTCAGGGAACTGTAACACTCGTGTTTCAGGATTAGGGAACCTTAAGTCACCTAAGAGGCATAAGTGTCTAAGGTCAGTGGGTGAGAAGCAAGGCTCAAGGGATAGCTAGCTCATTATTGAGGTTTAAGATACATTTTGATTGTTCTGCTCCTGCAAATTTTATGATCATTTCTGCAATATAGAGACATAGAATCCAGAAAAATTTTGAGTGACGTTCAACTTCTTTTAGAGTACTTACTTGTAAATTTTGATTTTTTCCCCTTGTGGTTCACTTCAATTTATTATTTGTACTTTATATGCAAGGTGATACATTTGTTTTTTTTAATTTGCCTCTTGTGGAACTTTTGTTTAAAGAACATTTTTTTTTTCTGTTAGACATGTGAGTTTGCCTGTGAGCTCTTTTTCTAGTACAGTTCTTTTTTTTCCGTTGTGTGTGTGTGTGTGTGTGTGTGTGTGTGTGTGTGTGTGTGTATTGAGACAGCATCTCACTCTGTCACCCAGGCTAGAGTGAAGTGGCATGATCTTGGCTGACCTCAACCTCTGCCTCCCAGCTTCAAGTGATTCCCCTGCCTCCCAGCTTCAAGTGATTCCCCTGCCTCAGCCTTCCCGAGGAAGTGTAATTACAGGCACATGCCACCATGTTCAGCTGATTTTTGCATTTTTACTCCAGATGGGGTTTGACCATGTTTGCCATGCTGGTCTCAGACTCCTGACCTCAAGTTATCTGCCTGCCTTGGCCTCTCAAAATGCTGGGCTTACAGGCACAAGCCATCATGCCTGGCCTCATTTGTTTGTTTATGCATTTTAACCCTTGTTGTATTTTCTTCATGAACACATACTTTAGAGTTATTGGAATAATATGCTTTATTTATTTACTCAGTACTTAAGTAGGATTTTAAAAGTAATATTTTCATTCACTAAATACAACCTTATGTACTATTGTCATTTTCTTTTTCATAAATTCTTCAAGAACTCTGACACTGGTTTTCCCCCACCTGAGGAGAATATTCAGATAGTTACAAAAAACTGTGTGAGTTAGTTGGTATGAAAATATAATTTGAAAGACAAAGTTCACAAATATAATTCCACATTTGGATTTCACATCATTTTGAAAATTCTTATGCTGATGAATAAAATCCTGCATTCACGTTCATGTTAAATAGGAGCTTTTGAATCATTTTCAGGAATGAAAACAATCCAAGGCCATGCATTAGTTCAGGAAGTAGGTAGAAAGCAGTTGTTATGAAGAAAAGCCATCTTTATTGAAGGTATATTTAGATAGATTTTGAAAGGCTAAGTCAAGATTTTCCTCGTTGATGCTCTGGTGTTTTATCATACTGTGAGAAGACTGTGGCATCAGTAGTTATAGTTACTAGGCTACCAAAGTCTCAGGGCTGCAGTAATTATTATTGAGGAAAGTGGCAGTGTGGTTGGCTGTTTAAGGAGACTAGAGGACTTAGGAGTTTCTACCCAAGGCGCAAGGGCCTGATTTATTGGGTGGCCTTCTTTTGCTGAATAGATAAGATCCAGGAGAAGTGTGGACTCACTGTAGTAGCTAGGGCTTTGAGACTGGTGAAGGCTATTTGTCTCCAACTGCCATTGCCAGATATTGGTCTGCACATAAATGCTTTTCGTAGGCTCACTGACTCCTGTAAATTCCAACATAGAATTTGGATTTAAATCCCTATTCCAAATTATTAATCATAGATTTAATAAGTAGATAATAAAAGAAGTATTCAGAAGGAAGGGAGACATCAGATAAATGCATAATAAACCATCCTGATCAAACACTTTCAAAACTATTACTACAAAAAATCACTGAAAATTAAATCTTAAAAAGTTATTTTAATTGGAGAAATAGAAAAAATGAGACTTGTTTTAAACTCTGATGTGTAAAGATACCATTATTAGAATAAGAGAATAATATAGAATGTCTAATTTATGTGTAGAGCAGCATACTAGCTATATAGTGTGGCTAGAGATTGAAAACCCATGTAAGAAAACTCAGAGATTAACAACAAAATTTTTTCAGAGACTTTGTTCTGTAATTAAAGAGTTTTAAAATGGTTTCCTACTGATCAATGATTCACTTATATTTCTCATTTAGGCATATGCAGTATACTCTTTTGTATAGGGACAAAGTTATGGTTCCTATCACTAGTAAGAAAAAAAAATTGACGGTGTACCACATTTGCATCAGAGTCTTTGTCCTGAGTAATGGAACTGTCTATGTCAGGGTACAGGTGGGCATAGCTGGAAGCTTTCATCACATGCTTCTAATATTTCTGGATTGTCATCAGTTCCTCCTAGAAAGACAAATGGACTATAACTATCTTTAAGAACATATGTTAAATTTAAACCCTGTGTTAAGATAAAACTATGATTTGTCTTATCACTTACGTCTCGTCATCACTTTAAACTTGTGTCTGTAAATTTTATACAGAAATTCAGTTCATTTTATCACCATTAACATTTTACATCACACATTTTTTCTATTTCATTATCTTTTTAGCACTTTTCTTTTCTTTTTTATGGTGGGTTTTCGTTCTGTCACCCAGACTGGAGTACAGTGGCCTGATCTCAGCTCACTGCAAACTCTGCCAACAGGGTTCAAGCAGTTCTCCTGCTTCCCCCTCTTGAGTAGCTGGGATTACAGGGATACACCACCACTCCTGGCTAATTTTGTATTTTTAATAGAGATGGTGTTTCCCCATGATGGTCAGACTGGTCTTGAACTCCTGACCTCAGGTGATCCACTGCCTCAGCCTCTCAAAATGCTGGGATTACAAGCATGAACCAACATGTCTAGCCTTTTTTTGTTTGTTTGTTTGAGACAAGTTCTTGGTTGGTCACCCAGGCTGGAGTGCATTGACACAGTCTTCACTCACTGCAGCCTTGACCTCCTGGACTCAAGCTATCATCCTGCCTCAGCCTCCCACGTAGCTAGGACTACATGTGTGCAACACCAACCAGGCTATGTTTTTGTTTACGTGTTTAATGATGAAGTCCTGCTATATTGCCCAAGCTGGTATCAAATTCCTGGACTCAGTGTCCTCTTAGTTTAAGTTCCCAAATTGCTGAAATTACATTGGTGAGTCAATGGAGACAGCCTTGTCACTTTTTAATAATTTTTTAAATTCCATTCTGCAAAATTAACAAGTCAATTTTCACATTTGAAATTCAAAATTCCAAGTCAACTTTGAGTAGATTTTCATAAAGAGGTAAAAATGAAACAAAACAATACAAAACCCCTCCTTTTCCTTTGTTCCAAAGTGAGCAAAAAGTTGGGAAGGAAATCGTCACTACTTTGCTTTACAAAACTAGACTGTACAGAGAAAGTTCCTCATATAACTTTTGTTACATCTAAAATCCTTATGCCTTGAACTGTAATATTAAAAATATGAACCTCATTTTTTTAGAACTACTACCCTAATAAGAAAAGTATCCGATGACCTGGTATAATGATTTGTGGCCCAGAGAGCCAGCATTCTGAGCTATTCAGGTTCTTCAGATAGCCCAAGAGTGATAAGAGCCGAAAGCGGGTCTGGACATCTTGGAGGAGTGCAATACCAGGTCATTTCTTGCTGCCCCATTCACCAACTGGAACCTCTCATGCAGTAGAGTGATAGACACCTTCACAACTCTCAGTGGTGCCCCAGGGTGCCTCAGGCCCAGTAACACAGCAGTATCTTCAGGATTCCTGAGTTCATAGGCAAAGATTTATTACAATACACTCATTAGAAAACCTGAACCTTAAACCTACATCAGGCTTTCCAGCATATTGTTTTAGTCGTGATAAACAAGGTCCGCAGATCATCTTCATTGAAATCAGAAATCTATGAATAAAGAGTCCACAGACAATGTGATTGCAGAGGAATTAACTAACAGAGGTACTAATAAGCCAAACACAGTGAGGCAATTTCTTTTAAGCCTAAAAAAAAAAAAAAAAAGGTATCTGTATAAGTGATATGGTCATGCATTACAGAAGTGTATTTGGACAGATAAACTTTCAGCAACGTAATTATGGGATAATGAATTATAGAGTATGGGAAGAGGCAGGCACAAACTTACATGTTCCTGACACGGTGGGCAGCTATGAGTACCCAAGAGCTGCCAAGTATGGAACCATTGCAGGTCTGTGCCACAGCTGATGATCATAGCCTTCCAAGGCATGGCATATCGCAGATAAATCTGATCTGCCAAAGCCTAGGGGAAAATTCACACAATTAATTTGAGTATAATTGCCCTATGTAGACCACGTTTTAAAAATTTTAGATCCCTCCTATTTCTGCTAACCAGGTCAGCATTGTTAAATACGACTAGCATACACAAATTACTACCTCTTTTCCATTTTTTAAATGTTTTTCTTTAAAAAAAAAGTTATCCTCCTGTTATGTTTCCAAGTTCATAGTTTCTTTATGTCCTAGCTTAAATTTATTTAGTCAAAGTGTTGGAAGTCATTCCAGCTTTCTCCCCATTGCAACATTTATATAGCTATGATTTTAGCTACTTAAAAGTTATCAAAGTTGATAGGCAACAAAAATGATTTGATTTGGAGATATTAGATAAATAAAGAAAAATTTGGAGATAGGGCACCTGTCTCTAAATTGGTGGGGGCTTATGTTCCTCAACATACAATCTTAGTGTGATATCAAAATGATAGTTTAAATAGAACGTTCAAGTTTGGGGTTAAGGAAAGAGCTCATATTTTAAAAAAATATTTGAGAGTTTCTCAGAAAACTGAGTTGAAGAAATGCTGGTTAATAAATGTATAGATATAAAAATGATGAAGATAAGCTTTCTCTAGAAGGGGTGAGGAAATATAGATGAAATTAGAAGCATAACTATGATCTTAAGTGTAGTTGTCTTTGAATTAGACTTTGTAGGATGTGAGCAAATAATTGTGACCTCCTTTGTGTTTTAATGTATTATTCACTGTAGCTATGACAATGTGTGTTAGCTATAAAATAGCTGTGGTTAATTGCACATTTATTACGTGACACCAAAAGAGATCCCTGAGTTTCTATGGAAATAAATGAATGTACAATAATGTGAAATAGCCATTGCTAATATTGTGATAGGTTTTCTGATAGCCAAGGGAAGGAGAAAACTGATAATCACAGTGTAGTACAGTCTAGTACACCAGCACATAAAACACATTATTTAGCAACTGCTATGCTGCTTCCAAACATCATAATATCTTTAACTTAAAATATACTCAATTTAAAATAATTCTATTACACATGTAAGATACTGTGTGGTAGAAAAGAAATTTGTTTGTGTTAGGAGAGTGTGTCTTAATGTTAGTCCTATTCATCTTCTGCCATAAGAACTTGATCAATCCATTCTACTTAACTAGTATGAGTAAGAAATTAAGATAACTCTAATAATCATGTTTTATGACCTATATTATACAGTAATCTATATCATACAGGGATACTGTGGAAATTGAATCATAGATCAAGTGTGAAATACCTTTGTAAACCACAAGAAAAATAATTTCTGTGATTTGGTAGATAAAAAACTCATATATTTTTCAGGAAGAGCTTTCTTTCCTCTCTGCTTCCCTCTCTTCTTTTCTAATTCCATTCTCTTCTTCCTTTATTTCCCCTACCAAGTTTTTGAGCCTTACTCTGAGGCTGTGGCAGAGAGAAGTGTGGCCAAATAGAAGCAGGGGTGGAGGTAAAAGCTGAAGCATTTGTAGAGGTAGAGACTGAATGGGACATAGAAGCAGAGGTAGTCATGGGCTCTTGCTTGTCCCAGGGAGCATGGCTAGACTGTGCCACTCCCTTGAACCAGGAAAGGAAAGGGTGCACTTGGCTGAAGACCTAGGGCTTTGTGCAATGGTCCTCAAAGTGACTCAAGATTCCCACTTGCACCCAAGTGTCCTTTTGCTGTAGATGGCATGCAAAAGGTGCTCCCAAGTCACCTTGCAAGAAACAAGAGACAAGATATCAAACAATATTTTAAAGGAGGGACAGAAGTAACCTTTGGTTTTCAAGATATTCCTCTTTCTCCCTGATATTTATACCCCATGAATTTGTCACCTGACAGTCAGCCTCCCCCATGGCTTTCTTGGCCTCCACCCAGAAAGTGAATTCATTCAGCTTGAGCCAAAATTGGGCACAAGTGCTGACTTGTAGGATGCTCAGGTGCCGTTTTTGCACAATTCCAGGACTTTCTGATAGAAAACAGAGAAGAGGTGTTTGTGTTTGTCTTCAAATTTTAGCCCACATTAGAGGGAGAAGTATGGTGAAGGGAAAGACAAATCTTTTATTATTCATGAGAGGATACTATTCTCTTCCTAAACATGCTTCTCTTTCATTCCAGTGTCTTCTTCTTTACTCACTCATTATAAGGGACCAACTAGGTAGACAACAGTCATATAGTTGTATATTTTCTCTTGTTCCAGGCTTTGCTCCAGGCATATAGGAAGGACCACGGATTGAAAATGTAGTGGTTGATTCAGGAAGATCAACCCAGGTCCTAGAGGTCCCTTGGGACCTAAATAGGGCATGGCATGCTCAAAGGTGACAATCTCAGCTTGGGCAGGATCCTGAAGGTCAATAAGCCCCACTCGGGCCACAGCCAGGGCTTCTGCATTTTTTCTCGGGAAAAAAATCAAGAAAAAAATCTTATTATTTCCACATTTCAGTGTGAAAAAACCCTGGATTTCACGTGAATCACATGAAGTCCAGGTAAGCACTCAGTTGCAAATAGTACTTTAGAAACTATTTGCAAGGATCATTTGAGACCAACTGGTCAACATGATGAGAATTTTTCCTTACCAACAACAAGAACAACAACAACAAAATTATCCAGATGCAGTAGCATGTGCCTGCAGTCCCAGGTACTTAGATGGCTGAGGTGGGAGCATCCCTTAATATTGGGAGTTTGAGGCTAATGTGAGTCACACCACTGCATTTTAGCATGGGCAATAGAGGGAGAGTCTGTTAGACTCTCCCTCTCTCTCTCTCTCTTTCTCTCCCTCTCTCTGTCTCCCCCGGCTTTCTCTCCCTGTCTCTTACACACTCACAAACACACACACACATAAATTAATAAATAGAAAAGAAACATATTCAGTTAACAATTTCAATGTTTTACTTGCTTTATAATGATATCTTAATCTTGAAATGAAATTGCTTACACTTACATAAAATTGGCACATCTAGCTGTGCTAATGATCCACTATTCATGTAGTATGGATCCAAGCACAAAAATGGGAGAAAGACAGTTGTGCAGAAACTACCTAAGGGAATTCACCAGTTTCTGCCTCCCAACAGTTGGGACAGATAGGGCTAATGCCAGGGCATAATCCGCACTCTGCAGAGGAATCCACACTCTGCAGAGGAATCCACACGTGGTATAGAGTGAGATTAGTGTTACTACCCTCCCTTTTCTAAAATCTAAATTTAGGCTTTTAGAAAAATGCTTGGAAATTCATTATTTTCAATTCTGAGAAAATACATAGAAATATGCATTATCCATCCTACAATTTCAGATATAGTACAGAGGTTATCTTCATACTTTCCCTTGAAACATTAAAGTATATATATATATATATAAATATATATATATACACACACACATATACTTTATACATATATATACATATATACACTATATATGTGTATCTATAGTGTATATATGTAGTATATTATTATTTATAGCCAAGATTTTATACTATTATCCAATAATGTGTGTATATATGTATATACCTCAAGTGAAAATAATAAAACATTTCTGAGAAGTAAGACTATCTTTAAAATACTGTTCTTAGAATAGAATTGTGTTCATAACACATAGCTCATAAATCCTGTTTGGCAAAAAGAAAAGATATTCTCTCAATATTTAGACATCTCTGCTGATTCATACAATAACCTAAATTTTGGTTTTGCAAAGGTCTGAGAACATAACCTCTGTTGTTACAAACTCTGGTTTTAAGATTCAACAAGAGTCTTCATACCAAGTATATTAACTCAAACATCTGACTAGACTGAAGGTGCCTGTGGTTTCATGGGAAATAACAGCTGTCCTGAAGAGCCAGAAAGCCTGGAAATTTTCTTTCTAAATCACAGCTAGTTGACACTCAACCAGGGAAACACTGAGTTTTGAATACCTAAGAGGTTGTTGTCCAGGCTTGGGTCCAGATTGAGATCCAGGCATCAGGAGAGGTTGTTTTGTTAAAAGTGCGGCTGGAGCAGCGTGCAAAGATGAAAAAGAATGAGAAAGAATTGACTCTTTAGTAAATGCTGAGGGAAATATATTCTGAGGAGGATTAGCAAAAGAGGCTATGGATAGCAGAATAGGAGAGGAGAAATACCTGAGCAATATGGGAAAATGAAGAATGAAGGGAACATACAAGAAGAAAAGACTGAACAAGAAGGGGACAGTGTACATACACATGGAAGAGAACAAGAATGAATAAAGAAAAAGAATTAAGAAAGAGAGATAAGAGACATACTTGGGACATGACGGCTTTCTTTTGTCTTGATAATTTTTAATTTCCTGCCGTAGTGCTGGTAAACAACTCTTCCAGGAAGCCAAATGCTTCTAAGCTGGCTTGGTTGGAAATAATTGATTTTACATTGGCTTTCTGTGGCAGTTATCTCAGTTGACACTATAAAACACCGATCTGGGGAGTAAACAGTTTTTACTGGCAAAAGGGGTACACGTTTAGACAAGCAGCCAAAATGACTCGTTAATAGTGTTTCTCCATTCGGCTTAATTTTAGGAGGAGAAAATGATGCAATTATATCAGCTTTATAATGGGTTCTGGGTCTTAGTATTTCTGTTTCAGGCTGGATCCAGATTCTTACTTTGCCAGCTTTAAGAACACCAAAGGATTCAGTAAGATGAGCTTGAGACTGACCAGTGTCTGCTTGGGTTACAGGCAGTATCCAAGATATGAGTGTTCTTCCTTTAAGCAAGGTCCATGGTTTGATTACTTGAGATAGAACCTTGGGCCAGAATCTTAGCAGAAAGGTTGCAGACTGGATAAAAGGGTGAACTATAGCAACTTCAGGCTGGATCCAGGGACTATTTGAGATTTCAAATAAACCCATGTCTGCCTTTATTCATTTGAATGTAAAACAAAGATCAGACTATATCTTGTTTCCTGCTTGATCCAAGGTCTCACTGCTTGGGTTTCAGGGTGGGTCAAGGTTCGATATGCAGCAGCTCTTTGCTGAGTCCAGGGCCAAAATATACCAACTTTGGTCTGGGACCAGGGAGAGAGAGGCTGACTTTCAGGATGAATCCGAGGTCTAACTGTATCACATTGAGTCTGTAAGCAAGATGTGACTATATCAATTTCAGTCATGTTTCATGGTTTTATTCCTTGGCTTATAGTTCAAATTTGGAATGCTTCAGTTTCAGGTTGGTTCCAGGATCTTATTGAATTCATTTGAGTCTGGAACAGTATCTTATCACTGTATTGGCTTCAGGGTGGGTGCAGGGATGAATTTCAGAGTAAGTCCATGTTCTGATTGTAGCAGGTACATGCAGAGTCCAAGGGTAATTTATGCTGAGTCCAAGGGTAATTTATGCTAAGTTGACTCTGGGTCCAGGAGTGGGTCATTTGTGATTCCACTTGGGTCCAGGGCCAAATTGTATCATTTTGTGTTGGGGACCAAAGTGCAAACACGTCTGCTTCAGGCCACGTCCTAATTGTTTGAGATTTAGGCTCAGTCCATTGTTCTATATTATCAGTTTAAGAATGGGCCCAGAGTCTGACTGTAATGGTTTCAGCATAGGTCCAAGGTTGCAGAACATCACCTTCAGACTGGGTCCAGGGTCTGACTGCATTCTTTACAGATTGGTTCCATGGGTGGATTATTTGCCATTCTGGCTGCATCCAGGTAGTAACTGTTTGAGAATGAGGTTGAGTATTCTTACATTGTTTTGAGTCTGAAACCAAGCACTCACAGTGTTAATGTCAGGCATGGCCAAACATTTCTGGCTTGCATTTCAGCCTGATACAACAGTGTATCAGACATGGACAAGGTCCAGGGTCTGACTGCTTGAAATTCACATGAGTCAAAGGTCTGATTATATTAGTTTTAGATTGAGTCCAGGGGTGGATTGTGCCTGCTTCAGTCCAGATCCATAGTTTACTGTATCATCTTCAGAAACGGACCATGATCTCACTGAACCTACTTCAGATTGGGTACATGTGTAGAAGACATCAGTTTCTGATTAGATCCATGTTTTCAATGTAGTAGTGTTATGTTTGGCCCGGGATTCTAGTTTATTGGATACAAATGCAGTAAATGTGCTCAGTGTTTGAAATTCTGGCTCAGCCCAAGGTTTCATTTTTTTCCGATCCAGTTTTAAATGAAAGTCTGCTAAGCAGAGCTTCAGGCTGGGGCCATTGTTCTGCTGCTTGCAGCACAGGCACTATCCAGGATATAAGTGTTTCAAATTCAGACAATGTCCGTTCATTGTTATTTTCAATTTCATGATGTGTCCATAAAATAGGTGCTTGATTTTCTTCATGAATCACAGGTCGTGAGTATCAGGTTGAGTTGGTAATGAAACTCTATTTTAGCTTCAGGCATTTTCCAGAGTTTCTTAGCTTCAGTTTTACGCATTGTCCAACATGTGCCCCTTTCAGTCTCTGTATAAGAATTTGCATCTGGAAAATCATGATGAGTCCACTTCGAGAGTGTGCAAGCTGCAGCCTTTGTCCATGTGTTCATTACTGGAGACCTAGACTGGGTCCGTGGAGTAATTGATTCTGACACAGGTAGTGTCCAGGTTTTTCCTGCTGAAGGGGTAACTGGGTACATGGTAACATTGTGGAAACTACAGCCCATGCCCCTGGATTTTCTGCTGAGGATTCATCATGGTTCCACAATATAAAAAGATCAGATACAGTCTGTGTCCAGGTAATTCCAACTGGAGACTGCAGCATGCAGTCACAGTATAATTGTGTCACATACTGCCTGTGGAGGGAATGACTGCAGAAGAATCGACCTGGGTCCACAGTGCTAGTATATCAGATACAAAATGTGTCCAGTGTTTTGTTCCTAGAAGCAAAGCTTTGGTCCAATATCAGAGGAAATTCAGCCAGATATCAGGAAAAATTCACCCCCAATATTTCACGTAGGTTCTTATCTATTTTCCCTAAGCATTGGCTGGTTTGAGAAATAAAGGGAAATAGTACAAAAGAGAGAAATTTTAAAGCTGGGCATCCGCGGGAGACATCACATGTCAGTAGGTTCCGTGATGCCCCCCCGAGCCGTAAAACCAGCAAGTTTTTATTAGTGATTTTCAAAGGAGAGGGAGTGTAGGAATATGGTGTGGGTCACAGAGATCACATGCTTTACAATGTAATAGAATATCACAAGGCAAATAGAGGCAGGGCAAGATCACAGGACCACAGGACTCGGGTGATATTAAAATTGCTAATGAAGCTTTGGGCATGCATTGTCATTGATAACATCTTATCAGGAGACAGTGTTTGAGAGCAGACAACCAGTCTGACCAAAAATTTATTAGGTGAGAATTTCCTTGTCCTAATAAGCCTGGGAGCGCTATGGGAGTCTGGGGCTTATTTCATCCCTACAGCTGGACCATAGAAGACGACCACACCGAAAGGGGCCATTTTAGAGTCATACCGTCAGGTACACATTCTCTTTCTCAGGGATGTTCCTTGCTGAGAAAAAGAATTCAGCGATATTTCTCCCATTTGTTTTTCAAAGAAGAGAAATATGGCTCTGTTCTGCCTGGCTCACCAGTGGTCAGAGTTTAAGGTTATCTCTCTTCTTCCCTGAAAATTGCTGTTATCCTGTTCTTTTTTCAAGGTGCCCAGATTTCATATTGTTCAAACACACATGCTCTACAAACAATTTGTGCAGTTAACGTAAACATCACAGGGTCCTGAGGGGATATACATCTTCCTCAGCTTAAGAAAATGATGGGATTAAGAGATTAAAGTAAAGACAGGCATAGGAAATCACAAGGGTATTGACTGGGGAAGTGATAAGTGTCCATGAAATCTTCACAATTTATGTTCAGAGATTGCAGTAAAGACAGGTGTAAGAAATTATAAAAGTATTAATTTGGGGATCTAATAAATGTCCATGAAATCTTCACAATTTATGCTTTTCTGCCGTGGCTTCAGCTGGTCCCTCCGTTAGGGGTCCCTGACTTCCCACAACAGTCCAAGGTGTGACTATGGAAGCTATTGCTTCTATTCACAGATTGACTGCTAGAGATACAGGCTGGGTCCACTGTGCTAATATATTAGATATAGGCAGTATCCAGGTATTTACTGGTGAAGATTCAATTTGGATCAGTCCTATGTATGTGTCAGATGCAGGCTGTATCCATGTAATTAATGCTGCAGATTCAGATTGGGACCATAATCTGGTTGTATTAAATGAAGATTGTGGCCAGGTCTTCACTGTTGAAGATACAGCCTGTCCCAAACTTGTTACTGTATGAGCAAAAGTCTCTGTCCAAGGATTTATTGCTGGAAATTCAGCCTAGATCCAGGGTATAACTTTGGAAGCAGCAGCCTCTGTCCAGGTATTTACTGGTAGACATTCAGTTTGAACCCGTGCTTTCAGTGTAGCATGAAAAGTTTGTGAAAAGAAGATTAATGGGCCGGGCGCGGTGGCTCATGCACGTAATCCCAGCCCTTTGGGAGGCCAAGGCGGGCGGATCACGAGGTCAGGAGATCGAGACCATCCTAGCTAACACAGTGAAACCCCGTCTCTACTAGAAACAGAAAAAATTAGCCACGCGTGGTGGCGGGCGCCTGTAGTCCCAGCTACTCGGCAGGCTGAGGCAGGAGAATGGCGTGAACCTGGGAGGCGGAGCTTGCAGTGAGTAGAGATCATGCCACTGCACTCCAGCCTGGGCAACAGAGCAAGACTCCGTCTCACAAAAAAAAAAAAAAAAAAAAAAAAAAAAAGATTAATGATGGAGTTACAGGCTGTGTACACAGTGTGAGTGTATCAGCAGCAGGCTTTGTCCAGGGATTTACTGCCAAAGATTCAGTCTGGGTCCATGGTATGGCTATATCTGTTTCCACCTGTAACAGAGGACTTGGGGCTGGAGATTCAGACTCTGTTCAGATCTTTACAAGTGGAGGCTTAGATTGTATCATGAGATTTCCTGCTGGAAATTCAGCCTGATTCCAAGTGATACTGATGGATATTTTGTTTGGGTCCATAGTTTGACTGTGCCAGGCAGAGGTTGTAACCAGAAACTGATCACTGGTAATTTTATCTGTGTCTATATTATGACTGTATCAGTTAGATCCTCTCTCCTGGCAATTATTACTAGAGATACAGCCATGTACTGCAGTGTGACTCTACCAGTTACAGCCACTGTTAAGGGATTTATTGCTGGCAACAGATCCTGGGCCTATGATGTGACTATTTCAGTTGTAGACTACCTCCGTGGATTTACTGCTACACAAACATCCTTAGCCAATGATGTCACTCTATCAAGTAGAGTGTATGTGCAGGGATTGTTGATTTTAGCGTGAGCCTGGGTCCACAGTATGAGAATTTCTGTCTCAAGCTTTGCTGAGGGATTTACTCCTACAGATTTAACTTGGTTCAGTGGCATAACTGTAGCAGGTGTGGGATGTGTCCCCTCATTTACTTTTGGAGATTCAACCTCAGTACACCATGTGAACATATTCATTTCATATTGTTTCCAGAGATTTATGGCAGGTGATTTGACTTGGTTCCACAATTTGATTGTATAAGCTATTGCCTGTGTAAAATGCTTTAGTGCTGAAGACTTAGCCTAGGTGTATGGTATGAGTGTATCAGATATGGATTGGATCCAAGACTTTACTGTTAAAAATTCAAACTGAGTCCACAGTTTGTGTGTATCAGCTACAGGTTCTGTCCAGTAAACTACTGCTGGAGATTCAGCTTGAGGCCATGGTGTGTCTCTGTCATACATGGACTGTGTCCAAAGATTTACTGCTGGAGATTCAGACTGTGCCTATAGTGTGACAGTAGCAACCCAAGGCAGTATCCATGGATATCCTGAGGTTAATTCAGCCCCTTTCCATAGTGTGATGGTATTGGCTATGGATGTTCTCCAGGTATTTACTGATGGACATTCAACCTGGGTCCAAGGTACGATTATGGAAGGTGTAGGCTGTGTCCATGGAATTACTGCTGGAGATACTTCCTTGGCCCATGGTGTGACTGTGGAAGTTACAGTCTCTGTGTATGGATTTACTGTTGGAGACTCAGCTTGTGTCCACAGGATAAGGTTATGAGATTCAGGTAGTGTACACTGACTTACTGCTGAAGAGTCACCTTGGGCACATGGTTTGATTGTATAAGATACATACTGTGTTCATGGATTTATTGCTGGAAACATATCCTGTTATCTATGGTATAGTAATATCAACAACAGACTTTGTCCAGGGATTTATTGCTGGAAATTCAGGCTTGGTCCACAGCTTGCCTGTATCAGCTATTGCCCGTGTCCATGAATTTAGTGCTGAAGAATCATTCAGGATCCCCTGTGTCATTGTACAAGTTTCAGACTATATCCAGGCATTTCCTTCTACTTAAATTCACCCTGGTTCCAGGGTAGGATCAGGTCAGCTGTACCCTCTCTCCAGGTATTCATTGCTGGCATTTTACCCAGAATCCATGGTTGAGTCCAAAGATACTGGTGGACTTTGAGCCTGGGTCCATGGTAGAAATATATCATGAGCCCAGGGACTTACTCCTAGAATTTCAGCCAGAATCCATGTTGTGAGTAAATCTGTTTCAGACTATGTCCAATGATTTAATAACAGTGATTCAGCCTGGATACACATTGTGACCATATCACATATAGGAGAATATATCCATGAATTCATCACTAGTGATTCAGCATGGGTCCCTAGTGTGATTATATCAGTTCCCAACTATTTCCAGGAATGTGTTGCTGGAGACTCAACCTGGGTTCATAGTGTTATTGTTTCAGTATCAAACTCTATCCAATAGTTTCCTACTGACAAATAAGCCAAGGTCTACCATGAGACTGGGTTAAATTCAGATGGAGCCAGGTATTTACTGCTAAATATTCAGGCTGCATTTTTGTCCACAGATTTATTGGTGGCATTTCATGAAGGATCCATGGTATGACAGTTTCAGCTACAGTTTTTGCTCAGGGATTCATAGTTAGAATTCTATCCTGGCTCTATGTTGTGACTGTCTTCGCTATAGGCTCTGTCAAGGGAAATAAGTCTGGAAATTCTTCTTGGTTCCAAGGTGTGACTTTACCAGACACAGAATGTGTCCAGAGATTCACTGCTGCAGATTTGGTAACAGTCCACAGTATGATTGGATAGTACTCTGAACAGGCTGAAGTGACAAGATCATAGGTTATTGCAACATCAAACTCTCTGGCTCAAACAATTCTTTCACCTCAGCCTCTCAAGTAGCTAGGGCTATAGGCACACTCCAAAACACTCAGCTAACTTTTTTTTTTATTTGATTTATTTTTTCTAGAGACAGCATCTCACTATGTTCACCAGGCTTGTCTGGAACTCCTGGCCTCAAGTGAGGCCCTGCCTCAGTTTCCCAAAATACTGAGATAACCGGCATGAGCCACTGTGGCTTCAAAGACTTTTTATATAAGTTCCCTGTTTCTCATTTTTTAAAAAATCACTGAAAATGCTTCTGGTTTATTTATTTGTGATTAAGGAAAATGCATGTCTTTATGCACATTTATAGAACTGTTAATGTGTTTCTACAACTGCCCCCCCGCCCCCACCCAAAAATGCTAACTTTGCCTTTATAAGTACCCAGCAGTCTTCTTGTGGCTGACTCTAGATACATAAATTATTATTTCTAGTCATGTGACTATGTTGATGGTGGCAGAAGGAGGGATCTAGAAGCTTAACTGACAACGTCTCGATATTGCTGCCAAAGCTACTGTGATCTGAAGGAATAGAGATGAGAAGGATATGAGATATGCATTACTCCATCAGGCAATTGATAGCATGTTTTTCCTAAGAGATTTTATAGCATAGCTTTCAATCATTAAAAAATATCCCTGAGATAGTTCAAATTCTCCTTTCTTTCCATCGTATCTCATATGTACTTACTTTATAGACTCTAGGATTGTGGCAAATCACCTTACAACAAGTAACAGAATACAGAACAATTTCAAGGCCTGATATTGTGACTTTACTTCTATTTTTACCAATGTGAAGTTGAGTAATATGGATTCAATTGTTTATGTTTTTTAATAAACTTGATTTTATTTTTTGATTAATTTTATTTTTACTGTCCACCTCTGAATTATATTAATGATATAGAGAACTTGACTCTTGTGGCTTACTCTGATATTGGTATATACCCAGCAGTGAGATTGCTGGATCATCATATAGTAGCTCAATTTTCAGTTTTTTGGAAAAATAAAAGATATGGAAGGAACCTAAGTGTCCATCAGCAGATAAAGGGATAAAGAAAATGTGGTACATATACACAATGGAGTATTATTCAGCCATACAAAAAGAATGAGATCCAATGATTTCCAACAGCGTGATGGAACTGAGATCATTATGTTAAGTGAAATAAGCCAGGCACAGAAAGATAAACATTGCATGTTCTCACTTATCTGTGAGATCTAGAATAAAAATAATTGAACTTATGGACATAGAGAGTAGAAGGATGGGTACCAGAGACTGGGAAGTGTAGTGGGGGCCTGGTAGGGAGGTGGGGATAGTTAACAGTTTTAAAAAAACATAGAAACAATGATTGTGACCTACAATGTGATAGCATACCAAGATGACTGTAGTAATAATAACTTAATTATACATTTTAAAATAATTAATGAATGTAATTGTATTGTTTGTAATTCAAGTGATGAATTTTGAGGGGATGGATAGCCCATTCTTCATGATTGGCTTATTCCAGATTGTATGCCTGCACCAAAACATCTCATGTACCCCATAAATTATACACCTACTATGTCCCCACAAAAAGAATTAATTTAAAAATAATATTATGAAGAGAATATACCAAGAGGGAAATAAGCCCTATCTTCCAAATCATAATTTTTCTTTTACAAGGTTTGTTTTATTTATGTTTTTATGTCTCTATCATTCTCTCTGCTACACACACACACACACAAACACACCTTCACACACGCACACATACACAAGATGATAATCTGGCCAAACGTAAGTTTGGAGATATTGACTTACAGTTTACCATCCAGATTGTCAGGTCTGAAAGTGATTAGAAAATCAAGTATCAATCATCCAATATTTGGAAAAAATTTGTAAGCACATATCATGGAAGTTGTTGATAATATGTCCTTTAAGTACTATAGATTTTAATGCTGTTTTTAATGTTGGTTAACTGGGAATTTTTATGATCTTGCTATTTTATGAAAACAGTTAAATCAGAGACAAATTATAATGTATTGCTGCACTAATTTAGACGGTGTCATGAATACCATACATATGTATTTATGGATATACAGACATAGATCCTTTTTTTACAAACTTCTCTGAATTTACAAACTTCATATAATTATGAATTATGGCATTTATTTTTGATGTTCTTTTAGTCCAAGTGAGAAAATTATCTTTTTTAAAATCACCAGTTGTGGTAAGTAAATACACTGTAGCCCAGACGTAGTCCCAGCACATTGCTAATGTCTAGGCAAATTATTCCCTGAAGTTAATAATTAGTAGAAGTAGCTTTAGACTTTTACTAGGATAAATGCAACTTTGATTTTATGATGAGATTTATATTTAATGTTGAAGACTTGTTTGATCAATGAGACTGGGGAGTCTATTGGGAAAAATAAACAAGACCTTCAGGGAGAGCTGCAAGGCTGAAGATCTAGATCAGCATAATTCAGGAATCCAGATGAGCCTCAAGCCCTAAGTTGGATGGTATTGCTCCAAAACTTTTATCACTGCTTTCATATCCATTTCTGGACTAGCATTTTCAATGCATGGAAAAAAATTAGGTGGATGTATTTATAAATTATTCAGGACAGTATCCTACTTAAGCACAATACTGTATGCGTGCATTTGAGTGTCATGTAAGGATTAATATTTTGATTTACTGTAAAACAGTAAATTACTGAACTCCTAGAGGACCATCCTAAATAATATAAAGAAGACATGGTCACTATCTATTGTTCACCTAATAAGTACCTGACACTATGCTAGGAACTAGGAAGTGGGTAGTGGGAATTAATGAGTCTGTCTGTCAATTGTTTTTATATATTTTATATATATATGTGTGTGTGTGTATGTGTATAATTTCTATTTTAATTACTGAGCATCTGCTATGTGTCAAGCACTGTAATGGACACAACAGACTCAGTAGTATGCAAAACTAACACACACTTTGACCCCACGGAGTTTGCAATGTAACAAGGAAAGTATACGTGAAACTGAATGTTACAAAGAAGAATGCCAGAAGAGCAGGACAGCTTTCATGAAGAAAGAATTATTTCCGATGCTTATGAACTTCACCTACATTTTCAATCTTGTAAATATAAACATGCTGTTCTTTATACAAAATCCCACTGTGGACTCACAAGCACAGATAGGGTACACGCAGGGATTGTTTTCCCACAGCTGAGATAAACTGACATTGAATATCAGCCACTCTCAGCTAATCTCTTAAATAGACACGCATGCTTAAGGAATGCATGGACTAAATTAGCCTATGACACAGGGTGAAGACAATTTAACCCCAAATTAAATCAGCAACTTGTTCCCTCTTGGTTCACTTTAATTGTGCTAATTACCAAAAACCCGAGTATGTGGTCAAGCTGGGTACAGAAGGTGTTAGACAACTTCCATGTATTTTTATTTACTTTTCAAGTCTCTAAACCTGAAGAGCAAAAAAGGCAGGTGCTGTTAATACCATTTTATGGATGAGGACACCAGGACTCATAGTTAATAGCCCACCCAAGATCAAAAATTCATAATAAGAGCTATTTCCAAACTTCAAAGCACAAATCTTTTGGCTATGAACTCTTGTCTCTTTGCTGAATCAGATTACATACTATCCATATACTTTGTGTCATTACATAAAAGAAAACTGCTCAGTTATATGCACTTTAAGCCTTCTAGGTATATTCTATCAAAAAAACACAAGACCAATTCAGAAATAAAAATTGCATTAAAATTTATAAATTTGAGATATTTACTTGGTAGTATTCATGACTCAGAAAGTAGTAATGTAATGCATGCTTATCACATATATTATTCACTATAAAATAATAAAATAGTGCATTCCTAGGTAAAATTCGAGCAAACTCCATCTCAAAAAAAAAATATACTCCCAGGTCTACAGAGAAAATGCCAGTTTAAATTCAATTCTGCTTGCTCCCATAGAATAAAATAACCCTGTGCCTTTAAATTACAAAAACAAGAACCTTTCTGTTATGTAAATTTATGTCCCAAATGAGTGTAGTAGATAGTGCATATACCACCACTGATATCTGTGGCTAGGTAACTGGAAATATGTAACCTGCAAATATCTATAATATTAATATTTATAATATCAAATACCTATAATACAGAAAGCCAAACAAGAAGTATAGGTTGACAAAAAAAAAAAAAGAATAAACAGGCCACATGCATGACTGCAGCTCAATAAAGCATGCTGCTGTCATTTTGTGGTAGATTATAGTTTTACTGTAATTAAGTACCAAGAAACTCTAGAAGATGTAGGGTGCATTCATGCATGAGTGCATACACATGTATTTTTGTTTTCTCATTTTTATTGATAATAACAGTAATAATCATTGCAGAAAATTCAGAAACTGAGTTTATAAAACTCTAAAAATTGTACAACCATTCAGAAGTAAATGCTACTGCCTTTTTCCCACATTTCCTTGCAGATCACCAATTATATATCAGATTGTTTTATGTATTTATAATGATTATTTCCTCACTGCCATCTATTCTTTAGAAAGTACTTGGATCACTCTACTATAATTCATTTAACTATTCCCTTTTTAAAGGAGGTTATGAATTTGCCTGGCTATTTTTCTTTTAAATTTTACAAATTCGATAGTTTGAAATAATAACTCAATGATTTATTTACATTGCATTTATTTGATTACCAGTGAGAGTGAACAAGCGTCTCAATGTTAATTGATTATTTTCATCCCTTTATTAGTTGGTTTTTTGAGCATGTTCTTTATTTTATTGAGAACAGTATCTTCTTTCTCTAAAAACCACAACAACTACAGAAATTCAAAAGCACATTACTGAGGAAATGTATTCATATTTGGCAAATAAAATAACATGATCGTCTCATGACAACCCTTCCAATGTGATACCTTAGAAATAGTTTTTTTTTTTCCTAAGTTGTCTTAAATAAAAAATGTTGCCTTTCCAAACCTAGCTTCAGGGGTAAAATAATAATAAAAATTCATTTGAATCCAAAATATGCAAGAACCATTGTGTCCAGCTCCTGTGGGTAGACAACGTAAGCTACTGAAATCTGTCTGATGCATAAAACGGGTTCTTTTTCCTCCTTAATGATTCATTCTGCTGGATTGTCATACTCATATTAACAGTTAAATATTTCTAAGTCATCCAGACAGGACTTATGAATCAGAATGTGATCTTCATACCAGTGATTCATTTAATAAAATTATTTATGACACTACAGAATTGATATTTTGAAAAAGTATGAAAAAATCTCTTACACAGCACAAATAAAAAAAATCTTTAAATGATATGAAATACTCTATTTTACCATTATTACTTCTAATAATAACACCAAAATTTGCATTTATCTTATTTGACTTTCACAGCAATCCACAGACCTAGAAAGTAGAGGCATTTTCATACTATTTTTATAAAGAAAGAAAGCAATGCGCAAAAGACATTGAGTAAAAACCCAAGGTCACATGGTTAATTAGTAACAATGAAGAGACTGCAAATTTACCCTTCTGTTTCTAAATCCTTTACTCCCATTTTCTTAACACTACTGACCCACCTTCTACACAATTATAGCATCATTGTCAGAGTTCTAGGTTTCTGTTAATACCCTATTTGGTCTACAGGTGATGTTCAACTACACCTCTCTGTTTACAACCAATCTGTGAAAGGGCAAGACAGGAGGTTTCGAGTGAAAGCTTCTTAAGGAAATGTAGAGGATGTACTGTCCTTTCAAATAATATCTGCTCAGGATAAGTCTCTGGGTTAGCCTGATCTATTTTGTACTGTCATTCATCTGTAGCATTATTCATACCGTTCTCTGAGCCTGGAAGCCTGGAAGCCTGGAATGAATGCTTTAGTTCATTCTTTCTCTCTCCCTTCTTGCTTCTCTCTCTCTCTCTCTCCCCTCTGTCTCTCTTGTCAGTCTCTACCCACCCCATTCTCCAAGGCCTACCTCATATGCCATCAATCTTTCTCATTATCTTCCACAAATTGAATATGATAATTCTTGCCTCTGAACAAACACTACTAAGTAAACTTACCTTTTATTTTAAACCTATACAAGTTGTCTTACTCCCTTGTCTGACTCTACTATAATTCATTTAACTATTCCCTTTTTAAAAGAGGTTATGAATTTGCCTGGCTATTCATAGTCCTGTTTTAAATGATTTATGGTTGTGCCTCACATGTGAAAGTGTTCAATATCATTAAGAAAAATCAGGTACAGATACACATCTGAGGAGGTATTGGCATAGACAATTGATATAGGCATATGAGCCTCTAAAATGGGTTAATGTCACAGAACCAGAACTACCTATAAGTATTAAAGTACAACCTACTTTCCTAATTGTAGCATGTAGCTGAGAACAACCTCCAAAGACGTGAATAATTTGCACTGGGGCCCTTCAGAACCTGATTACGCTTCCAAAATGCATCCAGCTTTGACTTTAATGACAACTTCAATTATTATTTCTCTAAATTCAGTGATGGCAAGGTGTGTGATTGCCTCCTTCTAATTGCTTTCTTCTAACAGCTTTCTGTCTGTTTGAATAGGTCCCACAGCATAAGTTATGCATATTTCAGCAATAGAAGCAAAAAACACTTGTGCCCAAATGACATTCGCGACTGACTTCACAATCTGCTCCAGGATTTACTCTAGGTGTTGCATCCCTAACATAGATCTTCCATACTGAACAGCTTCAATCTCTTCCAGTACATAGTACTGGAGTTTTAAATAACTGCTTGAAAGTCAACTGTGGTATGATCAAGACCCTAAGCAAGAAATTACGTGTAAAGAAAAGATTTCTTCTCCTTCCTAGGCTTGTTAATTCATCAGCAAATGTGAGGAATTATAAAATAGGAAGGGTTTCCAAGTCTTACTGTGCAGAATCACCTGGGAAGTTTTCATTTTTATAAAAAACACAGTTTTTTTGTCCTCATCCCGGTTCCATAGAATGAAAATGTCCAGGGATCATTCTAATATTTCTAGTCCATAGATCCCTGTTGAGATACAATAGATTAAATGGTCTCTAAGGTCTCAGGCATCACTAGAATTGTATAATCCATGAATATTTATGAAATCCTAATGATAATAAGAAAATGCTTTTTCATCCATCTAGACCCATCAGGCAAGGAATGTTCAACTGAGTATCAGGAGACTTGGAATAAATTGTGGCTTTTTCTTGACTTTGTAATCTCAGAAAAGTCCTTTCCTCTTAGGTCTTCAGTTTTCTCATGTATAAAATAAAATAATTGGATCAAAGCATAATCTAATCTGTGATGCCTTGTGAGTTGTGCCTGCAGAAGTTCAAATAAGATAGATGAGGATAAGGCTAACACAAAGACTTGTGCCACTAGGGGAAAGGCTGTTGACTATCTCACACGGGTATATTCATTATCATGATGCCAAGGCCTGAGATCTACTCTGCAGCCTTTTTGACTCAGTGATCTAAGTTATCAGCACTCAGAGAGTGGGTAGATTCACATTGTGCTGGCTCACAAGACTGATCAGAAATACAAATAATTAGTTTGCAGTGAAAAACAGGACTATGATAATAACTAGGCACTGTAGATGAGGCATCTTTTTTTCTATGGACTTTCTCTATGTAAAAGATACAGCATGGAAAGCTACCTGTAATGAAAATGCCAGGAACTTATTTATAATGAAAAAAACATAACTGAAAGAGAAATAGGCAATAAATAACTTTGGTGAGAGCAGTCTCTTTTTGAAAGTAAGATCTACCTAGAAAGACCCAAAAGTATTCTTTTGGTGAGCCTAGAGCCATAGCAAAGGGAGTTAGAGGAATTAGCAAAAAAATGTGAGTACATCTCTTACTGTTTTGATTTCAACTCCCTTTACCCTTTCCCAAATTAGCTCAGAAACTTCCACAAACCTAGACTTGCAGGAAGTATTCAATAAGGATCTGCCTTTCAGAAGCTGAAAAAGACAAATAGGGCAGCAATGAGGTAGGGTGAAGTAGTAATGAGAAATAAGTTTAAGGACAAATCATATAGAACTCCAAATTCCATAACAATGAGTATAAACAGAATTTGTAGGCATGACAAGCTATAGAACATCAAATTTCAGTTAAGTGGCATGTTTGACATACAACTGAACTGGAGTCAATTGGTGATATCTTGAAAAGTTAGAATGAATATGGAACTCTATCCAATATATGGCTAGTGGTTAGAGCATTCAAGTGTGTTCATGTGACATTCAGTCAAAATCTAGTAGCAACATATAGTATTTTAAAAGGAATAGATGTTGGGAGCAAGTATAATTCAAAGAGAGATCTCAATTTCAAGTTAAGTAAAATATTAATGTACATGTTAACTTAGTGAACTCCCACTGGACAGAAAATGGCATAATTTGAGCAATAATAACTTCAATGGTCAAAAACACATCACACGTATAAAAATAAATAAATTGAGAGTGATAAAAACTTATTAGATACCATTGGAAGTTACTAAGGTATCAACCCATTTTTCTGAAAACAGATGAAGTGGAAAACTTAAGCATTCAGCTTCCCTTTCCAGATGAAGTGCATTTTAAGATAAGCTAATTACTGAGGAGAGAAAGTTGTCCTTTGTTGAACTGATGGATTCAAAAGGAATGATAGAATGAGAAAATCTCCATTTTATATCCCCTAAAGGCATAATGTACCTTGACAACAATAATCACTTAATTCTAAAAACCTTAGTTGAATTGTTAGTGAGAAATTTGGTGATGGAAGGGTCAGGTTGACATCATCTGAACCCACAATAACAGTTTCCATTACTGGAAAAAGGACAATCAGACATTATGTGCCTCCAAGGTAATGTAATGAAAAGTACACACCACCGCTCACTAAATATTCTTGCCTAAAATTGGACCAAAATACAATTAAGGCTCTAGAGCTACACACAATTTTATGGGAAATACCAGAAAAAGAGGAATATATTAAATGAGGTCATGAGGAACCAATCTGTGATATTCAGAATATGGGATGGTCTATAGGATAAATGGTCTGGTTTCTCTCTCAATCAGTTGCATGATCTGAGGGAAAGTTGTGTATAGATGATATTAGATGGTGTTAAAGAATTTAATTTTCTTAGGATAATAAGTTAATGTTATTAAGTATGATAATGACATGGTGATATGTAACATCTATTTAAAATATTATTGTCAGAGATGTGCATTTAAGTATTTTCTGGTAAAATAACATAATGCTGTAATATTTTATAAACCCTTCTCAAATAAAATTAAAAGAGTAATTGGATGATAGAAGGCTCAAAATCCCAAAATAGTGATGGTTGTTGACTACATGATGGATACATCATAACTAATTACTGTTCTCTTTACTTTTGTGTGGATTCAAAAATTTGCATAATAAAATGTTTTTTAAAATTACTGAATATGAATTGATCAGATTAGAGAAGAACAGGTGGACAACACCTTTCCAAGAGTTACTACAGAGTAGCAAATCAGGGATGCCCCTTCTAAAAATCGTAATGCCATGCAGAACTTCCTCTAACATAGCACTTATCACTCTATATAATGCTTACCTACTCAAATGCCAGTTTCCCTATATTATGTGTTGCTTATTCTTTAGTTTTTGCTATAGATTGATTCTTTATCTATTTCCATGTTGTACTATTTTCCATGAATCTGGCCTGCTTGGGCTTCTTTACCCTCTGGCTTCCAACTAGATTTGGCCAAAGGAAAATACTGTCAAGATATCTGAGGGTGGAAGGAGAGAATGAAGTACTAATTCCTTTGTTTCCTTCTCTTATAGGCTGCAATTTGTCTGGGCTGATTTGTCTATCTGTTAATAGCTCCCGTGGTCAAAACTTTCACACAGATACAACTTTCACTGCATGCTCCAGGAAGTATTTCCTCCCCTTGCCTCTTTAGGCCTAGGAGTAGTAGTAACTTTTGAGTATGCCATCTGTTTTTTGCTAAGACCCTGACTGATAACGACTATAAGATTCATTAAAGCTTACAAATTGTCTCACTGTCTTTTGTTCATTGTGATACCTACAATATATGACTGCCTGCCATCTAGGAGACAAAAAATAAATATTAGTTAAAAGAAAAGAAAAATAGAAGGATATGAATAAAATCCCACATTAATTTACAATTAAAAAAAGTAACTGAGAAATAGAAAAATACATGCTTATTGTTTTCTTTTAAAAATAGTCCATTCATTAGTCAGTTTCATGGTAAAATTGAAAAAGTTAGCCATTGTATTTAAAATGTCATGACAAAGATAAAAAGACATGTTATAAAAATCAAAAACAGTGTTCTCAAATTATCATTATTTTCAAGTCATGTATTTTTACTCTGATAAAATCCTACTAAAACAATGTCACCTCTTCCAAATAAATAAATAAGTGCAATGAAAGTCTGTTTTATAAATTAACAAAATTATTCTAAAGTTCTCATGGGAGAATAAATACATGAAATTAGATAAATTTCAAAACAGTAAGTGGTGGGGAATTAGCTTCACTAAAATATATATATATATAATTAAAACAAGATATTTATTAGAAGAATTCTCTTCCTGATAATGGTGAACTAATGATTTGTAATTAACCACTCTAAGAACAGGTAGAAAACTTGTACTATGGTAAATAAATGCCACATATATATATATATATATATATATATTTTTCAATGTATGATTGCTCTATCAGAATATCTAAGAACAACTAGAAAACTTACACTATATATATGCTAAATAATAGCTTACATATACATATATAATATTTATATATGTTATATATATATATAATATTTTCAACTTACAATAGGTTTATCTGAATGTAACCCAATCATAAATCAAGGAGCATATTAAGTGTCACATCTGCAGCAACATAAAGTAAAAAAACAAAATTGTAAGCCAAGACCATTATAAGCCAGGAAACACTTGTATTTTAGGCAAGTATAAAGCAAATGATGAGTAATCACAAATATATAATTAATTACACTAAATGTAAATACAATAAATATTTCAACTAAAAACTAAGGTCATCAGACAGGATAAAAGGAACAAAGAAAATTATAACTAAGTGGTGCTAATAAAAGTTATATTTTAAACATATGGCTAGAGAAACTTTTAAAGTAAAAGTTTGTGAAAAATATATTACTGAAATAGTAACCAACAGCAAGTTAGTGTAGCTATATAAAAAGAAAATAGACTTTAGGAAAATTAATTACCATACACTAATTCTAAATGCATATGCATCTAATGACATATTCTTAAAATATAAAGAGCAAACATGACCAAATTAAAGAACATATAGACAAATACAGAATTATAAATAAATTTTTAAACACATCTCAGTAACTGATGTAACTATCAGGAAAGATTCTTCTTGATGTAATCGACATGTGTAGAACACTGTGCCCAACAATGTCAGGATAAATATTATTTTAAAGGGAACAAGGAGCATTTTCCAAAACTGTACACATGCTGTTCCATAGATCAACTTTCAATGAATTTTCAAGAAATGAAAGTCATATAAAACACTCTCTGCCCAGAGTGATACAAAGCAGTAAATAAGTAAATACTCAAATGTGTGAGCTTTAAGTAATGGACTTTAAAATTACCCATTATTTAAAGGAGAAATCATGATAGAATTTAGAATGTATTTTGAACTGAATAATATTAAAGATACTATACATCAAAACATAAGACAATATTAAAACTATGCTTACAGGAAAATTTAAGCCATATATGTGCATATCAGGCATAAGCATCCATCACAAGAAGTTATTAAAGGAACAGCAAATTAAACACAAAGGACGGTCTCAAGTAAGAACAAAATGCTACTAAAACTTAGCTTCTTTTTGCACTTGAATTAACAAGTAAGATCCAAAATGTTTATAAAGAGGCTATAGTTACTGTCCAGGCCAAAGATAGCTTCAGATAATTGACATCAGATATCAACTTTCAGTCCTCACTAAAGATCACCATTTATGGCCTGTATAAACAACCACCTACCTACCCGTCACCACCACTTCACCACCTCTAACCAAAGACTGGAGCAGCTAAAAGAAAAAGAGTCAACAGTGTCATTGGCCTTGTGAGTAATGTGGAATTTATGCTTAGATGTTTTACTTTCACTACTTCAGCATTTGGGGAGGGCGGTTACTTTCTCTTTTCCTGGTAGTTAGACAAGGGGAGGCTACAAGAAAGTTAATCATAAAGATTGGCAGTGTCTACTCAAAGGAAAGACTGCCACTTCTCTCCTCAGATGAAAATTTGCAGAACTGACAAAACTTCAGTGCCATCTGCTGCTACCAAACAAGTGAGATGAATGTTCTAAGAAGATTCTTTCTAACTATTATATATACATAATAGTTGTACATATTTATGGAATACATGTGATATTTGATACAGGCATACAATGTGTAATGATCAAATCACAGTAATTGGGGTATCCATTACCTTAAGTATTTATTATATCTTTGTGTTAGGAACATTCCAGTTCCACTCTTTTAGTTATTTTCAAATATACAATAAATTACTGTGGGTTTCTTCGTTGAGACAAGGTCTCACTATGTTGTCCAAGGTAAAGTGTAGTGGTGCAATCTTGGCTCACTGCAGCCTCCACCTCCAAGTCTCAAGTTATCCTCCCACCTTGGCTTTCTGAGTAGGTGGGACTAAAAGTGCATGCCACAATGCCTGGCTAATTTTTTTGTATTCTTTATAGAGACAGGGTTATGCCTTTTTGCCCAGGCTGGTCTCGAACTCTGAGCTCAAGTGATCCACTTACCTTGGCCTCCCAAAGTGCTGGGATTACATGTGTGAGCCACCATTCCTGGCCTAAATTATTGTTAACTCTCTTCACTCCGTTGTGCTACCAAACACTACATCTGATTCCTTCTATCTAACTGTATGCTTGTACCCATTAGCCATCCCTTCTTCATTACTCCTCCTCCTACCATTCCCAGCATCTGATAATTATCACTCTACTCTCTATCTCCATGAGATCAATGTTTTCCTCTCCAATATGTGAGTAAGAACATGCAATATTTGTCTTCTTGTGCCTTCCTTATTTCACTTAACAAAATGTCTCCTAGTTCCACCCATGTTGTTGAAAATGACAGAATTTTCTTTTTCTGCCTGAATAATATTCAATTTTGTGTTTTTACCATATTTTCTTTACCCATTCAACCATTTGTGGGCACTTTGGTTAATCCCATATCTTGGATTTGTGTGAATAGTGCTGCAACAAATATGAGAGTGAAGATACACTTTTTAATTGTGACAAGGTCTCACTGTGTTTTCCAGGCTAAAGTGCAGTGGTACAATCTTGGCTCATTGTAGCCTCTACCTCCAAGGCTCAAGTTATCCTCCCACCTCAGCTTCAAGAGTAGATGGGACTACAGATGCACACCATGATGCCCGGCTAATTTTTTGTGCTTTTTCTAGAGAGAGCATTTTGTGGTGTTGCCTAAGCTGGTCTCAAGCTCCTGGACTCAATATACTGAATTCTTTTATTTTGGATATGTACCAACCAGTGGGATATCTGGACCACATCATAGTTGTATGATTAGTTCTTTTGAGGAATCCTCATATTCTCCATAGAGTCTCAACTATTTTCCATTCTGTAAGGAGATTCTTGACAGAACTTGACATGTATGTGAACATGAAAACTAGTGTCTACATTTCTGAAAATTTCCAAAGCTTAAGAAATTGGTAGAATAGTACCCAATACAAGGCAGGCAAGAAAGAACTGCAGGGTAATAGGACAATAAATTTTCAGGGGAGGAGGGGTGTGGAGTGATAAGATAGCATCAGACAGGTCTTTCATAGTTCTAATAGCTACAGGTGAAGGAGCAAAAAGGATAGATATGGAACAGGTTCCATTGGGTGACCCAAGCAAACACCAATTTATGAGATGCGCTACCTAGAGCAAGAGTTGATGGGTACACTGCTGACAATATGCTTTCACAGGGGTCCAAAGGAAACGTGGGTCTTTCTCTCTCTCTATCTCTCTCTCTCTCCCTCTCTCTCTTTCTCTCTCTCTCTCATGGTTTCAGGTTCATGGACCTGAAATAAGGCTGATGAACATCCAAAGAAAGTACACATATTAACTGTGAGAAAACAGTAACACTAGAATAGGCCACCAGTAGATGAAAACAGACTAAAGAGGAGCAAGAACAAAGATGCTTTCTGTCCACCTAGAGTGAACCCTGGTGCACTGGTCTCTCCTTGTGCTTTTCCCCCTGGAAAAGTCAGACTCAGGAAACAGGGAGAGAACATATCCCTGGTCCTACCTAAACGTGGTATGAACAGTGAGGTAAAAGAGCAGACTACTCTTTCCTCTTTCCTCTGGGTATATGTGACCTCAAACTAAAGATATGAGAAAGAGAGAAGTTGAAATTAGATTTGAATTGAGTTAGAGATTGAATTGCAAACTCTGGGATTTAAAGTAAAGAAAGTGGTGGAATTTACCCTAGATAGCATTTACGGATGTCAGCCAAAAGTTAAAAGCAGTGATTTTTTAAAAAGCAAAACCATTTCATCTTCTCTCCATTAGGCTGGCACTTCTTAATAAATTTATTATGTTTATTATATTCAGTGAAAAGAAAACTCACTGCATATAAACACACCTACAAGGTTGTAGTAAACCTCTGATATGTATAAATAAATATATATATCTACACCTGTGTCTGTATATGAATTCCGGGGTAAGGCAGTCATGTGCATGTCATCTTTCTTTTTCTTGTTTTTTTTTTTTTTTTTTTTTTGACATGGAGTCTCACTCTGTCACCGAGGCTGGAGTGCAATGGTGCTATCTCAGCTCACTGCAACCTCTGCCTCCTAGGTTCAGGCAATTCTCCTGTCTCAGCCTCCCAAGTAGCTGGGACTACAGGGGCCTCCCACCTGCCTGGTTAATTTTTGTATTTTTAGTAGAGATGGGGTTGTTGGTCAGGCTGGTCTCGAACTCCTGACCTCAGGTGATCCACCTTCCTCGGCTTCCCAAAGTGCTGTGATTACAGGCATGAGCCACTGCACCTAGCCACATGTGCAGTCTTTCTATCTCCTTTTTGACACATACAAATGGACCTTGGTCCAGGAGCACTTTCTTATGAAGAGATAAAGAATCCCCACAGCCTGTCCTACACTTGTCACCTTGCTTGGGGGTATTTTTCTGTTTTAGACTCAATGTTCACTCCTTTGGACTGGCCAACCCCAGTGGGGAGAAGGTAAAGTCCTTCTGCTGTGACACAAGAGGGGTGTGTGGAGGCCAATTGCCTGTGTCAGCGGCCAAGAGGGACCCACTGGCCATGGCGGAATGGCACCCACCACTGAAGCTGATCTTTCTTTGTTTCTTCTCTATGCACCAGTGCTTGACTGCCTTGTGTTTTCCTCAGTGACTCCAATACCAAGAGGAAGTGGGTAGGAGTGCTCAGACTTTCACTCTTGATAATAAGCAGCAGATGCAACTTGTTCAACATGAAAATAATAATCAGTAGACAAACCATCTGCATAAATACAAACTAAGAATAAAGTGACACTACTGTTTGGGAAACACTCTGTGGTGATACCTACTGTTTTCAATGCTTATTTAATTATCACTACAACCTTGTGTTGTAGGTACTACTCTTTAGCAATGAAAGCAGAGGTTCCAGTTGGTCAAGTGATTTATTTGAAGACTCATACCTTGTGTGTAGTAAAAGCCAGATATGAATTCAATTTATTCTCACCCCAAAGCACATGCAATAAATCATTTGAAAATGGAATATATCTTTTCAGTTTTGAGTAACCTGGCTAGAAACCACATGGCCACATCTGAGTTTGGTTCATCCTCAATCCATTTTCCCTTAACAAGGAAGAGGTAATATAGTTGTCTTTTCCAAAGTGGAATGTATGTTTCTGGAAAAAGAGACAGGGTCTGCACAATGCAGTTCCTGTTTCCTCTAGATCAAATGTTGGCCCCCCTGTGACCTATGTGTTAAACTCTGCCTACTCTCTCTTTGTGTATGCTTTGTGAGACAAGAATAAATTTTTACATATTTCAATGGTTAAAAAAGTCAAAAATGAATAGTATTGTGATGTGAAAAGTACAGAATATTCATATGTCATTGTTTATAAATCAAGTTTTGTGGGAACACAGTCACACTAATTCTTTTACATATTGTCTATGGCTGCTTTTGTGTTGCATCAGTACAGCTGGCTAGCTGAGCAAAAGACCCTAAGGCCTGTCAGGCATATCTGGCCCTTTACAGAAGGAGATTGTCAACCTCACCCTTAACAGTACTTGATAATAGTTGCTTTAAAAGAGGATGGGTAAGAGGTTCTGCCATCAAATATTTTATTTTTCACTTATAGTTTTTCCATATTTATGGACATTGTAAAGTATCAGAAAAGTCCTGCAATGTTAAGAACTTATTTTGTCATGAAAAACCTTTCTTTTCTTTTTTTGTTGTCTTTCTTTTTTTTTCCCCAACACTTACATTTCTTAGCTCCCCATAAAATAAAATCTGAAAAACACCATTTTGAAAAGGCTGCAGTAGCTCATCACTGGCATATCCTTTTCCTTTCACTCTTTTGTTTTCCCCTTCATAAGTCACTGTAGATCTTTCTCCTACTGTTATGGTATTACATAAAATGGGACAATTATCTCACAACTTATTTGCATTGGTTTAGTGTGTAGGCTTTATAATTTTTTTAAACTAAGAAAATAAATAATGAAATAACATACCAGTTACTGAGGCTTAACTGGCTACTGAGTTTGGATAAATTTTATTAGAAGATAATCAGCTATGTATTTCTCACATGTCACAATGAGGAAACTACAATGAAAGGTTAGAATTACAAATGTTAATATTTTACTGAATTATTACTTGTCAAATTCAGAAGTTGATGCAACCTGATTTTACTGTGTAAGTGGTGTTTATTTTTATGAACTATGTATGGATTGGTTCTGTACAAACTCTGATGGAGAGAGTAAAAAATTATGGTAATTTTCTTTTGTGTATGACCTTAGGGAATCTAAATTTATGAAGTCACTAGTAGAAATTAAATTAACATATGAACATTTTATTTTAATAATACCAGGGAACTACCTAATGGAAATGTGTTGTAGAAATTAATTTAACTACCTCCTTATTTCAACCGCTTTTGAAGGAAAGAACTCTGAGGTCTTCTGAGACCAGTAGGGGTGTCTCACAAGGGGGTCATCTGGGACAGTCACATTAGAAGCCTTCCAAATTAGATGGTAACCTCATGGAAGACAAGTTTCATGCTTTATATAACCTTGAAGCTCCTTCATTGCTTAGCACAGCAGAAAACAGAAGGCAAGTACTCAATCATTTGAGTATTTAAAAAATTTCAGATTTTCTTTTTATGCTAACTTCAAATGAATATTACCATAACACATTAGTTTTAAGAAAAATGACTTGCTACAAACTTTTAGAATTCTGGGCCATATAAATGTGTGACTGGTTAGTGCTGCCTAGTCATACATTCTCTATGCATATTCCTTAATATTGTTATATTATTTTATGAAATAAAGGCTGGTGATTTCTTAACAGGTTTCTTTTCCATTAAACATCTTCTGTCTTACACATATGGGTATATATCTTTCTTCTTTTGAAAATAAAAACAAAATAATGTACAGATAAAAACAGCTATTGTATTTGGCTTAGTTGGAAGGCCTTTATTTGTTCTTACTATATTTTTAGAAATTTGTATAGGAGATATGCCTCATGGCATATAATGATGTATACGCATTAATCTATAAATGGTACATTGTCTCATACACATTACAATGTTGTAGAGGTTATTGGATCATTTTCCAAATTTTTCCATACATGTTGTTCTAAATGAATAAAGACAAGAATGAATAAATTAATAACTGAATATTATCTCAGTTGAGAATTTGATTTTCAGTAAGTCTCTAGTCAATGTTATTTTAGAGGTCTTAGGAGGAAAATTAATGAAGATATTGTAACTGTACTCTTCCTTTTCAGAGCATTTTGATAATCATTTGTATGAGGAAAGTCAGACATTTATTATGCTATATATGGAACATTCCTTTTTTAATTTCTCTACATAAGGGAAAGATCATTATTGGCTCAAAATTATGGAACACGAGGGAATGGTAGATATTGGCTTAATGACAGAGCAATATTCATCTACAAAAACCACTTGTCACATCCTGGGTTAAGCTATCTAGAAAAAGGCAATCCCAGCAACACTGTTAATTAATACTATACAGAGACCAGTGCAAGTATGGATTGGGTATATTAAAATAGGCTTAATAACATCTAACTTACTCATAACTTTCAGTTATCTATTGGCTACAGGATGCGGAAGTTCAATCAGAAGCACAGAATTGTTAGCACAAATTACTTCAAGGAGAAGAGTGAAAAGAGTTGGCATTCCTCAACCCAATTTATGGTAGAAAACTTGTGTTAACACTAGAACCCTCTGACACCCACACTCAGCTGTGTCTCACTCAGATTCTATGTCAAGCTTGTGGGTGTGTTTTCATTTGATTTTGGAGAAAAGGAGTTACATGAATGATCTGTGTTGGAGTGGTGTAGCATGGAATTTCTCAGCATTTTAAAAGAGCATTTAAGTATTTTTAAAAGTTGAAGAAGAATTTGACTGTAGATGAGCAGTATCAATGCCTCTGGGGGTTAAGAAAAAGACAAGCAAATACGTGGACATCTGATATTAAGATATTTAGGTCATGACATGTAGGTCTGTGTAGACTGGCTATAAATAATAAGGGAGTTAATGCACCACCCCTGGGCTCAAAGTGACTATTTCACCTTGGGCAATTCACCTGTACTTTTTGAGCCTCAAATTGCACATCTCGAAAATGAAAGCTGGAAAGAAGGTTGTTATGAAGATTAAATTAGATAATGTACATAATGGGCTTACAAAAGTTAATGATGCCTTGTCAGAAATCATCAGCAAAATGTACGATTATCACTATTATTATTATTACTATTATTATGATCATCATCATCATCATTTAGAGGTATACTATGAGAAAAATGGTTTGGAGCCAAATTGTAACTGACTCTGAAATCATTGATAAAGAATGTGCCTTCTATTCTATACAATAAGGAGCTTTTGTCTGTTTTGAGAAGTGAAGCAAGAAAAAATTTTAAAAAAGGTGAAATAAAATTATATACTCTCACTGAAGAAATGCTCAGCAAGGAAATAAAAAAAAAAGTCTGTTCTTTAAGGCAATGAACATAGACCTGTCTCCAATTAGAAACTCAATTTAAATATTAATAGCTCATATCTTGGCTGTGTCTCTCAAGTTCCATTTCTTTGTTTCTCAGTTACAGTCTCTGTTAATACCATTGTTTGCAAAATGCCAGTGAAATATCATTTTTGTACATCCATAGTGGTTTCTCTGAGGTATGCAAATAGAAATATGATAAAAGAAAAACTCTGATGATTGACAGTCAAATTCAAAATCAAGACTCTATAACGACTTCAAGAGACCTCGAGAAATGTATTCTTGTTTCACTGAGGCCATCATAAATACCATATTTGATCACAATTGTATTTGCTTAATGAGGTTTACTTGATTTAATAAAGTATTCATTCTAGCAGAGAAAAACTTGTTAAATGCCATAAATACTCAGAGCTTGGTTCTCTCTTGAAGAATTTTTTGTTTCCAGACCTATCACAAACACAATAAGATCATTTGTTAATCTCTTCAAGTTTGTGAGTGTGTGTGTGTTTTTAAGAATCACTGTTAAAATCCTCAGTAAAATACTGGTGAACCAAATCCAGCAGCAGATCAAAAAGCTTATCCACCGTGATCAAGAGGGCTTCATCCCTGGGATGCAAGGCTGGTTCAACATATGCAGATCAATAAACATAATCCAACACATAAACAGAACCAAAGACAAAAACGACATGATTATCCCAATAGATAGATGCAGAAAAGGCCTTTGACAAAATTCAACAGCACTTCATGCCAGAAACTCTCAATAAATTAGGCATTGATGGAACGTATCTCAAAATAACAAGAGCTGACTATGACAAACCCCCAGCCAATATCATACTGAGTGGGCAAAAACTGAAAGCATTCCCTTTGAAAACTGGCACAAGACAGGGATGCCCTCTCTCACCACTCCTATTCAACATAGTGTTGGAAGTTCAGGCCAGGGCAATCAGGCAGGAGAAAGATATAAAGCATATTCAGTTAGGAAAAGAGGAAGTCAAATTTTCCCTGTTTGCAGATGACATGATTGTATATCTAGAAGACCTCAGGGTCTAAGCCCAAAATCTCCTTAAGCTGATAAGCAAATTCAGCAAAATCTCAGGATACAAAATCAATCTGCAAAAATCACAAGCATTCTTATACACAAATAACAGACAAATAGAAAGCCAAATCATGAGTGAACTCCCGTTCACAATTGCTTCAAAGAGAATAAAATACCTAGGAATCCAACTTACAAGGGATGTGAAGGACCTGTTCAAGGAGAACTACAAACCACTGCTCAGTGAAATAAAAGAGGACACAAACAAATGGAATAACATTCCATGCTCATGTATAGGAAGAATCAATATCGTGAAAATGGCCATACTGCCCAAGGTAATTTATAGATTCAATGCCATCGCCCTAAAGCTACCAATGACTTTCTTCACAGAATTGGAAAAAACTACTTTAAAGTTCATATGGAGCCAAAAAAGAGTCTGCATTGCCAAGTCCATCTTAAACCAAAAGAGCAAAGCTGGAGGCATCACATTACCTGACTTCAAACTATGATTCAAGGCTACAGTAACCAAAACAGCATGGTACTGGCACCAAAACAGAGATATAGACCAATGGAACAGAACAGAGCCCTCAGAAATAATACCACACATCTACAACTATCTGATCTTTGACAAACCTGACAAAAACAAGAAATTGGGAAAGGATTCCCTATTTAACAAATGGTGTTGGGAAAACTGGTTAGCCATATGTAGAAAGCTGAAACTGGATCCCTTCCTTTCAACTTCTACAAAAATTAATTCAAAATGAACTAAAGACTTACATGTTAGACCTAAAACCATAAAAAAACCAGAAGAAAACCTAGACAATACCATTCAGGACATAGGCATGGGCAAGGACTTCATGTCTAAAACACGAAAAGCAATGAAACAAAAGCCAAAATTGACAAATGGGATCTAATTAAAGGAAAGAGCTTCTGTGCAGCAAAAGAAACTACCATCAGAGTGAATGGGCAACCTACAGAATGGGAGAAAATTTTTGCAACCAACTCATCTGACAAACAGCTAATATCCAGAATCTACAAGGAACTTAAACAAATTTAGAAGAAAAAAACAAACAACTCCATCAACTAGTAGGCAAAGGATATGAACAGACGCTTCTGAAAAGAAGACATTTATGCAGCCAACAGACACATGAGAAAATGCTCATCATCACTGACCATCAGAGAAATGCAAATCAAAACCACAGTGAGATACCATCTCATACCAGTTAGAATGGCGATCGTTAGAAAGTCAGGAAACAGCAGGTGCTGGAGAGGATGTGGAGAAATAGGAACAGTTTTACATTGTTGGTGGGACTGTAAACTAGTTCAACCATTGTGGATGACAGTGTGGTGATTCCTCAGGGATCTAGAACTAGAAATACCATTTGACCCAGCCATCCAATTACTGGGTATATTCCCAAAGGATTATAAATCATGCTGTTATAAATACAGATGCACACATATGTTTATTGTGGCACAATTCACAATAGCAAAGACATGGAACCAACCCAAATGCCCAACAATGATAGACTGGATTAAGAAAATGTGGCACATATACACCATGGAATACTATGCAGCCATAAAAAAGGTTGAGTTCATGTCCTTTGTAGGGACATGGATGAAACTGGAAACCATCATTCTCAGCAAACTATTGCAAGGACAAAAAACCAAACATCACATGTTCTCACTCACAGGTGGGAAGCGAATGATGAGAACACATGGACACAGGAAAGGGGACATCACACACAGGGACCTATTGTGGGGTTGGGGGAGGGATAGCATTAGGAGATATATCTAATGTAAATGATGAGTTAATGGGTTCAGCACATCAACATGGCACATGCATACATATGTAACAAACCTGCACGTTGTGCATATGTACCCTAGAACTTAAAGTATAATAATAAAAAAGGAATAAAAAAAATCACTTTTGAAATGGGAAATTACAAAGAAAGTTAACAGATTTCATTTATAGCAGGACAAGCCACAGACAGAACTCCTCAGACACAGGATTAAAGAAGGAAGAGGTTTGTATTCAGCCGGGAGCATCAGCAGACTCATGTCTTAAGAGCTGAGCTCCCCAAAAAAGAAATTCCTGTCCTTTTAAGGGCTTACAACTCTAAGAGGTCCATGTGAAAGGGTCATCATAGATCAAGTAAGCATGAGGAACATGACTGGAGGCTACATACATGAGCTGACAGAACAAAAAGTTTTACAGTGATTTCTCATACAATGTCTGGAATTTACAGATAACACCAGTAGTTTTGGTCAGGGGTTATTATTATTATTATTATTATTATTATTATTATTATTATTTTAACCACCAGGGCCAGGTGTTGGTGCCAAGTTCATCTAGCTATTTATCTTACTTCTGTTTCTTTCCAACTTTTTGGTTTCTCCCTTTTCTCCTGCCTTATAAACTAGACAAAAGGGGAGGTGGGGGAGAAGCTGGGAAGGACAACAGGAGAAGTGGTGGTCTCATTCCGTATTTCCCCCGTTTGAGAATATTCACTTTCTTAGTGGGAGTTCTCACTTTCATCCTCACTTTCTGAGTCTCTTCATGAGATAAAGCGATAGTGATTCATATAATACACATGTGCTGAAATTTTCTGATGAACCAAAGTAGCAACAAAACCTGTATCATTTGAAAAAGCAAGGGTAATACATAAGGGAGCAGCAAGCAAGTTCCTATTACTAACAATACACCTATAATGAGGGTTTTAAATCCTCCTATAGCTGGAAACTATTTTCCAAATAAAGACCCAGGATCGAGCTCATGCCAAATCTGTACAGGCACATGTGCCAACTTTGTCATGTCCTTGACTATGTTTTCAGCTACCTGTCCTTGATCATCTGTTTGTAGGCAGCAATTGATTGAGTTAAATTTTCCACAGACTCCTCCTTCAGCTGCCAGCAAGTAGTCCAAGGCCAGTCTATTCTGATAGATAGCATTCCTCATTTGGGTTTCCTGCTGAGCTAAAACAGTCAAAGCTCTGCCAGTTTCATTAGCACTTATTTTTAAGATGGCCTGAAACCATACGATATGATTGAGCATGTATATGGGTGTTCGGTATCCCAGTGAGCCATCTTGTGCCCATGTGGCAGGCCCATAATACTGTATGATCCTTTCAGGGGGCCACTCATTATCTTTCTAGTTTCTATAACTATGCCTCTCTTTTCTCTGGAGGCGTAGACAGGGAAACCTAGGAGCTCACCCATTTTTATGGGTAATAAGTAAAATTATCGCTTAATAGTGCCAATAGCACAACTGCCTGCCTGTTTATTAGGTAACCGAATGTAGGCTCTGTGCCCACATATCCAGTATAGTCCAGCGGGAGCTGTCCAGTGCTGATGAGATTCTGGATGAACCCAGGCAGTTTTAAATTCAGAAAATTTACTAAATGGGTTCTTTTCAGTGTGATTTAGTCCCCACCAAGTAATTGTCTTTGTTGTGCTGTTGTACAACTTCTGTCCTATACAATTAAGCTTTCCCACAGGGATGATAAAGTCTTTTCCTTCTCTGGCTATACAGTATTGTCCAATAATTGAGGTTTTTAGGACTCGGAAGTTGCTAGCTTTGGCCTTCTGAACTGGAATTATATCAGGAGCTGGATCAGTGGGTACCAACTCTCAGGCTTCCCAAGGCCATTGGTCTCTGATAGTGGTTCCCCCATACACATAACAAGAAGTAACATTAAGGGAATGAGCTACATTTTCTGCTAATTGGAGAAACAATTTTTTTGTCTTTTTTGGAAGTTCTGGTTCTGGCAGATTCAGCTCCTCATGAAAGCTTTGAAACACTGATTTTGTAGAGCGCTTGTGCACCTCCCCTCAAACAAAAATGGCAACTTGGGGGTTTAACCCTGTCCCATTGATCCCTAGGGTTACACATTCTCCCTTTTTCCAATGGGGATCTAGAGTATTGGTAATTATTAGTTCTAATGTGTTACAGTGACTGGCGGAGCAGGAGGTGTTGGCTTCCCCCTTCTGAAGATGAACTGGGTCCTTTTTGTCCTTTTTCCAACTAGCCCAAATAACACATGGACAAAAGGCACAATTTTCACAAACCCCTGACTTGTGATAAACATACTTATTTTCTACTCTGTAACTCCTTTCTCAGTTAAGAGAACGACATCCTGTTTCTACCTTTTTACTATTAATGACTGCACAAGCATCAAATCTTAAATGTACCTCTTTGGGGATTCCTTTTTATTCTGTTCTAGTTATTATTCTACTTGTATCACTTAGGAAAAGGCCAGTTCCTCATCTTATTTCAGAAACAGTGGTTGCAGGGGGCTCAGGTGGGTTTTACCACACATCAGGTTGGACATTTCCCAGGCTACATACCTTTTACTGAGTGGCATTATACAAACAAGTTTCTTTTAATGTTCCCATACATTCATAATCACTATAGAACAGAAAGATTGTTTTAATTTGCTCTCCTACCTCAGCGACCCGATGAATACACTGGGAACAGTCCCCAGTTTAACTAATGTCAGTTGAAGCCTTTACTGTATAAGTCCAAAATTTAAGAAAAATGAATCCCACGATGAGATTCCTCATGCTTTGGCTGTGCATGGACCAGCCGGCTTCCGGGTGTGACTGGAGCAGAGCTTGTGGTCCTCTTCAGGGTCACTTTGCAAGGGTTGTCCAGGCATAGTCTTGCCTCCTAGGTTTCAGGCGCTGCAGGTTTTACATGGCTCTGGTGGATCCAGGCTGGGATTCCCCCTACCTTCACAGTGGTGGGAGAGGTCAGAAGGACAGTCTGGGGTCTTTCCACTGTGGGCACAAAGAGGCTATGTTCCAGTCCTTGATCCACACTCAATCACCTGGGGAGAAAAGGTGAACTGGGGAGAATAAGCTAACAGGGCACCTCTCATTTGCCCAGGCTGAGATTGTTTGTGTAATTTTTCCTAAAACCTGTACCTGTCGCTGTAACTCAATTTCACCTAACTCTTGGGGAGTGCCTGGAAGTCCCCACAATATGGTAGGGGGCCTATGATATAACATTTAATAAGGGGAACATCCTGTTCTTTTAGAAGGGATACATCTTATTTTAAATAATACCATAGGGAGAGCCTGCATTCATTTTAATCCTGTTTCCTGACATACTTTCCCTAAACTATGTTTGATACTCCAATTCATTTGCTCCACCATTCTGGAACTCTGAGGCCTGTAAGTGGCATGTAGTTTCCTTGTGATCCCCAATACTTTTGCTATCTTCTGTGCCAAGTCAGTCAGAAATGATGGCCCAATATCTGAGCCGATCCGTAAGGGTAGTCCAAATCTAGGAATAAGATCTCGAAGAAGCACATGAGTTACTTCACGAGCTTTCTCAATTGGCATTGGATAAGCCTCTACCCACCCAGAGTAGGTACACAGAAAAACTAGTAAATACTTATTACCTCTACACTTTGGCATCTCTGTGAAGTCCACCTGGAGATCTTCAAAGGGGGCTGCTCCATAAGCTTGTATGCTGGGTGGAACAGCTGGACCTTGCCTCGCATTATGCTGTTGTCAGGTAACGCACTGCTGTGTCACTGTTTTGGTGAGGGCTGACAAATGTGAGATGTAGAAACACTGGCCTAACAACTTTTCAAGTCACTCCTTACCTAGATGGGTGGTTTCATGAACAGCCAGTACAACTGCAGCTCCTAGCATCTGTGGCACAGCTACTCTCCCATCTGGTAACCGAACCCATCCTTCCTTTATCACCTGTCCTCCCTCTGCCTGGAGAAAGTCTTTTTCTTCTTTAGAATAAGTAGGTACAAGACCAGGTGCTTGAGGGAGCAGGGGGGGCTGTGATTGAGGCCTGGAAGAGGGCAGATGCTGCTTTTTGAGCCTCTAAGTCAGTGCAGGAATTCCCCAAGCCCACCAAGGTGGAAGCTCGCTGATGTCCTCTGCAATGCATAACTGCCACCTTGTGGGGTTTCCATATTGCTTCTATTAATTGCAAGATTTCTTGTTGATATTTTATGTCCTTTCCCCCAGAGTTCTATAGGCCCTTTTCTTTATATAATGCTCCATGCAGTTGAAGATTTAAAAAGGCATACCGAGAGTCAGTGTAAATGTTTACAGTCTTACCTTCACAGAGTTCTAAGGCCCAAATTAAGGCAATGAGTTCAGCTTTCTGGGCTGAAGTGCCCTGGGGCAAAGATCTGGCTTCAACAACAGTGCTGAGGGTTACCACTGCATACCCTGCACATCTCTCTCCTTGCGGGCTGATGAAGCTGCCCCCATCCACGTATATTTCCCAGTCTACTGATGCCTAAGGCTAGTCCTGGAGGTCAGGTCTGCTAGAATAAACTGAGTCCAACACTTCTACACAGTCATGTTCCACGGGGCTCTCTGATACCGGGAGCAAGGTGGCAGAGTTCAGGGTGTTACACAGTTCAATGGATATATGGGGATTTTCATAGAACAAATTTTGGTACTTGGTGAGTCTAGCATTGGTTAGCCAATGATGTCCTTTAGTATTCATTAAAGTCACCACAGCATAGGGGGCCTTTATGTTCAGGTTCCACCCAAAGTCATCTTATCCACTCTTGTACTAGCAGGGCAGTTTCTACCAAGGCCCTCAAACACAGGCATCATCCTTTAGAAACCCCATCTAGTTGTTTAGAGAGGTAGGCCCCTGGCCTCAGCCAGGCCGCCACAGTTTGGGTTAAAACTCCAACTGCCATCTTTTCTCTCTCTGACACATAAGATGTAAATGTCAGATCTGGTAGCCCCAGGTCTGGGGCTGACATAAGTGTTTCCTGTAACTCATGAAAGGCTTACTGTTGTTGGGATCCCCATTTGTAATGTCTAACCTTGTTTTCACTCTAACTCACTATTTTTAAATTTTCCTTTTTTGTCTCTGTAATTACCTAGCCTTGTTTCCAATGTAAATAGACTCTCTCTAAGCTGGGAACGCTGGATGAACTCCATTTGGCCCTGTGACTTACAAGACAGTAAGCGCTCCTTACCCAACCCCCTTCCTCAAGGAGTTAACTTGTGTAAGCAGATCCTCAGCATTTCAAAGGAACCCAAATAACTGATAAGGTACTGGAACAAACAATGTATGAAGTTCCCAGGATTTTGATCAAAGAGATAACAACATAAAGCCTTGAGTCTGTGTCCAGCATAGCATCCATATCTAACTCTAATGAAGGATTTAGAGCCCTGCACCTGGTTCCCTTTCCTTTTTTTGTAACCAGTTGTCTTTTAAATTGTTTATCTCTCTGTAACCATTTTTTTTTTTGGTTCTTGCATGTTTTTACTTCTGTAGAATTATTGCATTTAAACTCCCCTCCCCTCCCTAAACCAAGGTATAAAAGTTAATCATGCCCCTTCCTCTGGGCTGAGAGAATTTTGAGCATTAGCTGTCTCTTTGGCCACCAGCTTAAATAAAGGACTCTTAATTCATCTCAAAGTGTGGAGTTTTCTCTAACTCGCTTGGGTATAACATATTCAAATGGTTCCCAGCCCACCCCCCACCCCCCTCCGCCGCCTCACTTCGTGACTTCATACAAATGCTTGGCTAGTACTGCAAAGTTTGGGATCCACAGTCTGGAAAACCCCACAGCTCCTAAGAATTCTCTCACCTGCCTTCTGGTCTTAGTCTCTTGTAGACTGCAAATGACCTGCTTTCTTTCTGATCCCAGGCTGCGCTACCCCGTCAGATAGTAAATCCCAAGTAATAAACCTGCTGTTGGCAGATCTGAGCTTTTTCCTTGGACACCTTATGCCTACAGTCCTCCAGGTGCCAGAGTAGGGCATCCGTTCCCTTGGTGCACCCGACTGCCATGGGGTGTCCCAGCAGAAGGTCATCAATTTACTGGAGCAACACTCGCCTAGGTCTCTGGTGGGAAACTTCTGGAGGTCTTGAGCCAATGCCTCCCTGAAGATGGTGGGAGAGTTCTTGAACCCTTGGGGAAGCTGGGTCCAAGTGTACTACCAAATGTTCAGCAACGGTATCTACAAGAAAATCAGTGTCTTTACCTCAGACTGTCATCCTGACCATATGCCCCTAAAGAGGGGGCCCTTGAGCCCAGTCCCCCTCAGTCCAATAACCCTTCTACCAGGTTGAGCATGGCCCCTTCCTCCTTATCTGGGGCCTCCTGGTCTGAGTCACCTTGTTTTCCTTTTAGCTGTAGACATTTGTTCTTCCAATGTCCTATTTCTTTACAATAAGCACACTGGTTATGCTGCAAGCTCTGACAGCCAGGCTGAGTTTCTCTCCCAGGTCCCCTCTTCCCTTGCCTCTTTGGGGAGACCCCTCTGATTGCTGAAGCTAACAGGACAGCATTTCACTGGACCAGACATTCATTCTCTTTGTGGTTTTCCTTATGGCTTACTGCATACCTGTTTACAAACACCTGGTTAACTATTTCTAATAACTGTGATGCATTCATCCCTGCAAACCCAGCCTGTTTCTGCAGTTTTCTTCTAATGTCTTCTGTGCTTTGACTAAATAAAGCCATGTTAATCATGCAGGATTTTCAGGGCTATCAGGATCAAAGGGAGTAAACATATGATAGGCCTCACACAGTCTCTTATAGAATTGTGCTGGAATTTCTTCTTTCCCTGAATGACCTCAGAGACCTTGTTAGTGTTTGTGGTCTTCTGGGCTCCCCTCTTTAATCCTTCCAAGAGAAATTCCCTGTATCAGTTTAGCCTTTGCATATCCTCTCTTTCATTTGGGTCCCACTGGGGTTGGTTCTTGGTAACTGGGTCCTTACATATTCTTGGGGATTTTGGTAATTCGCCAATGCATGTTCCTCTAGCCACTTAGTTGCTGCTTGGGGCACTCTCTGCCTTTCATCTGTGTTAAAGAGGAACATGAGCTACTGGAGGCAATCAGCCCCAGTGGGGTTATGGGTCTAGATAATAGTTTGGAGCAAATAAATTAGAGCTTGTGGCTTTTCAGTATAGGACGGGGTATTGTCTTTCCAATTGAGAAGGTTGGCAGAGGTGAAGGGCTGGTACACAAAAACATACCTCTCCACCATGTGACCATCCTCATCTATCCCAGTATACCACTGCTCTCTCAGGGGCATTTGTATCCCAGTTTTGGGTCTTAAGCAAGCTGCCAATGTAGGGGTTTCTCTCGAGGCTTCACCTCCTCTCTTGTCTACTCCGGGTGGCCTAGGGATATGTTTGTCTTGTGGAGGCACAAGGACTGTGGGCTCAAGAGTGGGGAGCATCTTTCCCTGGTAAGGGGAGGGCACCACTGGGATCACTGGTTCCATCTCCTGCAATGGATCTTCTGACGTTGGGTCAAACAGAACTTCAGGAGTTGATTTCCCTCGGCGGGTGGAGTAGGATCCTTCCTTGGCAATCTCTCCCTTTGCTACTAGCACTGCTGCTGCCTGCCTTCTTAGCCACTGTGGGGGGTCTAGCACCAGCTGTAACCAAGTGGCTATGTATGGAAACTGGTCTGAGTGTCCTGACTTACCAGGTAAGTAAGTAAGGTATGGCACTTACCTTGTGCCATACCTTAGAAACAAGGGACCTCTCCAGGCTTCCTTCTGATGGCCAACCCACTTCTAATGTTGACCAATCTATTTCAAAATAAGTTCTACGTTTCCCTGGTGTCATAGTAACCCCATAGTCTCCATTAAATCCCTTCTTAAAATTTTCAACATAGTTCCTAGCAGAGTGGGCTTACTTTGTGTCTGATCCATGTTACCTTGAGACAAAACACCAAACTCACACCACACACACACCACAGAACAAAGAATGGGTAAAAAGGGCACACACACACTTTCCCAGTTTACACCAAACCAGAATCAAAACCAAAATCACAATATCCAGAAATCAAACCAGGTAAAAACCAAAACCAAAGTATCAAACAACTGAAGTCAAGTCAAAAACAAAAACCAAAGTACTGGCACAGGCACACCATGGGTGATCAGGCCACGCTTCCACTCAAATGGAGTGGGCTAGTTCCAAAGACCAGTCTTACCAAGTATCAGATATCCAGACTTAAACTGCCATTTCTTTCCCAGTGTTCAGCCACTGCCTTGATCCTCTATGGGGGCCTGCCATGCACTGCTCTCGTGAGGCATTCCACTGGGGCAATTGCCTGCCCAGGAGCACTCTCAGGATCTGCTCTCATTCAAGCTGGCCTGAGTTCCCCACAGGGATAATCCACAGGTCAGGCCTAAGCCACCTGAAGGGCTGCCTCGATCATCCATGATCACCTTGCTTCCTGGTCAGGGAACCAAGAAATGTAGCAGGATGAGCCATGGACAAAACTCCTCAGACACCGGATTAAAGAAGGAAGAGGTTTGTATTCAGCTGGGAGCATCAGCAGACTCGCATCTTAAGGGCTGAGCTCCCCAAAAAAGAAATTCCTAGCCATCTTAAGGGCTTACAACTCTAAGGGGTCCACGTGAAAGGTTCATGATAGATCAAGTAAGTACGAGGAATGTGACTGGGGGCTACATACATCCGCTAACAGAACAAAAAGTTTTACAGCACTTTCTCATACAATGTCTGGAATTTAAAGATAACACCAGTAGTTTTGGTCAGAGGTTATTATTATTATTGTTATTATTATTATTATTATTATTTTAACCACCAGGGCCAGGTGTTGGCAACAAGATCGTCTAACTATTTGTCTTACTTCTGTTTCCTTCCAACGTTTTGCTTTCTCCCTTTTCTCCTGCTTATAAACTAGGGAAAATGGGAGGTGGGAGACAGGCTGGGAAGGACAACAGAAGTGGTGGTCTCATTCCATAATTGACCAATAACTAAACTACCTTGAACATTATTTAAAAACTAAATTAAATATCAAAATATAAATAAAGTGAAGCACATTTGTAGCTCATAAGAACCGACGAGGAAAAGAGCAAGTTTCAAAAAGACAACTGTGGAAGAGAATATTAAAACCTAATTTACTAAAATAAAATATAAAACATTAACAACAATATAGGGAAATGTTCATCTTCATTAGTAGTAATCATAGTTAAGTAATAGTATTAGGTTATGCCCACTATTTCTCAGTATTTTATATTAGCTGAATTCTAGCTCCATACTTCTAACCTTGATTAGTTTCCCACATAAGGTGGATGACTGAGCATATACTAAAAGTTTGTCCTTCACTGAAAACATGGGACCATGTGTGCATTTTTAAAATATTTTTAAAATGCCTAATTACACTGATACAGAGTGGTACTGTGTGCCAGGGAAAGGGGAAACTCACAGTCCAGAAAACTAACTAAAGGTGAAAGACACCAAAATCAGAAACAAGTAGCAGGGGTCTAGTTTTAGTGTCCTGCAGTAACAGAGAGTGACCTCATCCCTTAAGTGGTTGGATAGCAAAACCAGGCTTCCTTCATGAAGCCAGGGCTAAGAATTGCGCTCTCTGACTTGTTTAGGAGATGTAGCTGTCCACTGAAAGCTGCCTGTGGAACAGGAAGGAAGCTGAGATGCTGCTACGAAATTAGGACCCAGCCTGAATTGCACACAAACATAGTGACTAGGATTGTGTTATACAAATAAAGAGCTCCAAACTGCTCGTGTGGCTCTCTTTTGAGTCTCCAAATCCAAAATGTGTAGCAGAAGCAACAATGAAATTGCTAAATGTGGAGGAAAATGTATGATTTGAAACAAAATAAAACAGCCACCTCCCAGTCAGGACAACCCTCCATCAAAAAGCACAAAAGGAAATTCAGATTAATGAAAGAGATAGCATTGTAATAGGAAAATCTAAATTAAGAAAATCAAGATACTACAGCAAGCTGTCTTAGAAAGATAGACATAGTAATTTTAGATTTTTAATATAAGCTTTGAGATAAAGTACCATGAAACTCACCCTTCTAAACTTTACAATTCAGTGTTTTTAAGTATATTCACATGATTATGCAAACATCACAACCTTCTACTTTTAGAACATTTTCAGCACATATTTAGGTCTACAATGCATCTTGAGACCTCTAATTTTTATATACAGTTTAAGGTAGAGATCACACTTCACTATATTACAGGTATATACCCAGTTGTCCCAGTAGTTTCAGAGTTTTGTTTAAATGTTAAAAATATAAGGAAAATTAGAGAAAGACTAGAAAATAAAAGTTTAATCTAATAGAGAAGCGCATGGAGTAAGCTCCACAATCCATAATGAAACAGGAAACGAAAACAGATGTGATGCTGAAGATGGTATATACAAACACACATGAAAACAGATCAGTGATCTCAGGAAAAGGAAATAAATCAAGCATGCCTATGGAAAGGCAAGTATTCAAATCAGAAACAAAATAATTCCTTCTATAGACTATTTACTATAGTCATATATAAACAAAATAAGTTTAGAATAAAATATCAAGTAAATTAACAAATAATTCAAATAAATGTTAATATATAGCAAAATAGAATCAAAAGTGAAAAAGCATTGAATTGAAAGTGAAAAAGCATTAATGTGAACACAGACAGAGAGTGCACACTAGTAAAAAAACAATCCACCAAGAACATAACAATCATGACCTGGTATAGAACAAACACCTAGTTTTGAACAATATGAAACAAATCCAGAAAGAATTACAGAGACAAAAGTGCATCACCTATCTTTTCTCACCTGCTTGAAATTTACATCATTTTGCCACGTTACGTGTGATTGGAAAGACACCATACTTTACTGTGGCATTGTGGTATAAAGATGGGTATAAATATGTTCATATGAGACAAATAATGATATGAAGAGATTATTTTCCACCTGTCAAATTTGTAAGTGTCCTCAGAAATGATAATATTCAAATGATGCTGGCCGGTGTGCTGTCCACAGTCACATTGGAACCTGAGGCAAAATGACGAAATTGGATCCTGTCTTTATTTGAAATGTGATTTCGTTCATCACAGGTTTTTGCTATAATTTTGTTTTAAAATATTGCATTTAAACACTATTAAAATCTTTTGTCCAAGGCAAATGCTTCCTTTCTACTTAGAACCCCTGTACTTAGTATCGACATGCCTGGCAACACTCAGCCTTTGATTCAGTTATTCCACATCTAAAAAGTGAACCAAACTAGATTATATGAAATAAGAAAAAGAAAGGAAAAATAATTATTCAACAATAAGTCTACTTGCAGTATTACATATAACGGAATATAAACGAATAATCAAATCAGCTACATGAAAAGACATACAATAAAAGGTCTATTTTTTGTTCTTTGAGATGGAGTCTCACTGTGTTGCTCAGGCTAGTGTGCAGAGGCCTGAACTTGGATTACCGCAACTTCTGACTCCCGACTTCAAGCAATTTTCCTGCCTCAGCCTTCTGAGTAGCTGGGATTACAGGCGCCTACCACTGCACCTGGCTGATTTTTGTATTTTTAGTAGGTACAAGGTTTCACCCTCTTGGCCAGGCTGGTCTTGAACTCCTGACCTCTGTTGATCCACCTGCCTTGGCCTCCCAAAGTGCTGGGATTACAGACGTGAGCCACCACACCTGGCCAAAAAGTCTGTTTTTAAATTTGACCAATATATGTCTGTGGTCAATTCAATAGCTCTCATAAGTTTTCAAAACAGGGGTTCCAAAATTTTGGTCTTTGGGCAAAAGGGTCCATGAGATTCATATAGAGAGTATATTTAACAAAATATTTAGCAAAACTACAGACCTCCAGGGTATCTAAAAGTGGGGTCATAGTATCTAAAATATTAAATAGCACTTCAGAAGGTGTAGTAGTAGCAAAACTGCCATTGGGAACAATTATTTATAATACAATTTGATCAGGCTTTAACTACTTCACTGATGCTTGTTAGAGAATTCTTTGTGTCTTATATTACGAATAAGAAAACTGAGCCCAAGAGTGATACAGTCTGATTTTATAAGGCAACACAAAGACAGAAAAGCAAAAACTTGTCTCTATGATCTCTATTAGGTCTTGCTGTATTTTTCTGAACACGAAGATTGTCTCTAGGCAGAAAATTTAATGAACCAACTGAGTTTTTAAATTCATGTTTTCATAAATCGGGACTTCATAAATTGGGGCATACTTGTATTTATTTAAATCTACATTTCCCTTTGAGAAACAATGCACAATGTTGCCAAGTTATCTATGAGAAGGGCAAAGAAAACTATTCAAAAATATTTTTTTTTTCAAAATGTATATATTCAATAGCTGTTAATAAAACCCAGCTTCTTTTCAAACTTTTTATAACGAAAAGCTTTTAAAATGATTAGAATGGTCTCTTTATTCAGACACTAAAAAAGAAATAACAGGATGTTTTCCAGAACATCTGCAAATCAGTGAATACACAAATGGAATGCTTAAAATGGCTCTTCCGATATTAGTAATTGTATCCACCATTTGTTAACATTCTGCCTGCTATCTCCTTTCATCCTATTTGACCCTATACAACAGCCTAGCAATTCCTTTCCACATATGCTACTGCACAAGACAGACCAATTTTATTCAATAAAGGACAAAAGATGATTCACAATGAGAAAATGCTATCAGACATGTTAGGCCATACTCAGGACTTTCAGAATCACTATTAAATAGAAAAAAAAATAAACCTATTTTGAGAGAAACATGATTAACTGTCTTGCCCTTATGATACCGGGAAAACTTGTAAAGCATGGTTGTAATGCTGAATCATCAAGGGAAGTTTTTTGAACTACAATTCCTGCCCCAGTTATATTCTTGGAGCAGCTAGCCCACCTGTTGAAAACTGCTGCTGTAGAACCAGGCACTTTGGGTCCTTTTTAAATTTATAACACACAATTAATATGCACCAAATAGTGAATGCTGATAAATAATTATTCACGTGTGTATTCATTCAAGAAATGTTTACTGAGTGCATACTGTGGGCCATGTACATCCAAGAAACTGCAATTGTAGTAGTGAACAAATAGGCAAAAATTCCTGTTTTCATGCTCCTTAAATTTTGGTGTTCTGGCTATAAGTGTCTTTCACCTTAGGTTGAGTGGGAGATACTTTAATTTATAAAATGCGTATTTTATTTTCAAATGTGTTTAAATTGTTGTTCATGAAAGTCTGAAATCATACTTAATGGTCTGTGATACAAAGTGGTAGCCAATGGAAAAATCAATAAGACGGTGCAAATTTTAGTAAAATTAAATTTCAAAATCTATATTTTTTCCTAAGTCAATCAATTTTCTATCTTCAGTTTAAAGTAGTCAATATTTTAAGCACTTTTATTTCAAGCTTCATATCTACAATTAAATTATATTATAGGTATTCTTATTGTCATGCTAGAGGAATGTTTCTGAATAGTGGTATAAAAGATCTTCATGTTCATTTAATTCAATTTCAATGGAAACTAGAAAGTGAAGATTTCCTTTTCATAAAATGCAACTCTCTTTATAATGAATATCTATTTTGCGACTGAGAAAATACCTTTGTTGGAGAGGCCTAAAGGTTACAGCAGATATGTCTGTATAGTAGAAATGTTAAGAATTAGGCAATGTGAACTGTAATCACTCAATGGTGTTTCCTTGGTAAGAAAAGATATTTGAAAGCAAATTGTCCAATTGTCCAAAATAGCCTGCAGTGATAAAGGCTTGGCAAAAAGAGAAACACTGGGATAATGACGACTCAAGACAATAGGTCAAAAATGAATGTTCCTACTTCACACATTTTTGTCACTAATTGATATTTGTGTGTGTGTGTATGTGTGTGTCTTAGAACAGTTTTACATCAGTTTTTGTTCCTTAAGTAGAACTTGGAAATTGTGTGTGTGTGTGTGATTTCCACATTTTTGCTGTATGTCTCAAAATGTAAACTATCTGGGTCCAAAGCCCACTTTTACCACTTAATAGCCCTTTGAACTTCACCAAGTTATTTATTTTTAGAGTTTCAGTTTCCTGATATATTTTTGCACTGCTTCATATAGAATGATGTTAAATTGTCAAAATTTAACTGTTATTGTGAGCTATTAGGTTTCCTTTTAAGTAATTTTCAGCCAACTAAGACTATTGTTGGCATTAGTGTAGTCCGGAAACTATCTGAATGTCCAACAAAAGTCAGCAGGACAAATGCTGATTTATCAAAATAATTACTTGAACATTATGTGATTAAAATGATGTAAGATAAAAAATATTTAATAAAATATATTTTTATTTATTTTCTGTTAATAGGAAAGACTATATCTTCACAGAAAATCAAAACAAATCTGAAAATACTGAATAATAAGAGTAAATAATTTGGGATGTTTTGATTGGAGTTCAAGCATTCTAACATTTTCATATAACGTAAGAGACAGATGTTATTTAGAAGTTTTGATATTTTATATACATATTAAATTTCCTCAATTAACTACTAAATAAACAAAATAGAATGTACAACTTCTAGAACAGTACAACAAAAAATGAAACAATGGGAAAGAATCATGATCAAACCAAAAGTAATCAACTATGAAAGAAGAAAAACTATAAAAGTGGGACAAATAGGAAATACTAAATAAGATGATAGAAATAAATCAAATGCCAATCATCCTGACTTAATCATTATATGATATACACATGTATAAAACATCATATAGTACCCAATAAATATGTGTATTTATTATGCCAATTAAAAAGAAAATGAAACAAAGAATATACATATGTATATGCATATGTATATACACATGTACTTACATGTATATATGTATATATACACACATATATAAACATATGTATCTATGTATATATAAACATATGTACACATATATAGATACATATATAAACATGTACACATATATAGATACATGTATATATAAACATAAACATGTATATATAAACATACACATGTATATATACATGTGTATATAAACATACACATGTATATATACATGTGTATATAAACATACACATGTATATATACATGTATATATAAACACACATATATACATGTATATATAAACATATATACATATATTACAAAGCACAAACTATGCTGTTAACTGTCAGATCATATTTTTAAGACATATTTGTACATTTTAATGAAAGTCATATTTAAACATGAGGACACAAGAACCATATAAGTAGAATACGAAAGATATACAAAATAAATGAGAAGAAAAATATTTGGCACAACTACATTAGTATCAGACAAAATAAATTTTAGGCAACATTTATTTCTATAAAGAGGGCCAATAAATAGTTACAGAAGTATTAATTCATTATGAGATTAAGCAATTCAAAACATAGTAAAAATAGTTTTGAGAATAGGTTAAAAGTGAAATTTGACTAAACTACAAATCAAAAGAAACTAACAAATCCAACCATCATATTTGAATTCTTTTTTTTTTTTCTTTTTTGAGAGGGAGTCTTACTCTGTCTCCCAGGCTGGAGTGCAGTACAGCCTGGAGTGCAGTTGTACAATCTCGGCTCATTGTAACCTCTGCCTCCCGGGTTCAAGTGATTCTCCTGCATCAGCCTTCCAAGTAGCCGGTACCACAGACGCGTGCCACCATGTCCAGCTAATTGCTATTTTGTATTTTTAGTAGAGATGGGGTTTTACCATGTTGGCAACGCTGGTTTCAAACCCCTGACCTCAAGTGATTTGCCCACCTCAGCCTCCCAGAGTACTAAAATTACAGGCAGGAGCCACCGCTCCCTGCCACATATTTGAGAATTTTAACGTACTTCTCTAAATAGTTGACAGGTTAAGCAGAAAAATATCAGTAAATATCTGGAAGATTTGAACAGGATAAATGGCATGCTTAATCAAATGGACATCTAAATAGAACATGATGGCACCCAACAACTGGATAATGTACATTTTAAATGTATAGGAAACATTAACATAAATTGACCATCTGCCAGCCGTTAAGTCAGTTGTCAAAAAGATTAGGAGAAATGCCCTACAAGTTATTACAGCATTTTCTTGTAGAGCTATAATAATTACATTATGTATTTTGGGCTCAGTGATAGACGATGAGAAAATAGAACTAACTAGAGATCCTGGAAGCCAATCTACACACATGGGATGAACAAAAACTAATGTTAATATCAAAAGATAACCCACAAAATGGCAGCCTGTATATGCAACACATAAACCAACAATGGTTAGCATCCAGAACATATAAAGAAATCCTCCAAATCCTGAAGCTGATAACACAATAGAAAAAGGAGGCACAATATGTAACCGGGCATCTCACAGGAGCAGAAACACAAATGGTCCACAGTTATTTGAAAAGATATTCAACTTAATTCGTAACGTGGGAAATTGAAATTCAAACCACAATGATATAAAATTTGACACTCATCAAACTGGCAAAGTTATGAAGTCGGACAATACTATGCATTAGTGAAGATAGCAAGTAATTAGCACTCCAATAGAACCACAATAGATATATAAATCAATATAACCAATTTGGAAATAAATTGAACACACTTATTACCCAAGACATAACAGCTACACAAGTAACAATTACATACTTAAATATATATGTCCTACTTAACTTCCTAAAAATTTGCACCTTGTAGAGTTGTTGCCAGATTTAGCAAATAAGAGTACATGACTTTCAGTTAAATTTAAATTTAATATAAATAATAAAGCATAGTGTATGTATCTTCTATGCAATATTAGGAATGTACTTATTCTAAAAAATTGTTTTATCTGAAATTCAAATTTAACTGAGCAACTCGTATTTTATCTAGCAACCATAACCATAGAAATAGAGAAATATTGTTTGTGCCATCGAAACACTAAAATTAACCAAAAAATCTATGGACAATACAACTATATTTATTAGCTGGGCATGGTGGTCTATGCCTGTAGTTCCAGCTACTAGGGAGGTGAGGCAGGAGAATCTCTGGAACCCAGGAGGCAGGGGTTGCAGTGAGCCCAGATAATGCCACTGCACTCCAGCCTTGGTGACAGAGTGAGATTCAGTCTCAAAACAAACAAACAAAACAAAACAAAACAAAACAAACACATTTTATGCCTACAATGGAATGCTAAATACTATACACCTTATGAAAACTGGCTACTTTTATCAACACGGAGACAAAAATGTAATGAGCACAAGTGGCAGAAAAACACATATGATTCCAATAATAAAAAGTCAAATACAGGAAAAAAACAAACAATTATGTCGTTTAAAGATACATACATAGGTGGTAAAATATGAAGGAGAGCATGGGAATAATTACCATAATATGCAGAATACTAATAACATGAGAGATAAGGGAATAACATTAAGAAGGAATAATCAGAGAGCATCATATATATTGGCAAAGTATATACATCAGTCTTCCATGTATATATTTTATAATGAAGCTTAAAAATAAACGATGTTTCTGAAATATTGTATTAAGTTAAACATGGATTGTTGATGAACATTCATGGCATAATCTCCTTTAAGGGAGTGAGGTGAGTGAGAGCAAGACAAAAGGACCCAGAAAAATAGATCTTGAGGTCTCAATAGATGAAGTCTCTGAGTTTTATGAGATTATGATCATCAGTTGCATTCTTTTTGTTACAATGTCTTTTCTGACTTTTTTTCTCTTCTTTTTCTATAACAAAAAAGCAAATGAAAGGTAAGCAGTAACATCATAAAACTCCTTTTTCTTTCATTTTCTAATTTTAATATTCTATTTTCAAACAATTTTTCTTGTATTTGTTTAGTAGTGCTCTCATGATTTTAAATATTTTTCAAGTATATTGAAAATGATTGTTGCTAATCACTAAAAAACAATTTTATGACTTACATGTAGCACCTCACAAAGGGCATATGTGAGATATATGGGTATGGATCTTTAAGTTGTTTTTAATTTTCATGTGATGTATGTTTAGATCTTCACTTGTCATTATTGCCAATAACACAGAGAAGACTTAATTAGGTTAATTGTTTTTTACTAATAAGAGAGAAAAAAGAAATATATAAAAATCCAATAATTTGGCATAGCTGTTATCTAATAGCTTGCAGTTGTGAGTAAATTTTCACCACGGCCAAAGTTGTTTGTATTGTATTTCTTTTTCCCAAAATTCCCTTCACCCAAATTATTTTTGACAGTCCTCTGCTACCATATTAACCTCCAGGGCACTACTAATTTGATTTCATACTTTATGCCAACACAATATTTAGAATGAAGTATATATAATTTTGAGTATACTCACTTTCTGGAAAATGTCACCTAAAATAGTGTTCTTAATAGAATGTTTTTCACAGAGCAGGTGTATAAAAAGCTCTCTTACATCCTGCTGGGCACAGTGGCTCACACCTGTAATCCCCCTACTTTGGGAGGCCAAGGAGGGCAGATCATCAAGTCAGGAGTTTGAGATGAGCCTGGACAACATGGTGAAATCCTTTCTCTACTAAAAATACAAAAATTAGCCAGACGTGGTGGCAGGCGCCTCTGATCCCAGTGAGAGGTGAAGCCAGGAGACCTCCTGTGTCAAGTGGGCACTTGGAGAACTCTTCTCTCTAGCTAGAGGATTGTAAATGCACTAATTGGCACTTTGTAAAAATGCACCAATCAGCGATCTGTGTCTAGCTAAAGAGTTGTAAATACACTAATCAGCACTCTGTGTCTAGCTAAAGGATTGTAAATGCACTAGTCAGCATTATGTAAAATCAGCCAATCAGCACTCTGTAAGACTTACCAATCTGTGCTCTGTAACATGGACTAATCAGCAGGACATGGGTAGGGCCAAATAAGTGAATAAAAGCTGGCCACAAGAGCCAGCAGTGGCAACCCACTAGGGTCCCCTTCCATGCTGTGGAAGCCTTGTTCTTTCGCTTTTCACAATAAATCTTGCTGCACTCACTCTTTGGGTCCACACTACATTTACGAGCCATAACACTTGCCACAAAGGTCTGCTGCTTCATTCTTGAAGTCAGCAAGACCACGAATCCCCTGGAAGGAACAAACTCCAGACAAATCTGAAGGAACAAACCCTGGTCGCACCATCTTTAAGGGCTGTAACACGACGGTCTGTGGCTTCATTCTTGAAGTCAGCGAGACCAAGAACCCACTGGAAGGAACCAACTCTGGACACATCAGCTACTCCAGAGGCTGAGGCAGGAGAATTGGTTGAACCTGGGAGCCAGCGGTTGCAGTGAGCTGAGATCACGCCAATGCACGCCAGCCTGGACAACAGGGTGAGCTCTGTGTTAAAAAAACAAAAACAACAACAAAACAAAACAAAAACCTCTCTTACTTCCTAACTATGCAATTGGCCAAAAGGAATCTTTCTCCACATCATGTGTGTGAGGAATAACTACACTTCCAAATGGTGTGACACCTTGTTCATCTTGCCCTACTTCATTCCATATATACCCCTAAAGTCCCTTACTTTAAGAACTGAAATCACTGGGATTTTTCATTGACAAAGTAAGAGTATGTGTACCAGAAATGAAGTAATCATGTCAAAGTATTGAGAATTCTTAGGAATATAATGTTACCCTATGTTTTCTTTTGCGCTCATTCTGGCCAGTCTCAAAATCATCTGTGAAAAGTAGGTTAGACTGTTTTCTTACCGAAATGCTTCATTAATTCTTGTGAACTCCAGGAATTTTGCTACTTGTCTTATTTATACTGCAAAGGATGCCATCTGCAATCATGGAGACAGAACATTAGAGCTGAGTGGCACATGGAGTAAGTGACTAACTTATCAGAGAACAAAACTGGGACACAATAATACCAGACAAAGATCTATAATAATATAACCTATAATAAATAGTTATACCCATATGTGTTATTATTTTAAGTAAACTATGAAAAATGAATAGGTTTTTGGAAATATATATTATCTGTGTTTACTTTGGTTGCATAAATTCTATAATTCATACTTAAAATCAAACTAGTTAACAGTCACAATTAGCAGTAATTCATATAAATTTATGGTTGTGAGAAAAATATAATTTATAATACATCAGTGTGTCTTCTGATATAGCAATTTAACTCTTTTTAAAAACTATTGAATATTTAAATATTGTAGGCCATATTGTCATATGTTCTTTTTGTTTTTTCAAGTAGCTTTTGTATTTATTTTGAATATTTTAATAAATACTAATTATATATATTTATAGGGCACAATGTGATATTTTGATGTATGTGTACATATGAAAGGATTATGTCAAACTAATTAACATACCTATCACCTTGCTTACCTTTAACATCTTACATCTTGAGACATTTGACTCTTAAAAAAGAGAACTCTCCCTTTCCCCAAAAGACATCAATGCTTAGTTGAAGACACTTGAGTTTAAAAAAGACTTTTAAAAAAGAGAACATGACATGATTTTAAAAAGAACATGACATGTTTAAAAGGTTACTTGTATTTGACAAAAATAATGACTTTTTTTCCTGCTGCATGATGTTTCTACTATTCACTGTTTCCATTTCCATTTCTACATGATGTCTGAACTGCCTACATGCTTTAGGACATCCTTCTTTTCTTTCATACAATAATAAAACTGAATACAGCCAAATATATAATTTATTTTGACATGCAACTCTGCTCTTCTCAAGACCACATTAAAATGATTACTGATATGGGTCCAGTGTGATGGCATCATGCTAACTACCCTCTAAAAAACTGTTTAAGGGCTGGGCATGGTGGCTCATGCCTGTAATCCCAGCACTTTGGGAGTCCAAGACAGGCAGATCATGAGGTCAGGAGATCAAGACCGTCCTGGACAACAATCCTGGACAACAATCCTGGACAACACAGTGAAATCTCATCTCTGCTAGAAATACAAAAAATTTGCTGGGTGTGGTGGCACAGGCCTGTAGTCCCAGCTACTTGCGAGGCTGAGGCAGGATAATCACTTCAACCCAGGAGGAATAGGTTGCAGTGAGCTGAGATTGTGCCACTGTGCTCCAGCCAGTGCAACAAAGTGAGACCCCTCCCCCCCCAAAAAAACACAAAAACAAACAAACAAAAAAACTGTTTAAGCAGGGGATACTTAAGATTTTACTTACTGGTGAGAACAGGTTTTCAGACTTGCAAGAATTAATTTCTAGGTCTCCGAACATACCCATCCACTTTGTAACTACAGGCTTATTTTGGTAGACCAGCTGTTGCTCAAACTGAACTATTGCAGCCACAAATTTATCAGATATGGTATCCATGTATTAAAAGGCCTGTAATTTTTAAACATTATAGAGAAGAGGATAATTTGAAACAGTTACAATCCACAAAGGTAATTACTGTTTGTAAAAATTGAAATTGTTTTTTTTTTTATTTTTGTGGTGACATAATAGGTTTATTTATTTGTGGAATACATGAGATATTTTTATTATCAAATCATATACAGTTTTATGAACTAAATTGAGGAGGTTCCATTTAACAACCCCATTGTGGTAACACTATTTAGAGTTTGGAAGCAGGGTTATTTTTGAAAAGTGAGTCCCTTTTAGGCTGTGAGTTGTTTATTGAAACTACACATAACATTGAAGAACTCAGGGTCATTCAGTTCACCCTTTTCTAGGTAAGTTATGACACCATCAAAAATCCTCAAAGAGTTTTAAAGAAACAACATATACAGGATGTTTTATTGTCATTTTCCTCCATTTTCATCATCAATGTATTTTCCAATGAGAGAACAGCAGTTTTTTTTATGCCACACTTTGAAAATGTGATTTTTTTTTTCTTTTTTTTTTTTTTATTATACTTTAAGTTTTAGGGTACATGTGCACATTGTGCAGGTTAGTTACATATGTATACATGTGCCATGCTGGTGCACTGCACCCACTAACTTGTCATCTAACATTAGGTATATGTCCCAATGCTATCCCTCCCCCCTCCCCCCACCCCACCACAGTCCCCAGAGTGTGATATTCCCCTTCCTGTGTCCATGTGATCTCATTGTTCAATTCCCACCTATGAGTGAGAATATGCAGTGTTTGGTTTTTTGTTCTTGCGATAGTTTACTGAGAATGATGGTTTCCAATTTCATCCATGTCCCTACAAAGGACATGAACTCATCATTTTTTATGGCTGCATAGTATTCCATGGTGTATATGTGCCACATTTTCTTAATCCAGTCTATCATTGTTGGACATTTGGGTTGGTTCCAAGTCTTTGCTATTGTGAATAATGCCGCAATAAACATACGTGTGCATGTGTCTTTATAGCAGCATGATTTATAGTCCTTTGGGTATATACCCAGTAATGGGATGGCTGGGTCAAATGGTATTTCTAGTTCTAGATCCCTGAGGAATCGCCACACTGACTTCCACAATGGTTGAAGTAGTTTACAGTCCCACCAACAGTGTAAAAGTGTTCCTGTTTCTCCACATCCTCTCCAGCACCTGTCGTTCCCTGACTTTTTAATGACTGCCATTCTAACTGGTGTGAGATGATATCTCATAGTGGTTTTGATTTGCATTTCTCTGATGGCCAGTGATGATGAGCATTTTTTCATGTGTTTTTTGGCTGCATAAATGTCTTCTTTTGAGAATTGTCTGTTCATGTCCTTCGCCCACTTTTTGATGGGGTTGTTTGTTTTTTTCTTGTAAATTTGTTTGAGTTCATTGTAGATTCTGGATATTAGCCCTTTGTCAGATGAGTAGGTTGCGAAAATTTTCTCCCATGTTGTAGGTTGCCTGTTCACTCTGATGGTAGTTTCTTTTGCTGTGCAGAAGCTCTTTAGTTTAATTAGATCCCATTTGTCAATTTTGTCTTTTGTTGCCATTGCTTTTGGTGTTTTGGACATGAAGTCCTTGCCCACGCCTATGTCCTGAATGGTAATGCCTAGGTTTTCTTCTAGGGTTTTTATGGTTTTAGGTCTAACGTTTAAATCTTTAATCCATCGTGAATTGATTTTTGTATAAGGTGTAAGGAAGGGATCCAGTTTCAGCTTTCTACATATGGCTAGCCAGTTTTCCCAGCACCATTTATTAAATAGGGAATCCTTTCCCCATTGCTTGTTTTTCTCAGGTTTGTCAAAGATCAGATAGTTGTAGGTATGCGGCGTTATTTCTGAGGGCTCTGTTCTGTTCCATTGATCTATATCTCTGTTTTGGTACCAGTACCATGCTGTTTTTGTTACTGTAGCCTTGTGGTATAGTTTGAAGTCAGGTAGCGTGATGCCTCCAGCTTTGTTCTTTTGGCTTAGGATTGACTTGGCAATGCGGGCTCTTTTTTGGTTCCATATGAACTTTAAAGTAGTTTTTTCCAATTCTGTGAAGAAAGTCATTGGTAGCTTGATGGGGATGGCATTGAATCTGTAAATTACCTTGGGCAGTATGGCCATTTTCACGATATTGATTCTTCCTACCCATGAGCATGGAATGTTCTTCCATTTGTTTGTATCCTCTTTTATTTCCTTGAGCAGTGGTTTGTAGTTCTCCTTGAAGAGGTCCTTCACATCCCTTGTAAGTTGGATTCCTAGGTATTTTATTCTCTTTGAAGCAATTGTGAATGGGAGTTCACTCATGATTTGGCTCTCTGTTTGTCTGTTGTTGGTGTATAAGAATGCTTGTGATTTTTGTATATTGATTTTGTATCCTGAGACTTTGCTGAAGTTGCTTATCAGCTTAAGGAGATTTTGGGCTGAGACAATGGGGTTTTCTAGATAAACACAAGACAGGGATGCCCTCTCTCACCGCTCCTATTCAACATAGTGTTGGAAGTTCTGGCCAGGGCAATCAGGCAGGAGAAGGAAATAAAGGGTATTCTATTAGGAAAAGAGGAAGTCAAATTGTCCCTGTTTGCAGACGACATGATTGTTTATCTTGAAAATGTGATTTTATGGCAGGACAAAATTTTAATCTTTTTTTACAGGCAGCAACAATGATGGGAGTTATCTTGAAAGCAAAGGTCTACAGATGAATTCTGTTTCTGTAAAGTAAAAAAACAATGCATCAAATTCTGCTGCACGTTTTGGGAAACAAAAACATTCCATTACAAAAGCCTTAATGACACAAGTTGCACACTTTTTCAGAAGTACTGTGGCTAAGGCCTACAGAATATTCGCTAGATAAGATCTTTTAATGTTCTTTGGTAAGAAGTGTATACATTGAAATAAATTTGCCAAAATTTAGCTTTGTACTGTCTGCTGAATATGCAGATAAATGAGTAAAATCTAATTTATATCTTTTGTTTTATGTTTCCTATATCATAATTAAAATCTTCATATAGGATGACTTTTGAAACTCTCTATTTCAAATCAAAACACCTAAAAGATAGAGAAGACTTGTTGCTATGATATAAAGTATCAAGTAATATACTGTAGAAAGCATGATATTTGGTTAAAAAATGGACAGAGTCAGCTTTACACTGTAATAAACCAACACATCCATTATCAAATCCCTTTTTTTACCTATAAAGTACATTTAGTTGAAACCTCTGAATGAAAATCTGAAATGTAATTTTATTCAGATTTATAGAGCAATCAAAGGAATGATATGATCATGAATGTACTTTTATGTGGTATGCCCAGGTTAATTCAGTGGCAAGTGTTTTCAACTAACAATTGGTGTCTTTTGGGGAGCCAAAAACATTTCTCACCTGTCTCACCCAAGACTTATGAAATTCATTCTACATATGTGTTTCACATCTCCTTCTGCATTATGCTTAATCTCAAATTATTTTCTGCATATTGCACAGTATTCTCTGTTTGGGTTGTTTACTTCCTTTATTTCCTATCTGAGTCCTTCTGTCAATACTAAAATCACACATCCTTCTTTTTCAGTGATAGCCAGTTCTGCATTGATATTGCAATCATCTTTGTCATTATCTGAACTGTTACATAACATGGTAGCACGACCCACAATGTTAGAAAGTTAAACTAGTAGTATCTTGATACAAAGCACAACAGGCAAATTAACAACTGAACTGTTAATACAATACACATAAGTTGCAGACACTTTTGTCTGCATTATCTTAAAGTGAGGCAATAGTGGATGACCTATTAGTGTTTATCACAGATCAGGGTTGCAACATTAGCAATAAGGAGGGGTGGAGGGGGAACAAGAGAAACACAGAAGACAAATAATCTGATACTTATCCATTTAACACTGAAAATAGTATTACTTTCAGCTCCTATTGTAGGGGTTGCCTGTTTCCTCCCCATCCCTCTCCAATGATAAAGGGAAACTGGGTTTTTTCCACATCCCAGGGTAGAGGTTTTCGGGTAGGTGGGACTTTTAGGGCTAAAACCAAAACAGTCTCAGGGAAACCCAGTCATTTGGTCATTCAAGTGATTCATTAAAATAACCATAAATAAGTTCAACCATACATTTTTTTTCTAATGAGTAAAGGAAGGCTAAGACAGAGCAAGTGGAGGTTACATAGCAAATTAATGTCAAATTTAACACTCTGTACTCTATATCACTGTCTCTCAGTTTAAATCTCTTGCTACCATTGCACCTATTTTTGATAGATACAAGTCCGGCTGATGGGTCAAAATTTCTGAGTAAAGGGAAAAATAATGGCACAGCATAGACAAATTACCAAGATCTAGAGAATACATTTTTGGTCATAGTTATAGGAAGATAGAAAGTTTGAATAAAACATAACAAGTAATTACTTATCTGACAATTATTTGAAAATATTTGAAACTTTTTCACAGCATTTAGCATAAATTCCACCATATGTATACATAGTTCCCATATGTTAAGGACTGGATGTTTGTGTCCCTCCAAAATGCGCATGTTGAATCCTTAACCCCCAACGTGATAGCATTTGGAGATACAGCATTTTGGAAGTCATCAGGGTTAAATGACAAAAGGGTAGGGCCCTCATGATGGGCCTTATAAGAAGAAACACCAGAGAGGCAGTGGGAGCAAACTGTGAGACGGTTAACTGCCTATAAGCCAAGAGAAAAAGCTTCAGAAGGAGGCCTAATTTGCTGTTACCTTTTTTTATTTTCCATTTGCAGATGGAGTATCGCTTTGTTGCACAGGATGGAGTGCAATGGTGCGATTTCGCTTCACTGCAACCCTCGCCTCCTGGGTTCAAGTGATTCTCCTGCCTCAGCCTCCTGAGTATCTGGGATTACAGGCCTGTGCCACCACACCCAGCTAATTTTTTTTTATTTTTAGTGGAGATGGGGTTTCACCATGCTGGCCAAGCTGATCTCAATCTCCTGACCTCAGGTGAACCACCTGCCTCGGCCTCCCAAAGTGCTGGGATCACAAGTGTGAGCCACCACACCCAGCCATTTGCTGGTGCTTTGACCTTGGACTTCCCAGCTTCCATAATTATGAGACATAAAATTCTGTTGTTTATGCCACCAATTCTATCATATTTTATTATGAAAGCTCAAGCACATTATGATACCATATGTTTGGAACAAAACATTATAGTCATCAAGCTATATATGAGCTATCTACAAGTGTTACCAAATAAAACTAAATTTCATGGAAGAATTCACACATAATATTAGATAATTTCAACTTGAATCCTGATATAATAAAATTTTAAAAAACTCCTGAAGACAAACTAGATTTGGAAGTGTAGCTTAATGTGTGTGTGTATCATATTGACCACACATTCAGATCAACACACACTTGGTTTGTTTACCACTATACTCTAGTAGGCTTCTCATTCCTGTCAATTCTCACTTAATGAATTCTTCCTTGCTCCCTCATGTCTTCTGAGTCCTACTGATCTGGCTTCAGAAATCTAATTAATGTAGACAAATGAGCGAAAAGGCTTCACTCCTTTATTTTTGCACCATTGTAGCTCTCCCTGCACCATGACTACACACTGATATACAACCTCAGCTCCCTTCCTTGGCCCACTGGGTTACAGCTGCACACTTTCCCTAACCTGTCAGCTGATGTCTTTATTGTAGAACATGCCAGAACATTCTGGAGTGTCCTTTCATAGAACTGTCAACCTCTCTACACACCTCAGCCTTGTGACAGATGCAGAAGTACAATCTTCACATAGCCTTCAGCTTTTATACTCTCATGCAAGACTGCTGTGCAAAATTGCAAGCCTATTCTGCTGTCCATTTACATTTCCCTTGTTCTTCCAAACATTCTAATTCCATTTTTCCATATTGTCCTAACAGTCAAGTTTTGATCCTCTTGCTTTGAACTGTGGATTTCTCTGCACTTCAATGGAGCCATTCTTACCTACATACCCTCCACAGAAGCTAGGGATTATGGGAATTCAGAGTATGAACTCTAGACTAGAGTCAGTGTGCTTGGGTTAAAATTCCTTCTTTCCCTACTTCCTACTTCATCTACCTTTACAAAGTCACTTAACCTGTCACTGAACTTTATTTGTCTAGATCACAAAATGATAATGATAATAGCCTTATTAAGATGTTGAAAGGATTAATTTAGATGACCCCTGTAAACCATTTAGGTTTCTGGGCCAAAATAAGTGATAAATAAATTGTTGTTGTTAACAATGTATTCATTCTACTATCTTCATACTACAAGGCTAAGTGATATAAGTCAAATTTGTGATTTGAATGTGTTTCATGTTTAAGTTATAACAATTTTGAAACATACTTTAATTCATTTGTTCTTTGAGATATATTACTAACATTAACTAAAATAAATTTAATAAGTCTAAATCACATTGATTAATACAATAGCATAAAAGTGAACTGATAGTGACGTTAAATCTTCATATTTAGCAGTAATTCAGCTGAATCATCAAGACTTGACTTCTAACAATACAACTGTTATTAAAATCTGTATGACCTTGAGAAAGTTACTTAAATTGAATTGTAATATCCTCACATGATTAAATGGAAAAATTCATTTCAGCAAATATTTGTTGAGCATCCACGATGTGTCAGTGTCTACAGTAGATGATTTGCAGACATCTCAGTCATCTTTATAGCAGTACTATCTAATAAGAGGGATTATCCTAATTTAATAGGTGAAAAAATAAATGTTTTCTTCAACTTTTAAGTTCTGGGGTACATGTGCAGGATGTGCAGGTTTATTACATAGGCAAAGATGTGCCATGGAGGTTTGCTGCACAGGTCAACCCATCACCTAGGTATTAAGTCCAGCATCCGTTAACTATTCTTCCTGATATTCTCCCTCCCCTCACCCTCCCGACCCCAGTGTGTGTTGTCTCCCCTGTGTATCCATATGTTCTCATTATTCAGCTCCCACTTATAAGTGAGAACATGTGGTGTTTGGATTTCTGTTCCTGCATTAGTTTGATGAAGATAACAGATTCCAGCGCCATCCATGTCCCTGCAGAGGACATGATCTTGTTCCTTTTTATGGCTTCATAGTATCCCATGGTGTATAGGTACCACAGTTTCTTTATCCAGTCTATCATTGATGGGCATTTGGGTTGATTCCACATCTTTGCTACTGTGAATAGTACTACAGTGAATATAAGCATGCATGCATCTTTACAATAGAATGATTTATATTTCTTTGGGTATATACCCAATAATGGGATTGCCATGTCAAATTGTATTCCTGCTTCTAGATCTCTGAGGAATCACCACACTGTCTTCCACAATGGTTGAGCTAATTTAGATTCCCACCAATAGTGTGAAAGCATTCCTTTATATGCACAACCTCTCCAGCATCTGTTGTTTCTTGACCTTTTAATTATTGTCATTCTAACTGGCATGAGATGACATCTCACTGTGGTTTTGATTTGCATTTCTCTAACGATCAGCGATCCTGGTTTTTTTTTTTAATGTGTTTGTTGGTCACATGAATTTCTTCTTGTAAGAAGTGTCTGTTCATGTCCTTTGTACACTTTTAATGAAGTTGTTTGTTTTTTCTCCTAAATTTGTTTAACTTTCTTGTAGTCTCTGGATATTAGACCTTTGTCAGATGGATAGGGTGCAAACATTTTCTCTCATTCTGTAGGCTATCTGTTTTACTCTGATGATAGTTTCTTTTGCTTTGCAGAAGCTCTTTGGTTTAATTAGATCCCATGTGTCAATTTTTGCTTCTGTTGCAATTGCTTTTGGCTTTTTCATCATGAAATCTTTGCCTGTGCCTATGTCCTGAATAGTATTACCTAGATATTCTTGTAGGGTTGTTATAGTTTTGAGTTTTATATTTAAACCTTCAATCCATCTTAATTTTTGCCTAAGGTATAAGGAAGAAGTCCTTTTTCAATTTTCTGCATATGGCTGCCCAGTTCTCCCAGTACCATTTATTAAATCCTTTCCCCATTGCTTGTTTTTGTCAGGTTCATCAAATATCAGATGGTTGCAGGTGTGCGGTCTTATTTCTGAGTTCTCTGTTCTGTTCTATTGATCTAATGTGTCTGTTTTTTGACCAGTACCATGTTGTCTTGGTTACCATATCCTTGTAGTATTCCTTGAAGTATACCCATAGAGTTATGCCTTCAGCTTTGTTGTTTTTGAGTATCAGAAAATTATTGAGGCCCTCCCTGTCTCCTCACATTAAGAGGACCAAATGGGCAAAAATGTGAAAATGCTTTATAAATTAGAAAGTACTCACCAAACATACTATTACTTTAAATTTGATGTATTTGTTTTGACAAAGCATAACATTTCAGTAATTACATTGTTGTCTATTCTTTCCCCCTGTGTTTTGATGAAAAATCTGAATAATCATAGCCACTGGTAATTGTTTGTAGAGTTATATATGATGATCAAATTAAAATCATAGTCTTATAATTGAGATTGTTAGTTGAATATTAAAAGGAAGCTTTAAAAGAAAAATGTTTAAGATTAAATAAATGTCACTGCTCTAGAAACCTATGCTATGTACCATTACACCTTTGTGCCACAAATTAAAACAGTTAAGGTTTATATATTTTTAAAGTCTTAGGAACATACTATTTTAGCACAAATGTTGAAGAAAAAAACTTTTGAAATCTTTAAATTAAATTTAACATTTTTTTTAGAAAACAAAATGCTAAGAAAGATTTGTGTGAAATTATTTTACCTCTGAGAGAGCTGCAGATTCATTAGTTAAAACCTGGGGATTTCTTCTTAGAATAAATTGATGATATATGTGGCAACCCAACAGTGCCATGTCTTTGCCAAGGATAATGCAACAATTTTTATTAGAAAAGTGTTGCTTTTAAAATTGATGAATAGCAAATGTGAAGTGGTAATATCTAATACTGAAAACTGAAGCTACGCAAGGAGCAAGATATGATAGATAATTGGTGTTTTAATATCATGAAATGTTCATAAATGAGAAATATTTTTGATGATGCCTCAGTTTTGATTTTTAGCCTGTAATTCCAGCACACCATTTCAGATTGACCCTTCTTTATAGTAGAATAAAAATAAAATATCTCATTTCATCCTGAAAATACCCAATATGGCTATTTAAGTATATTTTTGTGGTTAACTGAAACACATTACCTATTAATACTCCATAACATTCTGCAGGGCTACTCTGGGACCTAAGATTTTGCCTACAGAAATCTGCAACAGCAATTTTAAGCAGTTGTAGGATGATGAGAAAATTTAGGCATTTTCAATAATATCATTCAATGCAGCGTATCTTCATTTCTTTAATAATAAAGAAGAGTCCTGCTGATCAAGTATTACATAGCTTAAGTCCCTTTTGGGGGCAAGTAATGGCAAAGCCTAATTTATGTCTTTAGGGTTTATCTCAGTATTAACCTTTTATGATTACAGTTGAGTTAGAGGTTTAATAGAATGAGGTGAAGCTATTAAAACATAAAACTATATAATATACACATTTTTCACGGCTTCCTCAAGAGTCTAGATGTTTCTTTCAATCTGAATGAGGCAGACAATGATTTATCTAGTCTTCTCAGTTCACATTTATCCTTAATGAGAAATTTGCCAGTTATTTTTGTAATTAATAATACTGTGCTCCAGAAAAAAATTGATGTCAATTAATAACTGAAAGAGAGCCTATATAAGCTTAATTTATACACAAACACCCCCCCCCCCCACACACACACAATTACATAAGGTCATTTTATATATAAAATATAAGAAGACTCTGGATTGCTCACACACACACACACATATACAACTGTTATTAAAATCTGTATGACCTTGAGAAAGTTACTTAAATTGAATTGCAACATCCTCACATGATTAAATGGAAAAATTCATTTAAGCAAATATTTGTTCTATTATGTGTCAGTGTTTGCATATATCTCAGTCATCCTTATAGCAGTACTATATAATAAGACTGATTATAGCTCATATCTAAAGTGAGATATATATATATATATATGTCAGCAATCCAGAGTCCTTGGATATGTGTGTGTGAACTTTTTATGTAGTTTTAGAATTATAAATTACAATCTTCCTATCCAGTATTCCTTACTAAAGGAAGTTTTGCCAAACTGCTGCCTAATGCTTTCTGAAGGGCAATTGAAAGTGAGTCTCTGGCATGGTCAGATAAGGGAACACTACCTGGAGCCATGCTATCCACATCATTAATCAGAAAGTGAAGAATTTAGAAAGATCCTGGAAATATGAGTTATGTAGGCTAGAGAAAAATGTATAATCCCATTCAATAGAGTGTTAAAGTTTCCATATATCTGCTACTCCTAAATCAGTAATAGCTGAGGATGAGCTTTTTAAATAAAATGCTATTCTTGATAATATAAGCCAAATCTCTGAAGCAGTATGCAAGGACATTGTAAGTCACCACTCCAAATTGTTTTAGTAAGGGCATTATTTTGAATTTTGAGAAAACTATACGTATATACGTATTGGCATGTACTTTTTAAAGTTGGATAATTCATCAAAGAAGTATAATATCACCAAATATTTTATGTTCCTCTGACTTCTGAGGAATTAACTACTTAAGGTGTTGGGATGGTTTGGCAGGGACAAGAGACTAAGTAAAAATATACTGAAGTCCTACTATATTCCACAGTGCTTTGCATATTATTTTATTTGCTCACTGCATGCACATATGCACACACGTGTACCATTTAGGTAGGGATTTTCATCATTTCCACTTTACAGTTGAAAAAATTGGGACTTGAAGTTCAATAAATTGTCCCAGGTCAAAAAATATTTAAGTGACACATTTGGGTCCACACCACTGTGAAATTAATGTTCTTTTCCCTACATTATGAGGCCTCCCTTAGACTACACTAAGAAAATGTATGCAGTCCTCTATTTTATTTTTGAAATATGCACATATTTATCAGTGAAACCTTTATCTCCTGTCAGGGATAAACTTCATCTAGTTAACCTTTGCTGCCTCACAACACTTGAATCAATGCTGTGCAACTGACTGGTGCTCAATGGTGGGGGATTAGCAAAATGAACTAGTGATTAATGACCTCAAAAATTGCCAATAAAAATCTAAATGTAATGTGAGAAGTCAATGAATTTTGGAAAATCCATCTTGAGGAACAAATATGAAGATACTAATCCTGCCCTCCATAGTCCATGCTCTGAACTATGTTTCTCTTATAGTTGGAAGGAACCTGCAGTTGGTGTCTCATTTTAGCACCACTGGCAATATGAATACCAAGAAACAGAAATATGACCCTTCATCTGGAAACAGAACTAAGCTTCCTGGCCGATGTGAGTCAGTTACTAAGTTATTAAGATTTCCATTGATAGGTCTCAGCTTAGAATGCTGGGGACAGGAAGCAAAAGCAAATCATGAGAAATAGCATACCCTTCTTGCTTTGTATTCCTTGACCTCAGCTCTCTACAGGGAAGGGAGGGCTAGAGGAACAGCCACAGGACTAAATGTATCACCACGTTTTTTCTGGGCCAGCTTCCTAAACAGAGTCTTAAAGCAACTCTTCTAGAGCTATAAGTCAAGGGTTACTGTGTAGAAAACAGTGTACTGATCCATAAAGCATTATTTGGTGATTATAGAATATATGTACACACACACACACACACACACACACCCACCCTTGAAAAATGAGCAAAATAGTTTATAAATAATTACAATCTAATATGTTATAAATAATTATAATGTAATGGAGCCAATATCCCCAAAATTTCAAATAGAAAATGATGAGATTGGGGATGAACACAGAGGAACAACTACGAATATCTGTGTATGAGAAGCAATTCTTTCATCCTTTCTTTAGGTTATAATAGAATAAACTGTTGAGTATGAGCACCAAATTCCTTTCATCTTTTAAGGGAATTAACTTTTTAAATATTCATGCTTTGTTAATCTCCAGTTATATCATTTATCTGTCACATCTACATATAAATACACTAACATATTTTTAATCTTAACCTTTGCATCTCTCCATTCCCACCAGCTACTGCCCTATATCTTTTCTCTGTCTTAGCTGAAAATTGCTTCACAGCCAACTTCCCACTGTAACTGGAATTCTGTTCCTTCTGGTCCTCTGAAGCTATTCCCATAAGTTCATTAATAATATTTCTATATTTCTCAGCCTTTTGATCTATGGTCCCTTCTCATTGTGCTGTGAGCAAATTCAGCCACTCCAATGGATTCAGTTACCACAGATGAAATGTTTCAATAAAAATCACTAGAAGAATTATCAAAGTATCTAAAAGTGCATGATGGGGGAGAATATGTAGTTCAAAAACACATATTACCAGTAGCAATTATTTCTTATATAGAGTATTGAATATAAAGAGTAAAAATATGAGATATTAGAGAAATAAAGCAGATTAAGGAAGATTGCAAGAGTTACTTATTTGGAAATGGTGAAAAACACTAATACTAATGAAGAGAAGTTCCAAATCCAAATTACCATTTGGACCAGTCTCTTAATCTCCAACTCTTATACTGAACTGCCTCACAGGCATCCACTTGAAAATCTCACTAGCACTTCCAACTCAACTGTTAAACATGAATTTATCTTTTCCTGTGGATCTCATTTCTCCTCCTGTGTCCATCAGTACAGTGAATTTCAAGACTGTAATCCCTGGTACTCAATGCAGAGCCTTGGGTATTATGATAAAATGTTTTCATTCCACATTCTCTCACATGAAATCACCAAATCTATCATTTCTTACCATTATTTGCATAAACTGTTTTCTATCTTTTCTTCACTTTAACAGCTTTATTGAGGTATAATTAACATACCATAAAGGTTATGAGTTCTAAATTGTGTAATTTAATGATATTTAGTTAATTTATGCAGTTGTGCAATCATCCTAAGAATCCAGTTGTAGAACATTTTCATTGCCCAAAAAGAGCACTAACTCAACTGGGCTTAAGAGCCCTTAAGTCATGGCTGGGGAGGTCTCACAGTATGGCAGAAGGCAAAAGCCACATTTTACATTGTGTCAGACAAGAGAGAATATGAGAATCAAGAGAAAAGGGTTTCCCCTTATAAAATCATCAGATTTCATGAGACTTATTGACTACCACAAGAACAGTATGGGAGAAATAGCCCCTATGTTTCAATTATCTGCCACCAGGTCCCTCCTGAAACACATGGGAATTATGGAGGCTACAATTCAAGATGAGATTTGGGTGGGGACACAGCAAATTGTATCAATTATTATAATGATTTTATAAATGTAAAAACAAAGAGAAGGTAGAAGAGTAAGGAAATCCAGATTTTGAATATTTCTCTCTCTCTCTCTCTCTCTCTCTCTCTCTGCATTTCTATGGCTAGAAATGTCACTCCTTTAACCAGTATAATTTCCACACATTTTAAACTGTTTCAGAGTGTGGACGACAACAAAACATTTCTAATTGTTTCATTAAGAAAGTATAATACTAACACCCAAATCAACCTAATGACAATAATAAATGCAAATAAATCTACAGAAAAATATGTCAATGCAAAAGTCTGAAATCAAGTATTTGAAAATATTTGTAAATGTAATCCAACAGTATATCAATAAAATAATATATAATGATGAAGTGGGAGACATTCTGAGAATGAAAAACATTCAAAATCGGGAATCCTGTGAAGAATTGCATAAATATACTTTACCATGTTAACAAGCCAAAGGAGGAGAGAAATATGGTCATTCTGGCAGATGTCAATGAGGCAATTTATAAACTTAAACCTTCATTTAAATATGAGTGCTTTCTGAAAATGTGTAATATGTGATTCAAATTAAAAGCCATATGTTTAATTGTAAAAGTAATTGAAAATTTTAAAATTTATATGTGCACAAAATTAGGATGCAGGTTTTGACAGTTATTTAAAATTATTTTCAAATTGATAGATTTTCTGCTCTTCTATATGTATCTTATAACATCATGTTTTATAACTTGAATACATACAAAAAATATTTTTTAACAATTGCTACATAATACATTTAGAAAAGAAAAGAAAAATCTGGGCTCAGTGGCTCATGCCTGTAATCCCAGTACTTTGTGGTGTGGATCACCTGAGGTCAGGAGCTTGAGACCTGCCTGGCTAACATGGTGAAACTCTGTCTCTACTAAAAATACAAAAGTTATTGAGCATGGTGGTATGTGACTGTAATCCCAGCTACTTGGGAGGCTGAGGCACAAGGATCACTTGAACCTGGGAGGTTGAGGTTGCAGTGAGCTGAGGTCACACCACTGCAATCCACCCTGGGCAACCGAGTGAGACTCTGTCTCAAAAAAAAAAAAAAAAGAGTAGGACAAATTTACATATTTGATATGAAAGTGGCTGCAGAATTAATATATAATGTCTAATATCTTCCTTTCATACAAACAAAAAGCTAAAATGAGATGAAAAGGCCCATTCACACAGGCAGTCAAAAGTAAAATGAAAAGAAAATAACAATTAATAAATTAAATAAGCAATGCATGAGTACTAAATGAAGAAAGCTACCATATAAAACTTTACTGGGAGAGTTTAAAAGAAAAAGGCCTGAAAAAAGTAGAGAAACATAGAAAAGGCAGTGACTTAAAGATGTCAGTCCTTCTTGTGTCTATAAAGAGATTAAAATGTGATATTCTGAACTTTCAAATTGGTAACAAAGGAAAACATTAGCAAAAAGGAAAGAACATAAGGAAATCTGCTGTCAGGGATGTCATGGAATGTGAGCATATTTATACATACTAAACCTCACTAGAATACCAAGAACTTATAAAAAATGATAAATATGATGACATAGAAAATGTAAAGCTTCTTTTTAGCTAAAAATACCATGATGACAGTTAAAAGGCAACCTGGGAAAAAACATTTGTAATACATTTGACAGTTTAATTTTCTTAGTATTCAAAGAGCTTGATAAATCAAAACTAGAAAGATAAGTAACATTATTTTAAAACTGAGCAACAAACATGAAAAGCCAATAACAACTGAAAATGCCAAAATAGAAATTGAATAAGCCAAAATAATAATTGAAAATAGTAAAAATGAAAAGATGTTCATCTTTACTGCTTATCAAAAATTTATATGAAAATGAAATTTTCTTACCCTTCATAGTGGTAACTAGGAAAATACTAACAAAGATGGAAGAACATGTAGTCTCCCACTGTCAGGAAAGGTGTATGATGTGGCCGTATCTGTGTACTGGTGGGAATGCAACTTGTCCCAGCCTTTCCAGAAGGGAAATTAGCATTGTGCTTCAAAATTGTTTAAATTAAATGTCATTTGGCACAACAGATCTTCTAGAAATATTTCTGGAGATGATAGCAAAAAATTCATAACGAGTATGCACAAGCATGATCACTGCAGCATTGTTTTATCAGGGAGCTTCTGGTAACAAAGCACCTAAATTCCAAACAAGAAAACATAGCTTAGTAAAGAGCCGTCAAGACAGGAGCCATTCAGCATTTATGAAAATAGTGATGTAAGTGGAAATAAAAAGGAGTTTACAAGACATTCATGAGTAAAAGTAGCAAAGTAGCAGATAACATATACATTATGGATTTATATGTGTAAAGGTGTAAGTGTGTGTGCGCATATATGAATATATGACTAAAATAATCTTGATCTCCGTGTTCTCTCATTAAAATCTATTTCCAGTGTTTCTCATTCAAAGAGACAACAGTCGGCGGGGTGCGGTGCCACAAGCCTGTCATCCCAGCACTTTGGGAGGCTGAGGCAGGTAGATCACTTGAGGTCAGGAGATGGAGACCAGCCTGACAAACATGGTGAAACCCAGTCTCTACTAAAAAATACAAAAATTAGCCGGGCATAGTGGTGCCTGCCTGTAATCCTAGCTACCCAGGAGGCTGAGGTAGGAGAATTGATAGAACCCGGGAGGCGGAGGTTGCAGTGAGGCGAGATCGCACCATTGCCCTGCAGCCTGGCCAATAAGAGAGAAACTGTCTCAAAAAAAAAAAAAAAAAGGAGAAAAAAAGAAAGAAACAGCAGTCTATCATTGCCAATATGCAAAAAGCAGCTTTATTTTCTATTTCCCACTTTGAAAAATTGCCAGAGTGGAAAATACATTCATAATGCACAGAAAAGCTTATTACACACCTTCCTCCTCTTTTTGTTTATCTCTGTTTCCCTTGAGAGCTTCAGCGCTTCTTCAATTCATGTAGTCGAAAGCCTTAGAAATACCTGATACATTGCATATAATAGTTTAGTAGCCATAGCGAAAGAAAGAGTAGATTCTCACTCCCAATGTATTTCCCCAAATTTCCAGGTTCAAAGCTTATATTGATAAAACATGGCAGCTTCTCTATTACTCAAGTACAGGTACCAAAAAAAAAAAAATGAATAGAATGATGGATAGCAAGTAATAGAATAAAAATATTCGGGGCAGATACAATTATAACAATAACTACAAATATAAATATATATTCTTAATCAAATCCTCATTGTCATTTCTCAAGAAAAAATATATTACTTTGAGGGCATTGTAAGACTCTACTTTGCAATTTTCTTAATAAGAGTAGATTGTATGCCACCAGAAAAAAAATTTCTAGCATTTTTCTGTAAAACGTTTTCATATATACTGTAAGGACTTATGACATGTTAATGATCAATGATATGATACAGAATTGCTTGAATTATCTGTACATTTTTACATGCTTTTAGGCCAGACCAGAATTTTTTAAACTTGTGCACTATAGGTACTGTGGGCTGGATAATTCTTTTTCTTTGTTGGGGATGAGGGTCTGGACTGTGCATAGCAAGACCATTGACAAAATCCCTGACATGTACCCATTAGATGCAAGTAGAATTTCTCCCTGTCTCCTCTCACTCCAGGTTGTGACAGCCAAAAATGTCCCAAACATTGCCAAATATGTGACATGGAACAAAATTGCATCTCACTGAGGATCAATGGAATTGACAGACTATGCAGCACAAGACTGCATATGGATATGTGTGTGTGTATATGTGGTGTGTAATATGCATAATATGTTTGTATCCTATGTTAAATTCTGTGTTTGCAAAATAACAAAAATGGATCATGTCAAAAGTAAGCACAATAATGTTGAAACTCAAACAATAAATACATATTTATTTACAAAATTCATGAAAGGCTGATCAGATAAAAAATTGTGAGAAAAATGTCATTATTGGAAAAAAAAAAAAGAAAACACCGATAAAAATGCTATCCAGAACTGAAAATTGCAGCTATCAGGGTGAGGAACTGACAGAATTCAGCTAAAATCTAACTGGAAATATTGTATAGGGAAAATAGAACTCTATTTAAATTTATGTTTTAATCATTTTTGGTGTCATTTTTTTCATTCTTAAAGGCAGAATATGCTTAAGCTCATACTAGTCTTATTTCTGTATAATTCTAGAATGATGAAATAAATCAGAGAATTGAATAAACTCCCTGGTGAATTCACCATCTGCCCATGCCCTCTCAATATGTTCTATGACTGAAGTCATTGAACAAGTGAAGTTGAAGGCATAGTGGAACAGAAAGAAACAATGAGAATAGAAAATAAAGAGAATGTGCAAATATCAAAACACTGCTGATTTAGGAGACCATAGTTCAATCTTGCTTTGGGGAAATTTGTCAGTGTGCCCAAAGCTTCCTCCAGCTTCAGAAGTGCTTCTTGCTGTGATGAAAAACTTTGGTGATAAATATTGCCATCAGATTCATCTTTAGCACAAAGAGCTAGCTGAATTAAACAACAGCAAAGAAAAAGAAAGTCGTAAAGTAATGCTACCATGGTTGAACTGGCCAAGCCTTATATAAAGAAAAACTTACAGTATTCAGACCTAGAGTTATATTATTGTTCAGCTGCTGGCTTTGACAATGATTCCCAGGTCCCTTTCCTGTGATAGTTGCTTAACATAATCAAACACCTTTAACAGGCAATTTGTCCATCTACCATCAGCAGAAATGAAAATCCTTAATTCCCCCCTTGTTTCCCATACTTTGTAAAACAGTCCCTTGTAGCTAAGAAGCCTCATTGAAGACCTCTGTGCATTTCAGAAAAGTGATGTTTGATAACTTAAAATGCAATCCAATGTGTATTTTTATGAATGTCAATATATTGGCTGGGATACTGTGATAATGTGATGATATGTAAAAATTGGAATAAATAGGTGACAGTAGGATCTTAAGTCTATCCTAATTCCTGTCATATAACTTTTATTTATTAAGGTTTTCTTCATTTCTGTCATGTTCATGTGTAGAACATGATAGTATTCATGTATGCTTAAAATAGCCAATGCTGTTCTACATAAGCTACAGCCAAAAACCAGTCTATTTACTTCTCAAAATACTCAGCTTAATCCCGACTTAAACAAATGATTGAAGCACATAAGTAAACTCCACTTCAACAGAGAGACATCTTTAGACAAGCCATGAACAAAATAAGTTCTCACTATATTGATCCAAACAGAAACAGGAGGAGTGTAGAATTGGTAACACACAAAATTCTTCATTGCTTCGTAGATCAGGGCTCATCAAATTAAGTTCTCTGGGCTAAATTTAGGCCACAATCTGTTTTGTAAGTAGAATTTTGCTCTAATGCAGTCATGTCAATTAATTTACATATTATCTACAGCTGTTGTTTTTCTGTACAGACAGAGTTGAGTAGTTTTGACAGAGATATTATGACCTTCAAAGCATAAAATCTTTACTACCTTGCCCTTTGTAGAAGATAGCTGCCAATTCCTGGCATAGAATATCAAAAGGAAGGTTTTGTAGAAATAACCCAATCCTCTCATTTTAAGAAGGGGGTAAAAACTGAACCCAAGTGGGAGCACGTAGCTTGTCTAAAATCACACATCTTATCAACAACAAAGTAGTTACTAGATGCCAGCTTCCCCGACGTCCTTTGGAATAAATGGATATTCTCTTAGAATTATAGCTAAGGTCCTCAGTTATGCAGAGTTCATATTTCAGCCTTATCTCTTATTATAATTCACAAAAACTTTTGATTTTTTAGATAGAAGAGTGAAAAAACAAGTCTGTGCACTAACAGTTCTTTGCTTTTTTTTTTTTTTGCAAATTAGATGAGACAGTGTACATACGTGTGTAGCCCAGTTCCCAACCCAAGTTAAATTTCCTTTCTACCTTCATTTTTTCAGATGAGGAAACAGGTTTGAAAGGTTCAGTGGCTTGTACTGAGGCCATACATGCAATAAGAGTTAAAAGTAGAATTCATCTTTGATGCTTAAGATTCCAAGTTCAGTCTTCATTTTGTAATGCTAAATAAAGAATTTGAATACAGATTGTTAGAGTTTAGGAATCAGTTGGATTAATGGCTTTTCTTTTTGTGGCTTATGAATGGTATCTTAACTAGGAATGTGAAAAGTCATCTCTCTTTTGCACTGTAATGTCCTGTGACGAGTATAGGAAGTAGAGAAGCACCCACATAACGGTACATGGTGGTGAGCATCTACATTCCTGTGCTTTGCACTATTGTAGTTGCTAAACAAAATAAAGTACACTGTCTGTAAGCAATAGCAAAAGTAAGTTAATGCATAATGAATGATCTAAAGAAAACAAATCTCACATGGAAATAGGCGGAAAAAATCCAACTTCCTTCATGCTGGTGGCTCTCGCTAAAGCTCCTCTCTTCTACTTCTATATACTCCTTTGTGTCATTGTACGCATTTTAGAATGATGGATCACTTTGCACAAATATGAACCAAGCCTTAATTGTAGAAGGCAAGAAAACTAGCAAAGATGATACCAGAAATATTCAGGGAAGAGAGAATGAGGTAGTGAATTAAATGAAAATGAAGCTAGAAAAGAAGATGAACATTTTTGAAGTTATTAACCCAGTAAGAACCCAGAAGTCAGTGTAAGAGTTTGAAAGGTATTGTCTGATTTCAGGAGCCTTTTCCTGTAAATGTGGGTGGTGTCTGGTACTATCCCTGACTTGTTAGTGTAAAAGAAACAGTCTTCCCCTGAAAGGAGCCGGGCACATTCCTCAGCCCCGGGCTCAAAACAAACAAGCCCAGTACAAACACATCCCATCCTCCCATCCCACCACATATCGCCATATATCTCTCAAACTTCCTGAGCCCAGTACAAACACCACCAGGAAAGTCTCCAATAAGGAGACAGCCGTTCAAAGTTTTACTGAATGAGCAGGAACCAAAAGAATTCCTTTGTTCCCCTGTAACTTTCAGGCTATAAAAAGCAAACACTCGCATTGTTCAGGGCCCTCTTGTATGCTGTGGAATGGAGGGACCAGGTTCGAACTTGTAGTAAAGATCCTTGCCGCTTGGCTTTGACTCTGGACTCTGGTGGTCTTCTTTAAGGAACTAACGATCTAGGCATAACACCCCTAAGAAGGTGCAAAGTCTGCCTTCCTCAGCAATGAGTACGTCAACGTTTCTACGGTTTTAGAGAGTCACTGCTGCCAAAAAATCTATTTGGGTTTGTAGAGTAAGGATAGATTTTGTTATTTCTTGCAACTTGAGCTTTGAGGGGCACTAATAGGGTCTGCTTTCCACAAGATTAGAAGTTAGGATAATACATGTTACACTGTTAACTTTTAGCAAACTCTACTTTTGCTAAAAACATTCTAAGTGTGGGATTTCATTTATTCTTTGCTATTAATAAGATGTCGTTCAGTCCATATTAACTTAGAATTGGTATAGATGGCTCCATTCTGATTCTGTAAGTACTTCAAAGTTTGGCTGAGTGCAAACTGCTCACACTTTTGAGCAGACCAATTATTAGTCAATTTTCCCAATTCTGCTTCTACAAGAATTTTCTTATCACTTGCTGAGTACCCATTGTGTCTTTTTCCTTTAATCACCCTAGAGGAACCATCTGTCATCCTGTCCTGAAGGGAGATCATCCCAGCTCTGGTCGGACCTTTGTATGGTAATTAGTTAAAATTTAGATCCCCTTTTAAGAAACCTGCTGGGTTAAGGATTTTTGATAGGAAGGCTATGGGTTGTCAGTGGCCTCAGTGATTTTAGGTTACTTCCTTGTTTACACTGACATCTAGGTGGTATTGGAGTGTTATAAGGTCACAGAGAAAACCTTCAATTATCAATTATAGTTTCTAAATTTACCTTGGAATTAAAGGAATAGGTTACACTGTGTGTTCTTTACTACTTCTATCTGTTTCTTTCTCTCTCTTTGACTCCTTGGTCTATCTCTTCCTCTCTTTCCTTCTCTCTTTGACTTTGTCTCTCTTTCTCTTTCTGTTTCTCTCTGACTCCCTCTTTGTCTCTTCCTCTCCTTCCTTCTCTCATTGACTTTCTGTCTCTCTGTCTCTTCCTCTCCTTGTCTCCTTCTATTTGACTTTGTCTCTTTCTTTCTCTCTTTGTCTCTCTGTCTCTTCCTCTTTGCTGGTCATTCCCTGCCACTGCCAGCTGCTTATGCTGCTGTTCTCCCCTTCCCTTCCCTTTTGATGGCTTTGGCACCTTCTTGGATTTTTGCACTGTGTGCAATAACTCCATGGTTTCCTTGTGATATTTAATGGGGGCTCCCCCAAAGGTTAGGAACTCCTTTCCTTTCCATATTGTAGCATGGGCATGTAGGATTAGATAAGCACACTTACTATCTGTAGCAATGTCTCCCAATTACAACTGAGAATTTGGGAGAAATACCTGGTTACAGGCTGTCCCAGGATTCCTTGGATGGTAATGGACCTTGAGGACAGTTGTCCGGGACAGGAGATCAACACTGAGAAAGCCAATCCAGTGTCCAGGAAGAAGTCAACTTCCTGGACCTCAATGGTTATACATACTTGGGGCTCAGTGAGGGTGATAACATGGGCTGGCACTTGCCCTGGGCATCCTCAGTCCTGTTGTTGGATCACATGTTTGGGTGCTTCTGGCCCAGAGAACTTTTGACCTCTCGGGCACTGTGCCAGAATTCCAATGATTGCCTTGCCGTAGGGGACATGGGTGAGGAGGCATCTTGTTTTCCACTGAACAATCTTTTTCAAAGGGTCCTTGCAAACCACACTGATAACAAGCCCCATCAGGTGATTGGCCTGCTCCATTTTCTGTCCTCTCTGAACCATAAAGATTTGTTTTTCTGAGGGCCATGACAAACACTGTGGCCTTTTTCTGATCTTGCTTTTCTGTTTGGCCTGTTTCTCTTGGTGCCTATTATAGAACATCAAGGTTGCCAGGCTTAATAACACCTCTATATGTTTTCAGGACCCAGGGCTTGGTTTTGGAGCTTTCTTCTGATATCTGCGGCTGATTGGGTAATAAACTTATCTTTTAGGATCAATTGACCCTTGAGGGAGTTGGGTGACAGGGGAGTACATTTTCTGAAGGACTCCCATAGCCACTTGAGGAAGGCAAAATGATTTTCTTCCTTTCCCTGAGTTGTAGTGGACATCATTGAATAATTCATGGGCTTTTCCCTAATTCTTTTTAGTCCTTATAGAACACAGGTCAGCAGATGTTTACAACACCAGTCCCCATGATCTGAGTCTAGGTCCCATCTTGGTCACCAAGATGTGTCTGGAGTTGCTTCCTTCTGGTGGGTTCTTGGTCTTGCTGACTTCAAGAATGAAGCTGTGGACCTTCACAGTGAGTGTTACAGCTCTTAAATGTGTCACGGACCCAAAGAGTGAGCAGCAGCAAGATTTATTGTAAACAGCAAGAGAACAAAGCTTCCACAGTGTGGAAGGGGACCCAAGTGGGTTGCTGCTGCTGGCTGGGCTGACCAGCTTTTGTTCCCTAATTTGACCCTGCCAACATCCTGCTGATTGGTCCATTTTACAGAGCACTGATTGGTGCATTTACAATACTTTAGCTAGACTCAGAGCACTGATTGGTGCATTTTTACAGAATGCTGACTGATGCATTTACAATCCTTTAGCTAGACACAGAGTGCTGATTACTGTGTTTTTACAGAGTAGTGATTGGAGCATTAAAATCCTTTAGCTAGACAGAGAGCGCTGACTGGTACATTTACAATCCTCTAGCTAGACAGAAAAATTCTCCAAGTCTCCACTCGACCCAGGAAGTCCAGCTGGCTTTACCTTTCAGTAGCAGGTATCTCCATGGGCCTCTTAGCAGCACTCCTGCTCTTGGCTCCTGAGCTTACACAAAGAATGGTCTCCTTTATTTTCATGGAACCCAGACCCTGGCCCTAACATTTTTTCAAGGCATCCATCCATCATGCAGTACTTAAAATCATGGGTTCTGTCACTACACTGTCTCAGTTTGAATCTTGGATCCACTATTTACTAGCTGCATGGCATGGATAAGCTAGTTATCTTCTCTGTCCCTCAGTTAGTAAATATTGAGTACTCATATGTGCCAGAAATTATTTCTTCATTGTTTCTGAAAACTAAATTAGCTAATACTTATTAAAAAATTGATAGTGTTGAATATGTATTAAATGAAAATGTATTAGCTATTATTGTTATTATTATTATTATGCCTGACTCCTCTCCTTTTATCATACTCCAAATCCAATGCATCAGCAAATCCTGTATGATCCTTAAGATACTTTCCAAATTGGCCCACTTCTCCCCATCTCTACCATTACAAGTCTAGACTGAATCATCACCATCCCTCATATGGATTACTGGAATAGACTCCTACTTGACATTTCTACTACCATCCTTATCAATCCACAATTTACTCTACATACAGCTTCTAGAATAACCTTTTAATAATTCATCACATCACTTGTTCAGTCAAAACTGGCAATGCCTTTCCAGTTTGCTCAAAGCAAAAAAACACACTTTATGTCATTTAGAACCTGCTACCTCTGTGACTTTAGCCTCCATTATTGTGCCTGTTTCTTATTCTTCTTTGGTCAATATGGCCTCTCCATGATTCTTTGCATATGCCAAGCACATTTCTGCCTCAAGAATTCAGCCTTGCTTCTGAATAAAAAGAAGTTCATTATTTTTTTTTTGAACTGCTTTTCCTCAAATACCTACGTGACTTACTCCCTCATCTTCTTCAGTTTTTTCTCAAACGTCACCTTTTCAGTGAGGTTTTACTTGAACTCTATTGAAAACAACATCTCCTCAGCGTTCCCTGAACCCCCACACTCTACATTATTTCTCCATTTCATTGTGTACTATCACACATAGTACATATTTAGCATATTTATTTTTGCTTATTGCCTGCCTCCTCTCCCTAGAATATAAGCCACATGAGGGAAAAAACAATCTGTTTGTTTACTGCCTTATTTCTAATATCTAGAACAGTGCATGATTCAAAATATGTGCTCAGTCAATTAAATTGTGCATTGAACATAGTAAATAATTACAAGCTAATTGATTTTGTTTTTGAGACAGAGTCTCACTCTGTCACCCAGGCTGGAGTGCAGTGAGTGTGATCTCAGTTCACTGCAACACCCGCCTCCTTGGTTCAAGCAATTCTCCTGACTCGTCCTCCCGAGTAGCTGCGATTACAAACATGCACCACCATGCCAAGCTAATTTCTGTATTTTTAGTAGAGATGGGGTTTCATCATGGGGGTCAGGCTGGTCTTGAACTCCTGACCTTATGATCTACTCACATTGCCCTCCCAAAATGCTGGGATTACAGGCATGAGCCACTGCGCCCAGCCAGCTGATAGAATTATTTGCATCAGTGACTTTAATGTAGCTGGAGCATGTGATGCATGTGTGGAAGGGGTAGGTAAATAGAAAGATTTTATAATGAGATGCAATGTTCAGAAATGGTAACTAATGTTGATTGAATGTTCACCTATTGTGTCATTTAATCCTTGAAGCAATCATATAAAATTCATAAGCTAATTATTATTTCACAGGTGCAGAAAATAAGGCCAAGGTGATTAGGGTCACAAAATAAGTGGCTTATGTAGGATTTTAACTCCAGGTATTTGGCTTCAGAGCCCTTGAGTGTAACCACTAAGTGTTTTATTTTTCCTAAAATGCATTTTGGATGATAGTTTGAAATTGATCAATCTCTGTACTAACCACTAATAATGCACAGATGAAATAGCATATTTGCAGTCCTCCTAACCCACAGTGAAATGAGGAAACAAACACATATATAATTTGTGATAAACCATAAGATTAGCACTGTTCTAGACAACATATGAGGATTTACAGAAATTTAGAGAAAGAATCAGTCAACCAGTGTCCACATAAGTGAAGGTGAACTTGCTGCAGGAGATGATATTTAAGTTATCTTTATAGTGTAATTAAGAGTTCACATTGACTACGATGGAAAGAATATTCCAAGCAAGGGAATGAATAGCGTGTGTAACTATTAGAAATGACAAAAATCATAGCCACTCAAAAACTCAGAGAATTTCAAATTTACAAATTAGGTTTTCTGAGGGGAAATGGGAGCAGGTGAACACCTGAAGGAGAATAGGATACAAATCCTAAATAATTTTACCTTTTTAAAGTTTTCAGAATTTTGGTGAAGATCACAAAACCTCTTGCTCCCTCTCCCCTCTATCATCCCAGGCATTTTTCTCAATAAATCTTTTGCACATCTAATTATGTCGTGACATCTGCTTCCCAGAGGACCAGATGTGACACATAATGTTGTAAAGAGTGCTCTTTCACAAAATATTTGTAACTGTAATTCAATCAAGCCTTCAGATTGAAGTACCAGTTTACAGAAAATACAATGATATCAGAAGAAAGTAAATTACACCATGAGTAAACAAGCACAAAATTTCAGAAGATGGCAACCTTTCTTCAATATCATTAATATAAAGGTAGAGACTACTCCAGACTGAGATTTGAGATGCAGTGACTAAGTGAAATGCTTAATTCTTGATGAGATGTATGTTTCAATGAACCAGCCAAGAAAAGAGCTCAGCCAAATTTAAATATGAATACAATAATAATAGAATTTTTTTTTCTGCCTCACTCTGTCACCTACGCTGGAGTACCATGGCACAATCTCAACTCACCACAACCTCTGCCTCCTGGGCTCAAAAGGTCTTTCACCTCAACCTCCAGAGTAGCTATTTTTTTGTACATACTTTTTGTAGAGATGGGATTTCACCATGTTTCACAGACTGGTCTTGAAATCCTGGGATCAGGGTATCCGCCCATCTTGGTATCAAAAGTGTTGAGATTACAGGCATGATCCACTGTGCCTGGCCTTAGAAGATATTACTTTTGTTTGCTATCTTAATAATTTTGCAGTTTATTTTTTAAATGTTGCTTTTTAGTGATACATAATAATACAATTTGGCTGTGTTCCCACCCAAATCTCATCTTAAATTGTACTTCCCATGATCCCCATGTGTCATGGAAAAAAACAGGTGGTGATAATTAAATTATGGGGGCAGGTTCCCCTTTATTGTTCTCATGATAAGGAGTTAGTTCTCAAAAGATCTGATGGTTTTATAAGGTTCTTTGCCCTTTGATGGACATTGATATGGTTTTGGTGTGTCCCTACCCAAATTTCATCTTAAATTCCCACATGCTGTGGGAGGTACCCAGTGAGAGGTAATTAAATCATGAGGGAAGGCCTTTCCCATGCTGTTCTCTTAATAGTGAGTAAGTCTCATGAAATCTGATGGCTTCATAAGGCAGAGTTTCCCTGCACAAGCTCTCTTTTTGGCTGCCACCATTCATGTGAGATGTGATGAGCTCTTCCTTGTCTTCTGCCATGATTTTGATGTCTTCCAAGCCATCTGGAACTGTAAGTGCAGTAAACCACTTTCTTTCATAATATTGCCCAGACTCAGATATGTCTTTATCAGCAGCATGAAAACAAATGAATATAGTAAATACCCCATCTCTAGAGTGGGGTATTGCTGAAAATATACCCCAAAATTTGAAATGACTTTGGAACTGAGTAACAGGAAGAGATTGGAACAGTTCGGAGGGCTCAGAAGAAGACAGGAAAGTATAGGCAAGTTTGGAACTTCCAAGAGACTTGCTGAATGCCTTTAACTAAAATGCTGACAATGATATGGACAATGAAATCAAGGCTGGGGAAGTCTCACATGGAGATGAGGAACTTGTTGAGAACTGGAGCAAAGGTGACTCTTGTTTCATTTTAGCAAAGACACTGGTGACCTTTTACCCCTGCCTTAGAAATTTGTGGAACTTTGAACTAGAGAGAGATGATTTTGGGTATCTGTCAGAAGACATTTCTAAGCAGCAACACATTCAAGAGGTGACTTGGGTGCTGATAAAGGCATTCCATTTTATAAGGGAAGGAGAGCAAAAAATGTTGAAAAATTTACAGCCTGACAATACTATAGAAGAGAAAGACAGTGTGGAAGGAAAATGTGAGGTTGGAGCCCCAACACAGAGTCCCTACTGGAACACCACTTAGTGGAGCTGTGAAAAGAAGTGCACCATCCTCCAGACCTCAGAATGGTAGGTCCACCTACAGCTTGAACCATGTGCCTGGAAAAGCCACAGACACTCAATATCAGCCTGTGAAAGCAGCTATGAGGGGGACTATGAACTGCAAAGCCGTAGGGGTGGAGCTGCCCAAGACCAGGAGAACCCACCTCTTGCATCAGTGTGACTCACATGCAAGTCATGGGGTCAAAGGAGATCATTTTGGAGCTTTAATATTTGACTCCCCCACTTGATTTTAGACTTGTGTGGGGCCTTTAGCTCCTTGTTTGGGCTAATTTTTCCCATTTGGAATGGTTGTATTTACCAAATTCCTGTACTTCCATTGTGTCCAGGAAGTAACTAACTTGCTTTTGATTTTACAGGCTCATAGGTGAAAGAGAGTAGTCTTGTCTCAGATGAGACTTTGGACTATGGACTTTTGAGTTAATGCTGAAATGAGTTAAGACTTTGGGGGACTGTTGGGAAGGCATGATTGGTTTTGAAATGTGAAGACATGAGATTTGGGAAGGGCCAGGGGCATAATGATATGGTTTGGCCTTGTTCACACCTAAATCTCATCTTGAACTTCCGCATATGGTGGGAAGTTCCCGGTGGAAGGTAACTAAATCATGGGGGCAGGTCTTTCCCTTGTTGTTCTCTTGATAGAGAATAAATCTCATGAGATCTGCAGGCTTTATAAGGTGGAGTTTCCCTGCATAAGCTCTCTTCTTGTCTGCAACCATTCACATAAGATGTGACTTGCTCCCTTGCCCTCTGCCATGATCGTGATGCCTCCCTAGCCATGTGGAACTGTAAGCACAATAAACTTCTTTTTATAGTAAAATTGTCCAGGCTGAGGTATGCCTTTGTCAGCAGCATGAAAATGGAGTAACACAACACTCATTTTTCTTCCTGCTGCCATGTGAAGAAGGATGTGTTTGCTTCCTCTTCTGTTATGATTTTTAAGTTTCCTGGGGCTTTTGCAGCCATGCTGAACTGGGAGTCAATGAAACCTATTTCCTTTGTAAATTAAACAGTCTTGGTTATATATTTATTAGCAGCATGAGAACAGACTAATATGCATATCAAACTTAAGTTACACAATGTCAAAATGTCTAAATGTCTAAATAAGTTTACATGATTCATAATAGAAAAATAAACCTCTAAAGTGTATCATCCATAAGATAAAGAGCAAAATAAAGATGTTTACTCACACCATGGTTATTTATCTTTTATTTTGAAACTGCAGCCAATAAAATAATACTAATAATGATATCAGCAACAAAAACACTTTATAGTGCTTACTATGTGATAGACACTGTTTTAAGCATTTTGTCTAAAAGAACTAACGTGATCCTTTGATGCTCAAAACCACCTTCTGTGGTAAGTAACTGTCTCACCATCTTACAGAAAGCTGAGGTTAAGAGATGTAGAGTATCACAGCAGCTATTTTAAAACATATGAGCTCTAGCTCCTATAAATAAACAAATGAATATACACATATATGTAATAACAATTTGCAATTCCTTTTAAGGTATTTAGTTATCTGTAAATTACATTGTTATATACCCAGAAAATCTGAGAAAATTCATTCTATGTCTTATTAGAACTAATCACAGGTTTAGTATCTTAAAATGTGGGCACATTTATTATCATAAACAACAACGAAATGTATTTTGAAATAATCAAGGTTAAATGTATATCTTATGTAAGTAAAATTATAATGTTTATTGTGTTCCCATCAAAATATTATTTAAAAGTGAGCTGGCAAAAGAACTCAAAGATATATCTGGAATAATAGATGATATTAAAATACTTTTGATAAAGAAACGTGAGGGAAGACTGGTCCCAACGTATATCAATGGAATTATAAAGATAGAAAAAAGCAAAACGGTTAGTATTGGCACAGAGCAGTAGCTGAAAGGAACACAGTGCAAAGTGTGGATTTAGACTCAAGAACGTGTAATTTAGTATACAATAAGGCAGCATTTAAAATAAGCAGAGAGACTGAATTATTTAATTTCATTGTGATTATTGGTTAACCATATTCTAAAAACTAAAATGGTTTCTTAAATAAATGCAAAGATACATCAAATACTTAAAAACATTAAATCAAAGATGAAGTGTTAACATAAATAATTACTAGAGACTTAACCACTAAATATCTTTAGGTAGAGAAATTATTTCTAAGCATATAATGAAAGTTAAGAAACATAAAAAATTAATAGAGTTACATATAACATATAATCTTTATTTAAAAAAGAACAAAATTAGTCACAGTATAAATAACTAAATAGGAAAGTATTTGCAATACCAGTAATAAATGGTTAATATCCTGAAGGCAAAAAAATCCCTTTCTACTAAAATATGATTACCCTCATAGAAAATTTGAAAATATCACTTAAAATATAGATGGACACTAAATATGAAAATACTTTAAAATTGTAAGGTACAGATAATTATTTATTTATCAAAAATTGTCTAGCACCTCATTGTATATACTTGCTCTTTCCTCTATCTGGGATACTCTCCTCATTAATCTCCACTTGGCCAGCTCTTTCTCAAGATTAAATATCATCTCATTGAAGTAGTTCTTGATCAAAAGCTTAATTTAAATATCTCCCTGAACAGTTTTCATTATAGCAACCATTACCATCTGAGCTTATTTCTCTCATTTAGTTGTGTATTATTTGCACTCTGAAGAGTTTCCCAAGAATATGTGTAAATCCTCAGTGCCTAAAATAGAGCGTAATCTGTAACAGATATTCAATAAGCATGTAAAAAAATTGCCAAATGAATAATAGCTCCCATGATTCCTTCCAGCTTCAAGATTCAATAGTGATCATAAGTAGAAATAGAGAAGCCAGGAAAGGTAAACTTGGGGTAAGATTTGCCCAGTTGTCTATTATACACACAAATGCAGAGTACCCACAAAACCAAGAGCATTGGAAATCTCTTTGCAAAAGGAATTATTTTCCCAAAATGAATAAAATATTAGAGAAAAGTATATATTTTCAAATGATATAGGTCACTTTCCTTGTATATTAGCCCCTTTTGTGTCCAACTTATCCAAATATTTATTATCTAAGCAACAATTCCATACACTTCGTTGGAAATTTTTAGCAGTATCTACAAACTCAGACCTACTCCCCAGATTAGGAAACCAAATTTCCATGGTTGTATAGGTGATCACATGGCTGCATTTTGCAATTTAAATTTAAAAACTGTCATCATGATAAATAGACACCTAGAGCTTTTGTCTGATTCACTGGAATAAGATATGAAAACTTTCTATGGAAACCTCAGGGGAATGAAGTTGTGGTTGGTGATTTCACTGTGTTAGCAAATGGAAATGCATTGGGAGTGATGATTAATTTTATTGTCTGTGTTCCTGGGTGATAACATAATGGCATTTTCAGAGTTTTGTTTGTGATTATCAGAATTTTTGCCCTCAGCACTGAAAGCTTAAAAGGGAGAGGACTGTGGTTGTGTTAGAAATAAACACTTAAGAAGATGTAACTGCAAAGTCAATTAGAAAAACTAAATGATTGACATAGCATTCTGTTAGCCTTTTCAATAACTTCAGAAATGCAAGTCCAAAAACTACTTTTTGAATATCAATATTTGTAAACTTCCTAAAGAAAAAGCACAAGGTCATCACAATTTTAATATAAACCTGATATTTGCTAATATTCTCTGCCACCATGCCATATGGGCTTTTGGATTTAATATAATGGATTTACCTATTCAAGCATTACAAAGTCTTTCAGTTGTTGTTTCCTTCTACCTGTGTAGTGATATTTCAATAGGAATCACAAGGTTTACTGCTAAAGTTAGGCTCTGGTATATTATGAGTACATAGCTTGGTCACCTTTGCATTTCTCTTCAAATATTGAACATGTCCAGCAATGCATTTCAGCTATGTAGTCAATTGTCTTCAGATTAACATATTTGGCCCAAGCAAGCAAGTAGCCTTTGGTGGAGACCAATGGACATACTTCTGGAGAAAATATAATGATGATTTATTATAAATAGAATTCCATATCATATTATACCAGAAGAGATCTCAATTTCAAGGAAATATGTTTTCTTAAGATGAAATATTATTTACTTATTTATTGTATTTAATTTTTGTTTGCATTGGGTTCATTAGAATTTTCTAAAACAGGGCCTCTGTAGCGTGTTACAATTACAGCCTTCCATTCCAAAACTTGTAATTACACTTTGTAGTTATGTTTAATGATTAGGCAACAGCCTGGATTGAATCTTTTCTTTTCCCTCCTCTGATACCCTGCATTACCTTCACTTATGTCATAATACCATATCTCTACGAACCTTCCTGACCTTGTGCTTGCACAACTTTATGGCCTTATCTCATGCCACTTTCTCCCTTGAAGCTATACACATACCAGACATACCAAGCTACTGCCGAATCCTTAGGTACTTCCCAAGTGTTTCTTTTTTTTTATGCCTCCCTTCATTTGTATAGACTTCCTCCTCTGCTTAGCAGTCCAGTTCAAAGGCCATCTCCTCAGTGAAAACCTTTCTAATCAACTATCCACCTGCACCTTGCACCAGGCAGTACTAGTTATTTTTCCTTCTGATGTCTCTAAATACTTTCCACATGTCTCAGTACAGCATTGCTCAAATTATACTTTTGAGTTGGTAACATATCTGTCTCCTTAAGTGAAATGGATACACCTTAAATTTCAGGCAAAAAATATATATCTTAACTAAACTTTTATTCCCTAATGTGGCTGGCACACAACTGACACCAAATAGGAGCCCACTGACTGATAGACTGAATGAATGAATGTTGCTACCTAACCCAATTTAATCCTGAGAGTAGGTCCTGGGGGTGGGGTTAAGTGACGAATTGTCTCTGGAAATTTATAAAGATAATGGGATTTCATTTATCAAGAGGCAGAAAAGGGAAGGAAAAAAGTGTCTTGAGAAAAATAAAAAGAAAGCATACACTCATTCATCTGCAAACTATGTGCTCCCTGAATCTAGAATAACTTCCTCATAATACACCCAGGCCTACCTTGGAAAACTACAGTGTTAATGTCTTAAACCAACAGCTTTCTCAACTGTTCTCATTAAATTTTCTAGCTATCTCAAGTTTTTGCCTTTGTTCAGTCTCATTCAGAAATAATATCTTCTGCATTTCCAGAGCACTTTGGGATGGCTCTATCTTACTGCTCACATTCACCTAAATATTTAAAAGACCTGTCTCTTGTGTTATGAGCTTGGGATCCTTTGAAGGCAAGAATAATTCTTTCATCTTCTTTTGGTGTTCAAGACAGATGATTACACAATGTAAGGATGTATCACAGAAATGCTAATTACAATGAATAGGTTGATATTGTTAGTATGTTAAGTAACAATTTTGTTCAATTCCTTTGTGCTAAATTCCACTTTGCTGGGCTATCAACAGAAAAATGAGATAATGCATGGATGAAGGTGAACTATTGGTATGGGAACTACAATAGAATAACCAAATTACATAGATCAAGGACCTACCTCCTTGAGAATGAGTCTATATAGCTTACTAATAACATAATAGACACTTGCATATTACTCAGGATGCATGTCAACATAGGCATCATATTTCTCTGGCCAAACTGATTGATACCTAACCTAACTCAATAAAATCACATGAATCTTGTGACATTAAGATGGTAATGGTTGGATAAATATTTTTGTTCTTTCCCACCAGAAAAACATGTTGGAGTATGTAGACGTGGGAACTGATGAAAGCTACTTTGGAACTACTTGATAATGGAGTCAACAAAGAGGAGCAGAGTACATGATGGGAGTGATTCTGAAGATATCATTTAATAGCCTTTATTTAGGTACACTAGAAGCAAGATATATTCCTTCATTGTTAAATTACTTGCACCAGTAAGTCCTCATCTTTACTTAAATTTGAGACCAGTTTTCAGTCACTGTTAGAAAAAGTGAATCCTAAGATGCAATTGAAAATAATTACAGTATAAGCTACCATTGATTGTCTGCATATGTGACACATACTATGTTGAATACTTTCTTTTGATATTTCATTTAATACCAATGACAACCCTGTGAGTCAAGTTCTAGTCTTCCTGTTTTACAGATTAATAAATAGTTTTATAAATGTTGCTGTTGCTCATAATAATAGGGCTATCAGTTGTTGAGCACATTGAGTTTGCCAGGTATTATACTAGGATTGATATACATGTTTAGATATTCATTATAAAATAATATATTGAGGTAGGCATTGCCATTAGCCTCAAGAAAATGAAAACTCACAGATTATAGGACTTGTCCAAGTTCAGATGTGTAATAAGCAACAGATAGAAAATTGAAATAATAACTTGTTGACCTTTGTTTGAAAGATATATTCATATTAAGGAGAACTGGATTCCATCCCTGCATTCAGCTCTTATTAAATTTGCAAGTCTGTTTTCTTTGAGCCCTATTTTCTTCACAGTAAAATGAAGACAATAACTCCACACATGATCTACCTTCCAGAGATATTAAGGGACTCAAATGAGAAACTAAATATAAAAGTAAGGCATAATTCCCCATAAAAATGTAAGTTACTACAGTTATTATAATTCAGTAATAAAAATGGGTCCCACATTCTGATTATTAAACATATCAAATCAAGAATTATATCTTTCTAAAACCAGAAATTTATAGAGTACACTTTTTGTCATACTGCTGTGCTGGTTATCAAGAGATTCCCATGCCATTACTTTCATTGTAGTGAAGTGTACAAATTTAAATTGGTTTTATTCAATTTATCGCAGAAGGGTACTACATTATGTCACTTGGTGTCAATTATTTTCACCTTTAACATTTCTGTTGAAAAATTTTTTATTTCAACATAGCTACCAGGTAGGAATGTACTGGAACCTAGAAACAAGACCTTTGTTAAGGAAATTTGAAGACTGAGCTCACTTAGATATATCACTTATAAGCTGCGATCTTGATCAAAGTATAGATAAATTATTGGCCTGTGTTTATACCTTTAAGTTTGACAGTTGATGATAATGCATACCAAAGAGAAATTGGAGATTTTCCTAGAAGAGAAACAAGTCTCATAGCCATAAATATGCTCTGAAGAAACAGAAGCAACAGAAGAAATCTCCTAGGAGACAGCTCAGAATCATGTCTCTGATTCCAGTTCTAATGGGTAGGGATAGAACTTGAACAACCTTTACCTTGCATGAGAAGAGAATATGCAGAATCCTGGCTACAGTGAAGATGAAGCAAGAATCATCTTGTAATAGGAATAGTCAGGTGGGCAGTTGCCTTCCATGGAGGACAGATCACTGATGTTAGCAGCTTTGGGAAGGAAGATGGGTAAGAAGTTTACTCATTGCCTTTATGTCATAAAGCAGAAGTTCTGAGGAAAAGGAAATCATCTCCCAACTTGTCTGTGCCTTCTATTCATCCCTTTCTATCTAGTGCAGGGCAGAAAGGCCTCAGAGAGGTCAATGGGAAAACCAAGAACTGGACATGAAGCAGGGGATGGGTTCAATTACCTGTAGAGTAAGCAGATGATTATTAGCCATCTATACTCAATATTGGGGTAATTTTTCTGAAATTCGACCAGAATTCCCTGTTCTCATGGCTCACTTCCTCACCTCCATTCCAAGTATTTACTCATATGTCACCTTCTCAGAGAGGTCTGCCTTGTTTAAAACTGCAACTTTCCTCTGCTATGCCTTCTCCAATTCCTATCCTTTTGCAGTGTTCCATTATCTTTTATCGTTTCCCATAGCATTTAAGACACTATATAATTTACTTACCAAGTTTATTGGTTTTTTGTATCCCCTTCTCCCAATGAGAATGGACATATTGCCATCCGCTTTGTTTTCTAATGTTTTCACTGATGCACCACAATTGCCCACCAGTGAGAAGAAGAAGAGCAGCCCTGACATCAAAGAGCTGATGTGGTCATATCAGCTGGGCCTGGGTCTTGCTAGGAGCTGGCCTATCACTTATGGCAAGGTCTTGGTGTTCTTTTGTTGAACATGAACAATTTCACAGAGCAGCAACATCATATAAGGCCACTCTGTGACCATGATGGATGAAGACAAAAGCAACACCACTCCATAATCATCTAAACCCATATATAACAGAAACATTGTTCAAGTCGGAAAAAAATGACCAAATATCCACCTATCTGGGCTGATGTGAGTGATCACTTCTTCATCAACTACCAATTTAAACTTGCTCTATTTTCCCCTCCTTCTACATAAGACTTATTGAAACACCCCATCATAAAATAGCTTTTGCTTTCTGACACTGCCTTGCTTCTGTAAACCTTACCCCAAATCTCCTAACGTAAACCCAAATCCTATAAACTATTTTCTTATATGTTACTAAGACATCTTATGGTATGCATGCTCCTTTCATGCTTCAATGAAAAATAAACCCAAGTGGTTCAACCATGGAAGTGTTTCTTCTGGTCTTTGACTTGAGATAATGGGAGGTAGGTAGACAAACAATTTTCATTGAATCAGTTTTCTGGATATCCCACCTAAACCCTAAAGGGTTTAAAGTTATGGCTACTCCAGATAAATGTAAAGTTCCAAGCACCAAGCAATGTTAGAGCTCTCCTGCCTTTCACATTGCATTTCCTTATCTAGTGAACAAAGCAAAGTAATGATAACTATCCTCTCCATTGTCTTAGGATGATTTTTCTACTGTCCTGTAGTTGATAAGTGAATCTCTAAGTCAAAGTACGTGCCAGCTGACATACTGATTCTGGATATGAGAAAAAGACCCAAGCACCAAGCTGTCTTGTGACTCATGAGCCTTCAATGCCTATGGGAAATGCTGAAGATCATAAACCCATAAAGGCAAAAGAAGGAAAACTGATGGAACAAGGAGAGTGTGGTTTAAAGGAAAAAGAAGGATTGTTGTAATGGCAACAGTGTTATTTCCATCTTTTAAAATAATTGTCTCCTCTGCCCCCATTTTTTAAATGTGGATTATTTTACTATAAAGTTGGGAGAAGGCTGATATGAACAGAATATTGTAAAATATTATGCTGAAAAATATACATTTATGTCATAAAAATTATATCAAATATTTACAACTTGGGGTGAATGAATGAATAAATAAACATCTGTACACAGATTCTGTATTTTTCTAAAACTGTTATAATCTGATTCTTTTTATTCCACCCCCTCACAAATTTATATGTTGAAAAATTATCACTTATGTGGTGGTATCCAAATGTAAAATCTGTATGATTAGGTCAGGGTGGTAGGGCCCTTATAAATGAGATGAGTGCCCTTACAAAATAAGCCCCAGAGACCTGTCTTTCCCCTTCTACCATGTGAGGACCCAGCTAGAAGGCAACATATATGAACCAGAAAGTAGCCCCTCACCAGATATCTACTCCTCTGTCATCTTGTCCTTGAACTTTCCAAACTCCAGAACTAGGAGAAATGCATTTCTGTTTTTTTTGTTTTTGTTTTTGTTTTGTAAGCCACCAGTTTATGGTATTTTGTTATAACAGCCTGAATGAACTACGACAAACATCAACTGTTATTCCTGCTATTCCCTCAAACAATACATTATGGAGTGGCATCTGGAGGCATGCAATGTGTTCCCAAATCTGAAAATTGTTTAAGGGTATACTAAATACCAGGAATGAATGCATCCCTGGGTCTACGTTATCTGGATACTTATCTCAATTTAAAAAAAAATGTTAATTAGCTTAGAATAGTATCCATGTGGAGAAACAAAAACATCTGTGAAGGATATGAGAATTTTCTTCCAGTAATAGATTGGCTATTATTTCACAAGAAAGAGGACACAGTTCTATAAGGCCTGAAGAGGCAATATTAGGATGTTAGCAATGAACATGTGAAGCCAAACTTTGGCTCATCAAAAGAAAGTTTTTCTCACAGATATATTGCTCTCAAACTGGTTTAGGCAGCTCTCTGGATATTGTGAGCTTCCTCACCCTGAAAGGCATCAACAGAGACTGGATGACCACCTGGCAGGAGTGACCTAGAGGCCATCAAACACTATAACTCAAGTAGGAGAATATGGCATTTCCTATCCTCTCCCAGGCTGAGGAATCTGTGAGACTATTAAAAAGAACAAATTGAAAAGTGGCACCAGTTGAACAGAAGTTAAGTGATTACACATTACCCTTGACTTCATGCAATTAAAAAGAACGACCTCAGGTAGAATAGCCAGTTTTTCAGTTTTTTCTGGCAGTCCTCAAGTATTTTATGACCAGAAGGTAAGGGCTATTACAATGTCCACTTCACTGTAGAGTTAAAAGAAACTTCTTATAAATGAGTCACCACTCTAATATCTCCTTGCCTGACAACACAGCTGCTACTTGACAATTTTTCTTTTTACATTTTTTTCCCATATTTTTGGACTTAATTCAAACCCAGTACTTTAACTTTCATTTTAGAATTGTAGTATAATAGTCAATTCAGAAAAGAAAAAATATATGAAGAAAACGACTCTTCACATTAAGCAAGGAGGCATGGAAAGGTGGAGTGATTTGTTGCAGAATGGGAGTATTTACCAAATGTCTGTTTTATACCAGACCCTGTGCTAGGCATTCTGCCTACATGATTTAGTTTTCATGGTAGCCCTATGACATCAATAAAGTTGACTCTATCTAACAGAAACATACATTGGGGTGATAATAATATAGTTCACATTTATTGCATCCTTATTACCTGCTCAACCTTATTCTGAGCACTTTGCATGCCTTATCACTTTTCATTCTTACTGCAACTTGGGGTTGGTAGATACTTTCAATTATCTCATTCTACAGATGAGGAGACTAAGATCCAGAGAGTTGTGGCAACTTTCTCATAAGCAGTAGAGCCAGGTTTTAAATCTAGACATTTTGACTCTCAACCATATTAGATACTTTAAGACAATGGAATCAGAAGTTTATATACTGCTATTTTAATGATTCCTACGTACATGGTAAGAGAGGTCAGACGGTGATAGGGAGGATAAAGTGCTGAGTGGGAGCTAAAGTGCAAAGACCAGTGCTGAAGGAAAGACGTTTTCAAATATAGTCAGATTACTGAAAGGCAAAGAGCAGACATGTGCCTGAGTATGTTTTCTTACATCTGGGTCTCAAAGTGAAATTCAGAAAACATTTGTGAAGAGCACTTTAGCAACTGCAGTTTCTTTTTCATGACAGCTTAAGAACCAGAGAAAACTATTGAATGATAAAGAGCAAAAGGTAGAATTGAGGATGAAAAAGAGTCTGGTGAGGCCAGTTTCCTTTCTGCCTCAATGTTCACAGAGGTAGACATAAGACTTTAGGAAGGACCCAGTTCCCTGTCTTTGATAGTGACTAGAATAGAGTTGGGAGGAAAACCGCATTCTGTACATTTGAAAAGCTTGCAATGCTATTCTTAAATTACTCTTTTAAAAATAGTCATAATGGAAATAATTCCTAATGATTACCCAGATAAAAAGTCTGGCTTTCTGAATTATATGGAAAATTCTGCACAGAGTAATCCTTAAAACAACCATAGCTACAGATGGCAGGGCAGGATATGGTTTTTTAAGAGGCAGTGATCCAGCATGTGCTGTTAGTTGGCTAGAGAGTTTCTCCCACAGGTCACAACCTGTGGGTGTGTAAGATATCCTCAGTAAAACCACCTGAAACACATGGGGTTCTTGCTGCAGCACTTTCTCTATTGAGAAACAATGGGAGTTCAGTGTAGTTAAGCTTCCAAGTAGAGCAGTGAAAATTGTAAAATTTTCATGGCTAAAGTGTCAGGATTCAAGCAAAGCTTTGATGACCCAGCTCTCAAACAGCAGGAACAGCTGGAGAAAGCAAATAAAAGTTGCAGGAGCCTTGTTGAACTGCAAATAAACAGCCTCCCAGGGACCAGAAGAGAGAACACAAGATAAGACAAGCTGCAACATTGAGTGAGCTACTTTGTCATTATAATCAGAAATAGAAACAGATTGTACTAGGTGAGGTTTTGACCTCAGGCTACACATTTCCATCTCTGAGCCATGGTTTTGTTATCAGTAGAATTATACTCACAACTTCCGTACATAGAAAAATAGGCACAAAAGAAAATGTGTGATAAAACCCTTTATAAATTTTAAAGTATTTAACATGCTAATGAAAACACTCAATCCTTACATTGGGACTGTTGATTTTTTCTTAAAATAGTTAGAAGTCTCTGTTTTTCTTTTTTATGCAGTAATATTGACAGAAGAGCGAAATTAATTGTTTAGATTATTTCTTTAATATTGATTTCCATAAATTCAGTAGTGGAGGGGTTTAATTTGCATTTGGAAGATTGCTTAGTAAAAGTTCTGTCCTTGAATGTCAAGAGAGGGTAAGAGAACAGCTGAGCAAGGGAGCAGACACTGAGATAGTCAGGTTGACAATTGTGTTGCCGACTAAGGATATTAGAAAAGTCGGTGAGAGAACTCAGGAAATTTGATGCTTATGAAGGGATCAAAGCAATAGAGTGGGGGAAAGGAATTCTTATTAACCAAATTTATGGATGTATAAAATTGTATCTACAATCTGCTTATCAACCAGTTCAGCCTAATCAGAAGGAAGAAAGCTAAGATCTATGAGAAGTTATAAATCAAAGAATTGTGACATTTTCATTGATCAGTACAAAAGGACCAATAGATCCAGAGTTATCAATCTATTCACAACTGAGCCCAGCATCAAGATCCCTGGAATAGATTTATACTTGTAATTCAATGTGATAGGGTCAGAAGAAAGCTGCAGTATCAAATTAACTAAAAATCATTTAAATCAGTTCCTTAGAAAAGTTTCTCCTGAATTATCACTCCCAAGCAATCAGGTTCCCTTATAATCTTTCATTGCAGCCTTTAATATTTCTTCATATTGCCTATGAGTTGTAATGATGTTTTCATGTTGTAGCAGGAGAAGCCATAGACAAAACCCCTCAGGCACCGAGTTAAAGAAGGAAGTGGCTTATTTAGCCAGAAGCATCAGTAAAACTCCTGTCTCAAGAGGCTAGCTCCCCGAGTGAGCAATCCCTGTCCCTTTTAAGGGCTAACAACTCTAAGAGGGTGCACGTGAGAGGGTCATGATCGATTGAGCCAGCAGGGGTACGTGACTGGGGGTGCATGCATGGGTAATTAGATCTGATCAAAACAGGACAGGGGTTTTCACAGTGCTTTTCTATACAATGTCTATAATCTATAGATAACATAACTGATTAGGTCAGGGGTTGATCTTTAACTACCAGGCCCAGAGTGTGGTGCTGGGCTGTGTGCTTGTGGATTTTATTTCTGCCTTTAATTTTTACTTCTTGTTTCTTTGGAGGCAGAAATTGGGCATAAGACAATATGAGGGGTGGTCTCCTCCTTTATTCCCCCCACGCATCTTGAGAATCTTACTCAATAGTGGGAGTTCTCACTTTCATTCTCATTACCCATGTCTTCGTGCAAGACAGATTGATAGTGATTAATATAGTACACTTGTGCTGAAGCATTTTGGTGAACTATGGTAGTGATGAAGCTTTTTATCATTTGAAGAAGTACAGGTAGCAAAGAAGGGAGAAGTAAGCAGGATCCTATTACTATTGTAACTCCTATTATAAGAGTTTTAAATCCTCCTAGTGCTGGGAACCATTTTCCAAACATGGCCCCAGGATCAAATCCATGCCACACTTGCACGGGCACATGTTCCAGTATTGTCATATCTCTAACTATGTCTTCAACTACTGGCCCCTGATGATCTTTGTGTAGACAGCAATTGGTAAGGTTAAATTTCCCACAGACCTTTCCTTCAGCTGCTACCAAGTAGTCGAGGGCCAATCTATTTTGATGATAGCATTTCTCATCTGAGTTTCTTGTGAGGCCAGAATAGTCAAGGCTCTGTCAGTTTTATTAGTGATTGTTTCTAAGATATCTTGTTACCATATTATTCAGTTGATCATGTAAATGTGGGTCCAGTATTCCCATGAGCCATCTTGTGCCCAAGTAGCAGGCCCATAATATTGTATTATTCTCTCAGGAGGCCATTCAACACCTTTCCAATTTCCTATAGCTATGCTCCTCTTCTCGTGGGAAGCATAGACAGGGAAGCCCAGGAGTTCACCTGGTTTTATAGGCAGTAGGAAGAAAGATGGTTTAATAGAGCCAATAACACAACTACCTGCCCACCGGTCAGGTAATTTGGCATAAGCTATATGCCCACATATCCAGTACAATCCAGTGAGGGCTGTCCAGTCCCTGTGGGACTCTGGGTGGGTCTACATGATTTGCAGCTTTGGGAATTTACTAAACGGATTCCTCTCTATGTGATTTGAACTCCACCAAGTGACTGTTTTTGTGGTACCAGTTTACAGTTTTTTTCCAAGACAACTAAGTTGTCCTAAGGGATGAGTTAATTATTTTCCTTCTCTATCTATGAAATATTGTCCAATAATTAGGCTTTTAGGACCCAGAAATTATCAGGGCGATTCTTCTGAGCCAGGAATTGCATCTGTATTTACTAATTCTTGGGCTTTCCATGGCCATAGATCTCCCATTACAGTTCATCTACATACATAACATGAAGTGACATTGAGAGACTAGGCTGTATGCTCGGCTAATTGCAAAAACAAATTTCTTGTTTTTCCTGGAATTTTTGGTACTGGCACATTTCGTTCATCATAGAAAATTTGACACGCTTGCTCAGGAGACTGCTTGTAAACTTCTCCTTGAACCAAGATATTTAGTGGAGGATCCAGTCTGGCCCCATTGATTCCTAAGGCCACACACTCCCTCTTTTTTCAGCGATGATCAAGGGGATTGGTTGTTATTAGCTCTAAGGGGTTACATTGTCCCTTGGTACAGGAAGGTCCATTTTTCCCTTTCTGAAGGTGGACTGAATCCGTTTCATTTTTTATCGAAGTGGTCCACACGAAACAAGAGCAGTATCCGCATTCATTTCCACAGAGTCCTAAATCATGACAAATGTACTTATTTTTGGTCATATAGCCTTTTTTTCAACAAAAAGAGCCACATCCCCTTTCTAACTTATTGCTATTAATGTCAGCACAGGGATCAAATTTCAAGATTATCCTTTCAGGCTCCTCTTTTTCTTCTTTATTGGCTAATACTTAACTTGTACCATTTATGAGTCCCCACCAGTCTTCAGTCCTTAATCTTATTTCAAAAACTGTGGACAAGGGAGGCTCAGAGGGGTCCTAACACACATCTGGTCCGTCCTTTCCTGGGCTACATACCTTGTGCTGAGTGTCATTATATAAACGTGTTCCTTTTGAAGTTCCTAGGCATTCATAATAACTATAGAACAGAAAGATTCTTTTAACTCGTTGCCCTACCTTGGTAACCTGATATATACACTGAGAGCTGTCCTCCATGTGTGGAAAATCAGTGGAAGTTTTTACTACACAAGTCCAAATTATAAGGAAAATGAGTCCCATGATGATTGTTCTCATGCTTCAGACATTCGTAAAACAGTCAGCTTCTGGGTGTGACTGGAACAGGTCTTATCGTCCTCCTCTGAGTCGCTTTGCTGGGTTGTCCGGGCTTGGTTTTGCCTCCCAGGTTTCATTGGCTGCAGGTTTCACACAGCTGTGGTGGATCCAGGCTGGGATTCCTTCTACGTTTACAGCCATGAGGGTGGTCAGGATGATGATCTGAGGTCCTTTCCACCATGGCCCCAAAGGGGCTATGTTCCAGTCCTTGATCCACACGCAATCACCTGGAGAGAAAGGGTGAACTGGGGAGAATAAGCTGATGGGACACCTCTCATTTACCCAAGTTGAGATTGTTTGTGTAATTTTTCCTAAAGCCTGTAGTTGTCGCTGTAATTCAATTTCACCTAACTCTCTGGGAGTGCCTGGAAGCTCCCACAGTATAGGAGGAGGCCTATGGTACAGTATTTCATAAGGTCATTATCCTGTTTTCTTAGAAGAAGTGCATCTAATTTTAAACAATACCACAGGAAGGGCTTGTATCCACTTGAATCCTGTTTCCTGACTTACTTTCCCTAAACTATTTTTGATAGTGTGATTCATTCGCTCCACCTTTCCAGAACTCTGAGGTCCGTAGATAGCATGTAGCTTCCAAGTGAGTCCTAATGCCTTTGCTGTCTTCTGTACCAAGTCAGGCACAAACACCAGCCAGTTATCTGAGCTGATTCATAAGGGCAGTCCAAACCTAGGAATAAGATCTCAGAGAAGCAGATGGGTTACCTCGTAGGCCTCTTCAGTTCTTGTTGGATAAACCTCCACCCACCCAGAGTAAGTACACAGAAGAACCCGCAAATACTTGTTACCTCTACATTGCAGCATTTCTGTGAAATCCACCTGAATATCCTCAAAAGGAGCCACTCCATAAGCTTGTATGAATGGTGGAACTGTGGGGCCTTGCCTCGAATTGGCTGTTGGCAAGTAACACACCATCGTGCTGCTGCTTTGGCAAGTGCTGGCAAGTGTGAGATGTAGAAATACTGGCCTAACAATTCCTCAAGTGACTCTTGTCCTAGATGAGTGTTTTGTGCATGTTCAATACGATTGTGGCTCCCAGCAACTGTGGCAGAGCTACCCTCCCATCTGGCAGTCGGATCCATCCTCCTTTTATTACTTGCCCCACTTCTGCATGGAAGAAGTCTTTTTCTACCTTAGAATAGGCAGACACCAAGTCAGGGATTTGAGGGAGTAAGGGGATAGCTACTGGTGCCCAGTAAGAAGTAGATGCTGCTTTTTGAGCTTCTGAATCAGCTCGAGAGTATCCTAAGGCCACTGAGGTGGAGGATCACTGGTGTCCACTGCAGTGCAAGACTGCCACCTTCTGAGGTTTCCACACTGCCTCTAATAATTTTAGAATTTCTTGTTGATATTTTATGTTCTTTCCCTCAAAGTTTAACGGCACTTTTCCTTACATAATGCTCTATGCACATGGAGGGTTAGAAAGGTGTATCAAGAGTCAGTGTAGCTGTTTACAGTCTTACCTTCACTGAGTTCCAGAGCCCAAGTTAAAGCAATGAGCTCAGCCTTCTGGGCTGAAGTGTCCTGTGGAAATGGTTTGGCTTCAACGACAGTGTCCAATGTTACCACCGCATATCATGCACATCTTTATCCTTGTGGATTGATAAAGCTGGTCCCCTCCATGTATAACTCCCAGTCTACTGATGCCCATGGCTAGTCCTGAAGGTCAAATCTGCTAGAATAGACTGAGTCCAACACCTCTACACAGTTATATGCAATCTGTGTCTCTGATACTGGATGCATGGTGGCAGGATTTAGGGTGTTACAGATTTCAATATCTATGTGCAGATTTTCACATAGCAAGCTTTGGTACTTGGTTAATCTAGCATTTCTTAGCCAATGATGTACTTTTGTGTTTATCAAAGTTACCACAGATGGGGGGCCTTTTCATTCCGGTTTTGCCCAAGGGCAAGTTTATTTCCTTCTTGTGCTAACAGGGCTGTTGCTGCCAGGGCCCTTAGACATGGTGGCCAGCCTTTGGAAACCCCATCTAGTTGTTTTGAGAGATAGACCACTGGCCTTGGCCAGGGCCCCACAGTCTGAGTTAAAACTTCAACTGCCATTTTTTCTCTTTCTGACACATAGAATGTATCAGCAGTGGAGCCTGCAGAACAGCAGATATTGGTGAACAGCAAATACTGATGGCTGATTGTTCCTCTGGAAGTTTGGCCTCAGAGGAGTACCCAGCCGTGTGAGGTGTCAGTCTGCAGCTACTGGGGGGTGCCTCCCAGTTAGGCTATGTGGGGTTCAGGGACCCACTTGAAGAGGCAGTCTGTCCGTTCTGAGATTTCAAGCTGCATGCTGGGAGAACCACTATTCTCTTCAAAGCTGTCAGACAGGGATATTTAAGTCTGCAGAGGTTTCTGCTGCCTTTTGTTTGGCTATGCCCTGCCGCCACAGGTGCAGTCTACAGAGGCAGGCAGGCCTCCTTGAGCTGCAGTGGGCTCCACCCAGTTGGAACTTCCCAGCCACTTTGTTTACCTACTCAAGCCGCAGCAATGACGGGCTCCCCTCCCCCAGCCTCACTGTCGCCTTGCAGTTTGATCTCAGACTGCTGTGCTAGCAAAGAGTGAGTCTCCGTGGGTGTAGGCCTTCCAAGCCAGGTGTGTGATATAATCTCCTGGTGTGCCATTTGCTAAGACCACTGGAAAAGCGCAGTATTAGTGTGGGAGTGACCTGATTTTCCAGGTGCTGTCTGCCAGCCCTTTCTTTGAATAGGAAAGGGAATTCCCTGACCCCTTGTGCTCCCTGGGTGAGGTGTTGCCTCACTGTGCTTTGGCTCACACTCGGTGCACTGCACCCACTGTCCTGCACCCACGGTCTGACACGCCCCAGTGAGATGAATCCGGTACCTCAGTTGGAAATGCAGAAATCCCCTCTCTTCTGTGTGGCTCATGCTGGGAGCTGTAGACTGGAGCTGTTCCTATTCAACCATCTTGGCTCCACCCCCCTTCTCTAACTTTTGACAGAAAAGTGTTTGGAATCAGAGTTTTAATCTAATTTTTCAGATCCTACAGTGCCACCTAGTAAGATAGGAATTTTCTCTGTGTAGAGCCTTGTCAGCCCTTTGCCCAAAACGTCTAGTTTCTACCTTTCTCTTCCTCCCATGTCCCACTAATAATTATAAGACTCTATGTCCCATCTGTAAGCAGAAAATCTCCACTTTCAACAGTCTAAAAGAAGCTGCCCTTGAGAGACAAGTTCCAACCTCATTGCTGAAGTTTTTATAAAAGAAGGAAAAGAATGGAATCTCTTTTTTTTTTTTTTTGAGGCAGCTGTTCTACATCCAGCTACATTGATACCTAAATAAGAAGAGAATGTTAATTTTCAAAGTCAGTTTGTGTTATTTACGAGGATGTCAGTGTTTTGCTAGGACCACAGTAAGGGAAGCCAGGGATAGTATAAAGACTCAAACTCTATTAAAGACTCTTGCTGCCATCTAACTACTGCAAAATCTCTCTTAAGCTTCCCACATACCTGGAAGGTTTTGGGTTGAATGGGCTTAGGAGAAAAACAACGAATTATATATCCATATATATAGATATAGATATAGATATAGATATAGATAGATATATAGATATATATAGATATATAGATATAGATATATAGATATATATAGATATACATAGATATATATACACACACACGTGTATAAAATTTTATATATGTATGAGGAATTAGGAATTATATATATAAACATATATAGACATACATATATACACATATATATACACATATACACATATGTGTATATGTATATATGTGTTATATATATGTTTGTGTGTATATATAAACACATTTATAGACAGAGCATGCATATATATGTAAATATACACACTCACTTATATATCTGTCTGTATGTGTGCATATATGTGTGTATATATACACGTGTCATATATACATATACATATGTGTATGTGTATACATATATACCTACATATACACATATCATCTATACACACATACCAGAGTGTATAGGTAAACATCCATAAACTCTGGGTATTACATATGTGCATATTACATATCTGCATATAACATACATATATGTACACACATACATATGTGTGTGTATGTGTATATGTATATATATATACACACATATAGAGATATATACACACATATACATATGCATATGTATCAACACAAGTGTAAGGTTTCAGCAAAATTTTAGTATATAAAAACAGACCGATTTGCCAGCAAGTTGCTACATGATTTGAGAGCGATTAATGCACAGATTTAATCAATGGGTGCATTACAGCAAGCTCTGCCATTCCTGGCAGCCATTCCAAGTGACTCACCTCCTATAGTAGTAGATCTCAAAGATTATTTCCTTACTATACCCTTACATGAGAAGGATAAGCAAAGTTTCACCCCAAAGCATGATCACGGGTCCTACACTATTTCAGCGTTTTGTAGGACAGTGCTTAAAGGAGCCTCATAATATATTTCCTACTGCCTACATCATTCATTATATGGATGAAATTCTTTTGGCTGCTCTAATGGAAGAGTTATTACACCAATTGTTGAGAGAAGCAAAACAGGGGGACATCTCAAAATAGTTCAACAAAAGGTAGAAACAACCTCCCCATACCAATACTTAGGCACTATTGTTACTGAAACAAATGTTCGACCTCAGAAAGCACTCCTCCATAGGGACAGATTACAAACCTTCAGTGATTTCCAACAACTATTAGGAGATACAAACTGGCTGTGTCCAATCCTAGGTATTGCTACTCATCAACTCAAACACTCAGGCACTCCATGGAAATTCTTCATTAGGAGCAATGGGCTTAGGAGACAACCCGGTTGCTGGTTTGTCTAAGGAGGCTGAAGCTGAGTTACAGCTTGTAGAGAAGACTCTTCAGCAAACACATGCCTCCCGGCTACAGCCACAAAAGCCCTTGGTTCCCTTTATTCTCTCTACCCCTCATTCTCCAACAGGACTTTTAGGCCAGATCATAGAAAAAAATATGTAATTGTAATAGAATGGCTTTTTTTGAAATTCAATCAGAGAGTAAAATCTCTGCAAGTTTATCTTTCTTTAACTACTCAGTTTATAACAAGGGGTAGGGATAGATCAAAAATGCTTAAGAGATATGATCCACACAAAATTATTGTTCTCCTTTTAGAGCCAGTCTAAAAGTATGAGGAGAAATATTGGATTCCCAGCAACAGGCTGCAGCATGGGAAATGTTGACTGTGTGGCAAATTGCTCTTTCAGATCGTGTAGGAATAATACATAAACATTATCCATCAGACAACAGTTGGCAATTTTAAAAGTTCAACCTTTCATCTTCCCCGTGATTACTCATCACAAGCCCATTTCAGGCAGCCAGACCTACTTACTGATGGCTCTTCCAAAGGTCGCAAAGTTACTTATGGTACTAAGCATGCTCAAACAATAAAAAATCCCAGAGTTTCAGATCAACGCTCAGAACTAATGGCAGTTATGCAGGTTTTACAGCTCACTGGTTCATCTCTTATTAACACTCTCTGTGATTCAGCCTATGTTGTAAATGTAGCCGGTCATATTGGGACAGCCACTATTAAAAGCACCCTGGAACCAGAGCAGTTTAACTTGTTTCTAAGACTTTAAGAAGCTGCTTGCTCTTGTGCCGCTTTTTATGTTTCTTATATTTGCTCTCCCACACAACTACCTACACCACTATATCTAGGTAATAATAGAGCCAATAAATTGGTTTGTTCTGCATTTCAACAAGCTCAACCTTCTCATATATTACTGCATCAAAACTCTGCCTTTACTCATATGTTTCATTTGCCTAACAGCCAGGCTGCAGCCTGTACAAGCCTGTCCTGCTTGCCAGCATGTCACTGGAGTCACACTCATAGAAGGCTGTAACCCATGAGACTTAGCTTCAAATGAAATCTGACAGATGGATGTTACTCATAAAGCTTGCAAACCAGGTCACACAGCTGGTTATGTGTAATGACATTGTCTGTCGTCATTTGCTCGTATGGGGGGGTCCCTAAACAATTAAAAACTGACAATGGACAAGCTTATGTTAGTCATGCTTTTTAAAATTTTTTACAGCTATGGTCAATCACTCATAAAACAGGAATTCCTTACAAACCCCAAAGACAAGGAACTATAGAGGGGGCAAATCAAACATTACAAGCTGTGCTGAAAAAAACTGAAAGGGGAAACAAGAGATCAGTTACCACCTCAAACAAAATACATTTACTTTTACTTTAATTTTTTTTTTGCTTATTTACTCTAACTTTTTTGATTCCTGGCACAGATAGTAAGACTATGGCAGAATGACACTGGTAAATCTTATAGGGAAAAAGTAAAGTATACCCCAAAATATTATGAAAATCCCCCTAAGGATGGTGGAAATGCTCAGGAGATTTACTGATGTAAGGATGAGGGTATGCTTGTGTTTTTACAGGAGATGGATAATCTGTGTGGGGTGCCCTCAATGTGTTTGTGACCATGTAAAGGGAGACTGGAGAGAGCCATGGATCCCAGCTATGAATCCAACTCCTCCATTACAAGCCATGAGTCACTTGAAATTGCTGGAGCACCAGGGTCAGGCAAACACCCCTGACATCACGTTTATGGCCATGCTACCCATAACATCCTGTGCAGTAGGTTTCCCTTGTGCAGAGAGACAAAAACATGTTGGGCATATATTCCCAATCCCCCAGTATTACGGAGTGTAATTTGGAGTGACACTCCTCCTGACATCTATCATGATCATGAAGCAGGGGCACCAGGACCCCTAACACCCCCTGACAAACAGTAATTAGACTCTCAGAACAATGATTATCAATTATGCTGCTCCATTGGAGGGACTTCCTTCATGAGTCACCCAGGGTACATCACTCAACTGCAGTGGCCTTGCAAATTAATCCCAAGTATGGCTGAGTTACCATGGAAAGAAATATGTACCTATTAGGCCTTAGCTCTATTAACATTACTGGTGTAGCTACTAATCACTCCCAGCCCCATCTCCCAAATCGTATCAATTATACAGAATGGGCTCCCTTTGATAATTCTTACCCCCCTCCTTGGACCCAGTGTCTTGGTCCCCTAGCTAGACAAGAGTACATGCTAATGGGAGACATTATTTTCTAGGTCCCTGTGGTCATTTAGATGGGAGAGATGAGAATCCGACCTCAAGGCATAAACTTCGCTGACACTGGTCAGCATCTCTTCACTACATTGAGCTGGGATTCAATCCCAACCTGCAGCAAGTTTCACTTGGCATGGAACAGGCTTCAGCCCAACTTTGCCTCAATGGCATTACCAAGGAAAGAGAGGTCCAACTCAGGAGTCGATAGGGAAGGCAGCACTCCACTATATGAATGGCAGCATTTGTGTCGGAACACTATCTAATTATAGTAATTGTGCTGAACACAGTTTTAACGTTACATTGTAGAAAACACTACGACTCAATTTACAATTTGTGTTTTTGAACTTATGTTTTTCTGGCAGCAAAAAGGACCAACTCCAGGTAAACGATGCCTGACTGACTTGTGATTCCTGTTAACTGTATTATTCCCTTAATCATAACACAGTACAAACATACAGCATATCCACCCTAGTAATTGTAGGTTGCAATCCCAGATTATGGATTCCTGTAAATCTGCCTGAGCCTTGGGTGGCCACCTCTGGTTTCCATTTTGTAAACTTTTTTCTTAGTCAGCTTATTCATTGTGCTTGTAGAGCCTTAGGCATGAAAATTTTGGGGAAAGTTTCCTTAGGTACATTAATAACTTCTGTTGTGGTGTCCTTAGTAGTAATGTACAGCTCCATTCAAATCACAGCTCAATATGTAGAAAATTGGATGTGTACAGCCGACCAGGCATGGATGCTTAAAAATAAACTTAACACTGAGATACACATGGAAGTAGCAATGTTAAAGAGTTAAAGATTACAGTTCTGTGGCTAGGAAACCAAGAACACACTAGCAGTTGCGGCAGCAATTGCATTGTCATTTTAAGCATGCTCATATTTGTGTAACCAATTTGGAATAAAACCAAAGGGAATATCCATGGAAACTTGATTTACAAAGCGAAATGCTTAACTTGAAAAAGCATACTCAAGTAATTCAGCCGTCTCTGAAAACTTGGGCAGAATTCCAGCAAGGTTTAGAGAGCCTTAGCCTTTGGACCTCCTCCAAACATCACCTAAATGTCTTTTTTGTGATTATCAGAGTAACGTCATGATGTCCCTCTTTTATGTTCATTGTCTGTAAAAGCAGCTGGACCACCAAGCAGCAGTGGAGAGCTGCACAGCCTGCAATTATCTTTACTCAATTAATGCAAAAATAAAAAGGAGGAGATGTTGGAGGCCAAAAGAATGAGGGTCGTGACCAACTCAGTAATGACTGGAGGGTCTATGAGCAGAGAGGGAACTGTTCTCATGAAAGCAGCATGTTGGCAACCTGACACACCACGTCTGGTGTCAGAAGGAATGCTGAGGGCAGTCATGCCCCAAGCACAGTCTTTCTTGTGGTTATATATAGGAACATCTGAAGCCTGTAGTACATAGAAAGCAATTATGTGAGCCTGTGATAATTCAAGCAGCTGACCAACAATTACCTTTCCTCCCTGTTGATTCTTCCCACTAAATATGAAGGCCTGTAGAAGCTCAGGGCCTTTGCTGATTAGAAGAAATGAGCCCCCGACCCCCCTTTCAAAACAGATCTTTTTTGTCTTTGTCTTCATTTTTGCATTCAACCACCTTTGTTTCATCCCATAGTAACTGACTGCCACACTGTCTCTATTAAAAATACAAAAAAAAAAAAAAAATAGGTGGGCTTGTTGGCAGACACATGTAATCCACGCTACTCTGGAACCTGAGGCAGAAGAATCCCTTCAACCCAGGAGGCAGATGTTGCAGTGGGCCAAAATCATGCCTTTGCACCCCAGGCTGGGTGACAAGGTGTGACTCCACCTCAAAAAAAGGCAAAAAACAAAAAAGAAGAAAACAAAACAATACAAAACCAAACAAACAAAAACTATGTTCTGGTTAAGAGAACCGAAAAAAACAAGCCTCAGGCTAAGAAAAGTTTAGGAAACGCATCTGAAAAGTGACTTTTATGCAAAATATACAAACAAATAAGATGACATAATTAATAAGTAGAGACCTGAATAGATACATCACCAAAACAGATATGGAGCTGGAAAACCTGGCACACAAAATACTGCTTGCTGAGCCCCTGCTACTTCTCTGAAGGCTGAGGCTCCAAGCCATTTCCTGAGGAGCAACAGTGGCTGCCAGAGAGGCAGTGGTTTCAAAGATCATCCCCACCTACCCCAGCTCTACCCTTCTTCCAGGTTCCAAGGATTTCCCAGACATTGAGCATGCTCATGAGGAAAGAGCCAGAAGCTGGATATTTTATTTCACAACTTTTCTTAAAATTCTGGATGTCAACCAGTATCCTTTGGTTGGAAGTTTTAGATTTATTCTAACAATCTTGAGGCACTGACAAGTATTAGGAAAGATGATTCTCAACCTACATTTGATTCCATAAAGAAATAAAGGAATTGGCGTGGCCAGGCATGATGGCTCACATCGGTAATCCCAGCAGTTTGGGAGGCCGAGCCAGTGGATGTCCTTAGGTCAGGTGTTTGAGATCATCCTGGTCAACATGGTGAAACAAATTCTCTACTAAAAATGTAAAAAATTAGCCGGTAGTGGTGTCTGGGTCCTGTAAACCCAGATCCTCAGGAAGCTAAGAAAGGAGAATTTCATGAACCTGGGAAGCTGAGGTTACCAGAGCCCAGATCATGTCATTGCACTCCAGCCATGGGAACAGACCAAGACTCCATCTCAAAACAAACAAACAAACAAACAACGACAACAACAAACAGAACAGAACAACAACAACAAAAGGACTCAATTACATTTTTAGGCAGTTATTTTAGAAGGCTTGGTACAATGCATTACTATTTTGGTATTCTCAAGACAGAAAACACAGTAACAGTAGTAAGTAAAAACCAAACAGCAAGTCATTACACGGTTTCAGGTCTAACATTTAAGTCTTTAATCCATCTTGAATTAATTTTTGTATAAGGTGTAAGGAAGGGATCCAGTTTCAGCTTTCTACCTATGGCTAGCCAGTTTCCCCCCCACCATTTATTAAGTAGAGAATCCTTTCCCGATTGCTTGTCTTTCTCAGGTTTGTCAAAGATCAGATAGTTGTAGATATGCAGCATTATGTTCTGTTCCATTAATCTATATCTCTGTTTTGGTACCAGTACCATGCTGTTTTGGTTACTGTAGCCTTGTAGTATAGTTTGAAGTCAGGTAGCGTGATGCCTCCAGCTTTGTTCTTTTGGCTTAGGATTGACTTGGTGATGTGGGCTCTTTTTTGGTTCCATATGAACTTTAAAGTACTTTTTTCCAGTTCAGTGAAGAAAGTCATTGGTAGCTTGATGGGGATGGCATTGAATCTATAAATTACCTTGGGCAGTATGACACTTAATTTTTTTATTTTTTACCAAGTAGAGCTGTGAGTACGTTTTTTAAAATTGGTTTTCTGTTGCACAACACATGTATGCTTTTTGGCAGCAATCATAGATTAATGAACAAACAATGACAACAATATAATGCTCAACAACACCTGCCGTTCGGGGAAGGCAAATTAAAATAAGAGTGTGAGCACTAAACAGCTATACTATGTCTAAATTTCTTTTTAAATATACTCAAAACTGCAACAGAAAATCTCATTCATTGCTGAAGGAATGCATAATTGTACAGCAACTTTAAAATATGGTTGTTTTCTTCTGAAAGAGTTTGACAGTTTTTCCCAAAGGCGGACATGGTCCCAACATATAGGCTAACAATTGTTAACACTTAGGTATCTAGACAACTGATTTGGAAACTCACATCTAACCAAAAACCACAAGCATTTATGTATAACTGCTCTCTTGACAATGGCCACATACTTGAAGGAATCAGGATGCCCTTCAATATTAACCAAGCCAGGTAAATTCATAAAATGAAATACTATTCATCAAAACAAAAGGAGTGATTTATGAAGTCATGCAAAGCCATGGATGAATCGGGCATTCATAAAGCAAAGTGATAAGAGCCAGTCTGAAGAGGTGACATATTGTATTATTTCATTTCTATTATGTTACAGAGAAGAAATATTTATAGAGACAGTAAACTGGCCTGTAACTTACAGTTGTTTTTAGCGGGCAGGTAGTGAGTTGAAAAGGAGAATGCAATTATGGAAAGGAGCACAAATGGGCTAGATGAGAAGAGACTCATTCTGCTTGATGAGATCATGCTGGGCATGTGGAAGAGTCAAGAGTGTGTATAATGGCATGAATAAATAAATAGGCTTCTACTCATGAAAGGAGAGGAGTGTCTTCTTTCATCACACATGGAACTATTTTAGGACAATTTCTGAGGAAGCTTTTGTTATAAGTGGAAAATCATACATAAACAAATGCACCATTTCAAACACTTTGAGTGTATAATTTGGAAGCATTAACTATGCTCAAATTGTGCAAACATCACCACCATTTCACAATCTCACCAGCAATGTACAAGGGTTCCAATTTCTCCACATACTCTCAAAGTTTTCTTTAAAAAAAAAAAAAAGAAAGAAAAATTCCAATGGGGATAAAGTGGTAATCTCATTGTGGTTTAGATATTCCTGCATTAAGTGGCTAGTGATTTCGAACATCTTTTCATGTGCTTATTGGCTGTGGATTTGTAAATGATTTCTTGGCTATATCACTGACTGAACACAAAACATAAGAAAAAATAGATCACTTGAACTTTGTCAAAACTAAACACTTTTGTGCATTAAAAGACACTGTCAGTATAGTGGAAAGAAAACCAACAGCATGGGACACAATATTTGCAAGTCATATATGTGGTATATATTCATATCACACACTTGGATCGCTTCCTAATGCACTCTTCTTTTTTTCTTACTCTAAAATATTTTAAATAAACATCCCCTTCTTCTGTGAAACTTTCTCAGTCTCCTTTGCTACTTTACTCCCCTCAGTCAAATTCTTTCTCCTGAGGAGGCAAGAGTTGAGGTTACTGCAGACCATGATAGATTTGATGCCAGTAACTCAGATAACTTCCACTGGTAACAGTTCGAGGGGCTGCTGGACAGGGTGGCGGGAGTTCATGTCTAGTGTGTGGCTGGCCTGGCCCCAGGCAGTTCTGGACTGTGGAGGGACCAGAACCCCATGCTGCAAACACTCTGTGGAAAGAGCACTCACGTTGCTGAGAGAATGCTGAGGAAGAAATTTTGTCTTTTTAGTGAGGTTAAATTCCTTCATGTAATATAAAATTAACTGTTTCTTAATGAATTCCTTAGTGATCTTTAGTACATCCGTATTTGTGTGCAACCACCACATCTTAGTTCCAAAGTATTTTCATTATTCCAAAAGGAAATACCCTACTTATTAAGAAGCTCCTACCCAATCTGTTCTCTTTCTGACACCAGCACCAATAATCTGCATTTTTTCTCTATGGATTTACCTATTCTAAATATTTATATAAATAAAATCATACACTATGTGACTTTTGGCTCAGCTTCTTGAGCCAAAATTTAAGTTTCTTCACATTGTAGCATTAGAGTTGTAATCCTTTTCACAGCTGAATAGTATGCCGTTGTATGGACATACTACATTTTCTTTCTTATTTTTTGTTGGCGGACATTTATTTGGTGTGTTTCCAGATTTTAGTTATTGTGAATGCTGCTATGAACATACGTATACATATTTTTGTTTGAATACCTCTTTTACATTTTTTTTTTTGTGTATATAGCTTGGAGTGCATTTTGGGGGTTCTATGGTAATTTTATGTTTAGCTTTTGCAGAACCACCAAACTATTTTCCACAGCAGCTGCAGCATTTTTCTTTCACATTTTCCCACTTCCATTTCCAATTGTGGAGGTGCACTTTTTTTTTACCTTTTATATTGTTTATATATTTGTCTTTTCCTTAATCTTTACTTATTCACACTGCTGTTTCTTGTCTGTTCATTTTATCCTAAAATACTCCATAAAGCATTTCTTAAAGGGTAGTCTACTGGTAAAAGACTGCAGCTTTTACATGGGAATTTTATAATATCTCTCTCACTTTTGATGGGCAGTTAGTGTAGGCATAAGATTTCTGTTAAAAGTTTTTTTCTTACAGCATTTGGCATATCTTAGTCTACTACTTTCTGACCTCTGAATTTTCAGAAAAGAAATCCACTGATTACTCATGGGGGTTCTTTTTACATGACCAGTCACTTCTCTTGCAACTTTCAACTTTCAAGTTGTTTTTGTTTTAGAAAGGTTAATTATCAAGTAAGTTTGAATGTGTTTGAGTTTATGCTGCTTGGAGTTTGTTGAACTTCTTTGGTGTTTATTTATTTCCTCAAATTTATGACCTTTCTGACCAGTACTGTTTTAGTCTCCTTTAGGAGGACTGCTTGATGGTGGCCCACTGGTTTCTAGGTTGTTTTCACAGTTATTTATTTATTTATTTATTTATTTATTTATGTATTTATTCCCTTCTTGACTTAACAATTTCAACTGCCCTTTTCTTAGATCTGCTGATAGTTTGTTCTTCTGTCTTCTCAAGTGTCCTTTTAAATCTCCGTAGAGTTTCTTTTTGTTTTTTTGTTTTTTTTTGTTTTTTTTTTTGTTTTTTTTTTTTGAGACGGAGTCTTGCTTTGTCGCCCAGGCTGGAGTGCAGTGGCGCGATCTCGGCTCACTGTAAGCTCCACCTCCCGGGTTCACGCCATTCTCCTGCCTCAGCCTCCCGAGTAGCTGGGACTACAGGCGCCCACTACCACGCCCGGCTAATTTTTTGTATTTTTAGTGGAGACGGGGTTTCACCGTGTTAGCCAGGGTGGTCTCGATCTCCTGACCTCGTGATCCGTGCGCCTCGGCCTCCCAAAGTGCTGGGATTACAGGCGTGAGCCACCGCGCCCGGCCTGTTTTTTTTTTTTAATTGAGTTTTCCTCTGTCACCAGGGTGGAGTTCAGTGAGGCAACCTTGGCTGACTGCAACCTCTATCTCCTGGTTTCAAACAATTATCCTGCCTCAGCCTCTCAAGTAGCTGGGACTACAGGCTCATGCCACCACACCCTGCTAATTTTTGTGTTTTTTAGTAAAGACAAGGTTTCACCATATTGGCCAGGATAATCTTCATCATTTGACCTCATGATGTAACCGACTTGGCCTCCCAAAGTGCTAAGATTGCAGGCGTGAGCCACTGTGCCAGGCTGTAGTAAATTTTAGTGACAGTTGATTAACGTTTCAGCTCCAGATATATATGTATAAGTATACATATATAATATATATACACACACATATATACACATATATATTTATATTATATATTAAATAAAAATATATTATATATAATATAGAAATATATTTTTATGTATTCTATATATATAAACTAAAGTCTAACATAATCTAAAGTCTAAAATATATGTATATATAGATTAGATAGATGGGTAGATAGATAGATCAGAGAGAGAGAGAGAGAGAACCACTGAACCTGGCCTAGAATTTCCTTCTTAGTTTTACTGTGTTTACTTTATTGTAAGTTTTGTTTATTGTAAGTTTACTGTCTATTAATAATTTTTTTCTGTTCATGGCTTTCTGTGCTTTTCTTCATTGCATTAGCTTTCTAAAAAAATCATGAATTTTAAAAATTATTTTTTAATTAGCCTGCCATTTGGGCCACCTGGGAAAAGCTTCTGTTAGTGATTTTTTTTCTTTCTAGGGTGAACCACACATTCTTTTTTTTCTTTTTTTTTTTTTTTTTTTTGAGGCGGAGTCTCGCTCTGTCCCCCAGGCGGGAGTGCAGTGGCGAGATCTCCGCTGGCTGCAAGCTCCGCCTCCCGGGTTCACGCCATTCTCCTGCCTCAGCTTCCAGAGTAGCTGGGACTGCAGGCGCTCGCCACCACGCCCGGCTAATTTTTTTAGTAGAGACGGGGTTTCCCCGTGTTAGCCAGGATGGTTCTCGATCTCCTGATCTCGTGATCCTCCCGCCTCGGCCTCCCAAAGTGCTGGGATTACAGGAGTGAGCCACCGCGCCCGGCCGAACCACACTTTCTTATTTCACCTTATGCTTTGTGATTCTGTTGGTGTCGAAAACAGGCATATAAATTTTTAAGTGTTGTACCTTTGAAAATCAGATTTTCTCCCTCTGTAGCTTGCTAGGGATTTGTTTATTCATCATCTAGGCTATTTCTGTCATGACAATCAGTCTTACTGATTTTGTTGGGGGTTTTTCTTGAGGCTGCATCATTGTGGAGCACAGATGTGTAGCAACACATTTTATTCTAAATTTTCACTTACATATGTTTTCTTTGAATGTTTTCTCTATCATTCTCTGGCCTCTAAAGAGAGAGAAAAAGAAAAGAAAAATTAGGAAAGAAAGGCTCTGCCTTTGTAAATCGTCTGAAAGTTACTTGAGTAGGAGGAGAAAAAGCCTGTAAAAGGTTTGGAAAATGAAACAATGACTGTTCACCACTCGCAGGACCTCCGTAATAAGAAACAGCAATTGGTTAGCAAGTCCTCCTGACATTTGGAGGATAAGGTCATTTTTGCCTATCGTGGCTACTGCCAGCTGCTCCAGAAGTATTTGCAAGGCTGCACACCACGGCAGTAGTTGATAGGAATAAATAACTGCTGTTGACCTATGCTGTAAAATTGATCGAACTTAATTGTTGTTGACTTTACAAATCATCTTTTGAAAGCTTCAAAACTTCAGATACGATCTATAATTCCAAACTATTTGCATCATAGCGATTCTGCCACTGCACATATTGAATAGTTGAAAGGACAGATACATAGTGCTCTATAATTCATTGTCTCGTTTTTCCAAGAACCTGTATCATTTTACTTTCAATCTCTCTCTTTGCACTTAAAGTAACACTTGCAGGGAAATCACATATGTGAACCCTTCTTTTAAAGTTACGTTTGCATTATTCTGTGCCTTTTTATGAAAGAGCTCACATTTAAAGTTATTAAACGTAAAAAACTATTCACTCTGATATTTAATTACTTGCTTTCTGTATGTTCTTTACCTTATTTGAATTTTTTAATTTCTCCTTTGATCTCTCAGAAAAATTCCTTAATTTCTCAAAACTGTCTTTTTCTATATATTTTATATTATAGTTAGTTACATTTGGGACCTCAATAAATATTCTAAACTTAAAATAGCCTACGTTGGATAATACTACCTTATTTAAATAATCTAAAGTCTAAGTTCAACAATATAAAGGTACTCTGCTCCTGTACTTTTCTGTTCTTCTCAAATTATATTATATTGTCTCAGACTATGTCTCCACACACAGAGTGTCCATGAAATTAAATTTGTATATTTTTGTATGTAATAGCTGCCTATAATAAGCATAATAGTAGTAATTATCTTTGCTAGGTAATAGTAATAGCTTTATTTTGGTGGGGGGAGGGTTAGACACAGATTTCTCTAGCTTATTTTTATCTAGACATTTTCTGCTTGTGTATTATTTTACAAATTATAAATGTTCTTCATTTCTCCAAGGTGTCTTCTTAGTTATTGGCAGCTTAGTATCCACTTAAATAGCATTTTGTATAAGAGCAGTATATAAGCTATTATTTAAAAAAACTGAATATATATTATCAGATTGTCAATTATATGAAGTAACTGCATTGTTGGTTCTCAGTAACCTAAATGTTTGTGACCAATTCCTGGCATTTTCAACCAAGAGTGACTTCTGACTTTGGCAAAACAGAAATAAAAATGACTAATCAATTCATCATTTATTCTCTAGAAAGACTAGAACAAACACAATAAATTAGCACATAAGGGCTATTTTACTCCTTCTAGAATCAGGAATCAGGGCCTCAAATTGAAAATGTGGATTTCAGTTGTGCAGGCTTCATCTGTGTCTGGGAGGCAGTATGACAATCCAAAACATTAACTGTTTTAAAATTGTCTCTCTTGATTAAGTGTTTCCTTGGTTGATGTGAACTATTGGTGAACTATTGGTTTCCTGGGTGTAGACAGTTTTTTATTTGTTTGAGATTTCTTTGAATGGTTTGACGCTGCCTGCTCTGCAATTTTGTTTCAGTTTTATTTGTGAAGCATGAATTGTTTTCTAATCTCAGTTTATTTTTATTTAGGAGATCTAAATTTTGTCCCATGAAAATGTTGTTTCAAATGCTGAAGTTAAATGTTACACTTTTAATTTGGGTTTCTAGATTTTTTATTTGTTTGTTTTAGTGGTTATAGTGTAAGGTTTTTTGTTTGCTTTATATTAATTGATCCTATCAATTTCATATAAAATGCATGAGGTAAAATTCTCTATTGAGTACAGCTTGGTCTCGTGAGACAAGCATAAAATAATTAGTCTCTAAAGTGACTTTGAAGTAAATATCTAAATAAAATAATAAGGGAATAATCACACAAGCATGCATCAAGATCAACAAGTTTGATGACCTCCACCAGACGCCTGCTTAAATTGTCTGAAAAACAGCCAGGTCACTGTGTCCAGAGCAGACCGTGGAAGGCAAACAGTTATAGACATTGAGCTCATGGAGGTAACAGACAGTCCATGTGCGTGGCTAGGGTTTCTATAAGTCAATAGATTTTAATTTCTTTTTACCTTAAGCCTGGTTCATGACTAGAAGTGGAATTGGTAAGGTTTTTACTAGCATCTAGCCCTGAGAGATTAGAAAAGCTGATAAATATCTTAAAATCTAGAGTCTCAGGCCTCTCTTTGATAAATTAACAGTGATAGATCATCTCTCCAGAAAATTGTAAATAAAAAAAGCACACGTTGATTTTATATTTTCAAGATTACTTAACTCAATCTTTGGTTTCTATAAATAAGAAGAATTTTAAGAAACTTTTGTAAAGTTCTGTTGATTCAAGTTAAGGTAAGTGTTAGTAAAGCAAAGTCAGTTCCGTTAGTCAATGATTACAAAGTAAAGCATATATTTATTTTTCTCCCCTTTTCTTTTCCCATTACTTTTTCAATGAACGGCTTTTGGGATAGAACTAAACTTGACTACAGCTGGAAGGCATACAGAAAAGACGTACACACTTGTGGATTGGCACACTACATTATGCATGCACAATGGGCATAATATTTATCGTAAGGCAAAAATTAAATATGTCTTATGACATAAAAGTTGCTAAGCCATTATAATAACCAAGCCAAATGAAAACAAAGATTTCAAGGATTATAGCTGGGGTTAGAGAACTCTTGCTTTTGCTAAAGTTGCTGAGTAGAATTAACACTGATGTACCTTCTACTTTTCTAAAATTGTTTTTGATAGAAGATTTTTATAGTGGGAAATTTTGATCGCAATTTGTTATGCTCTCTCATGTTCTAAATTAACCAGAAATAAATACATTCACAAAAATTTACATGAGCCAATTAGAGAAAATAAAAACAAGTGAATGAAGAAGTAGACGTAATAGAAAAATGTACGTGGAAATGTTAAGATAAATCAAAAAAGGAGGTTAATTCGTACAGCGTAAAATCTTTTACATTTGATTAAAAAAATTGTTTCCAAACTTTAGCAGCTAGCAACAACATGGTAGTTAACCATGGTTTGGAGGCTAGGCTCATCTCATGAATTTACATTTTTCTACCAGATTTATATTCACTAAAAGCTGATTAGATTGTGTCCACAAGAATAAGGTGGATGTGCATTCCACAGCTCACTGATTCAAAGATTGTTTCGGGGAAAACTTCCAACAGATACACCCAGGATTAATACCCTGTATACCTCAATCCAATGAAGTCAACACTCAGTATTAACCATCACAAATCCACCCCTTGACAACTTGAACCCATACACGTCTCCTAAGGGAATACCTAATCCTCAAGTAAAGAAAATAATAACATCATAATTACACCTAACGTAATACAACTCTCTTTATTACAACCAGTAATTCACCAATCCCAAATCCAAACACTATTATGTGAAGTTAACCATACTCAAATGTTGATTTGATGTCAATAAATCTAATGTCACATAATAAAGAAAAAGAAAAAATGAAGGTACTATTACATGTGTATACATACACAAACTTTTTTTTAACAAAAAGAGGAACTATTTAGAACAATTAAAGTCCTCATTTCTGCAGCTGGTCACCTGGCTGTAGCTGGTGTTGATGTCTACCTTCTTCTACCAACCTTTATGTGTTCCCTTTGCATTCAACAAGCACCTCAGCTGAGACCCCTAATCCCCTTCCTTCCTTCCTTATTTCCTTTCTTCCTTCCTTCTTTATTTCCTTCCTTCCTCCATTCCTTCCTCCCTTGCTTCCTCTATTCCTTCCTTCTTTCCTTCCTCCCTTCCTCCCTTCTTTTCTTACTTCCTTTTTTCCTCCCTCTCTCTTTTCTTCTTTCTTTCTTGTTTGTTTGCTTGCTTGCTGGCTGCCTGGCTGGCTGGCTGGCTGGCTGGCTGGCTGGCTGGCTTGCTTGCTTGCTGGCTTGCTTGCTTGCTTTCTTCCTTTCTTTTCTGTTGGAGTAACCCAAACCTTAATTCCTGAAGGTTCTGGATCACTCACAGTCCTGTCAAAATCAGGCTGTTGTAATTTTCCGTTGATCTTAATCTCGGGGCAGTTAAATACTATCAGGCACCCTAATGGATCTCCTGTGTTCCTTGCATATTCTTCCATACCTCCGTTGTGAAATAGTAGACTGATTTTATCTTGCTAATTCAAGTCAGTCACCACAGCCAACACTGTCACTTCCTTAGCCTGTTGACTGAAAGACAGGAGTAGCCCAAAATGCCAAGGGGACCATCTTCACTGTCAGTTTAATGGAAATGTCATTCTGTCTCCTGGTGGCAACATTTCTCCCTCTGAAACTAAGACCTGTAAGCCTGCGGAACATAATGAAGAGGAAACAGGAAGCAAACATTTTGCTAGTGGATCACTAGGGGTGACGGTGAGCGGGGACATTTTCACTTCCACACCTTGATTTCTGTACCCAATAATTCTGGCTATGGGAAAAACAGTATATGTTCAACACTGATTCAGAACATACATTGCCTTCTGGAGAACTTTTCCCCAGGTTTGCAAAGTCTTGTCACATGGTTGGTATTGCAATTGTAACTTTAAAAGGCCATTTCACCATTCTATTAATCCAGCTGCCCTAGGATGATGGGAAGCATGGTAAGACCAGTGAATTCCATAAGCAGGAGCCCACTGCCACACTTCTTTAGCCATAAGGTGAGTGTCTTTGTCAGAGGGAATGCTGTGTGGAATGCTATGTTGGTGGATGAGGTATTTAGCGTGTCCACAGATGGTAGTCTTGGCAGAAGCATTGGATGCAGAATAGGCAAACGCATATCCAGTGTAAGCACCCTGAGAAATGGTGCCATATCCACGGATCAGTGTTGAACTCTGTTGCTTGCAAATGGGGCATGCAACAGTGGCCATAGCCAGGTTAGCTTTGGCGAGTAAAAGTCCATTTTGCTGCACCCATGCATAATCTTCACCCCTGCAATCATGGCCACTTTGTTTATGGGCCCTCTGGGTGATGACAGCAGAAGCTTGGGAGAGAGGCTGAATGGTTTCCGCAGGATGGTTTATTCTATCCATTTGCTTACCAAATTTTTCCTCTTCTGAGGTCACCGTTGTTGAACACTCACATGAAATATAAATATCCTCACAGTTTTTGACCACTCAGAGAGGCTCATCTATGTAACTCTCTCTGAAATTACTTTGCCACTTATTTACTGATAATGCTTCTTCCAAGTTCCTGATCATCCAACCAGAACATTCGTTATGGCCCATGAACCAGTATATAATCACCCATCTCGTTATTTCTCCTTGACATTAAGTCTACTGGGAAGAGGTCCCTTCACCACTGTTCTTCACGGATATCCCAGCAAAAATCTGTACTGCTGCAGCTGTTCGTTCTTGGGTGGTGGCTCCATATATGGTGCAGAACCGTCTGGAGCCAGGCCATACTCTTCTCTTATTCTGTCAACTGACCACAGGGAACTATCCATGAGACTATCAGTGCAGGTTGGAGGAGAGAAGCCATGGTGGCAAGACTGGAGAACATGAGCATTTGAGCCAGTTACGCATGTAAATTACTTGTGCCTTCAGGACTGGCTTGAGACTGGGCACGTATGTACCACTTCCATTTGATGATGAAATTCTGCTATGGACAACCCACTTTATGGCTAGATGGATCAGAAAGCACCCAGTTCATGATAGGCATTTCAGTTCACTTGGTGACTTGATGACTTATAGACGAGGGTTCAGTTTCCACCAAACCCAGTAACAGGCCAAAAGCCATCTCTCAATAGGACAGTGGTTATCTACAGAAGATGGCAGGCCCTTACTTCAAAATCCTAGAGACCTATGCTGTGATTCACCTGTGAGATCCTGGCATTAGGCTCCAAACAGCACCCCTATCTACCACTGACACCTCAGTCACCATTATATCTTCTGGGTCATATGACCCAAGTGACAGAAAAGCTTGCCTGGATCTTCTACACAGCTTTCTCCTGTTCTGGACACTACTCACAACTGGCGGCCTTTTGAGTCACTCAGTAAAAGGGGGAGAGTAACAACCTCACATAAGGAATATGTTTTATCCAATATCCAAAGAAACCCACTAGACATTGTCCCCCATTTTTCTGTTTGTGTCAGGGGCCAAATGCAGCAAATTGTTCTTTACCTTAGAAGGAATATGTCAACAGGTCTTACACCACTGGACCCCTAGAAATTTTACTGAGCTAGAAGGTCCCTGAATTTTAGTCGGATTTATTACCTATAATCTGGTATAAACATGCCTCACCAATAAGTCCAGTGTGTTTGCTACTTCTTGCTCACTGGATCAAATCAGCGTAATGTCATCAGTGTAACAGACAAGTGTGATATCTTGCAGCCACCAAAAGAAATCAAGATCTCTCTGAAAAAGATTAAGGCACAAAGATAGAGAGTTGGTATACCCTTGAGGTAGGAGAGTAAAGGTGTATTGCTGGTATTGTCGGGTGAAGGCAAATTGCCTCTGGTGGGTCTTAGGGACAGGAATGCAGAAAAAGGCATTTGCCAAGTCAATGGCTGCATACCAGATGCCAGGAGATATATTTATTTGCTCAAGCAATAAAACCACATTTGGTACAGCAGCTGCAATTCAAGTCACCAAGTGGTTAAGCTTACCAAAATCTCCTGTCATTCTCCAAGATCCACTTGTCTCCTGCACAGGTTAAATGGGAGAGTTGCTTTCAGATGTGCTGGTAATGACCAACTGTGTGTCTTTGAAGTCCTTAATGATGGTACTAATCTTCACAATCTCTCTGGGGTTGTGATATTGTTTTTGATTTACTGTATTTTCAGGTAGAGGAAGCTCAAATGGCTTCCATTTGCCTTTTCCCATTTTAGTAATCCTCACCCTACAGGTCAGGAAGCAAATGTGGGGTTCTACCAGCAGCTAAGTGTGTCTATGTCAATAATGCATTCTGGCACTGGGAAAATGACCTTAGGATGACTCTAGGTACACGCTCGACCCACCATAAGTCTGACGGAAGCTAAAACTTTATTAATTGCCTGACCTTCATAAGGTTCTATTTTAACTGTAGAACCACAATGATGTTTCGGGTCTCCTGGAATCAGTATCAGCTCAGATCCAGGGTCCAGTAGCCCGAAAATTCTGATCATTTCCCTTTCTTCCATGCACAGTTACCCTGACAAAAGTCCAGGAGTTACTTAAGGAACAATGAGAGAAAGATTCACTGCATAAACTGTTGGTAATGGAGTGGGGTCTTTCCTCAAGGGGATCCAGCCTCCCCTTCATTCAGGGGGTTCTGTGTCTTTAAATTGGCTCTGGTATGGAAATAGGTTGAGAAGCTGTTGTTCTGTCTTTATAATTTAGAACAGTTCTTCATCTATTTGACACCAGAGTTTTCTGTTTCTATAACTTAAGTAGGAATGCAGTAGGCTTTCTATCAATTTCACTTCCAGGAACACCCTGATTAATTAGCCAGTGCCAGGGTTCCACAGGTGTCAGACTCTTCTGATTGCTGCTTTCCGACAGCTGTCCATTATGGTACCTACACCCACCTTGCCTTTGATGGTCGAGTGTTGCCACTTGGTTCCTGCCACCTTGGGATTCAATTATCCCTAGTGTATTTAAATGTTATAGTTAGTGGCTGCAGTTCCCACCCTTAGATCTGACACACAGAGAAGAGTAGTTACAGAGCTGTTCAAAGATGCGGGTACTGCTCTACGTCACAAGGCATTGATCAAGTATATATCCTCTGGACTCTCTCAGCTGGGATGAGTAGGTCTAAAGTGAACTAATCCACTCCACCATTCCAATCTCCCAAGGCCTTCGGATTTCATCCTTTACTTTAAACCAATGGAGAGCGGACATTTATAGAGCTCACAGTGGGCCATCTTTGAATCCATATTTTAGCTAACCAAGCAGATAAACTATTAGAAATTCTTAGCTCCCTGTGCTGCATCTTTAAATGCAGAGTCCCTAGTAGGTCAGCCCTAGTCAATAAATTCAGCCTGATACAACCCTGTGTTCCTTCTGTTATTATCCCATACCCTTAATATCCATTTGCTTCTGTCTTCTCTAGCCTGCTGTTCATGTATATTATAGAACTCAAACAGTTGTTTTTCAGTTTACCACAACTTCTCATGGGTTGCACTCTCAATATCACCTTAAAGAGCCCACCAGTACTTTAGTTTAGTTATAGGCTTAGAACCAAACAGAGATGTTGGGTGTGGCCTCTGAAAAGAATCAACATTATCATACCCAGCAACTGACTCAGGGGAGGCCATCACTGTGGCCTCAGCCAGCGCATGGTTTATCTCTATAGGTAGAGGTGGAAAGACTGAAGGCAGCATGTACCTCTCTCTTCTGGGATGCAGAACAATAATTTGAGATCAGCTGACTATCAGGGCTGAATGACCTGTAACAAAACTATGGATAAAACTCGCCCCCTTGCTTATCGTATTGTGGAACACAAACATAAGAGGACAGCTATGGCCCTTCAGGGTGCACAGACTTAGGGGCTCTCGATGCCATGACTGTGACACCCTCTTAGGGGCTTTGCATCTTCTGGCATCTCCAAGCTTCTGGGCCCCATTATGTTTCACAGTATCAGCTGTGGATGCTGCCTGCAGTATCCCTGGCCCAGCTGCTGCTTCTCAGTGAGACGGAACTTCTGTTGGCACCTAAAATTTCTTGTTTTGCCACAGCTGGCATGCCTGGATGAGTTTAGTGGTTGGAGCCCACACTTGCTCATTACAACACTCACCACTCCACCATGCTTGCCCTTGGCAGGCGATAAATACTGGCTCTTAATGCAAGCTGAGTGTAGCCTGTCAGGCAGAGTGGGTAGAACACATGTAGCAGGCCTGGGAAAAACTGGAGCAAAGGCACCAGTGGCCACAGGGGTTTTCATCTGGCAAAATGACCTCCCTAAAATTCTGTAACAAAAGAAGCATAGCTAATTGTGTTTAAATGCCTTACTTCTCTTAAATCCTGAGACACTGATAATTCAGTGTCAATGCCCTGAATATTTTCGTATTTTATCCTTATTTGGAAAGTATTATATTTCAACATTATTTAGAAATAAAATTTGAATAATTGGTATTTGCGTTGAACCACGTGAATCCCAAGAATATATTTGCATGGTACCACCTGATTCTCACAAAATATATTTCTGAAATATAAGCATTGGGCTTCAGATTAGCATTCTTTTAGCAGATTGTGAAACTTGACAATGGAACACAATTTCTAATCCCTGGATTTTGACATTGTATACTCACATTCGTGTTTTTTGTTTTGTTTTGTTTTGTTTTGTTTTTGTTTTGTTTTTGTTTTTGTTTTTTTGTGGAGGCACTTTTGCTGTGCATTGTAAGAGGGTGAGCAGCATTTCTGACCTTTTCCACTAAGTGCAATAGTAACATATTTTTTCCATGGTTGAAATGTCCAAATACCTTAGTGTCTTCTGGAAGCTAAATTGTTGACATTGACTATTCTAAAGAGTTATGAAGAATGAATAAAAAAACCAGTTTTAACAATTTTGCAGAGGCTGTGCAGGGTGGTTCACACCTGTAATCCCAGCACTTTGGGAGGCCAAATTGGGAGAATCACCCTAGGTCAGGAGTTGGAGACCAGTCTGGCCAACATGGTGTAACCCTGTCTCTACTAAAAATGCAATAAGCAAACAAACAAACAAAATTAGCTGGGCATGGTGACAGTCGCCTGTAATCCCAGCTACTCGGGAGGTTGAGGCAGGAGAATCGATTGAAACCAGGAGGCGAGAATGAGCTGAGATCATGCCATTGCACTCCAGCCTGCATCACAATAGTGAAACTCTGTCTTAAAAAACAAAACAAATACACAAATTTTATATGAGATCTTATTTTTATCTAACTTTCTGCTGTTCTAATATCCTGTCACTTATGCAATGAACCAGCATGTCCTGCATGTACCCTGGAACTTAATACAAAACAAAGTTAAATAAATTAAATAAAACTAGAAAGGCTTTCTTTTCTTAGAAGTGAGGTTATACTAACTGAAATGTGTGCCACACTTTATTTAAGACATTTTCTAATTACAAATCAGGGTTGTCACAAACTGCATTGAAAAGCAAATAAGTAGAATATCTCAATTCTTAATTGATGAAATTTGTTTTCTTTTATTCTTAGAATGGAATCCCACACTGTCTCTTTGGATGGTGTGCAGTGGTGCAATCTTAGCACACTGCAGCACCCTGCCTCTCAAGTTCAAATGTTCATTCTTCCTCAGCTTCTTGAATAGCTGAGATTACAGGTATGCACCAACACACTTGAAGGGTTTTCACCATATTGGCCATGCTTGTCTCAAACTCCTGGCTTCAAGTACTCTGCCTGTTTTGGCCTCTAAAAGTGCTGGAATTACAGGCATGAGCCACCAAGGCTTGCCGGCCCTCGTCTAAGTTTCCAATTGAGAAATACACTGGTCTTACAAACCTTATTTTTTATATCATATTTTTGATGAGTTTTGTTTTATGTCTCATAATTCACAAAGATAACTTAAGTGCATTGTCTCTTTATTGGAAATGAATTTATTTCCAGTAACACATAATTAAAAGAGTAGGTATATTTAGAAAGTCGTTTTTCTATGGTGAAGAGTTCTCACATCTTAGAAATCGCTTTACATATCTCATTTGGAAAACTCCTTGCATTTATTGATTACACTTGCATTTTTTTTCCTTTGGATTTTCTTTTGTAAGAGTATTCTAAATTGTTTCAAGATACAATAAGATGTTTAACTATGTCAAATAAACTTAAAAGGTATTTTCTTTGAAAGACAACTTTTTCTTAAGCTATGTTTCTACTAATACTGTGTGATTACCTTTTGTATGTTACTAGGAATTAATGGATGTTTAAATTTTCCCAGCATCAAAAGTTCACCTGCAATATTTAAGAAATAAAGAACTGCTAGCAGAGCAGGCTGTTCTGGTCCATAGTTCACCCACTACCATCTACCCTGGTTTTGAGCTACCTGCAGCACAAGATTGGCTGGGTAAAAAAATCTCAAAAAGATATCAGTCTGTTTGATGGAAATATATTACATGGACAAAGAAATAACTAGTGGGTATTTAAAATCATAAAGAGGTTTTTTTATTGTTAATAACAGTTTTATTTGAAATTCTAAATTTACATTTAGAAAAAATTAACTCATCGCTTTTGTTTTGCTTTGTTTTTAGTCAACTAGCTTAACATTTTGTAGCCATCAGGTATATAATTAAAACCATTTATATCAGAGAATATTATTATTTTTTGAATGAGATGTATTACTTAAATGTTCTCATATATGGCTTTGGTAATTTAACACAGTGGAATTGATTTAATCATATACAAAAAAATAGTAAGACTTTTGAGTAAGAAGAAACCAAATTTAATGGTACAAAAAGTTTATACTAAAAATGTATACATTAAAAAGATTTTTCTAACCCAAACATTGAAGTTGCTTAATGTTGTTTTAGTTAAATTCCAAGAGAAGTATTATTTTAAAATCATAATGTGAAAAGAGATCATGTGAGTGCATGTTATTACTTTTAAATGTCCACATCAATTAAACAAAATGGATAGCAATGTTCAAATCTTACGCAGAACTGAAACTCATAGCGAGAGGTGATGTAAGTAAATTGAAAAACAATAGGCCAGGCGCGGTGGCTCACACCTGTAATCCCAGCCCTTTGGGAGGCCGAGGAGGGCGGATCACAAGGTCAGGAGATCGAGACCATCCTGGCTACAAAGGTGAAACCCGTCGCTACTAAAAATAGAAAAAAATTAGCCGGGCATGCTGGTGGGCGCCTGTAGCCCCAGCTACATGGGAGGCTGAGGCAGGAGAATGGTGTGAGCCCGAGAGTCGGAGCTTGCAGTGAGCCGAGATCACACCACTGCACTCCAGCCTAGGCGAAAGAGCGAGACTCCGTCTCAAAACAAACAAACAAACAAAAAACATAAAATTTAGTTCATTTCAAGGGAAATCAGAGGGTTACAAATATAATTAACAACAGTATTCTGTACAGATATTTAATCGAAAATGTGAAATTATGTTAGTTTATATGTTTCTCTCTGTGAGTGTATTTTTTGGCAAATTGCAGGAGTTTCTAGCTAAACTCACTGTTGAAAAGGACAGATCTTTATTTGTCCTGTGGGATCTATGTAAAGAGGAGAGTTTCCGTTTTAAAAACACAGACTTTTGTTAATTTATTTAACTATTGTATTGGCAGAGTAAATAAATATTTAAAAAATTTTTAAGCAACCACTACTGTTATGAAACGTTAAGTCAATCTTTTCTTTCCGTGTGGTTAATATATATTTCCAAATATATAAGACGGCATGCAAGAAAAATTATTAACTTGCCACGAATATTGTATTTCTGGTCCAGAGATGTTTTTTGAAGTATTTGCACTTCTTCATACATAAAGTTATTTCCTCTTTTTCTTCTTCTTCTTCTTCTCCTTCTTCTTCCTCTTCTTCTTCTTCTTTTCTTACAGAAATGAGAATATAAAATATACAATATAGTTATTTGTTTTTACTTAGTGACACACCTGTCAATACATGAAGATCTGTTTATCTCTGTTCTGTGCTACATAACTTGGCATTCAATGTGCTCTAATTTATGCAGTCCACATCTAAGATGGATTGATGCGTAAGTTGTGTTCAGTTTTATAAGATAGAGAAGATTTCTAGTTCTCACAGGGATTTTAAATACACCACCTAATTGACTTTATCTCATAATAAAATGAATATAAATTAATCATCACTATGTAATGAGGAAAAAAGCAGATATTTATGTGAAGATTATAGTTTTTAGGTTTGAGAACAATAACTTGTATGAAGTGCTCAGTTTGAACAGAGAAAACTCTAATGTCCTATTTATATAAATTTCTGATGACAGTGTATTGAATACACTTATTTTAAGTACAAAAGTTTTTCAATCAGTTAACACATAATGATTAAAGCTAAGTCTGTGTTAGCACATGGAAATTTAATATTATACCATCTTATATGACTTTTTCAAATAAAACTGTTACAGAAGCAATGCCATTAAAAATGCAGGATTAAGATATCTCTAGTTAATGGTGCATATATTGGATCATGTTTCTGATTATATAAAAATTTAAGGCACCATTTGAAAATTGCTGTGTTAGCCTGATAAAATGAATTTCCCAGCCTGATTAGAAGAACTATGGACAGAGTCATCATTTTTGTAGCATAAGCACAGTTTTTCTTCTCTGAGGTTGTGAAACACTCAGATAGTAGGAATATCTGCCCCCGATCAGACCCTGCCCACAAAAATGACTTGTGGGACTCAAAGAGGCTGGTGTGACTAGTCACATAAATTGTGTGATCTAGCAACTATACATAATGTTAGTGGTTAGAAACAGTAGTTCTACAATTAGAAACACATGTGCTGATGTAGACAATGATTGTTCAAAGATGAGTAACAAAGGTGTGAGTTAAATGTTAATTATTTGTTTGTTTTTAATATTCTCATACCAGGTACTGTTTTTCTTCCTGAGATTACTGTACTTTCATGAGATTTTGTCAGGACTGCATTTTCACAATATGGCTAGAATATCTGAGATACTATGAATGGCATATTTTTCATGCTCACTATCTAATAACTTGAAAGTTTACTTGACAGTTTTTATTATTTTTTGTTTGTTTTCAAAGCACAATTGATACAATCATATTTGTATGACATGGTAAATGCAATTCAGAATTTTAAGAATAAAAAATATTTATTTTAATAAGCATATTCTCATCTTGCATTTGAAGTATGCTATTTAGTTTTTTGACCTTAATTTTATCTGTGTTATATAAGTTGTGTTTATTTTTAGGATTTTCTGTATATTTTCCTCAAATTAGCTATTCTTCTGCTTAAGAAAAAAATTGTTTTTCAGATAATGCTACATGGACCTGTTATCAACATTATTTCACAATTACAATAAGGCTACTAAAGGTATAAAAGCACCCGGTTGAAAATAAAAAGTATTCGGTTGATCATAAGGCAGCAAAAAGTTAGGCTTTAGTGGCAGATCACATATTTAAGATGTAGCTATTAAGTAAGTTAACACAGAAAACCTGAATTTTGGAAATGTTTACACTCAAACTGTTTATCATTCCTTTACTTTTTTTGCATAGATATTGATAGAAACTAAAGAAAGAAATTAGAATATTTTAACTGTAGTAAACAGTTCCAAAATTTCTACCTTTGTTTTCCTCAGTGGTCAGAAATAACTTTGCCTTCAAATAACATCTTAGCACTTAAAGTTTACGGAGACACACACTTGTCTCTGCCTTTCTAGATATGACAGATCACACTATGCAGGCATTACAACTTGGGTAGCATTCCTTTCAGTAGGATCTCATTATGGGATGTCCACTCTTACTTGGTTAACAGCCACTACTGGACAAAATGATAGAATTTGGGTCCTGATCCTCTAGCTGGTTTTTCCTCTAGGGTTTGGAATTGAAAACTGATAGAGATGGCAAATTGTACTGGCAAGAAGCGAATGAAGTAGACAGAATATAGCATTCAAATTAAGTCCCCACCATTGTGCTTAGCTGCTTGTGCTTTATGTTGTCTCAGCCCTTCACTGTGGCATGCATGTCTGCCTAGCTACTTTTTCTGTGCCATGAACTTCGTCAGGACATGAAGCAGATAATTTTTCTTTCTGCGTCATAAACCTCAGATGCATACCAAAGCATAGAGAAACATGTTGCATATGTGTAAAACAGCTGTATTTTGTTCTGTAGCTACAAGGGAATTATGACCTTTGGAGCTTCTGTGTATGCTCTCGATCCTTCCACAACTGCTCTTAATGGCCATATTTATTGATCTGTAATAATTCTCAATACATCACATAAATTATACCATGTAAATGTCAAAAATGCATGATACTCACAAGAAGTCACTGCATTCCAGGAGAAAAAAGTACTTAGTTCTTGTAAGTTATTTATGGCAGAGCACTGATTTCTTCAATCCTGTCGACTTGAGAAGATTGTACTCTATTTTCTTACCTGTGAGGTATGTTATTATTTTATTATTTCTACTGATAACTTTTCTGTATACTCTTTATGATGGTCCACCTGTGAAATAAACACTAACGCTAAACATTAAACACAGTAAGTTCTTTGAAAATGCTACAAAAATTGCGAATCATTTCATTAACTCAGTTTTGGTATATATTTCATTCAACTACTTTCACAATACTTTTAAAGACACTACCTTTTGGCTTCTAGAGTAAGGCTCATCGTCACGATGATGTATTTAAGTATTGTCATAAATGTGAAGACAAACTAGCATTAAACAAGACAGAAGATAGTAAAGAGTACAATATTGGTGTCCTAAGACATCTTCAGGTCAATCTTTTGATTTAGCTGCTTTCTGACTACAATGCTACGTACCCAAAAATTTTTGGAAACAGTTCAGGTAAATTATGGGTGAGTTATCATTTAATTTTGATGAAATCAACTCTACATAAACTAAAATTTTTAAATATATCTTAAAATCCATAATGTATTTGATGTTAAATATTTAAACAAAAGTAATATTATAGCTGTCTTTCTTGGTCATTTCTACTAATATTATCCCAATAGAAAGAGACAAAAGTTGTCACAGCAAAGACAGGTCATGTATTCTTTCATCACTTAAGATACAATTAAATTCTTATTAAAATAAGATTTATACTCTATATATAAACTAAACATTAAAATGTAGCCATTTCCTTGATCTAACAGTTCTCTAATGAAGCAAATCTCAAGTATATGATTTTATCTCTATAAGTGTTTGAACACATCTATAAAGATTTTCCTGAAAATTTGACCATGGTGCTGTCATCACACATAATAAAAATTATTTCATAAGCTTGGGCAACATGGCAAAAACAAGTCTCCACAAAAAATACAAAAATTACTCAGGTGTGGTGGTTTGAGCCTGTAGTATCAGCTACCTTGGGAAGATAAAATGCCATTTCATTCACTGACTTTTGGGGTATGCTTAAAGTTCCTTCATTACTCATTTCAAATTAGATTAGTGCATCAATGACGTCTTTTAGTTTCTAGAGTAATGTTTATCCATGAGATTATGTCTATCAAAGATCAACATTACTCATCATCAAATAAACATTTTTTCTTATCAAATGAACGTTTTCATCCCTGTCAAGAAAGTACCCCTTTCTAGCCCTGCAAGAAAATATATGTATATGATAAACTTACATATACATATATAATGTATAACTTTATATAAAACATATGTGTATGTGTATATGTATGCATATATGTGTGTGTATCTATATATATTTGCATATATATTTTCATATATATATACACTATATATGTGTATATATATATACACACATATATATGTATATATATATATACACACATATATGTGTATATATATATACACACATATATATGTATATATATATATACACATATATATGTGTATATATATATATATATATTTGCAAGCTTGTGCCAGGCACGTTCCTTCACACTGGTAGTCTTAACATTTTGGGAAGCCAAGGCAGCCAGATTACTTGGTTTCAGGAGATCGAAACCAGCCGGAGTAACATGGTGATATATCATCTCTATTAAGATGCAAAAAGCTAGCTAGGTGAGTGTAATTGTCTCCACCTGTAGTCCCTGCTACCTGGGACAGTGAGAGGAAAACATCTCCTGAGCTGTGATTGTGTTGCTGCACTCCAACCTGTGCAATGAAGAGAAGGGCTTCCCCTTCCAACCCTTACACACACACAAAGCTTAATAACAGCTTGATTTTGTTTCCTTTGTCTCCTTCATTTTATCAAGGTCTAATATGTGGCATGCATGACAATAAAACACTGTCACACAACTTTTTACTGTATACTGTAATATATTGCTCTTTCTAGTTTCTAAAACAAGCTGCAGCTTCTCATGAGAGTTTATTGTTCTTTCAGGAAGATAATTCGTAGATATCTCAGAGGTAGAAAGAAAAAGAGATCTTCTGGTTTCTGGGCTTCCTTCTGTTTCACTCACAGCAGCTCCCTTCTCTGTATTAGCATATCACTTAGATTTCTTTTAAATGTCTGCAGCGCACCTGTAATGCACTGACTCCCCATTGTATCTCTCAGTTTGAGGTTCTAGATTCCATAGCTAAACTGTAAACTTAGGGTTGTAAGTGTAATTTGCATATGTAATTCTTATTGACCTATTTCAGTTCTATAGCTTCACGTGTGACCAACACTCCCTTTTCCTTGCATCAACAAGTTATTTTCATTTATTTGATCTACTCAAAACATTTTTTTCTGAAATCTAGTCAACATTTCTGTTCTGTTTCATTCAAATTACTATAACACTATGAGTTTCTGTCTTCAAAACTTTTGCACAATAATTTATGTGTGCATGCATCTATGTGTGACTGCAAACAATTGGCACAAGGGATCTGTTTTGTGAAAGGCAATTTTCTATTATCTTCACTGGAAAACCAAACCAAACCAAACCAAACAAAAACATAAAGAATATATATTTATAATTTGTTTCCTTAAAAATATCTTTAGGTAAAAATGTGAAAAATATTTTAACACTTTAAACGTGGACATTAACAGTCATCAAAATCTTCTTGATTCTTTGGAACAGTATATCCAATGGAAGGGGCAAATCCACATTGTTGTAAAATGGGATAAAACGTATGTTTTTTTCAGTTTTGAAAAAAACAAAGATCTCATTCAACAAAACCAGAAGACATTAGAGTTGTTTTTGCTCATCTGCAAAATTAACTTCTGGTTTCTCTTTACTGTTTTAGTGGTATCAGACAGGTAGTTCAGATGATAACTGGTTTAAAGGAAAATAATATTGACAAAATACAGCGACTGACTTGAAGAAAAATGATTCTTATTAAATGAATAATTTTGGATGTAGAAGATCTCACAGAGGGTTTTCATCTGTCCTCTATGATAAATTGCAATTTAATGATTGAATATTGAAGAGTTGACAGAAGAAAATATTCTTTTTCTATTACAGATACCTCTTCATTTTATGCGGTTACAACAGATGTTAACAACCACGAGTAGTTTCACAAACAGATTTCATTCTTTAGGCCTAACCAGCCCATTTTATCTCTTTGGAACTTGTTTGGGGTATGGAATGAAGAACTATCTTGGGAGACGTAAGCTAAATAACATGGATGATGTCTTTCCCGACCTTCATAACTTCTCACCTCCAAGCTGTCTGCATTGTTGTGAACTTAGCTGTCATTTAGATTGTGGTTCATTTGTAACATCATATTGCCTGCTATTCACATCTCTGAGAAATGAAACAATTTCTTTTCACCCTTTCTCTCACTCTTAATGCAAACCTCTTAAAATAACTATATATAGGTCTTAATGTTGTATTTTATTTATTTTATTTTATTTTATTATTTTTTATTTATTTTTGAGATAGAGTCTCACTCTGTCACCCAGGCTGGAGTGCAGTGGCCCAGTCTATGCTCACTGCAACTCCAGCTTCCAGGTTCACACCATTCTCCTGCCTCAACCTCCAGAGTAGCTGGGACGACAGGCGCCAGCCACCACGCCTGGCTAATTTTTTAGTATTTTTAATAGAGACACGGTTAAACCGTGTTAGCCAGAACGGTTTGGATTTCCTGACTTCGTGATCTGCCCACCTCGGCCTCCCAACGTGTTGAGATTACAGGCGTGGGATTACAGGCCACCGCGCCCGGCCAGGTCTTAAACGTTTTTTTTATAAGACAGTGAGACCGGCCTGGCCAAAAGGGTGAAACTCCACCTCTGCTAAAAATATGAAAATTAGCCAGGCGTCGTGGCAGATGCCTGTAAAATTAGATACTGGGGAGGCTGAGACAGGTGAATTTCTTGAATCGGGGAGGCATATGTTACAGTGAGCGGAGATCCTGCCATTGCACCGCAGCCTAGGGGAAGAGAGTAAAACCTTATCATCTCAAAAATAAAAATAAAAAAGAAAGAAAGAAAAGAAAAAAGAAAAAAAACTGTGAGAATTAAACTCATTAGTATCTGTGTGTCTCTTAGTGTATTACCTCTTAAGTGCTATAAATATCAGCTGCTATTATTATTGCTTATCATGTATCTTCAGTTTACTCACACCAAATTCTGCTTCACAGCATAAAAGAAAACATCAGAACAGTAACAGTCAGATAGTAGTGGCTATATGGAACCACAAAAACATCAGTGTCTGTGTCAGTAATCTTTTGTAATTTACAACAAATAAGTGACCTTTTACACCTACAGATTCTGCAAACACAGATTTCTTAAAACCTAAACTGTACTCAGTGTAACAATTTAGATTTGCTTCTTATGATAAGTAATTTGTGTTTGGCTCATAGGAGTTTTTACAAGGTATCGAATGTGTTTAATCTATTTCTTAAATCTGCTTGTTCTTTCTTTATGAAATCATTAGATCTAATTTATATGAATGTGTTGCCTTTTTGGTTTAGTTATTTCAAGGTAAAATACTTAAGATATCTTTACCTTAGAATATTGGTTTTTTATATATGGAAATATGGAAGAGCATTTATGTATTATATTAATTATTATTTTTTACTCAAGCAGTTTGAAATATGAGTCAGTGAAGCGGTGAGGTAATCACTAAGATTTGGCTTAACTAACAAATATTTTATTAACAGCTTGAAAATACAAATGTTTTTGACTCTGTATATAATTTTTTTTTGAATAGTAGAATTATTTTCTGCATGAAGGAAAAGAATTTGCTATGATTAGCGTACAAATTGCCTCTATATTCATCATTACCACAGGATTTTACACCAAAAAATGTTTGTGTTCCTGCCAGTGACTGGTACATGGCTTTGGATTTCACTCATAATGTAGTTATAACTGGTTTGATTGTCTATTATACTGCTTTATATTTCCTAACAGCAAAATTATTATTTCAATTTTTAAATACACAAAAAACATTTTTGCAGTAATTGTGAGAGAATTCTTGGTAAACATAAAATTCTCTAATCTAAATATGCATTTTTTAATTAAAAATTATCTCTGACTTCAAAAAATTTCTATCATAGCTTATTCTACTTTATCATTCAGTATTAAGCTTTATCTATTCTAAACAAAATCTTTACTTATAATTTAAAAAGTGGATCAGTTTTTACATCAGATTTTGTTTCTCATGTTGACAATTCCAATAATTTGGAAGGGCAAGGAAAAAAACGACAGTTGAGGCCAGGAATTTGGAACAGTTTGGCAAAATCCTGAAACACCATCTTTACAAAAAGTTGTTAAAAATGAGAAGATGTGGTGGCTTAACACTGGTAATCTTGGCACTTAATGAGGCCAAGATGGGTGGATCACTTTAGGCCTAGGATTTGAGGCCAGCCTGAGTAACACTGCAAGATTCTGACTCTAAGAAAAAATTAAAATAAATATACAAGTTAAATAATTAGCTGAGCCTACTGGCCTTTTCTTCTAGATGTAGCTAATTGGGAGGCTGAGGAAGCAGGATGACATAAGTCCAGGAGTTAGAAGCTGCAGTTAGTGACGATGGCACCACTGTACTCATTCCAGCTGGAGCACTAGAAAATTGTCTCTTAAGAAAAGTAAAATGGCTTTAGTCTTAAGTTAGTACAAATTATACAAGTATAGAGTGCATTATAATAACGACTTCACAACTCTTTCTGCCTTGTTTTTATTGTTTTATTGCTGAACTAAAAAGTGTTTGATATACATTTTCAGAGACCTGCGTATACTTGCATTTTATTTACTTCTTGACTTGACTGTGAAACTAAAGTTTCAGAGCTTTATTAGTCAATATGACATTTGTACTATATTGGTACATTTTTCATGCACTTATAAAGACATATGCTAGACTGGGCAATTTATAAAATGAAGAGTAGTATATAGACTTAGAGATTTATGTATCTGGCAAGGCAAAGAGGAGCAAGTCACATCTTATATGATGGCAGCAAGCAAAGAGAGAGCTTGTTCAGGGATACACTGATGTTTAAAGCCATCAGATCTGATAAGACTTATTCACTATCACAAGATCAGCACCAAAAAACACCTGCCCCCACAATATGGTTACTCCCTATCTCATTCCCCCTCCACCACATGTAAAAATGCAACATAAAATTGCGATGGGGACATAGTCAAATCATATCATTCCAACCCTGGCCCCTCCAAAATCTCAAATCCTCACATATCAAAACCAGTCATGCTTTTCCAATTGTACTGCAATGTCTTAACTCATTCAAGCATTAACTCAATAGCCCAAAGTCTGAGATTTTATCTGAGACAAGGCAAGTTTTGTCTGCCTATGAGCCTGCAAAAATTAAAGCGAGTTAGTTACATCCTAGATATAATGGGGGTACTGGCATTGGGAAAATGCAGATATTCCAAATATGAGAAACTGACCAGAATAAAGGGATTACAGGCCCTAAGCCCATCTGAAATCTGATGAGGCACTAAAAATTTAAGGCTCCAGGATGATCTTCTTTAACTTAATGTCTCATATCCAGGTCATGCTGATGCAAGAGGTGGGTTTCCATGGTCTTGAGCAGATCCCCCCATGAGGCTTTATGGGGTACAGCCTTCCTCCCAACTGCTTTCACTATCTGGCATTGAGTGTCTACGGGCTTTTCTGGGCACACCATCAAGCTGTCAATGGACCAACCATTCTGAAGTCTGAAGGATGAAAACCCTCATTTCCCAGCCCCACGATCATCATCTATGTCACTACCTGTGTTTTCAATGCTAGAAATGCTGTGGCCGATGACAGGGATCAGGTATAACTGCTGGATCACAGAATGTATTTGATAAGTAGCACCAGCGTCTTTGAGTCCCACAAATACTTTTGTTGGGTGGGGTCCAACGGGGGCAGATAGTCCCACTCAGTAAATATTTCACAAGCTGAGATAAGGAAAAAAAAAAAAAAAACGCTTTCTTTGAAAGAGTTATAGAAGACGGCATAGTATTAAATTTTCATGTGTTAAACACAGACTTAACTTTGATCATTATGAGTTTACTCATTAAAAACTTTTGCACTTAAAATGATTGTATTCAATTCATTGCCGTTAGAACTTTACGTTAAAAAATGAGAGTTTTCCAGGTTTTAATTGAGCACTTGCTTTAAGTTATTGTTCTGACTCATAAAGCTATAACTTTCATGTAAAGATCTGCTTCTTTCCTCAGCAAATAATGACAATCACTTTGCCTGCACTCAGAATTTTGTTGTGAGATGAAGTCAATGAGATGGTGTGTTTAAAATTATGGTGAAAGTGTAAATTCTTCTTTATTTAGTGTAAAACTGAATACCACTTACACGTCAATCCATCTCAGCGGTGGACTGCATAAATTAGAGCACATTGAATTGCAAGTTATGCAGCTACAAACAAAATTAAATGGATCTTCATATACTGACAGATGTGTGATGAAGTACAAAACAAAGTTAACAATATAGTCTATTGTATATATTCATTTGTGTGAGAAAATAAATAAATAGCTAAATATATGGATTACTGCAGGCACAGAGATAATCTCTGGAACAGGAATATAAAATTGGTGATCAGCTAATAATTTTGAGTATATATCATCCTGTATAGTGAAAATATATATATTAACTATGTAAAACAGTTAGCTAAAGCATTTAACAACAGCAGTGTTTGTTAAAAAAACTCATTTGCAAATATGTATTTACCATTTCAATACAATCATTAAATAAATTAACAAAAACAGTGTTTTTTAAAAGCAAATCTTTCCCTCTACATGGATCTCACAATGCAAATGAAGATTTGATCTTTTAAGCAGTGAGTTAGCTGGAAACTCCTACAACGTGTTAAAAAAATACTTACATGGAAATATATATATATATGTATATATATATAATTTCATATTTACTAATTACAGGCCTATACTGAATATGTTTGTTAATTACATATTGAACACTTAGTTTAATCTTGAAATACACTAAGTTTTATGTTACTGTATGTTAATTTGCTTACATTACCTCCCACTTTGAGTTTCAGTTCTGTGTAAGTTTAAACATTGCTACCTTTTTGTGGAACATATTTGGACATTTAGAAGTAATAAAGTGCACTCAAATGTTTCCCTCTAATATCACGATTTTCAAAACCATTCCTCTTTTAGAATTTAATTCAAATAACATTAAGCAACTTCATTGCATACATTTTAAATATAACATTTTATAGCATTAAGTTTGGCCCCTCATTAATGTAACATTTCTGTATTTTTTCACATACGATAAAAACAACTCATGTGTTAAGTTACCAAAACCAGCTATAGGAAACCATTAAAGAAAGGCATCTTCTTCAAAAAAATTGTATTCTCTCACTAAAGTTCTTCTACTTACATACCTGATGACTACGAAATGTTGGGCTAGTTGACCAAAAACAAACAAACAAAAAAAAGTGAGTTACTTCTTTTTCTAAATGAAAAAGTAGTATTTCAAACCAAAGTAAATGAATATTAATGAATAAAATCAGATTTATAATTTAAACTACTCACAGTTATTGCTTTGTCTGTGTCATATATTGCAGTCAAAGAGCCTACTCTCATTTTTAGATTTTTTTACACAGTCAATAGCTGGCGCAACAAGTAGCTCAAACTAGGATTCATGGTAGTGGGTGACCTACATCTTGGAAATGCCTGTTCTGCTGGCAGTTCTTACTTCTTATACATTGCAGGTGAACTATTGATACAGGGAAGATGAAAACATAAATTAATTTTAGGAAGAGAAAGTAATCATAATATTATTTGTAGAAAACCTAAATTAAGAAAAACCTGTTTTCTCAAAGAAAATACCTTTACCTTTATTTGATATAATTAAACATCTCATTGTATCTTCAAATGATTTTGAATTTTCTTACCAAAAAAGATCCTTAAAAAACAACCATTTATGTCAAGAAATGTAATTAGTTCCCAAAGTTATATTTTTAAAGAAATTTCTAAAACCCCAGAGTTTTACACAAAAGAAAAATGACATTCTAAATAGACTTTCTCTATTAATTACATATAAATGGATATACATTCATTTCCAATGAAAAGAGAATGCATTAAAATTATATTATTTTTCTTGACTTATGGGACATATGAAGAAACTCATAAAAGTATGATATAGAAAATGAAGTTTTGCAAGATGGATAAGTTTCTCAATTAGAAATTCATTCAATGGCCAGACATCCTGACTCACACCTATAATCCCAGGACTTTCAGATGATGAGGCAGGCAGATTACTTGACATCAGGAGTTTGGGACTAGCCTGGCCAACATGGTGAAACCCCATCAGCTGTGTTGGTGCACACGTGTAATCTCAGCTAATCAAATGGCTGAGGCAGATTAATCCCTTGAAGCTGGGAAGCAGGGGTTGCAGCATGTCAAGATTGCACCACTGCACTCCAGCTGAAGGCACTGGGTAGGATTCCATCCTCAAAATGAAAGAAAAGAAATTCAATCAACTGAGAATTGAAATATACTACTTATTTACTTTTTGGTGCAGTTTGTCAAAACTCTGATTTATAGTTATTTTATAAAATCTCTTAAATAAGGTGTGGCACACATTCCAAAGTTACTATAACTGCTACAAAAATGAAAGCCTTTTAATTTCAATTTAATTTAATTTAAGTTTATATTAAGTTTCATGATACATATGCAGGACATGCAGATTTATTTCACAGGTAAACGTGTGCCATGGTTGTTCACTGAACCTATTACCCCATCACCTAGGTATTTATCTCTGCATAAATTAGCTATTTGTCCTGAAGCTGTTGTTTTCCCACTTTCTTTATCCAGTCTGTCACTCATGGGCATTTGGGTTAATTCCATGACTTTGATTTTTTGAATAGTGCTGTAATACACATACACAAGCATGTGTCCTTGTAATAGAATGACTTATTTTGCAGGTGCTATACACCCAGTAATGAAATTGCTGAGTCCAGTGGGATTGGCATTCTGAAAGACTAAAAGTGTGAATCACCACACACTTTTCCACATTGTCTGTACTGATTTACATTCCAAAGAACAATGAAAAGCATTCCTATGACTGCACTAGCTCACTACCATCAGTTTTTTCATGGGTATTAACTTATACGATAAAGATAGCCATCAATTTTGCTTCCACAAGGCACAAACATACTTGGGCATTTCTTCCATGGGGGAAAAAAAAAGGCGTTTACAATTGCACTTAATGGAAGAGGCCCGGAATGCTGCTCATCATCCTGCAATGCACAGCAAAAGCTCCTCACATAAAGAAATTTTATGAGTACAAAATGTCAAAATCAGAAATTATGTTTCATTAGAAAGCTTTACAACACAGTGGAAGAGTGCTAAACTGAAGCCCAATGCCGTGAATTACAGAAGTATATTCTCAGAGACTAGATGTCTGTGCAAGTAAGAGGGATAGGGTGTTTCAGTGGAAATACCAGTCTTTCAACTTTAATTTCCAAAAGATTTTGAAATATAATGATTTTCAAATAAGGTTTAAACATTCCAAATTGTAGGAGACTGAATTTTAAGTATTTCAAGATCCAATAGAAGAAAGGCATTTAAACGCAACTAGCTATGCTCCTTTTGTCATGGGATTTTGGGAGAGTCACCTTGCCAATTGAAAACCTCTGTGGCCAGTGGTGCCTTTGCCTGCGTTTTCTCAGGCCTGCTAAGCTAGCTCTACCCACTCTGCCTGACAGGCTGCACTCAGCTTGCATTATGGGCCAGGATTTAACAACTGCCAAGGGCAAACATGAGGTAGAGTGGCAATGGTGTTTGAGCAAGTGTGGGGTCCAGCTGCTATAGACGGCCAGGCCTGCCAGCTGTTGCAAAGCAGGAGATTTTAGGTACCAACAGAAGTGCCATCTCACTGAGATGCAGCAGCTGGACCAGGCATACTGCAAGCAGCTTCCACAGCTGATACTGGGGAATGTAGTGGTGCCCAGAAGTTTCAGGATGCCAGAAACAGCAAAGCCCTAAAGAGGGTGTCACAGCCCTGGTTTTGAGATAGCCTAGCTGTCCTCTTATTTTTGTCTTTCACAATGTGATGAGCAAGAGGCATTTTTTTCCCTGTTTGTGTTACAGTTCTTTCAGCACCACCATTCAGTGATTCTCAAATAATAGTTCTTTATCCAGGAAGAATGAGGTAGATGGACACGTGGAGAGTGAGACATTTATAGACAAGATTTCCTGAGGGACAGAACTCAAAAGAGATCCTGATTGGGTAGCTCTTCTCCACAGGCTGGATGTTCTGATGAGTGTCCAGCTCTCAGCGGAGAGATGGCTTTAGAGTGGGCAGTTTATCTCTACAGGCAAGTTGTCAAGGCTTAGTGTTCAGCTCTCAGCAGGAAAGAAACGCTGGACTTGGTAGCTTCTCCATCCAGCTGGTCATATTATGAGATGTTAAGCTCTCCACAGAGTGAAGATCCTGGAATGGGTAGGTCTACTTCACACCTGGTGGTTCCAAGATTGGCTAAGTGTTCAGCAAAGGGAAGACCCTCGACTGGGTAGCTCCTCACTCTAGCTGGTCATCCCATTATCTCCCCAGCTTTCAGCAGAGACTGTAGTGGGTATCTCCAGCCCACTGCTGATAGTCCTGACATCTCCTAAGCTTGCAGGAGAGAGATGGCCCTTGGGTAGGTAGCTCCTCTCCACAGCTGGTAGTTTGAATAGTCCTCAAATGTGGCTGAGTCCAGGAATATTATTTGCTTCAAAGGAAAGAAAGTGCTTGCTAACTGGATTATTTGGCAACAATGCGTGTGTTTCAGAAAAAAGCAACTGCGGTTCCCATTCTTGTCCATCAGCCTAGAACCTAGACTTCAGGCTGTAACCGGCTTGAAGGTGGAGCCTCAGTGGGGACCAGCAAATTTATCACCAAGAGCCTGTGATGGCTAACACTGAGTATCAATTTGACTGGATTGAGAGATACAGAGTATTAGTTTGGCATGTGTCTGTGTGAGTGTTGCCTAAAAGAGATTAACACTAGGGGCAGTGGGCTGGAGAAGGTAGTTCCACCCTTAATCTGGTGGGCACAATTGCCCTGTAATTGCTCTTCTCTGGAAACCACAGTCATGCAACGACATTTAAATATAATGAGAATAGTTGGATCCCGATGTGATAGGGGTCAAGTGGCACCACTCAACCATCAAAGGTGATGTGGGCACAGCGAAGGGATAGTGGCAGTCAAATAATGTGACTCCTGTAGAGCCTTGCCATTGGTTAATTAGTCACGGTGTTCGTGCAAGTGAAATTGATGGAAAGCTTACTGCATTCATACTTACGTTATACATACAGAAATCGTTGGGTCAAAAGGACAAAACACTGTTCAGAATGATGAAAACAGAGAAGCACAGCCCCTCCATCAATTACCAGGCTAGAGACAGTTTAAAGACCAAGAATCCATCGAATGAAGAGAAGGCTGGGTTCCCTTGACCAAGAAACCCGCAACACAACTGACTATTTATGCAGTGAATCTTTACACCATCTTTCCCCAAGAAGACCTCCAGGCTTTACCAAGGTAATTGTGTACTAGGGAAAGGGAAATAGTCAGACTTTGCAGAAGCTACTGGCCACTAGCTCTGTGCTGATGTGGGTTCCAGGGGACCCAAAATGTTATTGTGGTCCTACAGTTAAAGTAGGAGCTCAGGGAGGTCAGGTAATTAATAGCTCTTTAGCTTATTAGGTCAGATTTACAGAGTGCCCAGTGAGTCCCTGGAGTCATCCTGTGGTCATTTTCCCAGTGCTAAATTGCATAACTGGCATAGATATACTTAGCAACTGGCAGAATCCCACATTTCCATGACTTCCAAGGTGAGGGCTACAACAATAGAAAAGGTTAAATGGAAGCCACAAGAGCTGCCCCTACCTAGAAAAATAGTAAATAAGAAATGATATCAAAACCCTGAGAAGATTGTGAAGATGGGTGCCACCATCAAAAATTTCAAAGATGCTGGATTGGTAATTACCAGCACATCCTAATTCAACTCTCCCATTTGGCCTGTGCAAAAGACAGGTGGACCTTGGATAATCACACTGGAGTATTGCAACTTAATACAGTTGTGAATCAACATGCAGCTGATATTCTAGGTATGGTTTATTTTTTGAGCAAATTAATACATCTCCTGTTACGTGGTATACAGCCATTCACTTGGCCAGTGCCCTTTTCTTTATTCCTGTCTATAAGGACCACCAGAGGCAATTTGCCTTCAGCTGGCAAGGCCAGCAATACACATTTATTAACCTTGCTCAGGGGTATATTAACTCTCTGGCTTCCAGTCATAATCTTACTCAGAGAGACCCTGATTGCTCTTCACTCCTGTAAAGTATCACGATGATTTCATCCATCTCATTGATGAAATTAGGCTGATTTGATGAGTGAGCAAGAAGTAGCAAGCACATTTGAATTATTGGTGAGACATTTATGTACCAGAGGATGTGAAATAAATATGACTAAAATTCAGAGACCTTCTACCTCCGTAATGTTCCTAGAGGTCCAGTCTTGGGAAGGCTGTCAAAATATCCTTTCCAGGGTGAAGAACAAGTTGTTGTGTGAGGCCCCTCTTATAACCAAGAAAGAGGCACAATACCTACTAGGCCTAGTTAGATTTTTGAAGCAGCACATTTTTTATTTGAATATGTCCCACTGGCCCACTTAGTGACCCAAAGGGCTGCCAGCTTTCAGGGGCATCCAAAACAGGAAAAGACTCTGCAACTACTTCAGGCTGCGTTGCAAACCCCTCTACTCTTTGGGCCATATGAACCATGAGATTCAATGGCGCTTGAAATTTCAGTGGCAGATAGGAATGTTGTTTGGAGCTAAATAACTGGCAGCAGTGTCCTGCTCATTAAATCTACTTGTCTTACCATGTTTCCCATTATCCTGAAGGAGCTGGATAAACAGAACGGTTAGGTGGCTTTTTGAAGTTACAATTACAATGCCAACAATGTGACAATACTTTGCAGTGCTCCCACAGGTGAATCGGACCATACACCTCTAGGATTTTGAAGCTAGGCCCTGCCATTTTCTGCAGATAATTAGTATTCTTTGGAGAGACAGCTCTTGGCCCATTGCTGGGCTTTGGTGGAACATTTCAATGTTGGTCATCAAGTCACCATGTGAACTACACTGCCTATCATGAACTTGGTGCTTTCTGACCCATCGAGTCTTAAAGTGGGTTGTACACAGCAGCATTTCATCATGAAATGGATGTGGTATACACGTGGCCAGGCTTAAGCAGGTCCTAAGGCACAACTAAGTTACATGAGAAAGTGGTTCAAACGCTCACGATCTCCACGGCAGCCACCCCATCTTCTCTCCTTCAGCCTATGTCGATACCCAAATGGCCAGATTTCTGACTATATACTGATTCATGGTCCATAGCCAATGGTTTGTCTGGGTGTCAGGCACTTGGTAGATGCATGATTGGAATATTGGTGAGAAAGATATTTGAGGAAGAGGTGTGTGGACGGACCTTTGTGAGTGGTCGAAAGCTGTCAAAATATTTGTATTCCATGTGAGTTCTAACCAACGAGCAGCCTCAGTAGATAAAGAGTTTAATAATCAAGTGGATAAAAACACTGGTTCCAGGGACACCACTCTGCCTCTTTCCCCAGCCACCCCTGTCATTGCCCGATGGGTCCATGAACAAAGTGGCCATGGTGGCAGAAATTGAGGTTACACATGTGCTCAGCAACATGGACTTCCACTCACAAAGCCTGACCTGGCTATGGTCACTGCTGAGTGCCCAATTTGCCAGCAGCAGAGACCAAAACTGAGCCCTCAGTATAGCCCAGTTTCTTGGGGTGATCAGCCAGCTACCTGGTGACAGATTAATTATATCGGAACTCTTTCATCAAGGAAATGGCAGAGGTTTGTCCTCACTGGAATAGCCACTTACTGTGGGTATGGGTTTCCCCATTCTTCATGCAATGCTTCTGATAAGACTACCATTCATGAACTCACAAAATGCCATATTCACCATTATGGTATTTCACACAAGATTTTCTCTGACCAGTGCACTAACTTTACAGCTAAAGAAATGTGGCAGTGGGCTCCTGCTCATTAAATCTGCTGGTCTTACCATGTTTCTCATTATCTTGAAGCAACTAAATTAATAGGATTATGAAGTGGCCTTTTGAAGTTACAATTGCAATGCCAACTATGTGACAATACTTTGCAGGGCTGTGGCAAAGTTCTCCAGAAGACCGTATGTTCTCTGAATCAGCATCCAATATATGGTATTGTTGCTTCCGTAGGCAAAATTCGCTGGTCCAGGAGTCAAGCGATGGAAGTAGAAATTTCACCACTCACTATCGCTCCTCGTGCTTCACTAGCAACATTTTTGTTTCCTGTTTCTTATGATATTATGTTCTGCTGGCCTAGAGGTCTTAGCTCCCCGAGGAAAAGCGCTGCCACCAGATGAAACAATCATGATTCCATTAAACTGGAAGTCAAGATTGTCACCTGGACACTTGGGCCTCCTCCTACCTTTACGTCAGCATTGTAAAAAGGCAGTTACAGTGTTGACTGGGGTGATTGACCTGAACTATCAAGATGAAATCAGCCTACTCCTCCACAATGGAGGGAAGAAAGAGTGTGGCATAAAATACAGAAGATGCATTAAGATGTGTTCCAGAATTACCATGACATGCGATTAAGGTCAGTGGAAACTACAACAGCCCAATTCTGACAGGGCTACAGTTGGATCAGACCCTTCAGGTATTAAGGTTTGGGTCACTCACCAGGGTAGCAACAACAAAAGGAACAGCAACAACAACAAAACAATAAAAACCGCAACCTGCTGAGGTGCTTGAGGAAGACAAAAGCATCGCAGAATGGGTGTTAGAAGAAGTTAGTCATCCATATCCGCTATAAACAAGTGACCAGCTGCAGAAATGAGGACGTTAATTGTCTTAAGTATTTCCTCCTTCTTTTGTTAAAAAAAAAAGTTTGTGCATGTATACACATGTACTAAGAAAATATTTTTTTATTTTCCTTTATCATGCTACGTAAGATTTATTGAGTTCTTATCAACATCTGTGTATTGTAAACTTTATGAAATAGTGTTTGGATTGGGGATTGCTGCATTCCTGGTTGTAAGAGGATAATCGTATTATGTTAGGTGTAATTATTACCTCATTTCTGTCTGCATTTGAAGATTATGTATTATAGCAGGAGATGTGTTTTGATTCGAGTTAACAAGGGGTGGACTTGTGATGGTTAATACTGAGTGTCTCATTCATTGGATTGAGGGATACAGAGTATTAATCGTGGATGGGTTTCTTGGGTGGTTCCCCCCAAAAAATTAACATTTGAGTCAATGGGAAGATCTACATTAATCTGATGGGCACAATCTCATAAGCTTCTAGCGAATATCAAGCAGACAGAAACGTGTCAAAAAGCGAGATGAGACTTGCTTCCAAAGCATACATCTTTCTTCTATACTGGATACTTTTTCTCTCAGACAGTGGACTCCAAGTTCTTCCAGGTTTGGGACTCAGACTTGCTCTCCTTGTTCCTCAGCTTGCAGGCAGCCTATTGTGATCGTGTACACCTCCCCTAAATATTTATATATACATATACACAGGCACACACACGCACTCACACATATATATGCATATATAAAAATATATAAAGGGATGGAAAATTAAACAGTTTGTAAGTATTTTCAAAAAGCATTCTTTTTTTTATTATACTTTAAGTTTATGGTACATGTGCACAATGTGCAGGCTAGTTACATATGTATACATGGGCCATGTTGGTGTGTTGCACCCATTAACTCGTCATTTAACATTAGGTATATCTCCAAATGCTATCCCTCCCCACGCCCCCCACCCCAAAACAGGCTCTGGTGTGTGACGTTCCCCATCCTGTGTCCATTTGTTCTCATTGTTCAACTCCCAGCTATGAGTGAAAACATGCGGTGTTTGGTTTTTTTGTCTTTGAGATAGTTTGCTGAGAATGATGGTTTACAGCTTCATCTGTGTCCCTGCAAAAGATATGAACTCATAATTTTTTACGGCTCCATAGTATTCCATGGCACATACGTGCCACATTTTCTTAATCCAGTCTATCATTGTTGGGCATTTGGCTTGGTTCCAAGTCTTTGTTATTGTGAATAATGCCACAATAAACATACGTGTGCATGTGTCTTCATAGCAGCATGATTTATAATCCTTTGGGAATATGCCCAGCAATGCGGTGGCTGGGTCAAATGGTATTTCTAGTTCTAGATCCCTGAGGAATCACCACACTGACTTCCACAATGGCTGAACTAGTTTACAGTCCCACCAACAGTGTAAAAGTGTTCCTATTTCTCCACATCCTCTCCAGCACCTGCTGTTTCCTGACTTTTTCATGATCGCCATTCTAACTGGTGTGAGATGGTATCTCATTGTGGTTTTGATTTGCATTTGTCTGATGGCCAGTGGGGATGAGCATTTTTTCATGTGTTTTTTGGCTGCATAAATGTCTTCTTTTGCAAAGTGTCTGTTCATGTCCTTCGCCCACTTTTTGATGTGGTTGTTTATTTTTTTCTTGTAAATTTGTTGGTGTTCATTGTAGATTCTGGATATTAGCCCTTTGTCAGATGAGTAGGTTGTGAAAATTTTCTCCCATTCTGTAGGTTGCCTCTTCACTCTGATGGTAGTTTCTTTTGCTGTGCAGAAGCTCTTTACTTTAAAGAGATCCCATTTGTCAATTTTGGCTTTTGTTGGCATTGCTTTTGGTGTTTTAGACATGAAGTCCTTGCCCATGCCTATGTCCTGAATGGTATTGCCTAGGTTTTCTTCTAGGGTTTTTATGGTTTTAGGTCTAACATTTAAGTCTTTAATCCATCTTGAATTAATTTCTGTATAAGGTGTAAGGAAGGGATCCAGTTTCAGCTTTCTACATATGGCTAGCCAGTTTTCCCAGAACCATTTATTAAATAGGGACTCCTTTCCCCATTTCTTGTTTTTCTCAGGTTTGTCAGATAGTTGTAGATATGTAAGATTATTTCTGAGGGCTCGGTTCTGTTCCATTGATCTGTATCTCTGTTTTGGTACCAGTAACATGCTGTTTTGGTTGCTGTAGCCCTGTAATAGAGTTTGAAGTCAGGTAGCATGATGCCTCTGGCTTTGTTCTTTTGGCTTAGGATTGACTTGGTGATGCAGGCTCCTTTTTGATTCCATATGAACTTTAAAGTTTTTTCCAATTCTGTGAAGAAAGTCATTGGTAGCTTGATGGGGATGGCATTGAATCTATAAATTACCTCGGGCATTATGACCTTTTTCACAATATTGATTCTTCCTACCCATGAGCATGGAATGTTCTTCCATTTCTTTGTATCCTCTTTTATTTCATTGAGCAGCGGTTTGCCGTTATCCTTGAAAAGGTCCTTCAGGTCACTTGTAAGTTGGATTCCTAGGTATTTTATTCTCTTTGAAGCAATTGTAAATGGGAGTTCACTCATGATTTGGCTCTCTGTTTGTCTGTTATTGGTGTATAAGAATGCTAGTGATTTTTATGCATTGATTTTGTATCCTGAGACTTTGCTGAAGTTGCTTATCAGCTTAAGGAGACTCTGGGCTGAGACAATGGGGTGTTCTAGATATACAATCATGTCTTCTACAAACAGGGACAATTTGACTTCCTCTTTTCCTGATCAGCTACCCCTTATTTCCTTCTCCTGCCTAATTGCCCTGGCCAGAACTTCCAATACTATGTTGAATAGGAGTGGTGAGAGAGGGCATCCCTGTCTTGTGCCACTTTTCAAAGGGAATGTTTCCAGTTTTTGCCCATTCAGTATGATATTGGCTGTGGGTTTGTCATAGATAGCTCTTATTAATTTGAGATACGTCTCATCAATACCTAATTTATTGAGAGTTTTTTGTATGAAGGATTGTTGAATTTTTTCAAAGGCCTTTTCTGAATCTATTGAGATAATCATGTGGTTTTGGTCTTTGGTTCTGTTTATATGCTGGATCACATTTATCAATTTGCATATGTTGAACCAGGCTTGCATCCCAGGAATGAAGCCCACTTGATCATGGCGGATATGCTTTTTGATGTGCTACCAGATTCGCTTTGCCAGTATTTTATTGAGGATTTTTGCAACAATGTTCATCAAGGATATTGGTCTAAAATTCTCTTTTTTGGTTGTGTCTCTGCCAGGCTTCAGTATCAGGATGATGCTGGCCTCATAAAATGAGTTAGGGAGGATTCCCTCTTTTTCTATTGATTGGAATGGTTTCAGAAGGAATGGTACCAGCTCCTCCTTGTAGGTCTGGTAGAATTTGGCTGTGATTCCATATCGTCCTGGACTTTTTTTTGGTTGGTAAGCTCTTGATTATTGCCACAATATCAGAGCCTGTTATTGGTCTATTCAGAGATTCAACTTCTTCCCTGTTTAGTCTTGGGAGGGTGTATGTGTTGAGGAATTTATCCATTTCTTCTAGATTTTCTGGTTCATTTGCATAGAGGTGTTTGTAGTAGTCTCTGATGGGAGTTTGTATTTCTGTGGGATCAGTGGTGATATCCCCTTTATCATTTTTTATTGCATCTGTTTGGTTCATCTCTCTTTTCTTCTTTATTAATCTTCCTAGCAGTCTACCAATTTTGGTGATCTTTTCAAAAACCAGCTCCTGGATTCGTTAATTTTTTGAAGGGTTTTTTGTGTCTCTATTTCCTTCAGTTCTGCTCTGATCTTAGTTATTCTTGTCTTCTGCTAGCTTCTGAGTGTGTTTGCTCTTGCTTCCCTAGTTCTTTTAATTGTGATGTTAGGGTGTCAATTTTGGATCTTTCCTGCTTTCTCTTGTGGGCATTTAGTGCTATAAGTTTCCCTGTACCCACTGCTTTGAATGTGTCCCTGAGATTCTGGTATGTTGCATCTTTGTTCTTGTTGGTTTCAAAGAACATCTTTATTTCTGCCTTCATTTCGTTATGTACACAGTAGTCATTCAGGAGCAGGTTGTTCAGTTTCCATGTACTCGAGCAGTTTTGGGTGAATTTTCTAATCCTTAGTTCTAGTTTGATTGCACTGTGGTCTGAGAGACAGTTTGTTGAGATTTCTGTTCTTTTACATTTGCTGAGGAGTGCTTTACTTCCAACTATGTGGTCAGTTTTGGAATAGGTGTGCTGTGGTGCTGAAAAAAATGTATATTCTGTTGATTTGGGGTGGAGAGTTTTGTAGATGACTACTAGGTCTGCTTGGTGGAGAGCTGAGTTCAATTCCTGCATATCCTTGTTAAATTTATGTCTCGTTGATCTGTCTAATGTTGACAGTGGGGTGTTCAAATCTCCCATTATCATTGTGTGGGAGTCTATGTCTCTTTGTAGGTCACTAAGGACTTGCTTTATGAATCTGGGTGCTCCTGCATTGGGTGCATATATATTTAGGATAGTTAGCTCATCTTTTTGAATTGATCCCTTTACCATTATGTAATGGCCTTCTTTGTCTCTTTGGATCTTTGTTGGTTGAAAGTCTGTTTTAGCAGAGACTAGGATTGCAACCCCTGCCTTTTGTTTGTTTTCCATGTGCTTGGTAGATCTTCCTCCATCCCTTTATTTTGAGCCTATGTGTGTCTCTGTATGTGAGACGGGTTTCCAGAATACAGAGAGCACTGATGGGTCTTGACTCTTTTTCCAATTTGCCAGTCTGTATCTTTTAATTGGAGCATTTAGCCCATTTACATTTAAAGTTAATATTGTTATGTGTGAATTTGGTCCTGTCATTATGATGTTAGCTGGTTATTTTGCTCATTAGTCGATGCAGTTTCTTCCTAGCCTTGATGGTCTTTACATTTTGGCACGTTTTTGCAGTGCCTGGTACCGGTTGTTCCTTTCCATGTTTAATGCTTCCTTCAGGAGCTCTTGTAGGGCAGGCCTGGTGGTGACAAAATCTCCCAGCATTTGCTTGTCTGTAAAGGGTTTTATTTCCCCTTCACGTATGAAGCTTAGTTTGGCTGGATATGAAATTCTGGGTAGAAAATTCTTTTCTTTAAGAATGTTGAATATTGGCCCCCACTCTCTTCTGGCTCGTAGGCTTTCTGCCAAGTGATCAGCTCTTAGTCTGATGGGCTTCCTTTTGTGGGTAACCCGACCTTTCTCTGTGGCTGCTCTTAACATTTTTTCCTTCATTTCAACTTTGGTGAATCTGACAATTATGTGTCTTGGAGTTGCTCTTCACAAGGGGTATCTTTGTGGCATTCTATGTATTTCCTGAATCTGAATGTTGGCCTGCCTTGCTAGATTGGGGAAGTTCTCCTGGATGATATCCTGCAGAGTATTCCAACACTTGGTTGGAAACCAAGTTTCCAACTTGGTTCCATTCTCCCCGTCACTTTCAGATACACCAATCAGAAGTAGATTTGGTCTTTTCACATACTCCTGTATTTCTTGGAGGTTTTCTTCGTTTCTTGTTATTCCTTTTTCTCTAAACTTCCCTTCTCTCTTCATTTCATTCATTTCATCTTCCATCACTGATACTGTTTCTTCCAGTTGATCGCATTGGCTCCTGAGGCTTGTGCATTCATCACGTAGTCCTTGTGCCTTGGCTTTCAGCTCCATCAGCTCATTTAAGGACTTCTCTGTATTGGTTATTCTAGATATCCATTCGTCTAATTTTTTTCAAAGTTTTTAACTTCTTTGCCATTGGTTTGAATTTCCTCCTGTAGCTCAGAGTAGTTTGATCATCTGAAGCCTTCTTCTCTCAGCTGGTCAAAGTCATTGTCCATCCAGCTTTCTTGCATTGCTGGTTAGGAGCTGTGTTCCCTTGGAGGAGGAGAGGCACTCTGCTTTTTAGAGTTTCCAGTTTTTCTGCTCTGTTTTTTTCCCCATCTTTGTGGCTTTTCCTACTTTTGGTCTTTGATAATGGTGACGTACAGATGGGGTTTTGGTGTGGATGTCCTTTCTGTTTGTTAGTTTTCCTTCTAACAGACTGGACCCTCAGCTACTGCTCTGTTGGAATTTGCTAGAGACCCACTCCAGACCCTGTTTTCCTGGGTATCAGCAGTGGTGGCTGCAGAACAGCGGTGGCTATAGAACGGCAGATATTGGTGTCTGTAGAACAGCAGATGTTGGTGATCCACAAATGCTGCTGCCTGATCATTCCTCTGGAAGCTTTGTCTCAGAGGAGTACCTGGCCTTGTGACGTGTCAGTCTGCCCCTACTGGGGGATGCCTTCCACTTAGGCTGCTCGAGGGTCAGGGACCTACTTGAGGAGGCAGTCTGCCAGTTCTCAGATCTCCAGCTGTGTGCTGGGAGAACCACTACTCTCCTCAAAGCTGTCAGACTGGGACATTAAAGTCTGCAGAGGTTACTGCTGTCTTTTTGTTTGTCTGTGTCCTGCCCCCGGAGGTGGAGCCTACAGAGGCAGGCAGGCCTCCTTGAGCTACGCTGGGCTCTGCCCAGTTCGAGCATCCTGGCTGCTCAAGCCTGGGCAATGGCAGGCGCCCCTCCCCCAGCCTCACTGCCGCCTTGCAGTTTGATCTCAGACTGCTGTGCTAGCAATCAGTGAGACTCCATGGGCGTAGGACCCTCCGAGCCATGTGCGGGATATAATCTCCTGGTGTGCTGTTTTTTTAAGCCCATTGGAAAAGTGCAGTATTAGGGTGGGAGTGACAGGATTTTCCAGGTGCCATCTGTCACCCCTTTCTTTGACTAGGGAAGGAAACTCCCAGACCACTTGCACTTCTGGAGTGAGGCAATGCCTCGCCCTGCTTCAGCTCACACCCGGTGCATGGCACTCACTGTTCTGCACCCACTGCCTGGCACTCCCTAGTGAGATGAACCCAGTACCTCAGGTGGAAATGCAGGAATCACCCGTCTTCTGTGTCACTCACACGGGGAGCTGTAGACTGGAGCTGTTCCTATTCGGCCATCTTGGCTCCACCCTTTAATCCATCTTGAATTAATTTTTGTATAAAGTGTAAGGAAGGGATCCAGTTTCAGCTCTCTACATATGGCTAGCCAGTTTTCCCAGCACCATTTATTAAATAAGGAATCATTTCCCCATTTCTTGTTTTTGTCAGGTTTATCAAAGATCAGATGGTTGTAGATATGCGGCATTATTTCTGAGGGCTCTGTTCTGTTCCATTGGTCTATATCTCTGTTTTGGTACCAGTTCCATGCTGTTTTGCTTACTGTAGGCTTGTAGTATAATTTGAAGTCTGGTAGCGTAATGCCTCCAGCTTTGTTCTTTTGACTTAGGATTGTCTTGGCAATGTGGGCTCCTTTTGTTTCCATATGAACTTCAAAGTAGATTTTCCCAATTCTGTGAAGAAAGTCATTGGTAGCTTGATGGGGATGGCATTGAATCTATAAATTACCTTAGGCAGTGTGGCCATTTTCACGATATTGATTTTTCCTACCCATGGGCATGGAATGTTCTTCCATTTGCTTGTATCCTCTTTTATTTCATTGAGCAGTGGTTTGCAGTTCTCCTAGCAGATGTCTTTCACGTCCCTTGTAAATTGGATTCCTAGGTATTTTATTCTCTTTGAAGCAATTGTGAATGGGAGTTCACTCATGATTTGGTCCTCTGTTTGTCTGTTATTGGTGTTTAAGAATGCTTGTGATTTTTGCACATTGATTTTGTATCCTGAGACTTTGCTGAAGTTTCCTACCAGCTTAAAGAGATTTTGGCTGAGACGATGGGGTTTTCTAGATATACAATCCTATCATCTACAAACAGGGACAATTGGACTTCCTCTTTTTCTAATTGAATACACTTTGCTTACTTCTCCTGCTTGATTGCCCTGGTCAGAACTTCCAACACTATGTTGAATAGGAGTGGTGAGAGAGGGCATCCCTGTCTTGCACCAGTTTTCAAAGGGAATGCTTCCAGTTTCTGCCCATTCAGTATAACAGTGGCTGTGGGTTTATCATAGACAGCTCTTATTATTTTGAGGTACATCCCATCAAGACCTAATTTATTGAGACTATTTAGCATGAAAGAATGTTGAGTTTTGTCAAAGGACTTTTCTTCATCTGTTGAGATAATCATGTGGTTTTTGTCGTTGCTTCTGTTTATATGCTGGATTACATTTATCAATTTGCGTATGTTAAACCAGCCTTGCATCCCAGGGATAAAGCCCACTTGATCATGTTGGATAAGTTGTTCGATGTGCTGCTGGATTCAGTTTCCCAGTATTTTGGTGAGGATTTTTTCATCTCTTCATCAGAGATATTGGTCTAAAATTATCTTTTTTTGTTGTTGTGTCTCTGCCAGGCTTCAGTATCAGGATGATCCTGGCCTCATAAAATGAGTTAGGGAGGATTCCTTCTTTTTCTCTTGATTGGAATAGTTTCAGAAGGAATGGTACCAGCTCCTCCTTGTCGGTCTGGTAGAATTCGGCTGTGAATCCATCTGGTTCTGGACTTTTTTTGGTTGGAAAGCTATTAATTATTTTCTCAATCTCAGAGCCTGTTATTGGTCTATTAAGAGATTCAAGTTTTTCCTGGTTTAGACTTGGGAGGTTGTATGTGTTGAGGAATTTATCCATTTCTTCTAGATTTTCTAGTTTATTTGTGTAGAGGTGTTTATGGTATTCACTGATGGTAGTCTGTATTTCTGTGGGATCTGTGGTGATATCCCCTTTATCGTTTTTTATTGTGTCTATTTGATTCTTCTCTCTTTTCTTCAGTATTTGTCTTGCTAATGGTCTATGAATTTTGGTGATGTTTGCAAAAAACCAGCTCCTGGATTCATTGATTTTTGGATGGGTTTTTTGTGTCTCTATCGCCTTCAGTTCTGCTCTGATCTTAGTTATTTCTTGCCTTCTGCTAGCTTTTGAATGTGTTTGCTCTTGCTTCTCTAGTTCTTTTAATTGTGACGTTAGGGTGTCAATTTTGGATCTTTCCTGCTTTCTCTTGTGGGCATTTAGTGCTATAAATTTCCCTCTACACACTGCTTTGAATGCATCCCAGAGATTCTGGTATGTTGTGTCTTTGTTCTCAAAGACACACCCTTGAGATGCTGTTTGTTGGTTTCAAAGAACATCTTTATTTCTGGCTTCATTTCATTATGTACACAGTAGTCATTTAGGAACAGATGGTTCAGTTTCCATGTAGTTGAGCGGTTTTGAGTGAATTTTCTAATCCCGAGTTTTAGTTTGATTGCACTGTGGTCTGAGACAGTTTTTTATAATTTCTGTTCCTTTACATTTGCTGAGGAGTCCTTTACTTACAATTATGTGGTCAATTTTGGAATAGGTGTGGTGTGGTGCTGTAAAGAATGTATATTCTGTTGATTTGGGGTGGAGAGTTCTGTATATGTCTATTACATCGGCTTGGTGCAGAGCTGAGTTCAATCTTGGATATCCTTGTTAACTTTCTGTCTCATTGATCTGTCTAATTTTGATGGTAGGTTGTTAAATTCTCCCATTATTATTGTGTGGGAGTCTAAGTCTCTTTGTATGTCTCTAAGGACTTGCTTTACAAATCTGGGTACTGGGTGCTTGTGTACTGGGTGAATATATATTTAGGATAGTTAGCTCTTCTTGTTGAATTGATCCCTTTACCATGTGTAATGGCCTTGTTTGTCTCTTTTGATCATTGTTGGTTAAAAGTCTGTTTTACCAGAGTCTAGGCTTGCAACCCGTGTCTATTTTTGTTTTCCGTTTGCTTGGTAGATCTTCCTCCATCCCTTTATTTTGAGCCTATGTATGTCTTTGTACGTGAGATGGGTTTCCTGAATAGAGCACACTGATGGGTCTTGACTCTCTATCCAATTTGCCAGTCTGTGTCTTTTCATTGGAGCATTTAGCCCATTTACATTTAAGGCTAATATTGTTATGTGTGAATTTGGTTTTGTCATTAAGATATTAGCTGGTTATTTTACTCACTAGTTGATGCAGTTTCTCCCTAGCCTCGATGGTCTTCACAATTTGGCATGTTATTGCAGTGGTTGCTACTGGTTGTTCCTTTCCATGTTTAGTGCTTCCTTCAGGAGCTCTTGCAGGGCATGCCTGGTGATGACAAAATCTCTCAGCATTTGCTTTTCTGTAAAGGATTTTATTTCTCCTTCACTTATGAGCTTAGTTTGGCTGGATATGAAATTCTGGGTAGAGAATTCTTTTCTATAAGAATGTTGAATATTGGCCCCCACTCTCTTCTGGCTTGTAGACTTTCTGCCAAGGGATCAGCTGTTAGTCTGATGGGCTTCCCTTCGTGGATAAGCTGACATTTTTCTTTGGCTGCCCTTAACATTTTTTCCTTCATTTCAACTTTGGTGAATCTGACAATTATGTGTCTTGGAGCTGCTCTTCTTGACGAGTGTCTTTGTGGTGTTCTCCGCATTTCCTGAATCTGAATTTTGGCCTGCCTTGCTAGATTGGGGAACTTCTCATGGATAATATCCTGCAGTGCTTTCCAACTTGGTTCCATTCTCCCAATCACTTTCAGGTACACCAATCAGACGTAGATTTGGTCTTTTCACATAGTCCCATATTTCTTGGAACCTTTGTTCATTTCTTTTTATTCTTTTTTCTGTGAACTTCTCTTCTCACTTCATTTCATTCATTCGATCTTCCGTCACTGATACCCTTTCTTCCAGTTGATCAAATCAGCTACTGAGGCTTATGCATTCATCACGTTTTTCTTGTTCCTTGGTTTTCAGCTCCATCACATCCTGTAAGGACTTCTCTGCATTGGTTATTCTACTTAGCCATTCATCTATTTTTTTTCAAGGTTTTCAACTTCTTTGTCATGGGTTCGATCTTCCTCCTTTAGCTCAGAGTAGTTCGAATATCTGAAGCCTTTTTCTCTGAAATAGTCAAAGTCATTCTCCGTCCAGCTTTGTTCCATTGCTGGTAAGGAGCTGTGTTCCTTTGGAGGAGGAGAGGTGCTCTGATTTTTAGAGCGTCCAGTTTTTCTGCTCTATTATTTCCCCATCGTTCTGGTTTTATCTATCTTTGGTCTTTGGTGATGGTGACATACAGATGGGGTTTTGGTGTGGATTCCTTTCTGTTTGTTAGTTTTCCTTCTAACAGTCAAGACCCTCAGCTGCAGGTCTGTTGAGTTTGCTGAGGTCCACTGCAGACCCTGTTTTCCTGGGTATCAGCAGCGGAGGCTGCAGAACAGCGGATATTGGTGAACAGCAACTGGTGCTGCCTGCTCATTCCTCTGCAATTTTTGTCTCAGGGGAGTACCTGGCCATGTGAGGTGTCAGTCTGCCCCTACTGATGGGTGCCTCCCAGTTAGGCTACCTGGGGGCCAGGGACCCACTTGAGGAGGCAGTCTGTCTGTTCTCAAATATCCATCTGCGTGCTGGGAGAACCACTACACTCTTCAAAGCTGTCAGACAGGGACATTTAAGTCTGCAGAGGTTTCTGCTGCCTTTTGTTTGGCTGTGCCCTGCCCCCACAGGTGGAGTCTACAGAAGCCGGCAGGCCTCCTTGAGCTGTGGTGGGCTCCACAGAGTTCAAACTTCCCAGCTGCTTCATTTACCTACTCAAGCCTTGGCAATGGTGGACGCCCCTCTCCCAGCCATGCTGCCACCTTGCAGTTTGATCTCAGATTGCTGTGCTAGCAATGAGTGAGGTTCCATCAGTGTAGTACCCTCTGATGCAGGCATGGGATATCATCTTCTGGTGTGCCATTTGCTAAGACCATTGGAAAAGCACAGTACTAGGGTTAGAGTGACCTGATTTTCCAGGTGTCCCTTTCTTTGACTAGGAAAAGGAATTCCCTGACCCCTTTTACTTCCCGGGTGAGGTGATGCCTCACCTTGCTTCAGGTCACAATTGATGCACTGCACCCACTGTCCTGCCCCACTTCCCAGCACTCCCAGTGAGATGAACCTGGTACCTCAGTTGGAAATGGAGAAGTCACCCATCTTCTTCCTACAGGTTTTGAGCTGATCACTATCCCTAGGATACAATCAAAAAACATTATTTGAATAAATGTTAAAACTATAAACCTTCTTTTAATATGTCAGCTTGTTTGATGGTGATGCCATAAACTAATTCCATAAAAAAAAATCCTGACCTATATGCACAATACACATGTGCGTATGTGTTTCAGTGGTCCATATGCATCTATGAAAAAAAAAAAACCTTTAAAGTACTTATTTTCCTATTTACTTACTTCCAAGGCTCTAGAACATATATCAGAGTAATTATTTAACAAACGGTTACCAATTAGTAAATACTCTTCATTTCTTTAAAAACAAAGGTGTATTATGTCTTCTTAAAAAATGACAATTTAGACTTTCAGAAATATTTAGTAAATAGTGGTTCTGCGATCATTGTAAAATGTACCCATCAAATTCAGGTTTAAATTTAAGTAATCTATAAAGCTTAACTCCCTTAGTGAAAAAGCTGTTACAGGTAATAATAGTGATAGTAAAAGTAATAATAATAAAACAGTGCCAGCACTTTGAAAAATCAGGTCAGTCACAGATTTCAATAAATATTCGTCTTTCACTACAAATTTTAGCTGAACAACTTTGTTTCTACAAATAATGCCAGCTTCTGTGTACAACTTAATGTCTGTCAATGCCTCAATTTCACACTCTCTGCGTTGTTCCAAGAATGTGTCTAAACAGCAGAGCTCTCCCTTAGTATATTAAGCAAACAACATTAAACTTGCCTTTTCCTTTTAGGTGTTCAATGGCATTTTATTAACCTTGGAGAAAAAGCAAGCCCTATATGGGTAGGAGTTCTGCCTCATGGAAAAGGCCCTAGCATCAGCAACAGAGCCTACATCTCAGGCGCTAAGTTGGAACTAAGGAAACGGTGTAAATTTGGATAATTACCATGTTGCTGCTACTTGCTAATGTTCTGAAACAAATTTTTGATTGAAATGAAAAAGATTTTCCACTGTAGAAATTCACCTCCTTTTGGATTTATCTGAACATTTTCAGAAATTGTTCCTATTACAGCAGTTTCCTCATTCATTGATTTTTATTTTCTCTTATTGTCTAATATGCATTTTTTGTGAATGCATACTTTTATTATGTTGGCAAAGAACTAGTAATTCTGATTAAAGCTGTCCACTATGCAAACTTCTATCAAATAATTTTTTTAAAAGTAGGAGATACTTGAATATTGGTTCTACTGAACAACTTTAGCAAAATTGAAAATCCTATAACCCCAGCTATAATCCTTGCAAACTTTGTTTCCATTTGACTCACTTATTGTAATATCCCAGGATCATTCATGACTATATTATGACTAGGATCATTCATGACTGTATTATGGATACACATTGTGCTTTCTGAATGCACAATGTGTATCCATAATATAGTGTGCCAATGCGTCTGTAGGCATGTGTGTTATTTATGCCTTTCACCTGTGTGAAAGATTAGCTCCATTCCCAAATACCATTCATTGAGATTTCTCCCTTGGTACCTCCAAAACAGAGGCTGACTAGGGTTTTATTTTTTCACATTCATGTTTTACAAAAATATTGAAAAAGTAATTGGAAGGAAAAGCAGAGAAATAGAAAACATATCATTTAGTTTCTAATCATTGATTAACTGAACTGACCTTACTTTACTAATGTTTACCCTAAGTTGAATCAATGGAACTTATGTACACTTTTTCAAATCCTTCTGCTTACGGAAACCAAACTTGGACTTAAGAAACCTTCAAAATATAACATCAAAGAGTTCTAAATGTGAGCTTTTAAAAATAATTTTCTCGAGAGATGTTTCAACACTGTTAACTTCTCAAAGGTGCCTGAGACTCAAGATTTTAGGATATTTAGCAGCATTTCTAACCTCTCACCAATAGATGCTAGTAACAACCTTACCAATTCTACTTTGAGTCACAAACCAGGGTTAGGGTGAAATCTAAGGTAAAATCTGAAGACCTATAAAAACCCAAGAAAATCATTGGGTTTTACGTCTATGAGCTCATCCTCTATAATTTCCCCCCTTCTACAGCCTGCTGCAGCCACAGGTAGCTGACTTTTTAAAAACAATTTATACAGCCTTCCACCAGGAATCATTGTACTTATTGATCTTGCTGTATGCTTATATTATTTTCTTATTATTTTCTTTAGATAAGTATTTGAAAGTCACTTTGTAAGCCACTTATTGTATGTTCATTTTACAAAACCAAAATGTACTTTATAACAGAGAATCTTACCTCATACATTTTATACAAAATTGATAATTTCACTTAATAGAAAAACAAAAACTTTATAACATGACCACTAAAACAAAAACCTAACACCAGGGATTGCAAATTGGAAATGTAACATTCACTTTAAGTATTTTAAACAAGAGACAAAACATAAACCTCATAAATAACAATAAACTCTGAAATTAGAAAACACTCAGTGCTTCGTAGACAAAAATAAAAGTAAAACGGCAGGGATGGCAGTTTCAAACCATTCCAAAAAAAAAAAAAAGTTTCAAACCATCAAAAATGGTCTGGACCCTGAAAATCAATAGTTTATATAAACCAAGTAAACATTTAATCCAGAAAGACAATTATAAAATGGTAAAGTTTTATTTTTCTTAAGGATTGTCATATCACCTCCTAGGCACAGATGAAGCTTTCAGAATTGAAATCCACATTGTCAAAATGAGGACTTGATTCCTGCTTCTCAAAAAAGCAAGGAAACCCTTATGTGTGAAATTATTGTGTTTTTTTTTTTGCAGTCTTTCTAGAGGATATATGAAAATTTGATAAAATAAACACTTATTTCTCCTTTGCCTAACTCAGAAGTCACTCTCGGTCGGAAATGCCAGGAATTGGTCATGAACGTTTAAGTTGCTGAGTACAAAAAATACAGTTATCTTTTACACTAGGCAAAAGATAAACAGGAGCAAAAGTTGGAGAGATTTGTATTTGCAAAATTCTGAATATTCAAAAGCAGTTTAATATACTGAAGCACTTAGAAAATCATGTATATGCTTATGACAGGAACATTCTTAAAAAAATGTAAAACAATATACTTTAGCCCTCAAGTTTATCTATAGCTTCAGAGTCAGAAGAAAGTGAATGTCAGGAAAGAATTATAAACAACCCCCCTGAGAGTTAAAGGAGAGTGTTAATACATACCCTGTATTTAAAAGTGATAGTTTTCATATTGCTCTTATTCAAATTGCTAATGGAATGTAAGCTGAGCTTTTAATAACTAACACATTGCATTTCAGAAATAGCAAAAAGCATTCGGAGTTAGCACGTTATGACATTTCAAATACAGAGGTAACACTCAGTGTTAGCACATTATGGCATTTCAAATATAGTTTTCTGAAAACCAAAAACACAAAAACAAACAGAAAGTTTTGAACAATGTAAACTAAATGCAGGAATTAAATGTGTCCCAAATTTTATAGACAAAGAACTTAAAACAACAGTTTTAAGTAATGCTAAAGAGAAATGATGGACAAATGATGAAAGAATAACCTGAGAGCATCAGTGAGACAAATTATAAAAGAACCCATAAAAATGGGAAAACTACTGAAGATATTAAAGGGATTTAACTGCAGATTTGAGCAAGTAAATATTCACTCAATCTGAAGGAATAAAAACTGAAATAACCCAGTCTGAGAAGTACAATTTAAAGAAAGTGAAAAAAAAAAAAAAAAAAAAACTAAAGAGTAAATAGAACACCATGCGTTATACTGGTACGTGCATTATGAGCATCATATAAATGAAGAAAAACAGAAGCCAAAAACTTTTAAGGCGAAAATGACTGAACATTTACTGAACTTAAAAATCACAATCTGAAAGATGAAAGAGGACAAAAATCTTCAACCACAATATAGTCAGTGATAGCCATATCAGAAAACATTATAGGCAATCAAGAGCCAATACAAAGAAAATTATAAAAGCAGAAAGGGAATAGCAACTTGCTATGTACAAGAAGGTCTCGATTAAAATAAACACATGATTGTTCAGCTGAATCCATGGAGTCAGAAGGTGGTGGGATAACCAAGTTTTAAGAAAAATGCTATGAAACCTGAAATATATAACTGGTAAAATGAAACTAAGAAAACATATATAGATAAAGAAAAGCTAAAGGAAATTGTGACTTAAGCTTCTCTATAACAAAATGCTATTGCTCTTTCAACCCTGGAAAACTTAACTGCTAACGAACCATCTGTGTGCACAGATAAAATCAGAGAAAGTAATATAAATTGAGAAGGATGGAAAACTACAAGAGCAGCATATTTTTATACTGCTGACCTTAAACATTAAATTATTCACACAAGTTAGTATTCTTCATAGTAGGCTATTTTACTTTTTCAATAATAATTGAAATCCCAAGTACACCTAATAGTAATATGAAAAATACAACAGCAGTTTTTAAAAATTATCCAGATTTTTTAAATGAGCAAAAAAGAAATTGAGGATCAAGCAAGAGAAAGAGCATATAGAAAACATGTAAGTCAATGTCAGAGTACGTAATATTTTACTTGTAAGAACTGTAAATGTGAGCTCTTGCTTAAAAAGGCACACACTGTTGCAAGTGTACCCTTAAACGAAGGAGTCACTTTTGTGACTTCTATGCAAGGCATACTTTAGGTGCAAAGACAAACAGGTCAAAGTAAAATAATACTAGATTCTGGGAAAGTTCTGCAATGCACAAGGGATCACTGTATATCCGTCTCTTCAACTATACAATGGGTGCAGTGGCAGGATTAGTATGATGCAATTACTATAGAATTCCGAGTCTACCTGAAGGTTTACAGCTTCCAAAAAAAGATTTGTAAAGTAAATAAAAATTAAATTTTATCAATTTTGTAGCACAGATCAACAGCAGCTACTTATTCTTTAATCACCACCACTGTGGGATGCTGCCTTGCAAATATTTCTGGAGCAGCTTACAAGAGCCATGGCAAACAGAAAGGACCCTGTCCTCCAAATCTCAGGAGGACTCATTTGCCGATTGCTGCTTCTGCTTATGGAGGTCCCGACAGAGGTGAATAGTCATTATTATATTCCCCAAATATTATGCAGGCTCTTTGTCCCTCTGTGCAACCAACTTTCAGTAGATTTAAAAAGTGAAAATATTTTTTCCTGATTGTTCTTCTTTTGCTCTTAAGACATTTGTAGACTAAAACATTCAAAATTAATCATATATATATATATATATATACACACACAAACACACACACATATATATATATATATATATAATGAATTGTGGTTTTAATGATATGTGCCCCAAAACAATGTGCCTCAAAAGAGACCCAAGACGAAGCTCAGTACAGCTGATTTACAGGAGAGAAAGAGCCTTTTTAATGAGTAAACAAAACTCTACCAACCCATAGAAGTAGAAAATCTTATTTTCAATGTTACAGCACTTTAAAATTTAAATGCTCTTTTTCAGCACCAGCAAAATCACAAACCACAGAGTGAAACAGAGAAGTATGGCTCATTTTAATAACAACTACAAAATAATTACGAGAAAATAAGCTTTTTTTGACAGCCCAAATGGCAGCCTTACTAAAATATAATATTTAAAATTAAGCTACATAATAAGCTAATAGAATGAACAAAAGAAGCACAAACAATTACGGACAAAAATTATTAATCAAAAGAGTAAAATTATTTTAAAACCTAAAAAAGTCTAGAGATAAACCACAGAGTGAAGCAGAGAAGTATGGCTCATTTTAAGACGTAAAAAAAAACTATGGTCTGAAACTTTTTTTAGACAGCCCAAATGGTGATCTTACAGAAACACAACATTTAAAATTAAGTTTCACAGTAAGCTAATAGAAGAAACAAAAGAACCACAAAAATTATGAACAAAAATTAATAAAAAAGTAAAATTATTTTGAAACCTAAAAAAGCCTAGGGATAAAAAGAAAAAAATATTCACTACAGATATTTAAAAGCAGACTTGAGCTGGGGGAAGAACAAACTATCAGCAAACCAAAGAAAGGGTGTTGACATAATTAAGTTAGGAAATGATAGAAAAAGTATAAAGCAATGGGAATAAAGCCTAAAATGCCATGGAACGCTATCAAGAAGCCATATTACGCATACTGGAAGTTCAAAGGATGAGAAAAAGAATCGGGAAGACTATTTAGAAACAATAATGTTAAAGAATGTCAAAGGCAACAAACTCCAAGTAAGAGAAACTCAAATAAACAAACTCAAATTATATGATAATTAAACTCTTCAAAAGAAAGACAGAGAAAATCCTGAAAGCAACAAAAGAAGTGGTTAGTTATGTTACTGGCTGGTAACCCTCAAAAATAATTAGCAGATATCTTATCTGAAAACTCAGAGGACAGAAAGCAATAGATTAACATATTCCAAATGATGTGAGAAAAAACTTTTGAACAGAAATCTTATGTTCAAAATATTGTCCCTTATAAGTGAGGGAGAAATTATGACGTTTCCAGATAAAAGCTGGGACATTTTACCAGTAGACTATCTTTTTAAAAAATGCCTTATGGGATACTTCACGGTAAAATGAACAGATAATAAAGAGCAGTATGAATGAATATGTATTAAGGTAAAGATAAATATATAAGCTATTATAAAACATAAAGAATAACAGTGTACACCTCCACAATGTGTTTCCCATGCAATTTAAAACACAAATATATTTAACAAAAATACTATCACTAACTTGCGTTTTTGACATACAATGCATAAAGGTATCAGTTTGAGAACTCAATAAGGAAATCATGGGGGTGGAGTTATACAGGGTTAAGGGATTCGTGTGTTATTGAAAGTCAGCTAGTATAACTTTAAAAGTGGAATACCTTTAGAATATTCAATGTAATCACAGTATCAATGACAATTAAAAAAGAAAAAGAGTAACAGACAGGTAGAAAGCTTTCTGTACTACACCAGAGAGTAAGAGATGTGGATTTAGCTACTCTCACTTGAGGCTACTAAGCCAGTTATCATGCACCATGAGACAAAGCCCAAGCTTTCCCACCAGGGTGTAAGTGTGGAGAGCCTAAAGCCCATAGCATAGCAGGTATTTCAAACAATTTTCACTACATCAGTGGTGATGAAATAGAATAGGCTCATCCATACGCAGAACCTGGTAAAGAACTGGAGGCAGAAAGAAGTGGCTATGTGGAGACGCAAACGGAACAAATTTGGCACAGCAACTGCTCCAATCCTGTGTCTTTCTTCCTGGCTTTCCAGGAGTTTGAGGTTGAAACTATTGTTGACAAAAGATGAGACAAAAATGGAAAGACAGAGGCCAGGCACAGTGGCTCATGCCTGTAATCCCAGCACTTTGCAAGGCTGAGGCGGGCAGATTACGAGTTCAGGAGATGGAGACCATTCTGGCTAATACAGTGAAAACCTCTTTCTACTAAAAATCATAAAGTTAGCCAGGCGTGGTGGCAGGCCCCTGTAATCTCAGCTACCCGGGAGGCTGAGGCAGGAGAATCGCATGAACCCAGGATGTGGAGGTTGCAGTGAGCCGAGATTGTGCAGTTGTGCCACTGTACTCCTGCCTGGGTGATAGCTCAAGACTTTGTCTAAAAAAAAAAAAAACAAAAAACAAAAAAACAAAACAAACAAACAAACAAAAAAATTTTGGTGTTGGAAAGGTTAAGAAGAAACAGTATGACACTTGGGAACCAGAGCAGTACTGGTCAAAAATGTATACATGACTTTAACAGATGACAGACTGAAAAACAGAAAAAGTAAAAAAGTGGCATGGACCAGAACAACGAGAACTTTTTCAAACAATACCAGAAGATGAACTTCTATGTCTATCAAGCCCAACTTTTCTAAGAATACTCCTAAAACGCTAGTGTCTGGCCAACACCACAAATTCAAAAGCAGCCAGTTGCGTTCTGCCAGCCAGAATGTTAGCAGTAATCCAGGGTCACCTCTGTCCGACCCAAAGAATATGGAGCTACTGTGTTCAACTATCAAGAAAGACACTTGCCCCTTACAACCCTTTTAACAACAAGAACACAGTGAGTAGCATTCAGGAACTCTAGAATCTGGACCCTATTGCAGCAGATCAGCAGGATACAGTGGTCTTCAAGGAGGAGGAAGGGAAGATCATCAGGGCTTTATCAGATCCCAGGGCAGGACAGTGTGGAATAGAGAGCAAGACCCAGATTCACCCACTATTTTCTCAGAGGTCTGGCTCAGTTATGGCTTCCATGGCTGCAGACTCAGCTACCAAAAAAGGTATAGTGGTATTAATGGGCCAATCGGCAGCCAATGGAAAAACAGATGTGCATACATTAGTTGCAAGAGTGAAAGTTGGGCAAAGAAATGTTACTGACAGTGTCAGAGACCAGCTTTTTATCCAGAAGATGTACCTCATCATAGGCCTAGCAGAAAGTGCCAGCACATACCGTGATATTGCAGTGACGAAAGAGGACAGATTCACCCAGATGTTGCTATAAACCAGATGGACATAAAAAATGTACTGAATATAGAAATAATTAAAGAAATGGTTAGTGCTCTGAATAGGGCTGCTGTGGGTGGCAGCAAGCTTGTGCTGTTCAGTGCAGCTGGAAGTGTCTTTTGCTGTGGTCTCGATTTGGGGTACTTTCTGAAGTATTTAAGGAAGGACAGAAACAGAACAAGCCTTGAGATGGTGAACACCATCAAGAACTTTGTGAATACTTTCAATCAATTTTAAAAGCCTATTTTTGTATCAGTCAGTGGCCCATCCTTTGGAATAGGTGCATCCACACTGCCTCTTTGTGATTTCTTCTGAGCTAGTGAAAAGCCTTGGTTTCAAACCCCTTATATGACATCTGGACAGAGTCCAGATGGCTGTTGTGTTACTTTAGTTCCTACTTGAACTTTGCATCATCCAGCCTCCTTAATTATTGTGGCCATGAGACATTACTTCATCCCTTGATTGATCCAAGGCCAAGGTCTCAGGCCAAGCTGTCACTTCAGCTCCTTCTTGGTCCAGGGCCAAGTTCCAAGGCTGAGCCTTGTAGCTTCTACAAATCATCACTTCAGCTCCAGACGAACCCAAGGCCAAGTTTCAGGGCCAAGCCGAATAACGTCTACTCCAAGAACACTAAGCACATTTCTTTACTTCTCTGCCCTTAGAAACCATAATGCACAGCCTCATAGTAGGTAAACCACTCACATGCCACCCCCACTGTGAAGAGTTTTTTACTTTCACTTATAAAAGTTTCGATTCAGCCTTTTTGCACCCATCCTCCTTAATTTTCTTGGCCATGAGACAAGGAACTCTGTGTGACACCTCACAATTAGAGATTTCTAGATTGTAGTGCACTAATGAGACTGCAATGATTGAAGTCTGGGAATTGAGCTCTGGGATGCATCAGCCTTGCGAGACCAACTGACACACTCTCCCCACACTGTGATACACACCCTTGGGGTCAGTCAACCATATAGTGGTCACCAATGGGGTCTGAAAAGGGGCAAGGCAGATTTATACAGCCTAGAAACCTGAGGGACACCATCAAGCAGCCGTACATATGCATTTTGGAAGTTCCAAGGAAGAGACAAAAAATCATGGATACTATTTAACAACACAGTCATAAAGAATGCAACAATTTAAGACAGTAAGTAAGCACCCAAGGAGCTCAACAGACTCCAAGTAACAAAAACTCAAAGAAACAAACACAAACTTACCTGATAATTAAACTGTCTAAAATAAATACAAAGAGAATCTTGAGGATTTTCAAGGGAAGCAAGGGAAGTAGCTAGTCATGTAAAAGGGACCCTAAAAATAACCAGTGGATCGCTTATCTGAATAACCACTGAAAAGCAGTAGACTTCTTATCGGAAAACTAAAACGATAGAAAGCAGTAGCCTAATATATTCCAAGTGATGTCAGAAAAAACTGTCAAGCCTAAACATTATGATCCACCAAACTGTCCATCAAAGGTGAGGGACAAATTATGACATTCCCGTATAAAAACTGGCACCTTTTACAAGTAGACTACCCTTTAAGAAATGTCTTATGGAGTACTTCAGGGTAGAATGGACAGACACTCAAAAGCAGTATGAACAAACAAAGATTAAGGTAAAGATAAATACATGAACAAATATGTAAGATAAAAAATTTGGCCGGGCGCAGTGGCTCACACCTGTAATCCCAGCATTTTGGGAGGCTGAGGTGCGTGGATCACGAGGTCACGAGATCGAGACAATCCTGGCTAGCACGGTGAAACCCCATCTCTACTAGAAATACAAAAAATTCGCCGGGCCAGGTGGCAGGTGCCTGTAGTCTCAGCTACTCGGGAGGCTGAGACAGGAGAATGGCGCGAATTCGGGAGGCGGAGCTTGTAGTGAGCCAAGATTGCACCACTGCACTCCAGCCTGGTTGACAGGGCGAGACTCCATCTCAAAACAAAACAAAACAAAACGAAAAGAACAATCAACAATGTGCACCTCCACAGTTTGTTCTCCACATAACTTAAAGCACAAATATATTTAATAAAAAAATACCACTAATTTGTGTTTTTGTCATAAAATGAATAAAGGTATAATTTTGAGAACTCAGTAAGTGAAATAATGGAGGTACATTATACAGGAGTAAAGGTTTTTTATGTTACTGAAGGTAAGCTAGTGTAACTTTAAAAATGTTATAACATTAGAATGTTCCATATAATCGTCATAGCAACCACAATTAAACAAAGAAACACAAAAGAGTAACAGGCAGGAAGAAAGCTTTCTGTACTACACCAGAGGGTTGGGGCTGTGGATTTAGCTACTCTCACCTGAGGCTACTGGGCAAGCTGTCATGCACCGCCGCCCAAGCTGTCCCACCAGGCAGTAAGTGTGGAGAGGTTCAGGCACATGGCATAGCTGCTATTTCGCACAATTTTCACTACACCAGTGGTGACAAAATAGAAGAGGTTCATCCATACACAGAACCTGGTGAAGAGCTGGAGGCAGAAAGAAGTGTCTATGTGGAGACGCAACTGAAACAAAGGTGGCACAGCAACTGTTCCAATCCCGTGTCTTTCCTCATGGCTTCCCAGGAGTTTGAGGTTGAAACTATTGTTGACAAAAGACAGGATAAAAATGGGAATACACAGTATTTGGTTCGGTGGAAAGGTTATGACAAACAGGATGACACTTGGGAACCAGAGCAGCACCTCATGAACTGTGAAAAATGCGTACATGATTTTAATAGACGACAGACTGAAAAACAGAAAAAACTGACATGGACTACAACCAGTAGAATTTTTTCAAACAATGCCAGAAGAAGAACTTCCAGATCTACAAAAGCAAACTATTCTAAGAACTCCCCTAAAACGCTAGTGACTGATAAACACCACAGGTCCAAAAACCGCAAGTTATTTGCTGCCAGCAAGAACGTTAGGAGAAAGTCAGCTTCAACTCTCTCCGACACAAAGAATATGGAGATAATAAATTCAACTATCGAGACCCTTGCACCTGACAGCCCCTTTAACCACAAGAAAACTGTGAGTGGCTTTCAGAAACTTGAGAAACTGGACCCTATTGCAGCAGATCAGCAGGACACGGTGGTCTTCAAGGTGACAGAAGGGAAACTCCTCCGGGACCCTTTGTCACGTCCTGGTGCAGAACAGACTGGAATACAGAACAAGACTCAGATACACCCACTAATGTCGCAGATGTCTGGCTCAGTTACTGCTTCCATGGCCACAGGTTCAGCTACCCGAAAAGGTATAGTGGTATTAATAGACCCATTAGCAGCCAATGGGACAACAGACATGCATACCTCAGTTCCAAGAGTGAAAGGTGGGCAAAGAAATATTACTGATGACAGCAGAGACCAGCCTTTTGTCAAGAAGATGCACTTCACCATAAGGCTAACAGAAAGTGCCAGCACATACAGAGACATTATAGTGAAGAAAGAGGATGGATTCACCCAGATAGTGCTGTCAACTAGATCGACAGAAAAAAATGCACTGAATACAGAAGTAATTAAAGAAATGGTTAATGCTCTGAATAGTGCTGCTGCAGATGACAGCAAGCTCGTGCTGTTCAGTGCAGCTGGAAGTGTCTTTTGCTGTGGTCTTGATTTTGAGTACTTTGTGAAACACTTAAGGAATGACAGAAACAGAGCAAGCCTTGAAATGGTGGACACCATCAAGAACTTTGTGAATACTTTTATTCAATTTAAAAAGCCTATTGTTGTATCAGTCAATGGCCCTGCCATTGGACTAGGTGCATCCATCCTGCCTCTTTGTGATCTCGTGTGGGCTAATGAAAAGGCTTGGTTCCAAACCCCTTATACGACCTTTGGACAGAGTCCAGATGGCTGTTCTTCTATTACATTCCCCAAAATGATGGGTAAAGCATCTGCCAATGAAATGTTAATTGCTGGGCGAAAGCTGACAGCACGGGAGGCATGCGCCAAAGGCCTGGTCTCTCAGGTATTTTTGACTGGAACTTTCACCCAAGAGGTTATGATTCAAATTAAGGAGCTTGCCTCATACAATCCAATTGTACTGGAAGAATGTAAGGCCCTTGTTCGCTGTAATATTAAGTTGGAGTTGGAACAGGCCAATGAGAGAGAGTGTGAGGTGCTGAGGAAGATCTGGAGCTCAGCCCAAGGGATAGAATCCATGTTAAAGTACGTTGAAAATAAAATTGATGAGTTTTGATTGTCAGTCTGTCTGCTCAGGACACAAGAACTAAGGGGCAACAAATGCACCATGATATTTAAATTATCACATCATTTTTAAGCACTGTAGCTTTACAAGGAGTAATAAAACAGCTTCTTTGCCCAAATGTGATTATTTTATGCACACCTAAGCCCAAATATAAAAACAGACTGTTGGGTACTAGACTCTTCTTGCAAGCTCTAATATGTATCTATGGCTACTACTATATATAAGACCAGAGTTGTGTTTTATTAGATGTTTATGACAGAGAATCCTGTAAGAATGTTGATTTTTTCTTATTTTTATATCCTAGAATACCTCTATTGGGATATAAAGCAGCCTTAGCTTCCCTCCCAGAAAGACACAGAACTATCAGAGATGGTGCCCTTGACTTTACAGTGGCACAAACGCTTCAGAGACACACAATTATAAAAGACTTATCTTTTAGAATAAATACTTATGGCACAAAATCCACTGATGATCATTCTCCTAAACTGAACACGTGACTAGAATTGGTGGTGAGATATCACTTGATTTTCTTTTCCTTTATAAATGTCTAGTTCTTACCCAGTTAACAAAAGAAAACTTTATTGCTCTAAAGTAAAACTTGTTACACCACATTAGTGAATTATGGAATGATTTTGGTGGAAATATCCAGGTTCTAATGTGTGGAATGTGCAGATTTAGGTTACCTTAGTGTATGTTCTAGTTAATAAGTTAAAATTCTGGACACATTATTAAAGGCTGAAACTTCTTTCAAAACAAACACCCCTACACTTTGTATGACCTTTACAATTATCAGTGTCTCTTTTTAGGAACACACCATTTTCTAGAACACTGTACGTGCTCAGTTATGCAAAAGCTCTATGAACCCTGTCTTGTTGGTTTTTATCGAGGCTCCATTACATAGGCATAATTGAATAATCCACTGGCCACTGGTGATGAATGTCATCTTTGTCACAAGATCTCTAGGGTGTCACTTCACCAGCCAAGAATCTCTGTGGATGATGGCACCTTTGTGCAAGTTTCCCTTGAGCCTGCTTTTCTAATTTTACGAACCCATCTTACAGGCTGCACTCAGCTCAAACTATGGGTTTAGGTTTTGTTTTGCTATGGATGCACCAGGCACAGAATGGAGGCAGATGCATGAGTGAGTGTTGGTTGAGTCCAGCCACTGCACACAGCTTTGCCTGTTATCTGTGATGAGGTAAGCAGGTCAGGTGCTGGTACAGGTGACAGCTCCCTGCAAATCTTTAGGTGAATCAGGCATACCACAAGCTTTCTCTGCTGCAGGCACTGAAGAATGCAGTGGCATCCACAAAACAAGAAATGCCAGAAAATGCAAAGACCCAAAGATGTCATCCTAGCCCTGGCATGGGAAAGGTTTAGAGCTGGGGTATCTAAAGGTCAAATGTCCTGCTTTCTTTTTACTTTTTGCTTTTTTTTCTTATCTGTGGGATCACTATGACTTAAATTAGGGTTTTCAAAGGGCTCTGTCTCTCTTTCTACTGGAAATTAGCATCTTGTCTTTTCTTCACTCTTTCTCTCTTTGACTGCTTTTTATTTACTATGGCATGCTATAGAAGAAATGCATTTTGGCCCAGCATCTTTCTGTTGACTGTAGGGCTATTTGTCAGAAGCAGTAAGATTTTGGCTTAGCAATAACGTAACATCTTCCCATTTAAGATCAAAAAAAGGGCTAGATATTAGAAAGGCTCTATATATTTATTGATGTATCAGAAAACTTCCCCAGGTCTTACTTTATTTGTTTAAGGTACTGCAATGAAAAAGAAACTTGCACTTTACTGGCACCTCATTCATTGGGCATTTCCTGTAGGGGTAGTAAGGAACATGGAGGGTTGGATGTAAAAACTGGAAAAGCTGATGATGATGTGACGAAAAGATTCTCTGCATCAAGAAGATGAGAAAGCCTGTGGTAACAAATGCGGTTTTGAGTGTTTCCAGGGAGAATGTTTCTCTGACGTTTGGGAGTTGTTTCTTGTGGGCTTTTCTGATATGACTGCTAAGAAAGCAGGAACAATTTTACAGTATTTACAAAGATGTGGGTTGTTTCACAGGGCAAAAATCCTTGCACATAGGAAATTTCAAACAATGTGCTTTTGACTCTCAGAAACTATCTAGGTCTCCAATAGTATTGACAAAGAAAAGCTACACAGTTGTGGTGGATTATTGGTAAAATTTCTGCAAGCAGAGAAACAGCCTGAAATATCAGGCTGCAGACACAAATTTAAGAATCCTGCACAATCCTGTGGCCCAAGCAAATAATTTTTTTTAAAAAGCCCAACTTTGTGTGTGTGTGTGTGCTTAAGATATGCCCACAGCTACTCAGATAAAAACAAACAAACAAGACCCCGCATTAAAATGTTGTGTCTTTTGTGTAACCAGAGTGCTTCCAGGAAATAGTCTCTCTCTTTTTTAGAACATGTACATATTGGACTCCAATGTGTTACAAAGGGTACCTTATATTACTAAACATGCTTCAGACTCCGAGCCAAATTTCCGTAAATTATCATTTAAGACTCTGGTCCCAGGCCAAGGTCCTGGGCCATGCTTTCCCTTTAGCTCTTGTGTGGCTCAGGGCCAAGTTCCTGAGCCAAGCTGAGTCATTACATCAGCCATTAATAGTTCCAGGCACAAGGACCCAGAAAAGATGAGAAGTGCTTTCTTCAAAACTAGTTAGTACCTTTTCTTCCTTCTGAGTCCATAAAAATATCGGACTCTTTCTCAAAGTGGGCAACTGACTCTACTCCACCAGAAGTTAACATATTAAACATTTATTGTCATCTCGCCTTTTGCATTCCTAATTTTTAATTTTCTTGAGATTAAAAAGATCTGTGTGTCACCTAAAAATGAGAGACTGATACATTGTGGTTCACTGGGGGACAGCAAGGTTTGTTTTTGGTTCATGGACTTGGAAAGGCCTTAATTAAAAAGGTCAATAGGGGCTGGGCATGCTTCATGACTGTTATTGAAGCACTTTGGGTGGCCAATGCAGGAAGATCAGGAGGAGATCAAGATCGAGATCATCCTGGCTAACATGGTGAAGCCCCCATGAAGTCTACCAAAAATACAAAAAATTAGCAGGGTGTGGTGGTGGGCACCTTTAGTGACAGCTACTTGGTAGGCTAAGGCAGGAGAATGGCATAAACCCGGGAAATGGAGCTTGCAGTTAGCCAAGATCATGCAACTGGACTCCAGTTTAAGTGACAGAGAATCCATTAGAAAAAAAAGTGAATAGGGGTGCCATTCCAAACTATTTACATTCATATCTTCAGCTTGTCCTCTATTTGCTTTCATATCTGCAGCTTGTTCTCAGTTTTTGTTTGTTTGTTTTTGTTATTTGTTTTTTTCTTTTTTTAATTTCTGGAGAGCAAACAAAGCTCTGGACCAGTGCCAGGTAACATCCAATGGATTGCCTGCCATTCTTACAAAGCTTAGGAGAAAGGGATTCTGGGAGACACACTGGCAGTCTCCTTTCACCCTCCACTGTTGAAAATGTTGCCTCTGTTCCAACTGTTTTCTTTCAGAGAGGATCCAGCTGTCACATAGGACTGAAAGGATATCTAAGTTAATTGAAGATTTCTGGTTAAGACCATACCACGGTGTTACGTGAAGGCCTCAAAACTAACTCGTTTCTGACAGCCCATCAGAGTGTTGCCACCAAAAATTCCAGGCTTTTCGGTGGCATTTTGTTTATTTGTTTTTTTGTCATTGTGTGGCTAATGCCTCCTATTTCTTCTTTGTATGCAATGTTGAGACCTGGAGATACAAGCTTACTGGTAAAAGTCAGTCAGTAGAAATATAATTCAAAGAGTTGCTATTTTTTTTCTTTCAAAAGAGGAAGAATTCAAAATTGTGGTCTAGAAATTTTTATTTGATAAGGGTCTTTTTGTACGCCGATGATAGACATTCATGACACTGTAGGGAATGGCATACATTCAAATAAATTTTCCCTGTTTAGTGGGTTATTTCTCTTTAAAAAGCTCAGCACAGCCATATATATCTAAACAGTTTCTTTGTGAGACACATCTTCTTTTTTCTGCAGAGACACATAATGTGGGGACAGGTGATAGAGCATTAACCTTCCCTTTCTAAGTTTTGACTATATAAACCTGGGATTCAGCATTTTCATGGAATATTTGAGAACTTAAAATGAAACTTAATGAAATGAGGTTTTTCTCTTGGGGAAGCCTTGTCTGTACTTTGCACAAAACCCTTGGATTTTAATTCCTCTCCCTGCTAGATCTCTCTAACTCTGTGCCCTATCAGTAAACAGAAAATTTCCACTTTCAATAATCAGAAAGAAGGTGTCTTTGAGAGACATATTTTAGCTAAGTGCTGTCTTATGAAAGCCAGCCATACAAGCTTTACTTGTTTTGAGGCACACCTTCTTCCTCCAGCAGCACTGACATTTAAACTAACAGAGAATTTTATGTTTCAAAGTCAATCGATCTTATTTCCTGCAATTTCAGTATTTTTTCTAAGCCATAGCAAGGGAAGCCATAAATAGTATTAAAATTCTTACTCTATACAAGTGTCTTGCTAGAATCCAATGACTATATAATCTTTTTTTTTAGGCTCCCAAGTTACTCTGGGTATCTTCTGGGTTGAGTAGGCTTAAGAAATCAACCAAGAGTCACCAGTAGAGAGAGCTAAAGCCTGTGCAGGAAAACGTTACTTGTCCTGCTGTCTAGATCCCCTAGAACTGTGGGTGAAGGTTTAGCTTGCATCCATGTGGGACACCTATGTCAGTCACCAGACTCAGAAAAGACAAGAGGAATGCAAAAACAAGGAATATCCTATCTTTTTATTCAGTCAGGGCTATTTCAAAAGGGGGAAAAAGAGAATAGGAAATTTTTTTATTTATTTCTTTAGAAACTTCACAAACTGTCTGCAGTACGCACCTCTCTAGATTACATTCTGAAACACAGAAATTTCATTGACTGTGAGACTCTGAAAAATGAAAGTGGTTTATTTATGTATTTATTGCTCAAGGGCATGACAGCCCTACCAGCTCCAGGACAGACATGCCTGGTTTTCTGAGGGAAGTGTTCGCTTTAGTACTATTCAACAGGTATATCTTTTCTTCAGATGGCAAAGAAAAGAGTATGATTTTTTTTTCTTTTTTGGACAACCTTACTTTGACTTGGGAGACAACCCAGATCTTTCTAAGTATTGTAAAAATGACTCCGCCCTCTTGGCAGTCATAACAGGCAAGTTTCAAAGAGATAATTCATTAAAGTCAGAGACAAGCCCCTGAGGAACACTCAAATGTATCTTCTAAATGTCATACCTGCCACCCTCATTTAGAAGTTCCAATAGCCATTTCATCATCTTGTCTTGTTGTGCCACTAAGGAAAACCCAAACTCACCGTTGCCCCTGTAGAAAATACTCCATAGATGCGATACTAGTATAGCAGAAGTTTTCTTCTCATTGCAAGGACTTAGACAAAAAAATGAAAAAGATAAGCAAATGTCCTCTGACGACCCTGGTGGATATACAGAGATATTTCAAAATCTAACTCAAGTGTTCAATCATACCTGAATAGATGATACATTACCGCTAAACCAAACCCTAACTGTTGCCCTAAAGCAGGCAACTTTACAGAGAGCAGAGTTATCCATGGAGGAACCACATGTCTTTTATAAAATCTTGAAAAAGGGAGGGTGAAAAGGAATAAAAAATGTTGAACTGATAACAGAATTCTTGTTTGTAATAGGAAAGGACGGAGTGCTGAAAACTCGATTGGAATCTTATTGATCCTATAGAGGAGTGAAAAAAAAATTAGTGAGCCTACTGGAAGGCTTACAAGTGAAGAGGACAAAACTTCATAATTACTCTAAACTATTCATAATAGGTTAAAACCACAGAAAAATTATAGAGCCTTTTTAAAATCCTGAGAGAGGCTTTAGTGAAACACATGTTCCTATCTCCCTATTGGGTTACGATAAAGTTAATCTTAAGAGAAAAGTTTATTACTCAAGCAGACCCTGACATCAAAAGAAAACTGCAAAAATGTGTCATAGGTTCAGATAATATTGTTCTTTTAACAATGTACCAAGACGTAACAGCCTTTCTTTCATTTGAGATTACACTAAGAGTCTTTTATTTTACATTTAAGAAGATTAAGGACTGTAGACAAAGGAAACTGTTCAGAGTAAAGTTTAAATAAGTGGCAAAAGAAGCTCTCTGCCAGCAGAGATAGAAGCTTGAATAAGTTGTCCACTGGGGTTTAAGGTTTTTATGGCCTAAAAAATAAAGATATATACTGAGTTTGCAAGCTGTCTTGGAGAATGTGTGACTTAGCTTTACCCTGGCCCAGGACCTATTAGACAGCTTAGCCCAGGCACTTTGCCTGGGAGCAGTCTGAAGTGGTAATTTGCAAAGACTGCTTAGCTCGGTACAGGACCTAAAGTAAAAGCTTGTTCTGGGATGCTGGCTCAGGACCAATCAGGGACTGAAGTGATGATTCATATGGGTTGAGCAACCAGTAAAATACAAAAGTAAATATTTCATCCAATACCCGCTAGATCCCACTGCGTTTATGCCCACAAAAAACAAAAAAAAAACAAAAAACAACTTTATTTTCTGAAAGCCCTCTGAATATACAGAAAACAACAAGCCTATGCCAGGCATTGGTTCCCCATCTGAATGAGTGGGAGGTTTGTACAAGATTTTATCTGAATGGACTGAAGGTTCTGTTATCTGTGTTGCTGCAACCATGCTGTGAGGCACAAACTTCTGTGTTAAATCTCTTACTGGTACACACACGTTTTTTTTTGGTCTGGTTATTATGTTATGTTGGAATCAGGCCCTTACTTGTTTACTGCAGGTCTTCCAGGAACCCTTTCCTTGCTGTTTACATGGGAAAAGCTGGCTAAGTTGTCTTTGTCCTCCCTCAGAAATGAAAACTCTAACTTCTCTTAGGAGATTGGGCATTGGTCTTTCTGGATACTTTCTGCTGGAGAAGAGTGTTGTGTAGAAAACAGTATGTAGGATCTACTGAGGGTTGGTTTAAGCGTTTGTAGAAGAAACGCCTGTTAATGCATGGTTTTATTTGCATTACGTTTTAAAGTGTGATAGACTTTAGGCACAAAAAGAAAACCAGTTTGGATTATTAGAAAAAGCATATCACAACTAGACAAGGAGAGTAAGAACAACTGAAGTACTTCAAGGCTGCTGATGTGCCCGTATAACTGAGGCTATATTTACACCCGTTAAGATTTTGTTACATGAGACTTGGATTTATTTAGCTTTCTTGATTTGATCCTTTGAAACAAAAATTCTGTTACAGAAACCCTATTTTCTTTTATGACCTGCAAATATTTGTGGAATGAGTTCCCAGAATTAGAATGTTGTTCTAGATTTCTCTATTACTCATATCTTTCTGTTTTCCAAGAACTGTAGCTGGACCTCACCAGTTGTCTCACAGAAAAAAAAAAAAAAAAAAGGTTAATTAATATTGTACGAACATCTTGAAAACAACGTATGAGATGAGAAGTTAGTGACAGAGGTGTGACAGGCTGTGAGACATCTATATTTTTTCAGTCCTAATTTTTGTTAAGAAAAAATTATGGCAACAGTTAGTTGTTGGCAAAACAGACTTGTCCTATACTTAGCCAGAATATTTTTGTACAGTGCTGTGAGAAATACCTTTACATGTGCTTTCCTCATGGGCTTTTATGAATCTATATTCTACAAGGAATCTTAAATAGGACATTATAAAGCTGAGTCCAACTACAGGTTTGACCCTTAGATACATATTATTTGGATAAACTCCTCTATTTTTTTGAGATTCCAAGTGCGTGTGGTTCCTAGGCCTGATAGAAAGCGGCTTTTTTTTTTTCCTCTTACTGCAGATTGGAAAACCTGTATTGGGACTGTGTAAACAAAGTATAAGGCTGCATTTCTTAGGGGGCTTTTATTGGTTCTAGAAGTCAGATGTAAGTCATTAAAGAAGGCACACTCTTCCAGTCAAAGCCTTAGAAAATCAACCAGCTTATTCTATTGGGTTATGTTGCAAATGAAAATACATTTTTGTTGCACTGAGTAAAACAATTATATTGTTGTAAGTTAAGAATAATCACACATACTTTCCGAATTTTAGAGGAAGTAGGCACAGAGGAAAAAAGCATCTTTCGAGTTTTGCTAACAGGAGTATACCAATTGACAGTGCTAAAAGCTGTAGCTAGTTTAAAAGAAAGTGCACTTGACTTTAAAAAACAAAACAAGAATTAGAAATGTTCTAAAACAAAGGTAAAGAGATTGTTTCATTCTTCTGTTAGTTTAGTCTATTTTAACATTTGTCCTGTTTGACATTTATAAGCATTTTAGCTATTCCAAAGTTCTGTACATTTTCCTGTTATAAAAAAACCTACAGTTGAGAACAGCTGGCACAGTTCTACAGCTAATTATAAGTCGTTATTCTTGATGAAGATTAAATGTCTGTAAATGACAAAATGTCTAGTGTGGTTAGAAACAGAATAGGCAAAGACATTTGGTTACTTCCGTTGTTTACAATAGTTTAACATAATAACTTTAAATAAAAATGGTAGCACGTATTCAGATATTAAGAACATTAAAAACCTCATGTGGTTTGGAGCCCTGTGTTAATGTTACCCACTAAAATATATTCTGAAAAAAATAAAATATTACCATCAAAATCACATGTATTTAAATGTGTTTTATAATCCTGTTTAACTTTTTCTTTTATGCCCCAGGGACTCTCTGAGGCATCCAAAATATAGGGTTCAGAAAATACATCCTTGAAGTTAAAATTTTATTCTGGGAAGCCTGCCAAATATTTTAGAGGATTAAGACACTTAGTGTTATGAAATCCAATTCCAGATTTCCATAAATCATTTGTTTTGCCAAAATACAGTAGGTAGAAATGTTTGAAAGGGAAGAAACACTTTTATCAGCCTTCAATATTACATGATAATCTCTTTCAGAAGGACAAATTTTGCCCTTGTAGTTGTCTCCTAATGTTAACCCTCAGCTTAATGAAACCTTATGTAAAATTATTTTAACCTTAGAAAGTTTGACAAAGAAGTGAGATTTTCACAAACTTATTACAACATTTTAACAACCTTTTGCAAATTTGCTAAAGAGAAGATTAATGTTTCAAGAAATTTTTGTTGTGTTTTCACTTCAATGCTTAATGGCAGAAATAAACATAATACCCTTTTCAATCTAGTTACTAGGTTCACAGAGTTTTCTTTTGCAAGATTAATTTTTTTGCAGTATTTTTCACAATTTGTGTAAACAGCTTTATTTTAGTTAATTAAAGAAAATTCTTTAGCTCTAGGCAAAATGCACATTTCCATGCCTTTCTATAATTTATTCTCACTACAAACACATTTTACTCTTCTACCACACCTGGAAATTAAATTTATATACAGTATTCTCAATTACACATTATAATAATATCTTTTAACATGTAATAACTTGAATGTAAAACCTGGTGAGTTTATAAAATTACGGGCTGGGTGCAGGTAAAGTATGATTTATTACAGCATAGTTATAGGAGTGGTTATTTTTATACATCTTCAGGCCTTCGGTGGCTTTCGTTTTTCATAAGTTAAAGTCACATGAACTGAGAAGTACAACAGCCTTCATTCCTTTGGAAGCAAAATATTTAGTTCAACTACCTATTCTTCACTAAGTTAATTAATTAGATTTTTAAAATATATACATAACACATACGTAAACACAGAGAAAACAGAAGTTCCAGGAGTTATAAAATTTTATTTGACTAATTTTCCAATTGGATTATTGACCTCTTGCTGGGGCCTTTAAGAAATGGGCTATGAATAGTTTCCAGGGCCTAATAAAAAAAGCCTCACTGATGCTGGGCATGGTGACTCACACCTGTAATACCAGCACTTTGGGAGGCCCATGTTTGGAGATCAAGAAGTCAAGAGATCATGGCCAAAATGGTGAAACCCCATCTCTACTAAAAATACAGAATTTTTTTTTTTTTTTTTTTTTTTTAGTTTTTTTTTTTTTTTTTTAATTTTTTTTTTTTATTATACTTTAAGTTTTAGGGTACATGTGCACATTGTGCAGGTTAGTTACATATGTATACATGTGCCATTCTGGTGTGCTGCACCCACTAACTCGTCATCTAGCATTAGGTATATCTCCCAATGCTATCCCTCCCCCCTCCCCCCACCTCACAACAGTCCCCAGAGTGTGATATTCCCCTTCCTGTGTCCATGTGATCTCATTGTTCAATTCCCACCTATGAGTGAGAATATGCAGTGTTTGGTTTTTTGTTCTTGAGATAGTTTACTGAGAATGATGGTTTCCAGTTTCATCCATGTCCCTACAAAGGACATGAACTCATCATTTTTTATGGCTGCATAGTATTCCATGGTGTATATGTGCCACATTTTCTTAATCCAGTCTATCATTGTTGGACATTTGGGTTGGTTCCAAGTCTTTGCTATTGTGAATAATGCCGCAATAAACATACGTGTGCATGTGTCTTTATAGCAGCATGATTTATAGTCCTTTGGGTATATACCCAGTAATGGGATGGCTGGGTCAAATGGTATTTCTAGTTCTAGATCCCTGAGGAATCGCCACACTGACTTCCACAATGGTTGAACTAGTTTACAGTCCCACCAACAGTGTAAAAGTGTTCCTATTTCTCCACATCCTCTCCAGCACCTGTTGTTTCCTGACTTTTTAATGATTGCCATTCTAACTGGTGTGAGATGCTATCTCATAGTGGTTTTGATTTGCATTTCTCTGATGGCCAGTGATGATGAGCATTTTTTCATGTGTTTTTTGGCTGCATAAATGTCTTCTTTTGTGAAGTGTCTGTTCATGTCCTTCGCCCACTTTTTGATGGGGTTGTTTGTTTTTTTCTTGTAAATTTGTTTGAGTTCATTGTAGATTCTGGATATTAGCCCTTTGTCAGATGAGTAGGTTGCGAAAATTTTCTCCCATGTTGTAGGTTGCCTGTTCACTCTGATGGTAGTTTCTTTTGCTGTGCAGAAGCTCTTTAGTTTAATTAGATCCCATTTGTCAATTTTGTCTTTTAGCTGGGAATGTTTGTGTGCACTTTTAGTCTCAGCTAATCGGGGGCTGAGGAAAGCAGAGCCATTTGAACCCAGGAGGCAGAGGTTGCAATGATTCAAGGGTGTACTGCTGCACTCCAGCCTGGTGACAGAGTGAGACCACACCTCAAAAAAAAAACAAAAACAGAAACAAACAAACAAACAAAAAAAGCAGAGCTGGAAGAGACAGCCTTTCATTTTCAGAAGTATTATTCACTTCTGATTCCAAGAGCTACGTAAGAAATGCAGATTTCTCATAAAAGATGATTGGTGGTGTCTCTTCTCTTAGCCTCAAGATGTCCCTGACCATCAGCTTTTATCCAAGAACCTTTTATGCATTCACCAAAAGTGTCAAGATAGAGTGGAGAAAGGCACCTTAGTCGACTGAAAGAAAAAACATTTTCAAGGAAACAAGATTCATGAGGAGAAAATCGTGAACGTCTTGAATACATGTATAGCATAAATCTCCATTTTTAATTAATCCGATTGCTTTCTAAGAGTGTTTTCATTAATTTAACTTTACAGAGAATATCAAGAGAAGTGTCTATTATTTATTTCACCGGTTTACACCACTATATGTTCACAATCAGGTTCAACAGCTCAACTTTCCCCTGATAGAAAGCCGCTGGGTTCAGGCAGGTACACGCTTTCAAATGTGCTGCAGATCCCTTCAGTAGCAAAGCTTGATATTTAAGGAGGTGACTGTCAGTTCGCAAGACACTTTTTTAAGGAAACACAGTACTACTATGCTATGTAGTGTAGAAACAGATATGTCATTTTCATGGTTAACCTGATGGTTTCTGGCACCAACAATATCACTGATGCCGCTGCTCAGCGGTAAGTTGCCCATTTTTTTTTAGAAACCAAGCTAAATTTCTTCCTTAGGTAAACCACTGGATGTTGATCTGGACCTCGAGCCTCATCCATAATTTCAACATCTGCTTTCTCTATTTCTGATACATGGAGATTAAGTGGCTTTACTATGAAAAAACCGAGGGCTTCTGCTTTAAGTAAGGTTCATTTAACTGGTTAAATTTTTTTGAGTATTAGGTTATTAAGTTAAACATGAGTTTTATCTGCTTTAGTTTCTTCTATGAGGTGGTATAAAAGATGAGCTACTTCTCCGTACTGAGGTACCTGCCATCTGAAAAATCAAGTACTGCCCAAGAATATTCTTAACTGTTAAGAAAAATGGGCTGAATTGTTTCATGACCTTGTACATTGGTCTCTTCTGATAAGAGCAGATCCAGCTACTGTACTGAAGTCTGAGAGAGCTGAGCTTTAGAGTTTGAGACCCAATAGTCTTTTTATTTTTAATTTTTGTCAGATAGTTTAGCAGAGCATTAGTACATTCCCAGGAAGCCCATCACAATCTTGCTATTATTGTTAGCTCACCAGTACACAAACACATAACAGTCTCTACTTATCTAAGGTAATACTGGAGGTTTCTTTTCTATGTTTTAGAAGAATAAAGATCCCAGACACATTTTAAGAAGGCTAAAGAGCACTAAGGTTGAAGAGAAAGTTTAGTCAGTGAAATAAGAAAGCTTGATGCCAGCAGTGATGTGGTCAAAATGGGTTAACCAATATGAAACTTGGATTTAGGGTTTTTGTGTGTTGTGAATGGCAAGAAATACACTTTGTCTGTGGGCTGTCTTAAAAAATGTGTGACGTAGTTCGACCTGGGGCCTAAGATCCCAGCCCAATCACAAAGCTTAGCCTGACACTTTGGTCCAGTACTTAGTAGCTACAGTGAATATTCATAGGGGATACTCAGTTTAGACAACCTTTCAGAAGCTGAAGTGAACCTATCGCCTAGGATTTTGTCCAGAACTAATCTGAGGCTGAAGTAATGATTCATAGAGGTGGAGGTCACAATCCAAGAAGAAAAGAAAATTGTTCCCTGGAAGGCACTTGCTCCCACTCTCCCACTCTCTTTATGTTCACCAAAGGAAAAGAAATATTTCTGGAAGTCCACTGATTATAAAATGGATAAATGCATTTCTATTTCAGGCCTTGTTTTCCCATTTGAGTAATCTTGAAGTTTCTGCAAGTTTCTGAGTGAGCTGGAGGTTCTTTTATTTGTGCAACTGCAGTCATGTCTTCAGACACAACTTTCTGTTCTAGTTCATTTATTGGTGTCTGCTGCTTGAATGTTTCTTTCCAGGCTGATTTTTATCTTATGTGGAAATGAAGCACTGTTCAGTGGGCTGAGAAGTTTCTGGAGACATTTCTCTTTCTGTCTATAGAAGGCAACCTAGCGAACTCTCTTCACTATTGGAGGAGGAGAACCCTGGATTGGAGAGAAGAAGAGAGAAACAGCCTCTAGAATTTAGAAAAACATTGTTATTGTTGTTGTTGTTTAATTTCCATTTTACCTCCAGAATTACTTGAGTCCTGTAGATCACAATGGCTTGTAGAGCTGGGGAACCATTATTTCTGCTGAACAATCTGGGAAATACACACTGGACCTGGTGACCTATGGCTCTGGGAACACTTCTACTTTCACTGGTCTCCCCCACAGGCTGGACAAAGTTGAGATATATTTTTTTTCTGCCTGAGCAATTCATTTGAAAGTGTCCTAGCTTGTCACACTAGTAGAAATCAGCAGGTGCATCTTGGAGATTCTGGATCTTGTAGGCCTGTGAAGTGGCCAGTAATGCCTCTTTCATTCTCTTGTGACTCCCCTCTTCTTTCTAGGTCTCCTCTTCCCAGTTCTTGTTTTAAAAGATAAAAAATCCACCCCAGAAAGTTTTTCAAAGTGATATCTGATCCCACGGCCTGCTTCTGTAGTTTTGTTCTGATATTAGAGGATGGCTGAGAAATAAAGTAGTATTTTAAAATTGTGTATCCCTTGATTGAATTAGGAGATAGAGACATATGTATTGCTAAAGCTTCTCTCATCCATTCCAAAGAATCTGTGAGATTTTTTTCTAGTTTCTGATTTCAACAAGAACAGTTCAGAATAATTAAGAAATTTTGTTCTGGTTCTTTTGAAGTCTGCTAATATGCACAGTAGAAAGTGTTTTTCTTTTCTATTCATCTGTAGGTTTACCAAGGCTTCATTTGGGGTTTTCAAACAGCACTATTTTTCTTTCTATTGGAAATAGTAATTATGTCTTCTTTACTCATCCATTTTCATCTTTCACTTCTGTTTATTTTTTGACTGACTATAGGATGTCTGTTGTTCATCTTCAAATTCCTTTGCTGTCTGTAGTGCTGCCTGTTTTTCAGCAGTAGTTGAAATGTGGCTTAAAAGTTGCACTGCATTTCTGCACATAAGAGGAAACAGCTGATTTAAATGTTGCAAAGCCTGTCCATGTCTATCGGGTTCATCAGGGAACTGTCTTAAGTCCAGCTTTATGTATATAAGTTTACTGCAATGAGAAGGAAATTTAAACCTTAGTAGCACCATATTCATTGTGCATTTGTTATAGGGGCAACAGTAAAGTTGGAAGTTTCCTGGGCTTGCACAACAAGAGGTGCTTTTATACGACTATTCTGAGTCCCAGTTAAAGGAGTCAGATAGGGCACTCAGAAATTGCATTTGACAGTTCTCTAGAGATTTCTCTCTTTGACTTTGGAAAATTATGTATTGTAGACTTACCTTGTATGGTTCCCAAAGGCACAGGGGTAATTTTACAATGTTTACAAAATCTAGGGTTTTTTTGAAGAGCAAAAGGAACTAGTTGTTAGATATTATTGAAATTATGCTTCTTTGAGAAGGCCTGTCCTCCTATCGGGAACATGGCCATATGGCCGCCTTGTTGCCAGTTGAATATCATTATTATTGTTTATAAATTTAGAGACTCAGGGTCAATGGAGTCCCAGTGCTTCCAAGGGCACTCAAGGGGAGTGCAGTCTACAGATGCTTTGTTGCCATCTAGAGACAGAGGGTAAACAAGGTGTCATTCAGATGACTTCCTCCTTTTGGTGTTACCCAGGATAAATAGAAAGTGTTACAGTATCCTTTTTCATCTTTTTCCTTTGTCTCATCTGTGCCACCAAAACTGAAATAGGTGCTGCTCAGAAATGCAAGCATAGCCTTTGCACAGATATCTGGAGGAGCTAGTCAGAAGCACTAGCCACACTCACCTGTGCAAAGCTGTAGCTTTCTGTTCTCCTTTTGTCCTAGACCCACTGAACCCCAAAGGCTTGAAAGTTACCCCAGAGGCCTTGCAAATGTTATGTAGTAGTAAAATTTGTTCTAGATATTTTAATAGAGGAAGTGTCTTCATACTAACTTTGGCGTTTGTAACTATGTTCCCAGTGAAACATCAGAATCTCAGAGAATGAGACAGATTGACTTTCAAATATTTTAAATCCAACATTATTGCAATGCAGAACAGGTGGCTCAAAACTGTAGAAACTGAACGGGTGAATGGCCCTTCATTAGACGGGGAAAGCAAAGAGGCTAAAATCTGCTCTTTAACATTGTTTTTCTCCCAATAATTAATAGTGGAGGCTGCCTGTTTAAAGATAGGACATGGGGGCTAATCGCTGATGGCAGAATGTAAATGGGAAAAGAATTTCAAAACTGTAAGTTTTGGACAATGGATTCACAAGGCTCCAGGTAGAAAATAAATCTCATTTCACTAGGGAGTGATGTTAGAAATGCTAGGTTAAAATTTCAGACACAATATTATCTTTATTCAAAAGTTAGAAAGAGAGATTTTGGGTTAGATAGGTTGTCTCCACTAAATACCCCCCAACAGGCAAAAGTTAACTTGTCTCATGATGTAACTTTTATGTGAAGGAAAATAATATCTTTCTAAAAAATTCCAGATAAAGGAAAGAGTATTTACTTGCAGTCAAATCCCTCCCATACAGTGCCATGATTATCTGTTATTGAGGGACAAAAAGGCCCTTTTATAGGTAACAATTTATAGTGAAATCTTGAATTCCCCTTGTTTCACAGAAATCACAAAAACAAACCTTTTTAAATTACACTACTAATTACTGAGACAAGGAGTAACTGTCTTAAGCAAACCTGTATACCTAGTATACCTAGGCTGTAAAAACGCCCACAACGCTGCATAGAAAAAAATATGAAACATATTATAGCTGTGAAAAGAAAAAATTTTAATTCAATAGATAAAAATAGGAAGTCCTTGTGTTAATGGCCTGATGAGTTGTCACAGACCAGAATTAGTCTAACGATAATCAGATAAAACTGAGATGTAGCCTCAAGCTGAAACTTTTAGTGTCCCTGGGGTCTCCTCTAAATCTCATGTGACTGCCAGGCTCTTTATGAAGAAAAAGTCTTGAAATAAACTAGACATTTTTGAAATGAATTTGGAAGATTAAAGTCTATTTTTACCATTCTGATGAATTGTTTCCTTCCCAGCCCATGCAGAAACATATGTATAGTCTCACCAATGCACCAATATATGTTGCAGTCTCACCAATGCACCAAGATGTAAGAGTATCCCTTTGTCTGTAATTATACCCAAAGATCTTTCCTTTAATAAAAAAAAAATAAGAAGCTGAGAAACAAAGTTGAGATTAAAGAAAAAAACAGCACAAGAAGAAAGCTCTCTGCCAATCAAAAGAAGGACTCAAATGTGTTTCCCACTATGAGGTTGGGATTCAGGGTTATTACAAACTAGCAAGAGAAAGAAATGTTTTTAGTCCGTGGGCTGCTTAGAAGACCATGCAATTTAACTTGGCTCAGGGTCTTGGCCTGAGAATAATTCAAAAGCTTAACCCAAGAAATCTGCCTAGAAATAATCAGGAGGTGTAATCATAGTTTATAGCTGCTGCTCAGCTCATCCCATGACCTATCAGGAGCTGACGTAAAACCTTGGCTCAAAAATTTGGCCCAGGCTTAATCAGGAACTAAAACAGTAATTTATAAAGGCTGGGCTCACAGTCCAAAAGGAAACAAATGTGCCAACCAGAAGCCACCAGGACCCACTGTGTTTATGCCAAAAAAAATGGACAAGAAACTATCCTGGGATAGTTGGTTCCTGGGAGCCAACCGATTACACAAATACAAGGGTATTTTTGAGCCATGGCTGGTTCTCTTATCACAATGAGCCAGAGTTTGCACAAGACTTTTCTCTGAATGGACTGAAGATTCTTCTGTCTGTGAAAATACGGATCTTGAGATACAACCCTCTGTGTCAGTTATCTTGTTGGTGTCTGCAGACTGATTTTTTTAAGGCTGCTTATGTGTTAAATGTAAATGAGAAATGAACCTGCAGAATGGTGGTTTTCCAGGGACCCTTTCCTTGCTGCCTCTCTAACTAAATCTAGCTTTTTCATCTCAGTAACACTGTAAAGAGCCTCCTGAATGTGGGTACTTCAGACTTTACAATAGGAAACATGAGGAGGCACAAAAGAAGAAGAGTAAAGGCAAGAGAAGAACAGAGACTCTAGCTAATGCAATACAGTTTTGTAAAAATCCAAGTCCCTGAGTGGCACCTGCTAACTGCCATCAGTGTGGCAAGACAGGACACTTTCCCAACAAATGCTGAGAAAACAATAGAAAGCCACCTCAACACTCTCCAACCAGTGGTGGTGACCACTGAAGGGTGTGCTGATTAATGAGACATACACCACTAAGTCCAGAACCAGTCTCACAAATGGTCCAGCAAGACTGATAGTTCCTGGAGATCAATTCCCCAGCTCTAACAGCTGCCATAGTCTTTGGGTTCCAAACTCTTCAAAATCCTTGGATGATTCTGAAGGTGGAAGAAGGGAGGAAAGTAGACTTCCTTCTCAAAATTGGAGTGGGTGTCTTTGTTCTGCTTTTCAATCTAGGCTTTCTCTCCTCCCATAATGTGACAATGATGGATGTATCAGCAAAAGTCCTTTATAGAATATTTTCTCAGCCCATTAGTTATAGTTGAAACAACCTTCTATTTAGCCATACCAATTTAATAATTCCTGAAAGTCCCACTTTATTACTAGGTAGAGATATTTTGGACCATATAGAAGCCTCCATATGAATGGCTGCAGGATAATCTCTTTGTCTCCACTAAGTGGAAACTAATATTGACTAAGAAGCATGGGATGTCCAGAGAAATGTTGCTGGGCTACAACCACTGTAGGCATCTGTATTTACCTTAAGGATTGCACTATTTTTTTTTTCTGACCAGAGACATTATTTCCCAAACCAGAAGGTAGAAAAGGGCTGGAAGTCATTATAAATAAGCTATAAAACAAAGGCCATTTTAGACCCTGCAACAGTCTTTACAAAACCCCCAAATATCAAGGAAGGTCACTTTTTAACATGTCCAGAAATCCCATTTGCTTGGACCTCAAGAAGGAAAATGTTTAACCAAGTCATAGGTATTAGGGAACCAGCCCCCGATATTTCAACCTCAGTTCTTTTCTATTTTCCATAAGTGGCAGCCCGTCTGAGAAATAAAAGGATAGGTTAGAAAAAAAGAAAGAAATTTTAAAGCTGTGTGTCTGGGGGAGACATCACATGTCAGCAGGTTCTGTGATGCCCCCTAAGCCAAAAACCAGCAAGTTTTATTAGCAATTTTCAAAGGGGAGGGAGTGTACAAATAGGGTGTGGGAGACAGAGAGCACATGCTTCAGAGGGCAATGAAAGATCACAAGGCAGAAGTTCAGGGCAAAATCACAATGTCAGGGTGAACCTAGAATTGCTAATGAAGTTCCATGTCCTGCTGTGCATGCAGTGTCATGATAAACATCTTAACAGGGTTCCAGATCAGAGAACTGGTCTTACTAGAATTCACCAGGCTGGAATTTCCTAATCCTAGCAATCCTGGGGGTGCTGCAGGAGGCCAGGGTGTGTTTCATCCCTTACCTGCAACTGCATAAGGCAGACACCCCTAGAGTGGCCATTTTAGAGGCCTCCGCCTGGGAATGCATTCTTTTACCAGGGCTGTTAATTACTAATATTCCTTACTGGGGAAAGAATTCAGTGATATTTATCTTACCTGTTTTTGGCAATAAGACAAATATGGTTCTGTCCTGCCCAGCTCCCAGTCAGTCAGACCTAATGGTTATCTCCAATGTTCCCTGAACATCACTGTTATCCTGTTCCTTTTTCAAAGTGCCCAGATTTCATATTGTTCAAACACACATGCTTTACAAACAATTTGTGCAGTTAACACAATCATCACAGGGTCCTGAGGTGACATACATCCTCAGCTTACGAAGATGATGGGATTAAGAGATCAAAGTAAAGACAGGCATAGGAAATTATGAGAGTATTAATTTGGGGAACTAATAAATGCCCATGAAATCCTCACAATTTATGTTCTTCTACCACAGCTTCAGCAGGTCCCTCTGCTTGGGGTCCCTAATTTCCTGCAACACATCAGTATTTGGAAGTAAAACCCATGGTTGTGCTTGGCTTTAAGGGGTTTTATCAGAGTTTCCTCATGAAGAAAAGTTTCATCAAAACCAATGTACAAAGCCTATTTAAGAGCAATTATTTGGCCCACAGTTTATGCCAATAGTTATTTTAACTATTAAATTATAGACCATTTTGCTGTCAACCCAGGCCTATTAAATTTGTTTTTTACAGAAATGAACAAGGAAAATAGAAAAAAATTGTTTCAAATCTTACATTGGCCATTGTCTTCTAGTCTCATTAGTTGTCTTTAGAATTTGCCTGTATTTTAAACTAACCCTGTTAATTTCTGTGAGCTGGTCAGAAAACTCCAGCTACAGCTAAGTAGAAAACATAAAAAAGGTTAACATTTTAAAGTATGTAACAATATTTTCTTCTGGGCAATTATTCTACAAATCGTGCCAGGTAATGAAAGTATAGTGTGGACTCATAGTTAAGGGGTGTTTGTCTTTGTGGGGATAAGACTAAGGACACTAAGCAAAGCTAAGCCCTATGAATCCACAATTCTCTGGCATAATTATAGCCCTCAGTTTTCAGGGCATGTGAGCAGCCTCAGAATTTTTAAGTTGTTTATTGCCTCATCTCATCTCATTTTAAAACACATATTTTTATAACCCAATTTTTTCTTCTCACATAGAGGAAATCAAATTCTAAATGGTACTGGAAATGAAACCACTTATGAAAAACCATGCGTCTGTGAAACCTTATCCTGACCTCAGACAGAGCTCCAGCTGTTGCGTTTCATTGCACTACCCCCCTCCCTAGCGGGAGGTAGCTAGAAAGATCAATTCTGTCTAACAGCAGTTAGTTAGGTAGTAGGGTTGTTCTCTCCCTAACAGTAAAGAAAAGTTAGGTAGTTGGGGGGGCCCTTGGTATAACTTCTAGGAACAAAGATCCAGCTTACTGAAAAATAGGCTACAGACACATATTAGTAAACTCACACAAACCTTCAGCCCACTCACATGAAGAAACACAGTCCGACATAGACAGAACTTTGTTCTTTGTGCACAAATATATGCTCACAAAGATACTGATTGAAAAACAAGAACAACAAGAAAACACCCTTGTCTTTTGTATAAGCAATGGACTTCCAAAATTAGTGGCTTTTTTGGGGGGTGAGGAAAGTACACGGTGGGTGACAATAAATTTTAGTGGGCACTTTTCTGGACATGCTTTGGAATGTAACCTGAAGTGGTATGAACCACCACGTCAGCCTCTGATTTGTCATGGGTAGAGGTGGTGAGCCAAGCTTTCACATCAGCACTTGTTTTGTCCCAAGCAAAAGTCCAAAGCCAAGCTGAGTAATGCTTTTTCCGAGATCAATCATCACATTCTTCCATTTCCCAGCACATGAGGACCCCAAACACCAGGGTGACACCTGACAACCAAATTGGGTTTCCACCGTGGAGAGCCATTTTAATTTCCTTCTTAAACTTCAGCGCTAACTTCACTTTGTGTGCACGTTCCTCAAGTTTTTGGACCCCAGATAAATAACTCTTTGTGATGTCACACAGTGAGAATTTGCTACATGTGGTGAACTGGTGAGACTACAATTGAAGCCTGAATTGAGCCCTGGGATGCATAAGTCTTACTTGATTATCTAAAATCTGGCCCTGTAATGCAAACTATGTCTCCGCAGGCATTCCACCTTCCAGTGGTCACCACCACTGGCTGGACAGAGTTGAGGTGGCATTGTTTTCTTTTCTCTGCTGTTCTTCCTGAAGAGTCCTGGAGCTTGCCAAACTTTCAGCAGTTAGAAGGTCCAGCTCAAAACTCCTGGAGTTTGTAGACCTGTAATTCTGTCACTAATGCCTCTGCCTATCTCTTACTTTTTCTGCCTTTCCTGTGCCTCTTTGTGGGCCCTGCTGTAAAATACCAAGGATGCCACCCACAATTTTTCTACTGTGGTATCTGGGACCATAGTCTGCTTTTGTAGTTATCTTCTGATTTAAAGTTTGAGTAATAAACTTGCCTATTAAGATTACCTGTATTTTATTTAAACCAGGAGATAGAGAAGATTGTTTCAAAAAATCCACAGAATCCTCTCTCAGCCTTTCATTAAGGCTGGAATATTTTGATTTGGTTTTTATTTCAATATGGCCAGTTCTGATTAATTAAGAGGTTTGATTCCAGTTTCTTGGAAGCTTTTTAACACGCACATTAGAAACTCTTTTTGTTTCCACTCTTCCATAAAATCAGTAGGTCTTTAGTTATGGTTTTTAAGGGGCAATGTCTCCCTTCTTATTGGAAATGAGGCTTCTGTCTCTTTTCCCATCATTTTTTTTTTTTGGACTGGTTTTCTTCTTTGCCTGGATATATTAAACATGCTATTTGTCTCTGAAACTCTCTGTTGCCTGTGCGGCTTCCTGTTGCTCAGCAGTACTTAACGTTTGTCTTAGGAATGACATAACATGTTGCCATGTAAAACCAAACACTTGGGTAACATTTTGGAACACCTGTCTGTATTCATTTGAGTTATCAGAATACTTTTCTAGGCCCCAATCTATCTGTTTGAAGTCTTATAATAAAAAGAGAACCAGTAATTTAGATGCACCATGTTTATTGGGCATTTTCTTTAGGGGTAACAGTTTAATGGAGGGTTGCTTGGGAGAGTTGAAGAAGATAAGGATGATAAAGTGACTAGAGGAGTCTGTGGATGGGGGGCGCAGGAGAAGCTGGAACATCTGGAAGTTTCTTCTGAGGGTTTCCTGTAGGTTTGTTTCTCTGACTTTTGAGAATTGTTCACTATAGAAAAGTCTGATATGCTAAGAAGGCATGGTCAACATTACAATGTTTACAAATATCTGGGTTGTTTGCAGGACAAAGAAAATACTTCAGATAATTTACCTTCCCACTTAGAGAAAATATCTAGATGTTGGATAGAATTGAGAGAGAAAATTTAGGTACATAGGATGGATTCTTGCTAAAACTACTTTGAACAAAGAAACAGGCTAAAATACCAGGCTGCAGGCAGATTTTTAAAAAAACCTGAACAAACTTGCAACCCACTCATACAAAGAAACAAAGCCTAACAAACAAGTATTTTTGCACTTTTTTGTTACCTAAAACGTGCCAACAGATAATCTGATAAAAGAAGAATATTCTGCATAAAAATATTTTTCTTCTTAAATAACACACATACTTCCAGAAAATAGTCTCTATTCCTTTTACACAGGGAGCTTCAGTGTGCTTCAGTGAGCACTTTTCTTCTTCTTCTTCTTCTTCTTCTTCTTCTTCTTCTTCTTCTTCTTCTTCTTCTTCTTCTTCTTCTTCTTCTTCTTCTTCTTCTTCTTCTTTCTGGATATGCTTTCTACTGTGAGCTGAGCCACTATAAATTTTTACCTCAGCTACTTTTCAGTCCTGGGTCAAGTTTCTGAGTAAAGCCAACTAGTACTTTTTCAAGACTAGTGAGCACACTCTTTTCTTAATTCATAAAAACATCAGAACCTGCCTCATAGTGAGAAACACATATGTCTCCTATCTGTGCTGTGAACAGTCATTTTTTTCCCTGTTAATTATTCAATCTGACTTCATTACAGTGAAGAAAAAAAAAAGTCTGATGATACTTCAAAGTAGCAGACTGACATGTATAGTGGCATGCCCACATGACTGCAAAAGTGTACATCGGAACACACTGAAGACCACTGGGTAAAAGAAACAGAGACTATTTTCTGGAAGAGAAGCGTTTTTATGCATACTATTCTTCTTCTTTTATCAGATTATCTGTAGGCATGTTTTAGGCCAAAAAAAATTACAAAAGAGTTTATTTATAAGGCTATGTTCCTTTATATGAGTGGACTGCAGGTTTGTGCAGGATTTTTTTTTTTAATCTGCATGAAGCCTGGTATTTCAGTCTGTCTCTTTGCTTAAAGTAGTTTTAGCAAGAATCCAGCCTATCTACTTGACTTTTTTCTCTCAATACTATCCAACATCTAGATATTTTCTGCAATTGAGAAGGCAAATTGTCTGAGGTACCATATATGTCAGATTTCTTTGTCCGGCAAACAACCCAGGTATTTGTAAACATTGAAATGTTGACCATGCCTTCTTAGCACATCAGACTTGTCTATAGTGAACAATTCTAAAAAATCAGAGAAACAAACCCCCAGGCAACCCTCAGAAGACACTTCGAGATGTTCCACCTTTTCTTGTGTCCCCTAACAAGGGACTCCTGTAGTCACTTTATCATCCTCAGATTCTTCAATTCTCCCAAGCAACCCTCCACTAAACTGTTACCCCTAAAGGAAATGACCAAAAAACATGTTGCCTCTAAATTCCTGATTCTCTTTTTATTACAAGACTTAAAACAGATAGATTGGGACCTAGAAAAGTATTATGATATCCCAGATGAATAGAGAGAGGCTTTCCAAAATCGTACCCGAATTTTCATTTTGCATGGCCACATGTTATGTCACTCCTAAGGCAAATCTTAAGTACTGCTGAGCAACAGGAAGCCACACAGGGAACAGAGAGATTCAGAGACAAATAGCATGTTTAACATAGCCAGGCAAAGAAGAAAATCAGTCCAAAAAAAAAAAAAGTGGAAGACAAACCAAAGCCCCATTTTCAATTTATATATATTTGCTACATGTTCTGAGAAAGCAATATATTAGAATACTGAGTAGGAGTATAGGAGCACTTCTTCAAATTATTTGCTTTACTTTTATTTCTGAGGATTTTGTCCCAAGTTTATTTTTCCTTTTTGTACTCAAGAGCAAACAACACTGAGCCAGTGTCAGCCAGTTCAAATCAATAGGATGATTTCCAGCCTTATAAGACTCAGGTGACAGGCCAGATACAGAGAACTTTGACAATCCGCCAACATCCTCAGTTGATGAAAACTTTGGCTCTGTTCCAACTCATTTTTCTTCACAAAGCAGCTTATGCATGCAGAGACTTACAATCGGTCTTGAGACAATTGAAAGTTTCTGGCCAAGGCTACAGCTCAGTGTTATCTAAAGCCTTCTGAACTAAGGCCAGTCAATGACAGTCCATCAGGGTGATGGCACCATGAATTCCAGAATTTTCTATTTTATTTTCTTGCCTTTCCGTTTATGGCAATCATGTCTCTTATTTTTTCTTTTTACTCAGTGTTGCAACCAGGAGATAAATTCTTATTGGGTGAATTCAGTTGGTGATTTAGTAATCAGAAATATTATTCAAATGTTGCTGTTTTGGTGGTGTCTTGGAAACAAATGAAATTCAAGGTTTTAGTCTAAATTTTAACTTGGTAAAAACCTTTCTGTGAACCAGCGATAGACATTTAGAACACTGTAGAAAAAAGTTTTCTTACCCCGAGTGAATACTTTCTTCTGCGTTTTTTTCTTCTCCTTTTTCACTGTCCTATTAATCTAAGAGGCATAGTGTAGGGAACGTTTATCAAGCCCTAACCCTTCTTTTCTAACTTTTGACAGAAAAGTGTTTGTAATCAGAGTTTTCATCTAATATTTCAGATCCTACAGTGCCATTTAGTAAGATAGGATTATTCTCTATGTAGAGCCTTGTCAGCCCTTTGCCTAAAATGTCTGGTTTCCAACTTTCTCCTCCTGCGATGTCTCAATAACAAGTATAAGACTCAATGTCCCATCTCTAAGCAGAAAATCTCCACTTTCAACAGTGAAAAAGAAGCTGCCCTTGACAATTTACAACCTCATTGCTGATGTTTTTATAAAAGAAGGAAAGGAATGGAATCTTTTTTTTTTTATTTTTTGAGGCAACCATTCTGCATCCAGCTACATTGATATCTAAATAAGAAGAGCATGTTAAGTTTCAAAGTCAATCCGTCTTATTTATGAGGATGTCAATGTTTTGCCAGGACCATAGTAAGGGAAAAGAGGGATAATATAAGGACTCAAACTCTATTAAAGACTGTTGCTTCACTGTAACTGCCGCATAATCTTTCTTAGGCTTCCCACGTACCTGGAAGTTTTTGGGTTGAATGGACTTAGGACAAAGAAGGAATTTTACATACATATATATATATAGAGATATATATATATATATATATACACACACACACACACACATACATGTAATTAAGAATTATACATATACACACATATACATACGTGTATATATGTGTGTAATATATGTGTAATATATATGTATATATGTACGTATGTATACATTTATGTAATATATACACATATATGTGTGTATGTGTATATATATACACACATATATAGGCAGAGCATACATATATACTTATATATACACACACATATATGTGTGTATGTTTGTATATGTATGCACATGTGTAATATATATGCATACATATGTGTGTGTATGTGTATATGTATATACATATGTATACACGTACCATCTATATACACATACCAGAGCGCATAGATACACATACATAAACTCTGGGTATTACATATATGTTATTACATACAGGTATACACACACATACGTATATGTGTGTATGTGTATATGTATATATACACACAACTATACATATATACACACATATACATATATGTATATGTATACCCACATACATGTATATGTATATATAGACACACATATACATATGAATGTGTGTATATATATATGAATGTAATACAAACACATATAATACCCAGAGTTTATGTATGTATACCTATACACACTGGTATGTGTATATAGATGTATGTATATATACACATATCATATATGTGTATGTGTATATAGATGTATATATATACACATATCATATATGTGTATGTATATATATATATGTGTGTATGTAAATACACACACAGACAATTTAAAATATTAAGTAGCATGAACACAAGTGTAAAGTTTCAGCAAAATTTTAGTATATAAAAACAGGCCATTTTGCCTGCAAATTTCTACATGATCTGAGAGCTATTAATGCACAGATTAAACCAATAGGTGCATTACAGCAAGGTCTGCCATTACTGGCAGCCATTCCAAGTGACTCACCTCTCATAGTAGTAGATCTTAAAGATTATTTCCTTACTACACCCTTACGTGAGAAGGATAAGCGTAGTTTTTCCCCAAATCATGCTCACCGGTCCTACGCTACTTCAGCATTTTGTAGGACAGTCCATAAAGGAGCCCCGTAATATATTTCCTACTGCCTACATCATTCATTATATGGATGAAATTCTTTTGGCTGCTCCAATGGAAGAGTGATTACACCAAATATCGAGAGAAGCAAGACAGGAGGACATCTCAAAATCGTTCAACAAAAGGTAGAAACAACCTTCCCATACCAATACTTAGGCACTATTGTTACTGAAACAAATGTTCGACCTCAGAAAGTAGTCCTCTGTAGGGACAGATTACAAACCTTCAGTGATTTCCAACAACTATTAGGAGACATAAATTGGCTGTGCCCAATCCTAGGTATTGCTACTCATCAACTCAAACACTCAGACCATCCATGGAGATTCTTCACTAGGAGTAATGGGCTTAGGAGACAAACCCGTTGCTCCAGCAACTTACTAAGGAGGCTGAAGCTGAGTTACACCTTGTAGTGCAGATTCTTCAGCAAACACACGCATCCCAGCCACAGCCTCAAAAGCCTTTGGTTCTCTTTATTCTTTCTACCCTCCATTCTCCAAAAGGACTTCTAGGCCAGATCATAGAAAAACATATAATTTTGATACAATGGCTTTTTTTGAAATTCAATCAGAGAGTAAAATCTCTGCAAGTTTATCTTTCTTTAACTACTCATTTTATAGCAAGGGGTAGGGGTAGATCAAAAATGCTTAAGAGATATGATCCAGACAAAATTACTGTTCTCCTTTTAGAGCCAGTCTAAAAGTATGAGGAAAAATATTGGATTCCCAACAACAGTTGCATCATGGGAATTGTTGACTGTGTGTCAAATTGCTCTTTCAGATTATGTAGGAATAATACATAAACTTCATCAGACAATATTTTGCAATTTTAAAAATTCAACCTTTCAGCTTCCCTGTGATTCTTCATCACAAGCTCACTTCAGGCAGCCAGACCTATTTTACTGATGGCTCTTCCAAAGGTTGCAAAGCTACTTATAGTACTAATCATGCTCCTACAATAAAAAAAAAAAAAACAGAGTTTCAGCTCAACGGTCAGAACTAATGGAACTTAATCAGGTTTTAAAGCTCACTGGTTCGTCTCTTATTAACACTCTCTATGATTCAGCCTATGTTGTAAATGTAGCTGGTCATATTGGGACTGCCACTATTAAAAGCACCCTAGAACCAGAGATTTTCAACCTGTTTCTAAGGCTTCAACAAGCTGTTTGCTCTTGTGCTGCTTTTTATATTTCTCATATCTGCTCTCTCACACAACTCCCTATACCACTATTTCTAGATAATAATAGAGCCAATACATTGATTTGTTCTACATTTCCGCAAGCTCAACTTTCTTATATATTACTGCATCAAAACTCTGTCTTTACTCATATGTTTCATTTGCCTAACAGCCAGGCTGCAGCCTGTACAAGCCCGTCCTACTTGCCAGCATGTCACTGGAGTCACACCCATAGAAGGCTGTAACCCATGAGACTTAGCTTCAAATGAAATCTGACAGATGGATGTTACTCACAAAGCTGTCGTTGGCAAGCTTGCCTTTGTTCATGTGACTATAGACACTTATTCTCACATGCGGCATGCTACATGCAAACCAGGTCAAATAGCTGGTTATTTACAATGACATTGCCTGTAATCATGTGCTCATGTGGGGGTTCCTAGGCAATTAAAAACTGACAATGGACACGCTTATGATAGTCATGCTTTTTAAAATTTATTACAGCTATGGTCAATCACTCATAAAACAGGAATTCCTTACAACCCCCAAGGACAAGGAATTATACAGCAGGCAAATTGAACAGTATGACGCGTGCTGAAAAAAACAGAAAGGGGAAAGAGGAGACCTGTTACCACCTCAAACAAAATACATTTACTTTTACTTTAATTAAATTTTTTCACTTACATAGTTTAAATTTTTTGTCTCCTGGTACAGATAGTAAGACTATGGCAGAATGACACTGGCAAATGTTATAGGGAAAAAGGAAAGTATACGCAAAGATATTATGAAAATCCCCCTAAGGACAATGGAATGGCTCAGTAGATTTACTGATGTAAGGACGAGGGTATGCTTGTGTTTTTACAGGAGATGGATAAACTGTGTGGGTGCCCTCAATGTGTTTGTGACCATGTAAAGGGAGATTGGAGAGAGCCACGGATCCCAACTATGGATCCGGCTCTTTCATTACAAGCCATGAGTCAGTTGAAATTGATGGAGCACCAGGGTCAGGCAAACAACCCTGACCTCAGGTTTATGGCCATGCTACCTGTAACATCCTGGGCAGTAGGTTTTCCTTGTGCAGAGACAAAAACATATTGGGCATATATTCCCAATCCCCCAGTATTATGGAGTGTAATATGGAGTGACACTCCCCCTGACATCTATCGTGATCATGGAGGATGGGCACCAGGACCCCAAACACCCCCTAACACACAGTAATTAGACTCTCAGAACAATGATTATCAATTATGCTGTGCCATTGGAGGGACTTCCTTTATGCATCGCCCAGAGTACATCACTCAACTGCAGTGGCCTTGCAAATTAATCCCAAGTATGGTTAAGTTACCATGGAAAAATTATGTACCTATTAGGCCTTAGCTTTATTAACATTATTGGTGTAGATACTAACCACTCCCAGCCACATCCCCAAAATTCTATTAATTATACAGAATGGGATCCCTTTGATAATTCTTACCCCCCTCATTGGACCCAGTGTCTTGGCACCCTAGCTACAGAACAGTTCATGCTAATGGGAGACATTATTTTCTGGGTCCCTGTGGTCACTTAGATGGGAGAGATGAGACTCCGACCTCATGGCATAAACTTCGCTGACACTGGTTAGCATCTCTTCACTACATTGCGCTGGGATTCAGTCCCAATCTGCAGCAAGTTTCGCTTGGCATGGAACAGGATTTAGCCCAATTTTGCCTCAATGGCATTATCAAGGAAAGAAACGTACAATTCAGGAGTCGATAGGGAAGGCAGCACTCCACTATATGAATGGCAGCATTTGTGTTCGAACACTATCTAATTATAGTAATTGTGCTGAATGAAGTTGCAAAGTTACCTTTGTAGAAAATACTACCACTCAATTTACATTTTGTGTTTTTAAACTTATGTTTTTCTAGCAGCAAAATGGACCAATTCCAGTTAAACGATGCCCAATTGACTTGTGATTCCTGTCAACTGTATTATTCCCTTAACCATAGCACAGTACAAACATATAGCATATCCACCCTAGTACTTTTAGGTTTCAATCCCAGATTATGGATTCCTGTAAATCTGCCTGAGCCTTGGGTGGCCATCTCTGGTTTCCATTTTGTAAATCTTTTTCTTACTCAGCTTACTCATTGTGTTTGTAAAGCCTTAGGCATGAAAATAATTGTGAAAGTCTCCTTAGGAACACTAATAACTTCTGTTGTGGCATCCTTAGTAGCAATGTAGAGCTCCATTCAAACAGCTCAATATGTAGAAAGTTGGATGTGTACAGCCGACCGGGCATGGATGCTTAAAAATAAACTCAACACTGAGATACACACAGAAGCAACAATGTTAAAGACTACAGTTCTGTGGCTAGGAAAACAAGAACAAACTTGTAGTTGCAGCAGCAATTGCATTGTCATTTTAAGCATACTCATATTTGTGTAACTAATTTGGAATAAAACCAAAGTGAATATCCATAGAACCTTGTAAAGGTCCATTTACATGGGGCTTTCACATACAATGTTACCTTGGATATTAATGATTAACAAAGTAAAATTCTTTTTTTTCTTTTTTTATTATACATTAAGTTTTAGGGTACATGTGCAATTCTTAACTTGAATAAGCATACTCAAGTATTTCAGTCATCTCTGAAAACTTGCACAAAATTCCAGCACGGTGTAGAGAACCTTAACCCTTGGACCTCCTCCAAACATCACCTCGATGTCTTTTTTGTGATTATCGGAGTAATGTTATTATGTCTCTGTTTTATGCTCATTGTCAGTAAAAGCAGCTGGACCACCAAACAGCAATTGAGAGCTGCACAGCCTGCAATCACCTGTACTCAGTTAATGCAGAAACAAAATGGAGATGTTGGAGGCCAAAAGAATAAAGGTTGTGACCAACTCAATAATGACTTGAGGGTCTATGGGCAGAGAGCAAACTGTTCTCACGAAAGCAGCATTTTGATAACCTGACACACCACGTCTGGTGTCAGAAGGAATACTGAGGGCAGTCATGCCCCAAGAGCAGTATTCCTTGTGGTTATATACAGGAACATCTGAAATCTGTAGTACAAAGAAGGCAATTATGTGAGCCTGTGATAAATCAAGCAGCTGACCAACAATTTTACCTTTCCTCCCTGTTGATTCTGCCTAATCAATATGAAGGCCTGTACAAGCTCAGGCTCTTTGCTGACTAGAAGAAACGAGCCCCCAACCCCTCTTTTAAAGCAAATATTGTTTGTCTTTGTCTTCATTTCTGCATTCAACCCCCTTTGTTTCATCCCATAGTAACTGACTGCCACACTGTCTCTATTAAAAATACAAAAAAAAAAATTGGGCTTGTTGGCAGGCACATGCAATCCAAGCCACTCAGGAAACTGAGGCAGAAGAATCCCTTCAACCTAGTAGACAAAGGTTGCAGTGGGACGAAATCACAGCTTTGCACCCGAGACTAGGTGACAGCGTGTGACTCCATCTCAAAAAAGGCAAAAAAAAAAAAGAAGAAAAAAATATGTTCAGGTGAAGATAATCAAAAAAAACAAGGTGCAGGCTGAGAAAAATTTAGGTAACACATCTGAGAAGTGCCTTTCAGTTAAAATGTACAAAGAAATAAGATGACCAAATTAACGATAGAGAACTCAGTAGATACTGCACCAAAAAAGATACAAAGATGGAAAATCTGGCACACAAAATACTGCTTGCTGAGCCCCTGTTACTTCTTCTGAAGGCTGAGGCTCCAAGCCATTTCCTGAGGAGCAACAGTGGCTGCCACAGTCACAGTGGCTCCAAAGACCATCCCCACCTACCCCAGCTCTACCCTTCCTCCAGGTTCCAAGGATTCCCCAGACATTGAGCATGCTCACCTGGAAAGAGCCAGAAGCTGGATATTTTATTTCTCAACTTTTCTTAAAATTCGGGATACCAACAAGTATCCTTTGGTTGGAAATTTTATTTTAATCCTAACAATCTTGAGGCACTGACAAGTATTAGGAAAGATGGCTTTCAACCTACAGTTGTCTCCATAAAGAAGTAAAAGAATTGGCATGGCCAGACCTGGTGGTTCATACCTGTAATCCCAGCACTTTGGGAGGTAGAGCCAGGTGGATGTCCTTAAGTCAGGGGTTTGAGATCATCCTGATCAACATGATGAAACAAGCTCTCTACCAAAAATACAAAAGTTAGCCGGCGGTGGTGGCTGAGTCCTGTAATCCCAGATCCTCAGGAAGCTAAGAGAGGACAATTGCATGAATCCAGGAAGCTGAGGTTACCAGAGGTGAGATCATGTCATTGCACTCCAGCTATGGGAACAGAGGAAGACTCCCATCTTGAAAAAAAAAAAAAAAAGGAAAAGGAAAAAAATGATTCCATTACCTTTTAGGCAGTTGTTTTAGAAAGTTTGGTACAATGCACTAATATTTTGGTATTCTCAAGACAGAAAACACAGTGACAGTAGTAAGTAAAAACCAAACAGCAAGTCATTAAAAATTCATGGGATTAATTTCATCTGTCATTCTTTCTGGCTTTTATTATTTAAAATGTGTAATGTTGAAGTAATCAGACGTTTTACCTCTGATATCCAAACTCAAAAAGAAACAACAGTTAGTAAAACACTATTAAATGAATCTCAGTCTTCTAATTTGATTCTGATGCAGTGGAATGTTTTGTGAAAGATGAAAAGCTAACAGGCAAAACACACGTGATTTCAAATTTTGGCCTACTTTTGTAGGGGCAGATTTAAGAACCAAAACCTTCATAGTTCTGATTTTTGTATTTTTGTCAATCATTCAGCACTGCAAGATATGTAGTGAAACTGAGATCAGAGCTTTTTGTCAATTCCAATAGAGACTAGTTTGTACTCTAGACATTCCTGTTGCTCCCTTGAAATCCGTAAAGAAATCACTTGAGTGAAAGGGACTTTTACACAGTGAAAAATCACGACAATACACCACATTCTCTTATTAGCTACAGTTCACTCTTTTCTTGTAGTCACCATAAGATAAGAAAAAATAGCAAGATAAACGACTATGTGGACTAGAATAACTTTATTAGTTTTTACCAGGTAAAGCATAGAGTACTTTTTTAAAAAATTGGTTTTCTGTGGCACAACACATGTATGCTTTTTGGCAGCAATGATAGATTAATGAACAAATGATAACAAAAAAACAATGCTCAACAACACCTTCCATTCAGGTAAGGCAAATTGAAATAAAAGTGAGAGCATTAAACAGCTATACTATATCTGAATTTCTTTTTAAATGGAATCAAAACTGCAACAGGAAATCTCATTCATTGCCAATGGAATGCATAATGGTACAGCAACTTTAAAATATGGTTGTCTTCTTCTGCCACAGTTTGGCAGTTTTTTCCAAAGGCAATCATGGTCTCATCATATAGGCTAACAATTGCACACTTAGGTATTTAGACAACTGATTTGGAAACTCACATCTAACCCAAAACCACATGCATTTATGTATAACTGCTCTCTTGACAATGGCAAAATACTTGAAGGAATCAGGATGCCTTTCAATATTAACCAAGCCAGGTAAATTCATAAAATGAAATACTATTCATCAAAAGAAAAGGAGTGATTTATGAAGTCACGCAAAGCCATGGATGAATCAGGCACACTTGAAGCTAAGTGATAAAGGCCAGTCTGAGTAGATGACATATTGTATGATTTCGTTTCTATTACATTACAGAGAAGAAATGTTTACAGAGATGGTAAACAGACAAGGTAATTTACAGTTGTTTTTAGTGGGCAGGTAGTGAGTTGAAAAGGAGAATGCAGTGATGGAAAGGAGCACAAATGGGCCAGATGAGAAGGGAATCACTTTGTTTGATGAGATCATGCTGGGGATGTGGAAGAGTCAGGAGTGTGTATACCAGCATGAATAAATAAATAGGCTTCTACTCATGATAGGAGAAGAGCATCTTCTTTCATGACACATGCAAATATTTTAGGGTGATTTCTGAGGAAGCTTTCGTCATAATTGGAAAAACATACGTAAACAAATGTGCCATTTCAAACATTTTTTAGTGTATAATTTGGAAACATTAACTATTTAACTATGCTCAAATTGTGCAACCATTGCCACCATTTCACCATCTCACCAGCAATGTACAAGGGCTCCAATTTCTCCACATACTCTCAAACTTTTCCTTAAAAAATAAAATAAAAAATTCCAATGGAGATAAGGTGGTAATCTTATTCTCATTTAGGTATTCATGTATTAAGTGGCTAGTGATGTTGAACATCTTTTCATGTGCTTTTTGGCTGTGGATCTGTAAATGATTTCTTGGCTATATTACTGAATGAACACAAAACATAAGAAAATATAGATCAACTGAACTTCATCAAAACTAAACACTTTTGTGCATTAAAGGACACTGTCAGCATAGTGGAAAGAGAACCAACAGCATGCGACAAAATATTTGCAAGTCATATATATGGTATATGTTCAAATCAACCACTTGGATCTCTCCCAAGGGCACTCTCCATTTTCTTACTGTAAAGCTTTTTAAATAAACATCCATGTCTGCTGGGAAACTTTTCTCAGTCTCCTTTGCTACTTTATTCCCCTCAGTCAAATTCTTTCTTCGGAGGAGGGAAGAGTTTAAGTTACTGCAGACCATGATAGATTTGACACCAGTAACTCAGATAACTTCCACTGGTAACAGGTCGAGGAGCTGCTGGACAGGGTGGCGGGAGTTCATGTCTAGTATGTGGCTGGCCTGGCCCCAGGCAGTTCTGGGCTGTGGACGGACCAGAACCCCATGCTACAAGCACACTGTGGAAACAGAGCTCACATTGCTGAGAGAATGTTGAGGAAGAAATTTTCTCTTTTTAGTGAGGCCAATTTTCTTCTCATAATATAAAATTAACTGTTTGTTAATGAATTCCTTAGTGGTCTTTAGTACATGCATATTTGTGGGCAACTACCATATCTTAGTTCCAAATTATTTTTATCATTCCAAAAGTAAATACCCTACTTATTAAGAGGCTCCTACCCAATCTGTCCTCTTTCTGACACCAGCAACAAGTGATCTGCACTTTTTTCTCTATGAATTTACTTATTCTAAATATTTGTATAAATAAAATCATACACTATGTGACTTTTGTCTTCAGCTTCTTGAGCCAAAATTGCTTTGAAGTTTCTTCACATTGTAGCATTAGAGCTGTCATCCTCTTCAACAGCCGAATAATATGCCATTCTATGGACATACTACATTTTGTTTCTTACTTTTTGCTGGTGGACATTTATTTGGTGTGTTTCCAGATTTTAGTTATTGTGAATGCTGCTATGAACATATTATACATGTTTTTCTTTGAATACCTCTTTTACATTTTTTGTATATACAGCTTGGAGTGGATGCTGTGGGTCCTATGGTAATTTTATATTTAGCTTTTGCAGAACCACCAAACTATTTTCCACAGCAGCTGCAGCATTTTACTTTCACATTTTCCCACTTCCCTTCTTTTGGGCCTTCCAGAGACTTCCTCAAAACAACTGCCATTCTCAAACACAAGCTACTGTGGATTTGGTTAGCTCTGGGTTGATATTTAGAAAAGCTGTGGCCTCAGAAGTCAACTTCCTTTGGCTCTTAATCTATGAGGCTGCACAATGAGCATTAAGATGGCCCTGAGCTTAGACCCAGAAAAGTTCTGGGTGCAATGCTCAGTCCTCCCTTCTGTAAAAAAGAGTGATGACTTAATACACTAGCCAGCTGCCCAGTGCCTTCTGTAACCCTAAACTTAATCATAACATTAACCTTAACTCAGCCTCTACCCCGATTCTAAGCAGGAATCCCTAACACTAACAGCAACTCTAAGCCACAAACTTGACCCCAACATCAACCCTATGCCTAGCCACTCACCAAAATCTAAACCCTAAAACAAATCCCAACTCTAAATCCTAAAGCTAACAGCTAAACCTGAATTTGACCCTGACCCTGAAAATAACCCTAATCCAAGTGTAATGCAAACATTACAGAAACCTGAACTTAAGCTCTAAGCCTAAATCCTTAACCCTGAAACACGAACCCTAAGACAAAAACACTAACACTAAACAAAAAACCATCTCTAACCCTGAAAAGCTAACGTTAACCCTAACACTAACAACAACCCCTAAATCTAACCCTAAATTCTAACTTCTAAACCTGCTTTTTGAGCATGATCATAACATTCACAATAAGTCTAATACTAACCCCTGACCCGAATGCTAAAACTCTTATTACAACCCTAACCCTACACCAACATGACACCGAAACCTAGCTGTTACATAAAACCCAAACCCTAATCCTAACATTAATCTTTAGGTCAACGCTAACCCTATACCTAATCCTAACCCCTGACCCTAAGCCTGACTACTAACATTAACTCTAACCCTAATGTGTTACTGCAATCTGTACCCTAATGCTCACCCTAACACTAGTTCTAACCAATAATTGTAACCTCAACTGTAATCATATTAATAAACATAACCTTAACCCCTTAATCTAAATTTAAACACTCACCATAACTATAACCCTAAAGCTTAATCTACTCTTACCCTAACCCTAAAAATAACATTAAAGAATAATTCTAATCTGAATCCTAATTCTAACACTGTGCCCTATCTGTAACACCAACAGACCCACAACCACTAAACTCCAACCTTAATACTAACCCCTAACACTAATTCTATATCCTAAAGCTAACTCTAACCCTGAATTTTAACCTGTAACGCTGTAACGTAAATGCTGTACGCTAAACACTAAACGCATACCCTGTAACACTAAACATAAAAGTTACTCTATCTGGTAACCTAAATGTAATCCTTCCCCTAAATACTAACCCTAACACTTAGCCCAAAATCTAACCTTGAAAACATAACCCAAAGCAAACCCCTTATTTTTAAATGTAATCCTAATGTTAACAATAAAACACTGAAAAACTACACCTAACCACAAACTCAACACATAACCCTAACAATAACACTAATCCTAACTGTAAAAGCATGAAACCTGAACTTTAACATTAAAACCAACCTAACTGTAAACCCATTAATAAAAATAAGCCTAAATCATTACTCTAAACCTAAAGCCTAAAACCTAACTATAATGGTAATCCTAAACCATAAACTCTAACTATAACCTGTAACTGTATCCAGAAACCAAAACCCTAACCCTAAATGCTAAACTAAACCTTAGTCCCCAACTGTAACACTAACTAAAATGCTAATCCACAACACTAATCCTAAACCCTAACACTAACTGAAAACTCTATCTCTAATCCCTACCCCAAATCCTAACCCGAACTTCAACACTAACACCAACCCCAAATGTATGCCCTAACAGTAAGCCTAACACTAAGCCTAACTCTTACCACAAATCCTAACCCTTTTACCCTTAACTTAACCCTACCCCTACATGAACACCAACCCCAAACACAAACATAAACCTTACCTTACACTAAACAGAGAATCCTAAGCCCAAATCCTAACTCTAACTATAACACTAACCATAAACAATGCCCTAAACTTTAGCCAAACCCTAAACACTAACTCTAACACTAACACGTCATCAAAAGCCCTACTCTAAGCCTAACACTAACCCTCAGCCTAATCTTTAGCAAAACGCTTTAACCATCATCCTAACCCTAACTCAACCACAACCAGGCACCCAATGTTAAACCACAAACTAACCTTAGACCCTAATCCTAAATTTTAACACTAAACCAAACATTTTAATTATAACTCTAACAATAAGTATAACACTTGCCCTACTTTTAACCCTCATCCTGAATCCTAAACCTAACCCTCACCCAAACTCTAATTGGAACCCTTACACTACCACCCAAAGCTAACCCTAATTCTAACTATAAATCCCCAAATCCCAAAAACACTGAAGGTAGCTTTAACTACATCCCATAACTCTAAAACTCACATTAACACTAACCCTAATACTTTTATCCTAAGAGTAAAACTAACATAATTCTAACATAATCTTAACCTTAGCACTAAACCTAAAAATAACTCTTATCCTAAACACTGAACCTAATCATAACCTGAACCCTAAATCAGAAAACCTAACCCTTAACACTAACCCTAGTCCTAAAGCAAAATCTGTAACCCTAATTAAACCTAAACCCTAAACCTAAACCTAATCTTAGCCCCTAACTCTACAAAAACCTTAATACTAACACTAACAATAAATGCTAACCCCTAACGTTAACACTAAACAAAACCCTAACACTAAACCCTAACCCTAACCCTAAACTCTAAACTGAACCCTAAGGGTTACCATAATGGTGACCACTAACCTCAACCTCAACACAAACTCAGCCTTAACAGTCATGCTAAACTTAAATCCAAAACCCTAACCATATGCCCAACACTATCACTAACATCTAACCATAAATGCTGAACACTATCATTAACAATAACCCTAAACCCTAACCCAGAACCCTGAACTCTAACCCCACATGTAACCCTAAGCCCTATCCTAATGCTAAACACTAACCCAAATACGGAAATACTCCAACACTTACCCTCACGCTAAACCTTAATACTAACCCTAACCCCAGCCAGGACCCTAATTCCTAACCTCTAACTGGAAGCCTATCTTTTTACCCTAAACCTAAGCATAACCCAACCCCAAACCTAACCTCTAACCCTGATTCTGACCCCTAACCCTAAACTCAACCCTAACCCATAAACCTAATCTTAACTCTAACTGGAACCATAATCCTACCACAACACTAAATCTTATTTCAAGCCCAGCCCTAACCCTCGATCTAATCCTGAACTTTTTCTGCAATTGTAAACCCTATCCCAATCCTCCGTTTCTATTCTATCCTTAAGGTTACACCATTATGCTTAAAAAACTTGAATACATCCTGTATGACTCTAACCTCTAGCCCCTTATGCCCATAAGAGTACAAGAAGTCATATCTCTTTCTAAGCCCAAATTAGTATTGAATTAAACAAATGATATCACTGGGACGAAAAACTAAATGTTAATATATCTGCTAACTGTAGACATTATAATCTTTAACCAAATAAGTGAAGACATTATAAAGCAAGATGTTTAAGATCTTTTCTCAGAAAATCAAGGTTTGGTTTTTTTTTACCATTCTAATGCCATCCCTTTTCAACATATTATGTAAATCAAATATTGAAATACACCACGTTTGTCTCAACTTTTATAAAAAGTACTTAAAGACAGTCAACATATTTAACAATTAAAAATCCAATAAACTGTATTTCAACTTTTTCCCATGATAAAACATCTTTATGCAAAACCCATAACAATCATCATCTAAATTGTTGGGAACGAAAGCGTTAAGATGAGGAACACAGCATTGATGCTCAACTGTATTAAACCCTGTACTAGAAGTTCCAGAAGAACAATTACATATATACATACACATATATATGCAAACACGCACAAAGCTATTCATATGTGGAAGAGAAAAGTAAAACTATTCACAGATCTCATACACAGAAAACCATAAGGAACCATCTAGAAATTATGAAATCTAGGAAACAAATTAAGAAAAATAACAGGACAGAATATCAACACAAAAAACACTTTTTTTTTCTTTTTGATGGCGTTTTGCTCTTGTTATCCAGGCTGGAATGCAATGGCACGATCTCGGGTCACCGCAACCTCTGTCTCCTGGGTTTGAGCAATTCTCCTGCCTCAGCCTCCTGCGTTCAAGTGATTCTCCTGCCTCAGCCCCCTGAGTAGCTGGGATTCAGACATGTCCCACCATGCCCGGCTAATTTTGTATTTCTAGTGGAGACTGGATTTCTCCATGTCAGTCAGGCTGGTCTTGAACTCCTGACCTCAGATGATATGTCCACTTTGGCTTCCTAAATTGCTGAGATTACAGGCGTGAGCCACTGCACCTGGCCACAAAATCTATTTCTATTCACTAGCAATAAACCCTATAAAATGAAATTAAGATGACAACTTTATTTCTAAAAAAAAAAACAAGAAGCTGGAATATTTCCCACTGCCCTGAAAGACACAGATATCAGGCAGCCGAGGTCTGGGACAGCCTTGGAGTTGAGGCTGTGCTACTATATTGGGACCTTGCTGGAATCACTGTGGGGCTAACCAGAAACTGTTCAAGTTCCTGAGAAATCAACGTCAAATTCCTTTAAAATATAATGGGTGAAGAAAAGAAAACTTCTAGCGGTTTTGAAAACCCTAATGCCATGATGTCAAATAAATGTCTTTTGAGTCATAAATTTTTAGAAAAGATCATGCACAAACATCAGCAATAATGAAACAGTGGTTGAGTGGCCCAGGCCATTTTGCTGAGAAGAAAACCATTGAGGTCAATTTGAAAGACATCCCTTCATAAGTACTGTCAAGAGCATGCACATATTTTACCTACACATTTTACTACACCTACAGCTCCACAGGGATTTTTAAATTCTGATTTCACATAAAACTGCACTAGAATTTCTGACGGCTGTAAACTTTCTAGATTGTATGTAAATACAATTGATTGTATATCAATACAATAGACTGATACAATAAAATAAATTATAATCACCTGGTAACTCTTTTCAGTGTTTAAGACTTGTAGTTGAGTTTGTATTTTTTCACAGACAGCACATTCCCTGTATGCAATGTAACTATAAAATTAATTGCTAAGAAGGTTGTCTTCAGTTTTTCATAACAGAGTTGAAATTTGTTTTTAATGTCAACAAATTAAGGACATTTTCATAACTGAGAAATAAACAAATATGGCAATTCATAGGTGGTTTTGCTTTATCCTATGGATATGACTTTTAAAATGAACAATGATGATCTAGAAAATGCTGGAAACTAGAAATAATAAACATGTTTTTCAGTTAAACAATTGGGCTAAGTGTTTTTATGTATTTAGTTGTTTGCTAATAGAATTCTTCAGTTTGTAGCTGCCCATAGCATTGCTGCAGTTATTCAAATAATTGCATTATAGGTATGTTCATAACTTAGCCAAAACATTGATTTATTTTTACTGACCCTAACACAATAAATGTTTTATTGATGCCTGTAATCTCAGCACTTTGAGAAGTCAAGGCAGGCACATCTCTTGAGCCCAGAGGTTTCAGAAGAGCCCAGGCAACATGGCAAACTATTGTCTCCAAGAAAATAAAAAAGAAAGAAAAAGAAAAATAATTAGCCAGGTATTGCAGCTGAAGCTAAGGCAGACAGATTCAAAGGAGCCCAGGAGTGAGAAGCTGCAGGCTGCAATGAGCCATGATGGCACCATTGCAGTCCACACTTGACAAAAAGTGAGACCCTGTCTGAAAGACAAAGAAAGAAAGAAAGAAAGAAAGAAAGAAAGAAAGAAAGAAAGAAAGAAAGAAAGAAAGAAAGAAAGAAAGAAAGAAAGAAAGAAAGAAAGAAAGAAAGAAAGGAAAGAAAGAAAGAAAGAAAGAAAGAAAGAAAGAAAGAAAGAAAGAAAGAGACATATGAGTTGAAATTCCTTAAGTCCTTTGATAAACTTCAGTATTGTTTAAATGTGCCTTGTCATCTCATTTTTTTTATTCCTACAATTCAAGGAGTTTATTTAAAAAAAATTTGGGAAGGTTAACAGCTACAAATTTTTAAGAAGTAATTGAACTTTACCCAGGTGGTTGATAAGTCAACCATACAACTTAGAGTTCTTGTGCATTATGTCTTCTGGCCAATTCAAAGTACTATATTTTCATTGATTATAAAGCAAATTATCCTTTTCAACTTTCAAAACAGAAACCAAAAACAAACAAACAAACAAACAACAACAACAACAAAAAAACAACAGGCTGAATGTTGTGGCTTACACCTGTAATTCCAGTACTTTGGGAGGCCAAGGGGGAAGGATTGTTCAAGCCCAAGTGTTTGAAGCTGCAGTGAGCTATGATGGCACAAGTACATTCCCACCTGGGCCAAAGAATAAGGCCCTGTCTCAAAGAGAAACAACCAAAAGCCAACGACCATAAAGTTTTCAAGGCGATCTTTTATCAAGGTGCAAGAATTAGACATGAAAAATTACAAATACTGCTGAAATAAATTCCAGAAACACTATATAAACGTAAAGACACTCAATGCTTTTGGATTAGAAGATGATTTTTTATGTGACAATACTGCACAAAGCAAACTGCAAATTCATTGTGATTTCTATGAAAATACCAAAGACCTTTTGGCAGAAATGGGCAAGCCAATTCTAACATTCATATACATTTCAGGGGATCCTGAATAGCCAAAATATTCTTGAAAACAAAAACCAACTTGGAGGCTCACATTTCTCAATTTCAAATATTACTGCTAAGTAGCAGTCATCAAAACAGCATAATACTGGTGTAAGGACACAGAGGTCAATGGAACTGAAGGTTAAATCCAACCATACCTCCATCTTCAATTGATTTTTGACATGTAACCAAGATCAGTAAATACAACAAATGCTGTTATGCAACTGAATACTGCATTCAGACAAAGAAATTGTACTTTTCTCACAACAGAAAATAAAATTAAGAAAATGTGTCAAAGCCTACATATTAGAGGTAAAAAAAGAAACTTTAGAAGAAAATATGGGGATAGATCTTCATAATGTTGGATTTAGCAGTTGTTTCTTAGATCTGATACCAAAAGCACAGTCAACTAAAGAAAGAATTTTCTCAAAATGAAACATTTTTGTGCATCAAAAGACACTGTCAAGAAAGTGAAAAGACATGGTACAGAAAGGAAGGCTTGCATTTTATGTATGAAACAACAGTCTGTTATCGACAATGTATGAAGACTTTGCATACCTCAGTAACAAAATAAAAGACAAACAATCCAGGTACAAAACAGAGAAGTAGTTGAATACACACTTCACCAAAAAGAGATGCATATGGAATACAAGCACATAAAAAGATGACCAGTAAAATATATAAGTTTTACTCCATCAGGTGTTTCCTAAATAAGCTTTTCTCATAGTCATGTGATTCCGTGTGGGAAAATTAGTCCTGTCCAGCTTGACCTGAGAGGCAGCTAAGGTAACAATACTGCTGGGGAGCAAGTTTGCCTGGATGAGAAAATAAATACCTGGCAAGAAATAATATTCTGAAATGAAAACTTTCTTGCTGGACTAGAGTTTCCAATAGAGCTGACAGTTTGTCCCTCAGCCTCCATGGGCCCAAAATTTATCATCCAGCAGGAAGTAATAAGGGAAGTCATTAAGTTAATGAGGTACATGGATACACGAATGCCCCAAGTCTCATATCAAAGCTGTGACATAATTACATACCCTCACAGCATTTCAATATTCAAATATTAACAATTCATCTGCTTAAATATCTAAGCTTACTTTATCTTACACTGTACAGTTAAGGAGGTTGACAAATATTTATATGAATTGTCATGTCGTGTTCTAGGACTTTTTTGTCACTTAAATGTATTGATGGACTACGTTACATGTAAGTACTTAAACCTAACATAACTTGAAATTAATAACACACAGTTACAGAAGATAGCAAGGTAACAGTCTGTCCAATAAACTCTTATGTAATTTCAATAATTAATAGTGTCATTAATCTTCAGCACTGAGATGTTTTATTTACTAATTTCCCCAAACATGAACTTTCATTGCATTGACTATTATTTCCTTGATTTATAAATTGAGAGTGATCTCATCAATTATCTAACAAATAATGAATTTCTTTTTATCTTTAGAAACAGCACATTATTATCTTTTCTACAGTTAAATAGCACAAGCTCTGACTTTATTAGCTGGACAAAGCCTTGGGAAATTAGATAAGTGTGGGCACTAGGTGAATAGATTGAGAGATAGCACATAAAATTCCTGAGACACTCCAAACACTGTGTTTCCACAATTACAATCAGATGAGACTGCAGGCAGTTGAGCGGACTGAGTGGGCACAGGAAACAGGCAGGAGAACTTGGGGTCTGCAGCCATGGTGAGTTCTATGGTTCTTTTTCTAAGGTCGGTGGGAAGCCATTGGCAAAATTAAATCAGGAGAGTGACAGGATGAAACTTGCATTTGTAAGTGAATATTTTGCCATTACCATTACCAGTACCAACCCTGTATTTCCTGATGTTGTAGTTATGTGGTGGTACCCTTGGAGAATGTCTCCAATTTTTGTAAAACCCACTGGGATATTTTGCATAAAGCTTCAAATCTGGCACAGCAGAAACCACTGGAGATTCTGGGAGAGAGGATTAATCTATACTAATAGCTATTGGAAGTTTCCTAGAAGTATGAAATTATTGAGAAATAAACTACTTTTTAATAAAAACAACCATGTCAATACCTTGTCACTAAAGCAGAGACAACAACATCAAACATCATTATAGAGGCCAAATCCAACCCAAATCCAGCTCAGTGGAAGCTCTGAAAAAAAGTACCCGGGTAAGAGCAGGAATGTTATGTCAGCATTGCAGGTGTTACATCTTTATGATGAGTGTTACATCAGTAATTATGGGTGTTACATCAGTATTATGGTTGTTTCATTTGTATTACAAATGTTGTGTTAGTATTATGGGTGTTAGTACTACCGGTGTTACATCACTATTACAGTTGCTACATCAGTATTACAGTTGCTATATTTGTATTGCAGGATGATATATTGGTATTATGAGTGGTATCTTGGTATTATGAGTGTTACAGTTGTATTAGAGGTGTCAGGACAGCATTACACGTGTTACATAAGTGTTACGGATGTTTCATTTGTATTGTGGGTTGTATGTTGGTATTATGAGAGTGACACTTGTATTATGGGTCTTAGATCAGTATTATGGTTGTTATATTTGTGTTTCACATGGTATACTGGTATTATGAGTGTTTTATTGCTGTTAATGAGTGTTACGGTGGTAATACGGGTGTTAGATCAGTATTTCAGGTGTTACATTAGTATTACGAATGACACATCTGTATTATGGTTGACATATTTGTTTACAGATGTTACATTTCTATTACAGATGTTATATGACGAATGATACATTTGTGGCACGAGGCCACGGTGTGGACCTGGCATTGTGGCCACCACACCTTGTGTGTGGGGAAGGATGTTGGGGTGCACTAAAGCCATGGGATATTTTTATGTTTAATTTTCCACAAGAAGCCCTTCTCCTGGGTCCCTGATCCTCAGCAGTCAGAGGGAAGTTTTTACTTACCACTCCCTCCAGCTGTCCCACAGCAAGGCGTTGTTGCTCTGGTCTGTGCTGAGAAGAACGCTGCTCTCCCCCTCAAGCAGCATGCGTCGAAAACACCTGCACTCCCAGGATCAGAAATGGCAGACTCTTGCGTCCCCTGCTAGCAGCCGGAAGAACTGCAGGACACTCATGGTCAAGGTGAAGCAGCCGCGTGCGACTCCCCGCCTGGCTGGCCTGCGGCACCAAATAAAAGCAGAGGTCAGACTGTTCAAAGCCATCATTTTAGAAATTCAAATGGAAATGTTGCCTATTATCTTGGTTTCTTCTTTTATTATTATTTTAGTTTCAGGCGTACATGTGAAGGTTTGTTATATAGGTAAACTCCTGTCATGGACGTTCGTTGTACAGATCATTTCATCACCCAGGTATTAAGTCTAGAACTCAATAATTATTCTTTCTGCTGGTCTCTCTTTTCCCACCCTCCACCCTCAAATAGGTCCCATGTCTGTTGTTCCCTTCTTTGTGTTCATGAGTTGTCATCATTTAGCTCCCACCTCTAGTGAAAATATGTGGTATTTGGTTTACTGTTCCTACATTACTTTGCTAAAGATAATATCCTCCAGCTCCATCCATGTTCCCTCAAAGGCATAACTGTATTTTTTTTTATGGCGGCATAGTATTTTTTGTGGGTATGTGTCACATTTTCTTTAATCCAAACCATCATTAATGGGCATTGAGATTAATTCCATGTCTTCTGTTGGGAATAGTCCGCATGAACATTTGCATTCATGTGTCTTTACGGTATAATGATTTATATTCCTTTGAGTACATATCCAGTAAAGGGAATGCTGGGTTGAACAGTAGTTCTGCTTTCCAGTCTTTGAGGAATTGCCCTGCTGCTTTCCACAACAGTTGAACTAATTTACATTCCTACCAAGAGTGCATAATTTTTCCTTGGTTTCTGTAACTTTGCCTGCATCTGTTATAAGTTTTCTTTATGATAATAGCCATTCTGACAGGTATGAGATGTTATCTCACTGTTTTTTTTTTTTGCTTTGATTTGCACTTCTGCAATAATCAATAATATCGAGCTTTTAAAAATAAGTTTATTGGCCGCCTGTATGTCCTCTGAAAAGTGTCTGTTCACACTTCTTAAAAGAAGACATTTATGCAGCCAACATACGAAAAATGCTCATCATCACTGGCCATTAGAGAAATGCAAACTACCATGCCATGGTGGTTTGCTGCACCCATCAACCCATAACCTGCATTAGGTGTTTCTCCTAATGTTTTCCCCACACTATCCCACCACCCACCACCATGTGATGTTTTTCTCCCTGTGTCCATGTGTTCTCATTGTTCAACTCCCACTTGAAAATCAGAACATGTGGTGTTTGGTTTTCTATTTTTCTGATAGATTGCTCAGAATGATGTTTGCCAGCTGCTTTCATGTCCCTGCAAAAGACATGAACTCATCCACTTTTACGGCTGCATACTGTCCCATGGTGTATATGTGTCATTATTCAGTCTATTATCGATGCACATTTGGGTTGGTTCCAAGTGTTTGCTACTGTGAATAGTGCTGCAATAAATACACGTGTGCATGTGTCTTTATAGTAGAATGATTTATAGTCGTTTGGTTATATGCGCAGTAAGGGGATTGCTGGGTCAAACGGTATTTCTCGTTCTAGATCCTAGTCTTCCACAAGGGTTAAATCATTAACAATCCCACCAACACTGTAAAAGCATTTCTATTTCTCCACATCCTCTGCAGCATCTGCAGTTTTCTGATATTTTAATGATCGGCATTCTAACTGGTTTGAGAGGGTATCTCACTGTGGTTTGGATTTGTGTTTCTCCAATAACGAGTGATAACTTAAGGAGCATTTTTTCATATGTTTGTTGGCTGCATCAAAGTCTTCTTTTGAGGAGTGTCTGTTCATATCCTTTGCCCACTGTTTGATGAGATTGTTTATTTCTTGTAAACTTGTTTAAGTTCCCTGTAGATTCCTGATATTAGCCTTGTCTCAGATAGATAGATTGCAAGTTTTTGATCCATTCTGTAGATTGTCTGTTCACATTGTTGATAGCTTATTTTGCTGTGTGGAAGCTTTTTAGTTTAAGTAGATCCCATTTATCAATTTTGGCTTTTATTGCCATCGCTCTTGGTGTTTAAACATGAAGACTTTGCATACGCCTATGTCCTGCATGTTATTGCCTAGGTTTTCTTCGAGGTATTTTATGGTTTTAATCCTTATGTTTAAGTCTTTAATCCATCTTGGGTTCATTTTTGCATAAGGTGTAAGGAAGTGGTCCAGTTTCAGTTTTCTGAATAGCTAGCCAGTATTTTCAATGTCATTCATTAAAGGGAAAATATTTCCCCCATTGCTTGCTTGTTTCAGGTTTGTCAAAGATCAGATGGTAGTAGATGTGTCGTATTATTTCTGAGGCCACTGTGTTGTTCCATTGGTCTATATATCTGTTTTGGTACAAGTACCGTGCTGTTTTGGTTACTGTAGCATTGTAATATAGTTTGGAGTCAGGTAGTGTGATGCCTCCAGCTTTGTTCTTTTTGTTTAAGATTGTCTTGGCTGTGCAGGCTCTTTTTTGGTTCCCATATGAATTTTAAGGTTTTTTTTTCAATTCTGTGAAGAAAGTGATTAGTAGCTTGATGGGGATAGCATTGAATCTATAAATTACTTTGGGCAGTATGGCCATTTTTACAATATTGATCTTCCAATCCATGAGCATGGAAGGTTTTTCCATTTCTTTATGCCCTCTATTATTTCCTTGAGCATTGGTTTGAAGTTTTCCTTGAATAGTTTCTTCACATCCCCTGTAAGTTGTATTCCTAGGTATTTTATTCACTTAGTAGCAACTGTGAATGGGAGTTTACCCATAATTCCACTGTCTGTTTCTCTGTTATTGTGTGTAGGAATGCTTGTGATTTTTGCACATTGATTTTGAATCCTGAGGCTTATCTGAAGTTGCTTACCAGCCCAAGGTGATTTTGCGCTGAGATGGCGGGTTTTCTAAGTTTATAATAATGACCTCTGCAAACAGAGACAATTTTACTTCCTCTCTTCTGATTTGAATACCCTTTATTTCTTCCTCTTGCCTGATTGCCCTGGCCAGAAGTTTCAATACAATTTTGAATAAGAGTGAAAACAGAGTGTATCCTTGCATTGTACAGGTTTTCAAAGGGAATGCTTCCAATTTTTGCCCATTCGCTATGATATTGGCAGTGGCTTTGCCATAGGTAGGTCTTATTATTTTGAGATACGTTCCATCCTTACCTAGTTGATTGAGAGATTTTACATAAAGGGGTGTTGAATTTTGATGAAGGCCTTTTCTGCATCTATGAAGATAATCATGTGGTTTTTGTCATTTGTTCTGTTTATGTGATGTGTTACATTTATTGATATGTGTAGGTTGAACTAGCCTTGTATCCCAGGGATAAAGCTGATGTAATCGTGGTGGATAAGCTTTATGATGTGCTGCTGGATTCAGTTTGCCAGTATTTTATTGAGGATTTTCACAGCAATGTTCATGAGGGATATTGGCCTGAAATTTTCTTTTTTGGTGAGCCTCTGCCAGGTTTTAGCATCAGAATGATGATGGCCTCATAAAATTATTTAAGGAGGATTTCCTTTTTTTATTGTTTGTAATAATATCAGAAGGAATGGTACCAGTTCCTCTTTGTGTTTCTGGTAGAATTCGGCTATGAATCTGTCTGGTACTGGATTTTCTTGGTTGGTAGGCTATCAGTTACTGCCTCAGTTTCAGAACTTGGTAATGGTCTATTCATGAATTTAATGTCTTCCTGGTGTAGACTTGGGATGGTGTATATGTCAAGGCATTTCTCCATTTCTTTTAGATTTTCTAGTTTATTTGCATAGAGCTATTTATAGAATTATCCGATGGTAGTTTGTATTTCTGTGGGATCAGTGGTGATATTGCCTATATCACTTTTTACTGCATCTATTTTATTTTTCTCTCCTTTTCTTCTTTATTACTTTGGCTAGTGGTCTATGTATTTTGTTGATATTCTCAAAAAAACAGTGCATGGATTTATTGATTTTTGAAAGTTTTTTTGGTGTCTCTATCTCCTTTAGTTCTGCTCTGATGTTAGTTATTTCTTGTCTTTTGCTAGCTTTTGAATTGGTTTGCTGTTACTTCACTAGTTCTTTTCATTTTGACGTTAGTGTATCTATTTTAGACCTTTCCTGTTTTCTCTTGTGGGCATTTAGTGCTATCAATTTTTCTCTACACACTGCTTTAAATGTGTCCCAGAGATGGTGATACGTTGTGTCTTCATTATCATTGGTATCAAAGAACGTCTTTATTTCTGCCTTCTTTTGTTACTTACTCATCAGTGATTTAGGAACAGGCTGTTCAATTTCCATGTTGTTGTGTGGTTTTCAGTGAGTTTCTTAATCTGGGTTCTAATTTGATTGCACTGTGGTCTGGAAGGCTCTTTGTTATAATTTGTATTCTTTGGCATTTGTTGAGGAGTGTTTTACTTCCAATTATGTGGTCAATTTTTGAATACATGTTATGTGACACCGAGAAGAATGTATATTCTGTTGTTTGGGGGTGGATAGTTCTGCAGATGTCTGTTAGGTTTACTTAGTCCACAGCTGATTTCAAGTCCTGCAAATCCTTGTTAATTTTCTGTCTCATTGATGGCTGCCTGTTCTTTTCTCTGGAAGCTTCATCCCCAAGGGACACCTTCAGATTCCAGCCAGTGCTCTCCTGTATGAGGTGTCTCCCAGTCAGGATACACAGAGGCCATGGATCCACTTGAGAAGGCAGTCTGACCATTAGCAGAGCTCAAACGCTGTGATGGGAGGTCTGCTGCTCTCTTCACAGCCATCAGGGAGTTATGTCGAAGTCTCTGACGCTGCATCCATGGCTGCCCCTTCCCCTAGACGCTCTGTCCCAGGGAGACAATGGTTTTATTTATAAGCCCCTGACTGGGGATTCTGTCATTTTTTCAGAAATGTCTTGCACAGAGAGGAGAAATCTGGCAGCCTAGCCACATCAGCCTTGCTGAGCTGCATTTGGCTCCAACCAATTCAAACTTCCCTGTGGCTTTATTTACACTACAAAGGTAAAATGGCCTACACAAGACTCAGCAATGGCAGATGACCCTCCCCCCAAACAAGCTCGAGTATTTCAGGTCGATCTCAGACTGCTGCTGTGCTGGCAGAGAGAATTTCAAGCCACTGAACCTTAGTTTGCTTGCCTCTGTAGGGGGTGTCACTCCCCAAGCCAGACAACTTGGCTCCTTGGCCTCATCACCTCTCTCCAGGGGAGTGAACGGTTCTGTCTCCTTCACATTCCAGACACAATTAAGGTATGAAAACAAACAAACAAACAAAAAATTCCTCCAGCTAGTTCAGTGTTTACTTCAACAGCTGCCCAGTTTTGTGCTTGAAACCCATGGCCTTTATGGGGTAGGCACCAAAAGGAACATGCTGGTCTGTAGGTTGTGAAGACCATGGGAGAAAGGCATATCTGGAATAGGGCCCTTGGTTTCTTGGGCTTCCCGGGTGAGGTGATGCCCCACCCTGCTTCATCTCGCACTCCATGGGCTGCAACCACTGTCCAACAATTCCCAGTGAGCTGAACCGTGTACCTCAGGTGGAAATGCAGGAATCACTCACCTTCTGCATCGATCTCACTGGGAGCTGCAATCTGGAGCTGTTTTTATTCAGCAATCTTGCCAGCAATTCACCCTCATTTTCTTTTTAAACGGTGAAGGAGCCATTAACTGGAAATGTAAAACTATGCAAATTCTAGAAGAAAGCACAGACATAAATGTATGTGATCTTGGATTTGGTCATAAGTTTTAACAAATGACAACAAAGCTGATCAGCAATGGTAAAAAGAAAAATTAATAATTTAAGATTTCTCACATTAAAAGCTTATACTCTGAGTAAAATCTTGTTCAGAAAATAGAGAGATAAGCACCACACTGAAAATAAATATCTGCAAACTACAGTTCTGGGTAAAAACTTGCACTTAAAATAGACAAATCTTGAAACTCAACAATAAAACAGACTACCCAATTAACAATGTGTAAAAAGCTGAGCTCACCAATGAAAATACGAAGATGGCAAGCAAACAAAAAGATGCTCAAACTCATATATCGTTAAGTGACTGAAAATTACAACAAAGAGTTAGCATGGCCCATCTATATTTGTTGGAACGTGCTAAACCATTTTTAAAACATGACAACTGATTTGCTGCAGGAAAAACAACAACTCATTCATTGCTTGTGGAATGCATGATGGCACAGAAAGAAAAAGAACTCTTTCAGACTCTCATATTAACCTGAAAGTCTGTTTCTGTCCTCTACCATAAACACAAGGTGCTATCTGGTCTACCTTTTGGTGACAGACTCAAGATCCAATATGATCTGTGCATCTGTAAGAAGCAGCTGGGATCCAGACAGAAGGCAGATGGTCCCCAAAGTCAAAGTCATCTAAGAGCTTTTTAATAAAGAGGGACTTATTCAGGGTATCTACAAAAGATGGTGGAGTTCCCTGGGATAGTAACAGGACCATACTCTTTGTACTCCTAGGGAATGGAGAATTAGGGGAGAGATAAATTCTCGGCACTGGAGAGACAGAGATGGTTCAGAGCACTTGAAAGATGTCATCACAGGCACTATGACCTCTCTGGGCCTTGAGATGAAGCAGCCAGTCTAGGGCCACTGTATGTGGAGGCTGGTGTCCCCACTAGCCAAACCCAATCAGCAGGCAGAGAGCAAAAAAATGCCTTGATACCACCTAGAGGCAGGTTAGCAGAGTTTAATCCAGAAATCATAATTTTATAAATCTTTCCAATTTAAGCCTCCTTTACAAGTATAAAACATAGTTTTATACTGACTTAGTATGAATCACTAATACATGCAAGCCATGCACAGTGGCTCATGTCTGTAATCCCGGCTATTTGTGAGACCCAGACTAGTGGAACATTTTGATCAAAAGATTGAGACCAGCCTGGCCAACATGGTGAAACCCTGTCTCTATTAAGCATATAAAAATTAGCTGTGTAGGGGGGTAAACTCCTGTAGTCTTACCTACTTGAGAGGCAGAGGCAGGAGAATTCCTTGAACATAGGAGGTGGACATATGGTTTAGGAGATGCATGTTTGTATTTTTATTCTCTCCCAGTTTTTCTTCCTTTAGTAGTAAATAGTCACTTATCTCTTGAACACTTCCATTCACAATATATTTGTTTTGTTATGCCAAAGACTGTGCTTTGACAGACATTAACTCAATCTGAAATTTAAAAAGGAAAATTTGCATTTGAATGATGACTTTACAGTGCTGCAAAAGTAAAAGCTGGCAGGCTCCTTTTAGCATAGTGTCACAATTTAACTGAGGTCACTGAACTGATGTCTGACTCTCTGCAATAAGACCCAAACTACAGTAACAAAAATTGTCTTCTGCCCTGCAGTTGGGGCAGAGGAAGTTTTATGGACAACATCCCATGAAGCAAGTCCTTCTAAGTAAGATTACCACCCCATTTTGCATAGGCATTGAAGAACTTAAAACAATCACTCAGCATAGCAATATATATTTGTTTTAAATATGAAAAGGTAAGGTAAAAATGGCCAGGCATGGTGGCTCCCACCTGTAACTCCAGCACTTTGGGAGGCCAACATGAGAGGATAGCTTGAGCTCAGAATTTCCAGACTACCTTGGGCATCAAGGAAAAACCCGGTCTCTACTAAAATTGCAGCCAGACACTGGCTCAGGCCTGTAATCCCAGCACACTGGGAGACCATCATGGGCAGATCACTGGAGGTAAAAAATTTGAAACCACCCTAGCCAACATGGTGAAACCCAGTCTCTACTAAAACTATAAATAGTAGCCAGGCATGGTAGCAGGTGTCTGTAATCCCCGCTACCCAGGAGGTTGAAGCAGGAAAAATCACTTGAAAACAAAGGCAGTGGTAGCAGTGAGCCCAGCTTGCGTCATTACACTCAAGCCTGGGCAACAGAATGAGACTCCATCTTAAAAAATTAAAAAGTAAAAAAGTAAAAAACAAAAAACAAAAACACACATAATTTTCTGGGTGTGGTGGGGTATGGCTATAATCTGAGCTTCTCAGGAAGTGGAGACACAAGAATTGCTTTACCCTGGGAGGTGATGATTGTAGTGAGCCGATATCACACTAGTGCACTCCACACTGAATGACATAATGAGGCTCAGTCTCAAAAAAAAGAAAGTAACATTTTATGTAGAGCTTTTCTTTTCTTAGTGTACTGTATGTCATATTTGAATATGAAGGCATACAAAGTTCTCACAAAAGTTCAAGTTGCAAAAATGTTTGAAGTGCCTAAAATTCCAGCTTCATCTTCAGACAGCAAGCATAAAAATAAACAGAAAATTAAACAAGCAATGGCGGGTGATAAATGCATTGCATTTTGTTTTAATATGTGAGATAACACTGTAATGTCAAAAATTTTAGCTGCTGCTGATGAAAGGAAAGAACAGGTTAATGTAGAAACAGAACAATAATAATATTGGCCACCTGCTATGAACTAGGCTCATAAGTTAACTCACTGAATTCCCTCAACAACCCTATAATGTGGAAAACATCCTAGAGTTTACAGCTGAGGAATCTGCAATCAAAGGACCTGCCCAAAGGCACACAAGCAATTAGGCCACGGATAGGATTCAAGGAGGACTCTAAGACTCAAAGCACTGTCTACACTTTCATATATGGTGTTGATTGAAAGTAAGAACAGTTGAGTTAACTTTAGTCATCCCCCTCTTTGCCATAGAAATGGCAGTTTAAACATCTCGAGAGAAAGACTTTGGATAAATCATACATGACTAAAATTTTATATATTCATTAAAATCTACTTCAAAAAATATGCTAAACAATTCTTTGAGTTCTTACATAAAACTTACAGATTGATTGAGTTCTTCCTTTTTTGGATTACTAACTGTGAGCTCCTCTTGCAAGTAAACAGCTTTTCCTGAAAGAAATAACCCTTTAAACGCCATAATGTTTTCCTTGTGAATACAAAAGCTATTTAATATTTATGGCCAGTATGTCAGACCTAATGACTATTATATTATAATATGAAATAGCCTGTGTAGGAAACAAAATTTTCGCAGGCAAGTAAGAAATAAGCCCTGTTAGCTAACAGGTGATGTGAAGCTATAACTGTCATCTATGTGGTGAAATTCCACCATCTACACCTGCTAACCAGAGAGGTTTTAAGTTCCTTAAAGAAGAAGATCTGTCTGTTACTATATTGTAAAAGACAATATTGTTATTGTATTGTAGGTATTACTTGTCATTTTCATTTTATCTAACTTGAATCTATGTAGATATAATATCAAGGCAAAATTTGTTACATAGATGATGGCATTAATTTATAAAAGAAAGGTTATTCTCCACAAGATAGTAGTAAAAGGGGAAGCCACACACTGGGTGTCTGGACAACAGCAAATAACTACTTTGGTATACTCCCAAGAATCTATTTGAATATTCCACCAAAACATCACTTCTCAATACAGGCAATTTCCTAAAAATATATTGAAATATAAAATATCTGAAGATTGAGACATTACTCATCTTCCAGTTTCAAGTGCAATATACACAAGAATTCAGGAGGTTATATGTAAAGTAAAAATATTATAAATAAAAAATATTTTAGAAGGCCACAAAATAAGAAGCTATGTCACAGGAAACAGAGAAGTTAAAATTCTTCCATAAGTGAAAAAGAACATATCTCATGGCTAAAAGTAATAGGCACCAGAGGCAATAAGTTGCTGCCACCTTGATAATTACAGGTTTATAAAAATATATTGAAATAAAGCTTATTTAAAATATAGAAACAATCACTGGCCTTTCTGACTATATAAAATATTTGAAATAATGGTTTCTCAAAAGGCAGTGAAGACAATTTTTTTAATTTTACATAATTAAAATTACAAAAAATATGAACTATTGAAGAGACAATGAAACATAAAGGTTTTTTTTTTTTTAGAATATAAAACAGACCCAAATTGGGAAACTAATAACCTGTATCAAAACTGAAAACTACAGCTACTTACCCCACCCAAACCTCACCTTTATTCTTCCTTTTCTCTTCAATCAGTCAATTAGTTCTAATGATGGAGTCATCCATTAGTTCAAGTTGTTACCTGATATTTAGAATGAGTCAATATAAATTTCATAGTTATCTCTCCAGAAAGATGGTTATCAATGTAGGAACTTATCTATGGTACAGGTGAACCTGAGGGCACTGAAGACGACATTACGTGAACTTCAATGTCCCTCAGTACTAAAGCCAGGGATAGGAATTTCAAACATAACATGTCCAGTAAAACCCTGCCTTGATGTTATAAAGCACCATCATATGAAATGGAGGGTTATGTTGTCATAAGGTTACTGAAAGCATCATTTTCCAGTTGGCCTCAGGTGACCCAAAGAGCAAGGAAGAAAAGTAAATGTACACAGCACACGACAGACTCAATCCCACATGATAATTAGACAATCACTTTCATCCCACCTGTACTATCTGCCCAGGCCAAACAAATGTAAGGACTTTTGTGCCCAGGGAACAAGCACAGTCTGGGGAACTAGGTGCTAAGAGCGTTGTATGTGAATTAGCAATAACTAAAGGCATATTTTCACAGTTTTACTTTTCTTTCCCAGCTTTTACAAGCTGCCTTTTGATTCCAAAAGGATAAGGAAACACTCCTGTGGTGAACAGTCCCCAAACTCCAACACTTGCCAAAGTCATACGCGAATTCCCAGTGCCAGAAAGACACCATGCAGACCGTGGAAGCTGTCAAAATGATACCAAATAGTTCAGTAGCTCCATAACAAAATAAAATTAACAAACATACTTTAATACATGTATTCCTGACAATTCAGTAACTACAGAAACTTCATGTTAGCTCTCTTAATGTAGAAACTGACAAAAAATTGGATAAAATACACCATTTTATAAGTAAAAAATAAAGTTTCTCATGGTTAGGAGTAATATGTACCAGAAGCAATAAGCTGCTGCCAACTTCTTGACAACTACGGAGTTATCAAAATATATAGAGAATATATTAGGAATTCAGAATCTATAAAAAAACTAGTCTATTTTTTAAAGATAGAATTTGTTATAGAATAACCTCAAGAAAGCTTTGCAAGTTCTGTGTAATGGAATATTGATGATAAATTATGAGGAAGGCAATAAAAAGAGGCCAAATAAATGCCCAGGGCACTGAGTTGAGTCATTTCCTCCTGATACGTAAACTACAAATATTAACTGAGAATTTTTTATGTGTTTGATGCTTTCAAACCCACTGAAAAGTGACCACATGGGCATAAGGTCTTAGCACTGAGGTATAACTGATATAAAAGATCAGAGTAGAGAAAAGCCAACGTAATCATAGTTGTCCATATTTTCTTTCCCTCTATCAATTTTTGCCTCAAATACTTAATTTTACCTCCTTTCTTTTGATTCTGGCTTTGCAGAATCATGACGGAATACAAGGAACATGTTCACTGACAAACATTCGGACCACTAAGTGTAATTTATACATTGTTAGATATCCCCATCATTGTGGCAGTATGAGTGGGCAGAGGAAAATGTAACTGAAAGTGATTATAATTCAAACTTTACAGCTTATCAACTATGCAACCTGAGTAAATCACAATGTGCACTGCCCTTGATAAGTATTTGAGAAGCCACAAGGAAGAATAACAGAGGATGTGCTTTTCTATACCTTGTCTTTTAAAAACTACTCTAACTCAAATATGGGAAAGTATAGGCTATAGATAAACATATGTATTTTTTTTTGAACACTAAAGTTTGCATAAGATGGAAACCTTAGAATACTTCCGTAGTTTTTGTTTTATGTCTCTGCCAATGTAATTTAAACAAATTACTTCTTCAAACGTGCCAAACCATTACGCTAGAAGTTTGTATTTTAGGTTTCTGTGATAGGTCTCCTCAAGACACTTTGTATTCTGCTCCCATCTACTAAGTCCTCAGTCATGCCTTTATATTTTTCTTCCTGGAGTTTATGGGTTCTGAAATTAGCAAAAACATAAAGTAAATAAACTATAATAGCTGAGTTAACACATTTAGGAAAAGCATCATGTGACATGTTTTTACTTCAACAGACTAAAACTAGTACATGACAGTTACTACTGGGACGTAAAACAAGGGACCAGAAGTCCTCAGTGTATTTTATGAACCGACCTAGTTACAATGTGTTGAAACTAGCAGAAGCAGGGGGCTGTGGCATATGAGTGAGAAGAGGGGGAGGGTCTCTTACTGAGGGGAGTGAGAGAGTCTCAATGAAGAAGTGATTTCTCATAGAAGATAATTAACACTTAAACAATAGTTAAAGGTGATAAACGGTCCAAATCAATTCTGGGGTGAAATAATACTATTAGTTACAAAGTCATAAAAGTGCACTTATGGGCTGGGAGCTGTGGCTCATGCCTGTAATCCCAGCACTTTGGGAGGCCAAGGCAGGTGGATCATCTCAGGATAGGAGTTCAAGACCAGCCTGGCCAACATGTTGAAACCCCATCTCTACTAAAAATATAAAATTAGCCAATCATGATGTCACACACCTGTAATCCTAGCTATTGAAGGGGCTGAGGAAGGAGAATCGCTTGAACCCAGGAGGCAGAGTTCACAGTGAGCTGAGATTGTGCCACTGCACTCCAGCCTGGGTAACAAGACCAAAACTTTATCTCAAAAATAAAAAAAGTGTACTCATGTATTTGAATCTTCTATAATGCCATTTGTAACTCTGGAATTTAATTAATTGTCTCATAGATATGTAAGGTACAATATTTGTTTTTCTCACTTAATAATCTATCAGCTTTAGTCAAGTATGGTAGCTTTCAGCTATAATCCCAGCTTTGCAGAATGCTGCGGCAGGAGAATCACTTGAGCCCAAGAGTTTCTGACCAGCCTCGACAACATAGCATGACCCTGTCTCTTAAAATCAAAACAACACCAACAAAAAAACCCTACAGAACAAACAAAAAAAAACCTATTGATTGAATACTGATCAAGTACCAAAAGAGAGGGCAACAGATAGATGAGTCATTCCAGGCTTCCAAATACTTAAGAATAAAATAATCTTCATAGTGAGACTTCAAATCAACCATTGCACCGATTCCTAAGCCAGGGAGGTGGATTTACAGGAGATGAGATTCAGCCATCCTGAGAAGTTCTGTAAAACACTGACTAGTCTAAGAACAGTTAAAGGTTCCAGGTATTAGCTCCCACTGCTGGTAATCTGGAAAGCCATGGAGAGATAAACTACATTGATTTAGTATATATGCTGAGAGAAGGGAAAAGGAGTAGAGAAAATGGAGGTTAAAAAAAGTGGCACACTCTCTCTGACCAAAAGTTGTTTCTCTTTTTTTCTCTATCTCAATTAATTTACCTTTTCACTGTTCCCAAAAAGAGAGTAAGGTACACAGCAAGCTGAAATAAAAAAAAAAAAAATCAAACCTAGAGAAGTGAGAAAACAACATTAAATAAGATGGAGACAAATTCTTTAATTAGCTAAAATCCCTAAATTTTCTATGGGTGTCAATTAACAGCACATTCCCAATAAAAAAGAAGGCTTCTTGTGCAAACCACAGACAGGTGAGATTGCTGTCAATCCCAGATAATATATGAATGATAAAACATTTCTGAGCACTTGGACAATGTGAATAGCATTGAGAAATAGTTTCATCCAGTACAAGTCAAGTCAAACCACAATACTTCCTTTTTTTGAGCACAGAGCTGGTAAAAGACGCAGGCCTGGATATTTGGAATTCAGTCACAACATATAAACACACAAAACTATCAGACCTGAAGGACTGAAGTTAACTTTAAAACATATGATCTGTTCAAGTATTAACAGTGTCTCCAAATTTTCTGTTTGATGTTACTGTAGCCTGGTGATAACATCTCATTCTGCCTTTCATCTTAATAGTTAACATTTCAAAAGCACAGCCTTAGCGTTTGTTTCTCTTAAAGTGTAACTTCCAATGCTGTGTGATATCACCTTTACAAAAAAAGAATTCTACTTGGTAATAAACATTAGAACATTTAGACATATATTTAGTAATTCTTTTTAATCTCATCATTCTGAACATCCAAAATAAACATGCATACCTGCAATTCAAAAGCTTCAACTCTCTGCTTCAGCTCTGCTTTTCTTTCTCTTAACAGATACATATCTTTAAGTAAAAGAAGACTTTCAGCATAAAGTTTCTCATTTCAACTGGTAAAAAAGCATTAATTCTGGCCATTTACAGTGGCTCAACACTTTGGGAGGCTGAGGCAGGAAGGTCATGAGGTCAGGAGTTCAAGATCAACCCAGCCAAGATGGTAAAAACTCCATCTCTACTAAAAATACAAAAGTTAGATGGGCATGATGGCAGGCTACTCAGGAGGTTGAGGCAGGGAATTGCTTGAACTTGGCAGGCCAAACAGCAATGAGCTGAGATCATGCCAATGCACTCCAGCCTTGGTGACAGAGCAAGACTGTCTCAAAATTAAAAAAAAAAAAAAAAGCATTACACTTTAGCAAGCAAGTTAATGAAAGCATAACAAATTTGAGTAAATACACTCCTTCCTGAATTCCAGAAAACAAAGTACAGAAATACAGAATAACAATTTCACCTTCAAATGATTGCAACTCAGTTGGGCATGCTGATTCACTCTTATAATTCTAGTCATTTGTGAGACCAAAACAGGCCGATAACCTGAGGTCAAATTTTGAGACTACACTGGCCAATATGGTGAAACCACATCTCAACAAAAATTACAAAAATTAACTTGGTATGGTGGTGGGCATCTCTAATCTCAGCTAATTGGGAGGCTGAGGCAGAAGAATCTCATGAACCTGGGAGACAGAGTTTGCAATGATCTGAGGTAGTGCCATTGCACTCCAGCCTGGGCAAAAGATTAAAACTTCGTCTCAAAAAAAAAATCCACTTCAATGTATTCCACAACTAGCTATTCCAGCTGCATAAATATTTACTTTTTCAATTTATGTTAAACTACCTTCCCATTTATTTTTAGCATCCCTTGTGTAATTTATGCTACTTAGTTAACTTCTCTCAGTCCCTTATGTATTTTTTTTTTTGAGACTGGGTTCTCCTCTGTTGCCCAGGCTTGAATGCAGCGTTGTGATTTTGGATAACTGCAACCTCTGCATCCCAGAATCAAAGGATCCTCCTACCTCAGCCTTCTGAGTAGCCGAGACTACAAACACTGACCACCAAGTTCAGCTACATTTTCTGTAGAGATGGGGTTGTGCCATGCTGCACAGGCTGGTGTTGAAGCTCTGGGATCAAATGAATCACCATCTCAGCCTCTCAAAGTGCTAAATCTATAGACATGAGCCACACACCTGGCCTCCTTAACTAAAATTTGGTAAGTTCTTCAGGAAAAAATAATTAAAATGTACATTCAGAAATAAAACTCCAAAGGAGTGAAATCCCCATGGTTTTCAGTGGTGCTGCTGTCTGAAAGTTTCAGTTTCATGAGTCATCATGACTGAGAGTTAGCAAGCTCATATGAACTTGTAAAAGAATGAGCCAACCTTCCACTTATGTCTTCACAGAGTAAGAATTTACTAACTACCTGTCATATATCAAGCAGCATACTGGGAACTGGATATAAAATGTAGGCAGATACAGTCCTCATCTCTGAAGACCTCACAGTATAGTCAGGGAGAAACAATCACACTATGATAGGATAAATTTATAACTGAACTTAATAAAGACCACATGCAGGAATGAGACCTAAATGAGTTGCTCAGTGGCAGTCAGGGAAGGCATCGCAAGGGTGACATCCAAGCTTGGCCTTGAATGACACTATGGTTTTATCAGGGAGAGAAGGAGATTGATATTCCAGGTGAGGAAATACAGGCATGGTGGTTTTTATGAGAAGGACAGTCTCCCTCAAAGACTTCAGATCCTGGCAGTTGAATAAACAGAATTCTAGTCGGTCAACTATCTTGAAGATGAAGTTACTAGTCTAAACACAATCTAATCATCTCTAAGATCTGTGCATCCAAAATTCCATTTTATAGCTGAAGCAAGCCCTAAATTTCCAGAAATGTTATAGAAAATTTTAGAGCTGGTGCCCTTAGTATTAAAGAGCTATGTCTCATTGAGAAGTTCCAAGCAAGAGTGGGAACTAGGGGGAAGCCTTCCTACTTTTAACATCTGTCAGTAGCTGTTGTAGATGTATGTTTGAAATACTGCTGTAAATCCTGTCTCTTCTAAAACACACACTTGGAAAAGGAATAAGATTACCTAAAGGAGTATATCCAATCCCACTTGCCAACTAAAACTCCTTGTCATTCCTCATCGTCTTAATCTCCTTTCCAGTTACTTTCCTGGTGATGAGATCAAATGGCCACATTGATGACCCTGGGGACTCTGGTGAATCCTTCACCCCAGGAATATTTACTCTTGCTCATTTCCATGGCTCCATCCAATGACAGCCTACTGCTTTTGATTTCCAGTCTCCACCTGAAACCTCATTCTGCAATTCCGCACTCCTGGACCATCGTTATTCTTGCACCTGTCAGTCTCTTCAGATCTAGTTCTTGATCACTGAGACTACCACTTAACCCTCCCTTTCCCCAAAGGTTACCAGCCACCTGCCCTCTCCTCTGCTTACCCTCACTACACAGGAGAATGATATAATCTTCAATTAAATACTCTGACTTTCTCAAGGAAAATGAATTATGTTCTGCAAAGCTCCACTTCCCAAGTATCTCCATCTCTCCACCCTCACTGAAAAGGGCAGCAGAGAGAGAGCCTTAAAATTTCTCCCTAGATCTAGAACAGAAAACTCAACTATAAACATGTGGTTTTGTCTCTCTCAATCCCAGGTTACTGTAACCAAAGCTGGGCCATCAGTACAGGTAACCAGACTGCTCTGCTTTAAAGAGCTGTTCTTACCTTACCCACATGAGCTACTCTGCACCTCTGAGCTGCTCCTAAAACTCATGACCTATCTCCTTAATTGGCCTGAGAAGATGAAGCATTTTTATGGTGTGTTTCTCATAATTCCAAGTTGACTTGTCACCTCTGCAATGCTTTCCTTTCCACTAGTCTCAAAGGACACAAATCTATGTATCCTTTTCAAGGTCCATTGTCCTTGTTTTTTTGCACTGTTAGCCACAGTCCGTACTGCTCATCTGGGGCTTTGTTCCATCAATTGCAACATCTCATTCCTGGATCTTGAGTCAACCCAGTAATAGCTGTAGGAAGTAGCTACCCAGTAAAATATTCATAAATACCACCTCTTGGTGCTTTTGATTTCTCTCAAGGATACACTTTTCCTGAAGATTGAGAGATTCAGATTCTGCTTGACAAGCTCTCTCAAAATCACTTCAGAACATAGCTAATTCCTTCTCATACTCTCTTATCACTTCCATAAAACTTCAACTGCAAATTGATTACAAAAATATAAAAGTCCCAATCACTATACTATTAGAAAAGCAACAGATCCTCTCTCCACCGCTAGGCTCCATATCAATGCTCTGTCCAAATATGTTATATTTATTTAATCTACAGTTTTATATCATTTACTGTATTTGTAGGACTCAAACAAAAGGGATAAACAAATCTCATAAGAAAAAATTGATATGTGCAACAGTGAAGTACCCTATTTTTTATTAAAAATTCCAGGTATATTTTTAACATACCTAAGATTAAATCTTTAGATGACAAACAAAAATATGACTCTTGTTAACTGTAACAAGGTACAGGTTACCTTTTGACACATTTCTGCTGGAAGTTGTTTTTCTATTTCTCTCTTATATTCATTTAGCTTTACTTCTAAAGACTCAAGCTTTATATGCTGAGGATAAGCATCTGCCAATTGGTCAAGTAGCTGAAGGTTCTCAACTATGAAAATATAGCAGGCCAAATTAGGACACAGAAGCATGGTCAGGTGTGTAAGAGGCCAGATTTCTGGTTCGAAAGTAAAAAGTATACTTAGGGGAACCTATCGCTGCCTGCAATGTACTTTGAAATACCAAAAAAAAAAGTAAGGTGAATAGATGCACAGATTAAAATGATAAAGCATATATAACACAAATGTATTAGTAGAATCTAGGTGGTAGGTATGTAAGTGTTGACCAGAATTGTTTCAACTTTTCTGTATGATGAAAATGCTCAGGAATTTACCACAATGCACCAGGCCCAGCTATTTTTTTTTTTTTTTTTTTTTTTTTTTTTTTTTTTTTTTTTTTTAGAGAGAGAGGGTCTCGGTATGTTGCCTTCCTGGCTGATTTCAAACTCATGGCCTCAAGTGATCCTCCTTCCTGGGCATCACAGTGTGCTGGGATCACAAGAATAAGCCACTTTGTCTGGTTATAGCTTTTAAGAATAAATCTTAAAAAAGTCTTTCCCAAGCATGATATAAAACCTGAAAGGAATAAGGAGAAATATTTATCAATCTCACTACATATAAATAACAAATTTACATATGGCATAAGATAAAGATAAATAATACACTGGAAAAGTAGTTGCAACAATATGGAGGCACAACCAGGACTAAAGTGATGACATTTTAATATTGTTAAACAGCTCTTACAAATCAGTTAAAATAAAAAAAACTGAAAAATGGGGGAAAACATGGACAGATTGTAGGAAAAATAAAAAGTAAAATGGCTCAAAGATGAGCAAGATTATCAGATGTTGAATAAATGTGAAGAAAATCATAAATGCAAATTAGCAAAAAAGAAACCATTATTTTCCCTGTAACACCACTAAGATTAAAACTTTGTTAACGCTAATGTTGGCAATGGAGTGGAAGTATAACTATGCTGATACACTTGGAAGAGAAATGTGTCAGTGCTTACATATATTCAAAATGCAAGTGCCTTTTTATCTACTCATTCCAATTCTATGAATTCACACAGCTATATTTGTACAAGCACACAAAGGGTGCACCCTGTATATTGGTTACCTCTATTGGGAAAAAGCAAACAAGAAGACAGCTAAATTTCCTTCAGTAGGGGGTTAAATATTTACTTTAAAAATAATTAGTCTCAATATACTGCTACAGGTATATATATTGGTGGATAGAAAAAGCAAACTGCCTACAGGATCTATAATATAATTTTATTTGATTGTGTGTTTTAATTAGAAATACATAGAGTTTTAAACACAAACGATTCTACAAAAATAACCAAGAAACAAAATTGTTGAAATTCTGGTTATCTCAGATTCTCTTTTTTGGTTGTGTCTCTGCCCAGCTTTGGTATCAGGATGATGTTGGCCTCAGAAAATGAGTTAGGGAGGATTCCCTCTTTTTCTATTGATTTGAATAGTTTCAGAAGGAATGGTACCAGTTCCTCCTTGTACCTCTGGTAGAATTGGGCTGTGAATCCATCTGGTCCTGGACTGTTTTTGGTTGGTAAGCTATTGATTATTGCCACAATTTCAGAGCCCGTTATTCCTTGATGAACATTGACGCAAATATCCCCAATAAAATACTGGAAAATCGAATCCAGCAGCACATCAAAAACCTTATCCACCATGATCAAGTGGGCTTCATCCCTGGGATGCAAGGCTCGTTCAATATACACAAATCAACAAATGTAATCCAGCATATAAACAGAACCAAAGACAAAAACCACATGATTATCTCAATAGATGCAGAAAAGGCTTTGACAAAATTCAACAATGCTTCATGCTGAAAACTCTCAATAAATTAGGTGTTGATGGGACGTATCTCAAAATAATAAGAGCTATCTATGACAAACCCACAGCCAATATCATACTGAACTGGCAAAAACTGGAAGCATTCCCTTTGAAAACTGGCACAAGACAGGGATGCCCTCTCTCACCACTCCTATTCAACATAGTGTTGGAATTTCTGGCCAGGGCAATTAGGCAGGAGAATGAAATAAAGGGTATTCAATTAGGAAAAAAGGAAGTGAAATTGTCCTTGTTTGCAGAAGACATGATTGTATATCTAGAAAACCCCATTGACTCAGCCCAAAATCTCCTTAAGCTGATAAGCAACTTCAGTAAAGTCTCAGGATACAAAATCAATGTACAAAAATCACAAGCATTCTTATACACCAATTACAGTCAAACAGAGAACCAAATCATGAGTGAACTCCCATTCACAATTGCTTCAAAGAGAATAAAATATCTAGGAATCCAACTTACAAGGGACCTGAAGGACCTCTTCAAGGAGAACGACAAACCACTGCTCAATGAAATAAAAGAGGATACAAAGAAATGGAAAAGCATTCCATACTCATGGGTAGGAAGAATCAATATTGTGAAAATGGCCATGCTGCCCAAGGTAATTTATAGATTCAATGCCATCCCCATCAAGCTACCAATGACTTTTTTCACAGAATTGGAAAAAAACTACTTTAAAGTTCATATGGAACCAAAAAAGAGCCCGCATCACCAAGTCAATCCTAAGCCAAAAGAACAAAGCTGGAGGCATCATGTTACCTGACTTCAAACTATACTACAAGGCTACAGTAACCAAAAGAGCATGGTACTGGTACCAAAACAGAGATGTAGATCAATGGAACAGAACAGAGCCCTCAGAAATAATGCCACATATCTACAACTATCTGATCTTTGACAAACCTGACAAAAACAAGCAATGGGGAAAGGATTCCCTATGTAATAAATGGTGGTGGGAAAACTAGCTAGCCATATGTAGAAAGCTGAAACTGGATCCCTTCCTTACATCTTATACAAAAATTAATTCAAGATGGATTAAAGACTTAAACGTTAGACCTAAAACCATAAAAACCAGAGAAGAAAACCTAGGCATTACGATTCAGGACATAAGCATGGGCAAGGACTTCATGTGTAAAACACCAAAATCAATGGCAACAAAAACCAAAATTGACAAATGGAATGTAATTAAACTCAAGAGCTTCTGCACAGCAAAAGAAAATACCATCAGAGTGATCAGGCAACCTACAAAATGGGAGAAAATTTTCACAACATACTCAACTGACAAAGGGCTAATATCCAGAATCTACAATGAACTCAAACAAATTTACAAGAAAAAAATCAAACAACCCCATCAAAAAGTGAGTGAAGAACATGAACAGACACTTCTCAAAAGAAGACCTTTATGCAGCCAAAAAACACATGAAAAAATTCTCACCATCACTGGCCATCAGAGAAATGCAAATCAAAACCACAATGAGATACCATCTCATACCAGTTAGAATGGCAATCATTAAAAAGTCAGGAAACAACAGTTGCTGGAGAGGATGTGGAGAAATAGGAACACGTTTAGACTGTTGGTGGGACTGTAAACTACTTCAAACATTGTGGGAGTCAGTGTGGCAACTTGTGGACAGTGTGGATCTAGAACTAGAAATACCGTTTGACCCAGCCATCCCATTACTGGGTATGTACCCAAAGGACTATAAATCATGCTGCCATAAGGACACATGCACACGTATGTTCATTGTGGGACTATTCACAATAGCAAAGACTCGGAACAAACCCAAATGTCTAATAATGATAGACTGGATTAAGAAAATGTGGCACATATACACCATGGAATACTATGCAGCCATAAAAAATGAGTTCATGTCCTTTGTAGGGACATGGATGAAATTGGAAACCATCATTCTCAGTAAACTGTCGCAAGGACAAAAAATCAACTAGCACATTTTCTCACTGATGGGTGGGAATTGAACAATGAGAACACATGGACACAGGAAGGGGAACATCACACTCTGGGGACTGTTGTGGGGTGGGGGGAGGGGGGAGGGATAGCAGTAGGAGATATACCTAATGGTAAATGACGAGTAATGGGTGCTACACCCCAGCATGGCCCATGTATACATATGTAACTAACCTGCACATTGTGTACATGAACCATAAAACTTAAAGTATAATAATAATAAAATAAAATAAAAAATTCAAGTTATCAGTGGTGAGTGAGATTAGACAAAATGAGCAGAAATTGCTAGTTTCTTTTCACTTTATATCCTTCTGAATAGCCTGAAACTTTGTTTTAAACCAGAAGCATAAATTATTTAGAAATTTTTAGTTTCTTGAAACTAAAATCATTAGTCAGCTCAACACCTTATTACCATCCCCATCCTCTAAGTGAGGGGATTAAAGTTAGATTGTTTTGTCACAGTCTGCATTCCATGCAGAAATCACCAGACCAAAATTTGTGAACATTAATGTTTACTCTTGGTGATGTAAACTTCATGGGTTTTGACAGTGGGTCATTTTCATTCTCTTAACAGTGTCTTCCAGAGTGATGCTTTTAATTTCAATTAAGCATCTATTTGTTTTTTCATTTATCTTTTATATATCATATATCACAAAACTCAGGATCACATGGACTTTCTCTTGTTTTTACCTGGAAATTTTATAGTTTTGCAATTTGCATTTAGGCCTATGGTTCGTTTCCCTGCAGGCCTATGGTTCATTTCCCTGCATATGAATATTCAATGGTTCCAGAACCACACTTTGAAAAGACTATCTTTCCTCTATTGAATTGCATTGCTCCATTGTTTGAAAAATCAATTGACAATATTTGTGTGAATCTATTTCTTGATTCTCTATTTCTGTTCCCATTGATGTATGTGTCTATTCTTTGCCAATTATAGATAGAATTTTAAGTTTCTAAAAGCAAAGGGCCAATGTCCAAATTTTCTTTCCTCATCCAAATTTTGTGCATATCACTATCTGTGTATCTTTATCTCTCAAAGGAAATATTAAGAGTGGGAAGAATGGGTGACTAGAATCTAGGAGGAGAGTATTGTGACTATTCAACAGCTTAACATCCCCTGAGTGTAGGTATACTAGGATAAGATCAGATCACAGGTGTCTGAGTCAGAGCACAGAACAGAGTTCTGTACAATATATCTCCCTATAAGTTTTCTGTTGTTTAATTGGAAGCCACCACTTTTTAAAATAATTTTGTTTTACCAGAAACTATTTTATTGTTAGCTAAGTGTTCTATCCAGATTTTGGTACTAGGATGACTCACATGTTTCTTACTCATCATTTTTCTGACTTTCAGAAATTTTACCAGGATGCTAGGTAAAGCCAGTAAGGTTTGACAGCCAGATGTTTTTGTAAACCGGATATAGTCAAAGAGACTGTGTAAAGATGGAAAAACTATTTTTAAGGATAATGTAATATAGTAAGTATATAGATTCTTTCATGTTGGGGGCTCAGTCAGGCTGGTGGGAAAAATATTAGATAGTTATAGAAATAGCCACAAGCCATCTTGGAAGGTCAGAGAGTTAGCATAACTTCAGTTATAGATATGGTTGAAGGTAACCTGCTTTACTTTTAGTTAAATAAATTAACGTAATAACAAATGAATGTGGGGAAGTTATCTAGCTAGCTTGCTTACTCACATGGTCTTAAGACTCACCTTTGATATACCATGTGTGCTTAAGCGCTTTCCACTCGGGAAGTCCACAATGTCAATTACCCCCAGTTTCACTTACTCAAGTCTTTGTCAATTAAACTTTACCGATAAATGCGAGTCTCAGTGGCTGGTCAGGACAACAGTTGCAACTGTTCACAAAACTCTACTGGAGTCTGTAAGTGGCTCAGAAACTCAGCTTCTGCTGGACTGGCAATGCAGAATGTCTGTGTGTCAGTGTACTTCATGCATCCATTGTGGGGTCAAGTGTCTGCAAGAGACAGATCCTCGAAGCTGGTGTCACCATGTAAGAAGTGCTACAAAAGCTTCCTTTATTTTCTTTATTTTTTCTTTCCTTCCTTCCTTCCTTCCTTCCTCCTTCCCTTGCTTCCTTCCTTCTTCCTCTCTTCTTTCTTTCTTTTCTTTTCTTTCTTTCCTTTCTTTCTTGTCTTTCTGTCTTTGTTTATTTCTTCTTTCTTTCTTTCTTTTTCTTTTCTTTCCTTTTCTTTTTTTTTTTTGGTGGGGAGTAAAATGGCATCTAGTTTTGTCACCCAGGCTGGAGTGTAGTCATGTCATCTCAGCACACTACAAACTTCACTTCCCAAGTTCAAGTGGTTATCATGCCTCAGCCTGCAGAGTAGCAGGGAAAAAAGGCACTTGCCACCACACCTCACAAATTTTTGAATTTTTGGTAGAGATGGGGTTTCACTCTTCTGGCCAGGCTGATTTAAAACATTAGACCTTCAGTGGTCCTCCTCCTTCAGCCTCCCAAACTCCTGGGATTGCAAGCCTGAGGCATTGTTCCTGGCCCATAGATTATTCCTTAATATCACTTGAAGCCATCCATTTTCTTTTGAAGTAACAATTAAGTAATAGATACCTGCTATATACTTTAGAATTATGCTGTTCATTATGGTAGTCACTGGGCATATGTAGCTAACTAAATGTAAATTAAAAATTTATTCAGTTATATTAGCTACATTTCAATTGCTCAATAGCCACATGAGACTAGCAGCTACCACATTAAACAGTATAGATAAAGACATTTCCACCATCAAAAAGAGTTACTCTGGATCATGCTTAGAGCACAGAATATAGAATCACTTACCATACTGAATTTCAGTAGGGATGGTCTAGTGTGCAGGCAGCCTAGAAAGTCTTGTTCAATTTGTGTATCTTCTGCTAACATTATTACAATGAAAGTTGGCAATTAAGTCACGGACTCAATGGCTGGCAGAAAGTATGTACTCAAATGATTAAGTTCTGAATCAATGGATGAATGAATAAATGTCTCTGTGGGGATGATAGAAATGCATGCAACAGACAAAATCCCAAGGGGGTAGCAACAAAAAAAGACTATTACTAATGCACAGATTATTTTAAAAGACCTAAGGGATAACTTAGAATAAAGTGCAAGTTGCCAGCTTATGTTTATGCTACAAAGCCCATTATCAAGTCTAACCAATGATCTGGAACCCACAGTAGTTACAAACTTCATAAAAGTTTTATATAAAGGCCAAAATTTAGTCAATTAATCAGATCTGTGCAAACATTTAAGAATAAAAGGAATATTACATATTACTAAACATGTATTTTCTTCTTTAATGACATATTAATACATTTAATGGTCTATCAGTTGTACATGAGAGGCATACTTATTATACAAGACAATTGGCTTAAAAGTCAGTTTTTTGAGGGTTTTGTTTTTTTTTAAGAAGTGTTCCCAACAGTGGATATTTTTACAAGCAGTATCTCTCAGTGTCTGTAGGACCCTTGGTACTGTCTGAAGTTTTCTTATTTGACTATATAAAAGTTATTACAAAAATGAAAATACGGGAATAATGACCTGCAGAACATGTGAACTATTGTTTAAAAAGCAAGATATGGTCAGTAAGGAAAAACACGTAATTTAAATCAACTTAAATTTCTTACTCTTCTTCCTCAAAATTAGCTTAATTCTTTTATAAGAAAAAGTACACAGAAAAATTTTGCAATAGTTTACAAAGTTGCATGCTTCTACCTTTTTGATTTTCTGTATCAAATCCTGAGACCTGTTAAAATAAAACATTTTACCTTTATAAAGCTATTCAGTTATCATTAACAAACCAAAGTAGATTATAGAAACTAAGTAATCTAACAATGATTTCTAGAAACTGGAAGTAGGGTGATTTTTTATTGAGTGTAATCAATGCTGCAAAGTAAATACCTTAAAAAAATAAAAGGTTACTAATCAGACATAGTTTTATAGTGGTGTTTAAATGACACAATATAATATGTTTATGAATATGAGATTAAGAGACACCTTTCAGAAAAAGTAAGATTATGACCATGCTAACAAAGCAAAATTAAAGCTCTTTCTTACACTGTTAAATTACAAATCATATTGAGGTCAAAATAATAAAAAGTTTTTCTTGATCATGTACTTAACCTCTAAGTATTTTACATCAAAGTTCATTCAATTACAATTTTTTAAAAGTAGTGTTGAAAAATGTAAACAAACCAAATTTTCACTGTCCTTAAAATCATAATTGAACTGCACTTACAATACTGTTAAACAGACATTTTGGACAGCTGTTTATATATATTCCTACTACAGCATGTATCAGTAATTATGTCTACTCTGAGAACACTGACGTGTTTTCAACTGGATTTCCTTTAAATAAAATATTTGAATGGGTAATGTATATTAGCAGAAGCCATTAAGTTGTTTGAGTGGGATTAATTCCTGTTATAACAACTATACAATTGGTAAATACACAATAAGTAGAAGTATAGAGTGATTAGAAAGTTAGAGAAAGATGTATCAAAAATGAATTTCAGGCATGGCACACTGCCCTACAGTTATAATTACAGCTCTTGGGCAGGCTAAACGGGCAGAATACATGAGCTCATGATTTGAAACAACACTCACCACCATACGAAACACAGTCTACCAAAAAAAAAAAAAAAAGCAGAATGTGGTGTGCACCTGTAATCCCAGCTGCCTGAAAGTGTGTAGTAGTATAATTGCTTGAATCTGGGAGGCAGATGTTGCAGTCACCTGAGAATATGCCATTGCACTTCAGTCTTGGTGACAGAGCGAGACCCTGCTACTAAAAATTAAATACATATACAAATATATTCATAATGCCAGTAAGTAAAATTTGGTTGCTCATGAAGAAACTCAGCATACTTAAAGTTTTCATTCAAATACTGTACTAAGGCCAGGCATTGTGGCTCACATCTGTAATCCCAGCATGTTTGGAGGCCAAGGCAAATGGATTACTTGAGATCAGGAGTGTGAGACCAACCTGGCCAGGATGGTGAAAACCCACCTCTAGTAGAAATACAAAAATTAGACAGGTGCTTGGGCAAGTGCTTGTAATCCCAGGTACTTGGGAGGCTGAGACAGGATAATCACTTGAACTCGGGAGGTGAAGTTTGCAGACCAAGATCATGCCACTGCACTCCAGCCCGAGCAACAGAGTGATACTCCATCTCAAAGAAAATAAATATGATACTAAGCTTCTCGTGTTCTTAAAACTTTGGAATAGGAAATCTTTATATAATTATAGACAACATAAAGAAAGTAAAAAATATATACACACCACCAAGAGTGAAATTTAATGTTAACTATAGATTTTGGGCAATAATGACATGTCAAGGTAGGTTTATCAATTGCAGCAAATGTACCACCTTGATGCAAAATGTGACAGTGGGAGAGACTGTGCATGTGTAGGGGCAGTGGGTGTATAGGAGTTCTTTGTACATCTCCATCAACCTCACTGTGAACTAAAAACTTCTCTGAAAAGCAAAGTCTATGAAACATGCACACAAACTCACACACACATGCCCCTATATTTACAAGGAAAAGTTTGCTGCCTCTACCTTTAAAATAATAAAGTGGGACGAATGTTCAACAATAATAGTGAAGAAATATAGTTAAATAATTAGAAATATACTAAAAATAGGATGAAAGTCTTTTTATTATTTGGAAACTTTACAGGTTTTTAAGAATTAAATCATTTAAGTTACTTAATTCACTTCTCCACAGCCTGGTTCCTCATGTGTGACAGACAAAACATCTGTTGTGTGCATATCACAGTGCCAAGCTCAGAGCAGACATTCAGCAGGTTGGCAGAGTCTTATCAAACAACACAGAATATAGATAAATCAATTTTAGCTCTTAAACATTTAGAGATTGTAGATCACAATTTTACCAAAGACTAAATGTGATACCAAGAAATCAATTTCAAATTTACTACCCACTTGTTATATAACAAATGCGTTATATGCAGGTACAATGTAAACTCCAAGAGGAATGAGAAATGGACCTAGCTTAAAAGCAATCCACTATAATGCAGCATGTTACAGTCAGCGAAGAAGAAACTGTCAATAAAAAGTTCAGAAACAGAAAAGGAAATATGTTAGCTTTTATTTTGCTAAGCAATTTCTGGAAAAAAAAACAGAAAGTGAATAGTCATAGCAGCATCTTTTGTAAGTTATCAGCCACTAAAGAATTAGAGGCTGCTAGTAAGAGGGCATTCCTTTGACATGAAATGGACTGAGGTTGCAATTCTCCATTCAATACAGGGTGCAACCGCTCATGAATTAGCTGGCTTTGAGTTTGCGTCTTGCAAGAGAGAAAGGAAGGAAGGAAGAAAGAAAGAAATGAAGAAAGAGAAGAAGGAAAGAAGGAAGGAATGAAGGAAAGAAGGAAGGAAGTGAGGGAGGGAGAAAGGAAGGAAAGGAGAAAGGAAGAAGGAAGGAAGGAAGGAAATAAAGAAGGAAGTCAGGCAAGGGAAAAAAATCTCAGTACGATTGTCTCAGAAGAGATATACCAGATGTAGTACATTCATTAGACAACTCCCTTTTACTTCCATAATGTTTCTAGATCCATGACCAGAAATTAGGAACCTTCCCCTGCACAAGTGAGAAAAGAAGGCCAGTGTGTTCTAGAAAAGTATTTCTTTCCTCAGCTTCCACGTGAAACAACCCATTTGCAGACTCTTCACTTCACTTCCCTAGAAACCCATTTCACCAGCTTACACTTGGGATATGAAGTATAGGAAAAAATTCTGCCAGTTCATCACACCTCTGTGGAATGCTGGAAAATATAACCAAAATATTCAACAACAAGGGACTGCTATGTATGTTACAAAAATTTCCAAAGATCAGCCTGTTTCCACTAAGAAAGGGCATTTCAAGAAACTTTTAAGGAAACAGAGAAATGCTCACACCATATAATTTAAATTTAAAATGGATATATACAGAGCATATATACATTTTAAATGTAAAATATGCCTTTGAAATGCATATTGCAATGAAAACACGTTGAGCTAATCCAATTCCTAGCTCTTAATCCAAATATAAACTATACTACCAGATATGTGCTGTTCAAAGGAAATATTCAGGCATTTCACTAGAGTTTAAAGATGAAAGTATTCGTTCCCCAAACTATTAAAATGGTACACTAGTATTTTCTATATGGTGTCAATGTCCCTCATCCAAATGTATTACAAACCCTTTTGTTAGTTTAGGAACCTGTAAGCCAATTTATAAAACAGGCCCAATCTTATTAAACTGTGATCATTACATAAATGCTTTCTACTCCTTATTGTCATCTCAATTAATTATTTGAATATTCTCCTTTAATGTGACTCAAATGCAACATTTTCTCAGTGGTTTCAAAGAGACTGTAATATTTCATTATAGAGTATCAAACTGAAAAACACTGGGTGAATTTAAATGTGAACTACCTGTTACAGGTTACACTTTTAAAAGATATGGAACAGATAAACCTAAATCCGACACTTTGAGTGTGCCCAGTACAGCCCAATCCTTCAACATTTGGTGTCGTTTTTTGCACAGCTCATCTTAACTCAACACATCAGACATAGGGAGCAAGTTGGACTAGAAGACAAAATGGTTACAACTTACCTGGGGGACAGAGGGAAGGTGGACAACTGAAAAAAGACCAGTGGCCTCTGGGGGAGCCCCGAATGTCCTAGTGGGGAAAGAGGTTTTAAGGAACATCAAGGAGACTTCATTTCCACCTGTCCCCGATGAAGGGCAGTTGTGTACCCCTGAGTCATCAGGTGCCAGCTTTCTTCCATCGTCAGCTTCCTCCCAAGTCTCCTCACTCGCCCGGCCATATATACAACCCTCCAATTCTAAATTTAAAACCACCAGCTGTGCCTTGATTTTCTTTATAAAATGTAGTTCTGTGTAGCTACCTCCTCAGGGTCTCTGGGACAAGTGTTCCTTGGAGATTCTTCAAAGGACCCTATTTTAATCAATGGAAAAATTGAGCAGACCATGAATACACACTCATGCCAATGCAGGTATGTCAGTCATGGCAGCTGTGCCTTGATTTTCTTTATAAAATTTGTCATTCATTAGCAAGTACATATCATGTTTCTTCTGATTTCATTGTGTGTATGTGAATCAGCTGAAGGCCCGGTGAGGCTTCATGAGACTTGTCTTCTAACCCACCTCAGATGTATCTTCCAGGAGTCTGACTAACTCCTTGTTTACTCAATTTCCACGCCATGTTGAGAATTTTACTAGTCACCACATATCAGTGTGAATTTGGTCTTCCATGTTATTCTAGATAATATTAATTGAGCATGTCCTGTGAGTCAGACATTGTGCTGGGTACTTTACTGGAAGGTGCTACAAAGTTACCACTATTCCATAAAGGAGAAGACCAACAATAGATGATGGGCTCCCTCTGGTCACATTGCAAGTAAGTAGCAGAGCTATATAGAAACTAACTTCGTTGGATTTTAAATCCCTTGTGTTAAAAATACACACAGATGGGTTCCCATTGATTATATCCACCCACGTTCCCACCCATCCATCATTCATCTATATTTTAATTATCTGAACTAGAAGAAATGAAATCGCTTATATTTTCCCGTTTCTCATAGATTTATTTCTTTTGTTAATATGTTGATTTTGTTGTTGTTGTTGTTTTTTTTTTTTTTTTTTTTTGGTCAGGGTATTTCAGCTTACTGCTGCCTGGAGCCCTGCTGGGATCAGGTGATTCTCCCCTGTCAGACTCCAGAGTAGCTGGGACTACAGGCACACACCAACTCACCCAGAAAGTTTTAGTATTTCTGTAGTGATGTATTTTTTGTAGAGATGTATTTCTTCTTTCATGTTGTTGCCTTGGCTGGTCTCAAACTCCTGGGCTTAAGCAGGCTGCCTGCCTCAGCCCTCCGATGTGCTGGGGTTACAGGCATGACCAACCACACCTGCCCTAATCTGTTAAACTTAGTTTTAAGATCTCTCAGTGCCTCAGAATGTTTTCCTTTATGGATTATTTCTTCCATCTTTTATAGAATACGAAACTTTCTTTCTTAGAAATTGGTGTATGACGAGGCATATCATAGTCTCTTTTATTAGCAAGGACATATATTTATAGTACACATAGTTCAAGTAGAAAGAAGACAAATGGAGCAAAAAGGGCTACATAGCCTCTCTTTTTTCTGTGAGTGACAGGAGGGAGAGTTGGTTTTATCTTCCGCCAACGGATGTCTTATGGAAATTTCTAAGGCAAGCTAATTAATTCCTTCATCTTCTCACCACTCGATGGTCCTTAACTTACCATCTACCTCTGTTAAGCTTTTTTTAAGTGTCAGTGCTTCTGCTAACTGGTCCAGTCCAAGTGGAGTCCAAGTCCACTAGACACTCAGGGTCCCTTGAGCTGAATGTGCCATGCTTTCAGATCATGAGAATGTTGTCTGTGATTTTATCTTAGGGATCTTTTAGTTTTCTTATGGAAACACATAGGATTCTACAAGAAATATCAGTTTTATGCTTTGTTTATTCCAGAAGCTACGTATCTTCACTAGTATGCGGGAAATGGTGACAAGTTTACTGGCATCATTCAGGTTTAAGTTAGAAAGCAAAACAAAAGAAGAATTTTACACTTCCCATTAGTCACATTTAAATTTCAGTATTGACTGCTAAAAACATATACTATTTTTTACTTCATCAGGAGCCACATATTTAAGACCATGTCTAGGAGCTTCTACTTTGTAATTGTTGGCCACCATGATAATCCAGTTTTTGAAAGGGAGGTTTTGCCAGCTGGGAAGGCAGAATCCAAAGTACATGTGGAAGCTTAAATTTCATAAGAATTTTTGTTCTATTGTAATAATATAGTGTAACATAATTTAAATGAAATCCAACACAATTAAATAAGGCTTACTCTGGAGTCCCAGAGCCTGATAGAAGCCAGCTGGGGAGTATCCTGTGAGTTGTTTATGTATACTTTATTTCACCACAGACTAGCATGACCTCTGACTTTCCCATGATATTCAGTTCACTGTGTCACCGACCATGAATTGCTGCTGCTTCAGCACTTAAAAACCTAGTCCACATGTAGCAAGTTGTGGCCTTGAAATGTCATCCATGAATATTTAGGCAGTTTTCATGAATCCAGTTTTCCCATCAGGACCTATGGGGTAAAAAAGACCTTCAGGGACCCCTAGCAGCACTTCCTGGCTGGGTCATACGTGCATGCTTTCCTCCCCAGTGACCACCATGGCCGTGCACAGGGAGATCAAAAGCAGCACCAGAGGTGATGACACCTGACTTTCTTGTCAACAATGTTTCCAGAAAGCAGGCTTGGCTGGAGAACATGTTGCCATTTGGAGGAAACAGGCTGGTAGATTTTTTATATAAGAGCCCAGTCCTTTCCAATTTATGTTTCTAATACGTTGCTCTCATGTTTGCACTGTTTCTCTCAAGCACCCAAGTCAGATTTAATGACCTTTAAGGAACTGACATGGTAAGTTACTTGCAATGTATAATGTTTATGTGTGTGATATTTTTCAACTATTGAGGACCTGTCACCAAAATATGATAGACAGAATTATATGACAGGTGTTGTTGTGACATTATTTTTTCATATTATGAGAACACTACTCATTAAAACTTGTTTCCAATAGTTGTAGCAGTATTGCTTTCTGGGATACAGCTATTTGTATATATGTTCTGTGCACTCCACTGGCCCTCTAGTAAACAAAGGAACACATAAAAATAATTTGTTGCATATATTGATTTTAGTTCTTTCTCCTGCTACCATTCACCTCGTTAAGGCATTTTCACAATTTACTCTTGATCTTTCAGTATTGATCATTATTGTAAAAGAAACCACTGTGGGATTGAGATAGAAAAACATCCATTTATCTAAGGATTCACTTAGGTTTGTTGTGATGATATGAGTGAAGTAAAACATGCTTTAGATGTCTGAGGGATTTTGGGGCATTTGGCCACCCTCTTCCAGCCCAGGATTGGGAACAGCTTCCTTGGCGAGGAGGCTCTCTCTGTTTCCTGTGCCTGTTGTAACAAAGTACCAAAAATTTAGTGGCTTTGGACAGCAGAAATTTATTGCCTCATTTCTGAGGGCCACTGTCTAAAATCAAAGTGTCAGTGATGCCATGCTTCCTATGTGGGCCCTCAGGTAAATATCTGTTTGGTTTATCTCTCAGCTTCTGGAATTTCCCTGGCTTGTGGCAATGTAACTCCAGTCTTCCTGTGTCATTTTTCTCCCTGTGTGCATCTCCAAATGTTCCCTTTTTCTATATACACGAGTGGTTTTATTAGGGGCCCACCCCACTCTAAAATGACCTCTTCTGAAATAATGACATGTACATGTAAACTCTCTTTCTCAGTGAGGCCACATTCTATGGTACTGCCCCTTTGGACATCAATAAAGGAATTTCGGAGAGAAGACACTTCAACCTGTAACTGAGGTGTTATTTTAAAACTATATTTTTAAAGAAATAATTACATTGGTGTAAGATTACATTCCAAGTTGTGAATTTCTTCTTCATATCATGGTCAGACAGTTCCACCTCCTGTTAACTTTAGTCATTTCAGCCCAGGAAAAGGACACCCCCAGCTCTAACAAAACTTTTTCCTTTTGTTGACACAGATGACTGCTCACAGTAGGGGCTGGGCATCATCTGTAACTACGCCCAGGACCAGCTACCATGTTAACTACATGCACTGAATAAAGGCATCTGTAGCCCTTCCAAGTGTCATTTCAACTGTCTCTAGTGCTTACCTGGTGATACCTGGTGCTAATTTGCATAAAGCCCAGCCCGCTCAGCTTCCTCTCAGACCTTGAGGCCTGGTGTGAATGGCACCTCTTCTCTACAGGATATGTGTATGTGTGTGTGTCTATGTGTCTGTGTGTATGTGTTTGTGTATCATTGATTAATTGACTGTTTCTGTTCTTTGAGTTTTAGATATGAAATTTAAAAATAGAATAGAATGTGAAAACAGATCTCTTGTGTGTCTCTTGACAATAATAAACACAGTAAAATTAAACTGTTTTTTTTTCCTGCATGCACAAAACAATCTATAGGATTTACAGAATGAAATGTTGGCATTCTTCATTCCATGTGGATATGTTAATCTGTTGTTGCTCACACTGTCATTTACAACAACTGACATCATCTGCACCAGTTCATAGGCCATGCTGCTCTCGACCTCATAGATGAGAACATGTGACTTTTGAACAACATGTACTTGAAAACTGCAGAAAAGTCCAGAAACTGGTTTGTGTCAGTATTCATTACTCCAGGGTATACCTTTACCATTTTAGTAAAGATAATTAACTAAAATTTGGGTTCACAAACTAGAAGAACATGTAACACAGATGCCAGGCTCTGACACTGTACATGACACAATTTGTATGCATGTAAAAGTTTCCATTTATGGGGCTACATTTTTTATTAGGGGAGAAAATATTTTGTTGAACAGCTAATTTTTAAACTAAGTTGCGTACACACCAAAAAGTTTATCTGAATCATATCGAGGGTGATGTTACCTTATTTTGTAGTTATTTTTTCATTTACAATGCTTATATTCACTTTCTGATACAACTAAGATAATTTTAAACACAGGTAAAGTATTCAACTCTTCCATCAGAAATACGTGGCACATGACCAGTTTGAAGACTATTATATCAATGAACTGGTTGCTTTTTGTTTTTTATTTATAAGGAAAATATTGCCTTATTTATGTCACATATGAGATTTATTATGCTTCATGGCAAGAAGATGAAATAAATCACATCTTTACTGATGTTTATGATTTACATATAAAAGTAAGGCATGTTCTATAATTTTTAAATTTTAAAATCTGATGATAGAATAAAAGATTCAATTTTTGTCAGGAAACTGGCCTTTTGAAGTAACTTCCTTATGCTGCACAGCTTACCTTTCAGAGGGCCTTTTCTCATCAGAACTATCTCTGTCAACTCCCTTGGCAAGCAAGTCTTCACAGCCAGTCAAATGGGTATTCAGGAACACAACCTATGACAGTAATTTGTAGAATATTCTGGAGGCAAAAGGTTTTTATATTTTCCCTCTTAGCGCTCATAGTTGATTTTATTAGAGAACTCTAAAGAGAGCAAGGAAGCAGCCTATATAAGGGAAAACTAGTTAAAATTTAATCTGAAATGTTTCCATCTGCTTTCAAATAAGTTGCTGTGCTATTAATAGAGATCATGAACTGGCAGGAATTGAGTTTTCCATGATCAAATCATCAATCGAGAATAATGGTGCCACTTGTTTATTTGGTTTGTTTGTGATTTTATTGCTGTTGTTGTTGTGATGAAGTCTTGTTCTGTTGCCCAGGCTCGAGTGCAATGGCATGATATTGGCTCACTGCAATATTTGCCTCATGGTTTCAAGTGTCTCTCCTGGCTCAGTCTCTGGAGTAGCTGGGACTACAGGCCCCAACACCATGTGTGCTGAATTTTTGTATTTTTAGTAGAGACAGGGATTCACCATGTTAGCCAGACTGGTCTCGAACTCCTGACCTCAGGTGATTTACCCACCTCTGCTTTCCGAAGCCCTGAGGTTACAGGTGTGAGCTACGGAGAATGTCCTAGGTGGTTGATTTTAATGTAACAATCCAAAAATAAATGTCAGAGTCAAGATTTGGTAGATAGATTTAAAACTAACATATTCTGCAGCTGGGAATGAAATGTGATAGCACATACATTCACAGTAATTCATTTATACATTCAGAGATGTTATAAAAATGTATAGGCAGTATACACAGCAGGAGTCAAGAAGCCAAGGAAACATGTGTGCTGTGCTAAGTGTTGCATATATGCTTCTGCCAGTGGCTAGGAATAGTGGTCCTGCTGATGATTTCCTTTCCCTCAGAGAATAAACCGTTGACACTCATACTTGCAAAAAGTTGTAAGGCAGTTTTTAGGAGAGTTGTCAAAGATAATCCAGGATTACATTAACATTTGTGCTCAGCCACTTAGATGTGTCAAAGGCCTCTATTTATATATTTATATATTTATTTATTTTATATTTTGATTATACTTTAAGTTTTAGGGTACATGTGCACAGCGTGCAGGTTTGTTACATATCTATACATGTGCCATGTTGGTGTGCTGCACCCATTAACTCATCATTTAACATTAGGTACATCCCTAATGCTATCCCTTCCCACTCCCCTCACCCCACAACAGGCCCCAGGGTGTGACGTTCCCCTTCCTGTGTCCATGTGTTCTCATTGTTTAATTCTCACTTATGAGTGAGAACATGCGGTGTTTGGTTTTTTGTCCTTGTGATAGTTTGCTGAGAATGATGGTTTCTACTTCATCCATGTCCCTACAAAGGACATGAACTTATCATTTTTTATGGCTGAATACTATTCCATGCTGTACATGTACCACATGTTCTTAATCCAGTCTATAACTGTTGGACATTTGGGTTGGTTCCAAGTCTTTGCTGTTGTGAATAGTGCCACAGTAAACATACATGTGCATGTGTCTTTATAGTAACATGATTTATAATCCTTTGGGTATATACCCCATAATGGGATGGCTGGGTCAAATGGTATATTTCTAGTTCTAGATCTGTGAGGAATCGCCATACTGACTTCCACAATGGTCGAACTAGTTTAACGTCCCATCAACAGTGTAAAAGTGTTTCTATTTCTAAACGTCCTCTCCAGCTCCTGTTGTTTCCTGACTTTTTAATGATCACCATTCTAACTGGTGTGAGATGGTATCTATTTTGGTTTTGATTTGCATTTCTCTGATGGTCAGTGATGATGAGCATTTTTTCGTCTGTCTTTTGGCTGCATAAAAGTTTTTTTAGAGAAGTGTCTGTTCATATCCTTCGCCCACTTTTTGATGGGGTTGTTTTTTTCTTGTAAATGTGTTGGAGTTCATTGTAGATTCTGCATTCTGGATATTAGCCCTTTGTCAGATGAGTAGATTGCAAAAAGTTTCTCCCATTCTGTAGGTTGCCTGATCACTCTGATGGTAGTTTCTTTTGCTGTGCACAAGCTCTTTAGTTGAATTAGATCCCATTTGTTAATTCTGGCTTTTGTTGCCATTGTTTTTGGTATTTTAGACATGAAGTCCTTGCACATGCCTATGCCCTGAATGGTATTGCCTAGGTTTTCTTCTAGGGATTTTATAGTTTTAGGCCTGACATTTAAGTCTTTAATCCATCTTGAATTAATTTTTATATCAGGTGTAAGGAAGGGATCCAGTTACAGTTTTCTACATATGGCTAGCCTGTTTTCCCAGCACCATTTATTAAATGGGGAATCCTTTCCCCACTGCTTGTTTTTGTCAGGTTTGTCAAAGATCAGATAGTTGTAGATATGTGGCATTATTTCTGAGGGCTCTGCTCTGTTCCATTGGTCTATATCTCTGTTTTGGTACCAGCACCATGCTGTTTTGGTTACTGTAGCCTTGTAGTATAGTTTGAAGTCAGGTAACGTGATGCTGCCAGCTTTGTTCTTTTGGCTTAGGATTGACTTAGCAATGAGGGCTCTTTTTTGGTTCCATATGAAACTTAAAGTAGTTTTTCCAGTTCTGGGAAGAAAGTGATTTGTAGCTTGATGGGGATGACATTAAATCTATAAATTACCTTGGGCAGTATGGCCAGTTTCACGATATTGATTTTTCCTCCCCATGAGCATGGAATGTTCTTCCACTTGTTTGTATCTTCTTTTATTTCATTGAGCAGTGGTTTGTAGTTCTCCTTGAGAAGGTCTTTCACATCCCTTATAAGTTGGATTCCTAGGTATTTTATTCTCTTTGAAGCAATTGTGAATGGGAGTTCACTCATAATTTGGCTCTCTGTGTGTCTGTTATTGGTGTATAAGGATGCTTGTGATTTTTGCACACTGATTTTGTATCCTGAGAGTTTGCTGAAGTGGCTTATCAGCTTAGGGATATTTTGGGCTGAGATGATGAGGTTTTCTAGATATACAATCATGTCATTTACAAACAGGGACAATTTGACTTCCTCTTTACCTAATTGAATACCATTTACTTCTTTCTCCTGCCTGATTGCCCTGTCCAGAACTTCCAACAGTATGTTGAATAGGAGTGGTGAGAGAGGGCATCCCTGTCTTGTGCCAAGTTTCAAAGGGAATGCTTCCAGTTTTTGCCCATTCAGTATGATACTGGCTGTGGATATGTCATAAATAGCTCTCATTAGTTTGATAACATTCCATTCAATACCTAATTTATTTAGAGATTTTAGCATGAAGCGCTGTTGAATCTTGTCAAAAGTCTTTTCTGCATCTGTTGAGATTATCATGTGGTTTCTGTCACTGGTTCTGTTTATATGCTGGATTACATTTATTGATTTGAATATGTTGAACCTGACTTGCATCCCAGGGATGAAGCCCAGTTGATCATGGTGGATAAGCTTTTTGATGTGCTGCTGGATTCAGTTTGTCAGTATTTTATTGAGGATTTTTTCATCAGTGTTCATCAGGGATATTGATCTAAAATTCTCTTTTTTTTGTGTGTGTCTCTGCCAGGCTTTGGTATCAGGATGATGCTGACCTAATAAAATGAGTTAGAGAGAATTCCCTCATTTTCTATTGATTGGAATAGTTTCAGAAGGAATGGTACCAGCTCCTCCTTGTACCTCTGGTAGAATACAACTTTGACTGCTTCTGGTCCTGGACTTTTTTTGGTTCGTAAGCTATTAATTATTGCCTCAATTTCAGAGCCTGTTATTGGTCTATTCAGAGATTCAACTTCTTCCTGGTTTAGTCGTGGGAGGGTGTATGTGTTGAGGAATTTACCCATTTCTTCCAGAATTTCTAGTTTATTTGTGTAGAGGTGTTTATAGTATTCTCTGATGGTAGTTTGTATTTCTGTGGGATTGGTGGTGATGTCTTCTCTATCATTTTTATTGCATCTAAAAGGTCTCTATTTAAAGCAATTTTTAAAAAGTTTAGCAGACCATGAATACACACTCATATCAAGGTAGGTTCTTTGGTCACAGCAGTTGCTTTATTTGTAGTATATATTGGAATTCTCAGTAATGCTTGTTTTGTAGGTGAAGGGAAGTCGGAGGAAGTCACAGAACCTTTATAAAACTTTTGGAATTGGCCTGTACATGGTGGATCATGCCTGTAATCTCAGCATTTTGGGAGGCCGAGGTGATACACCAGTAAAGGCTGGGAATGGTCTCCTTGTTCCTATAATGTCTTACTTTAAAATAGGCAATATCCATTGAATATCAGGTCATACAGCCTGTGCTAATGGTGAGCACTTGAACCATTTTGTTCCATTCTGAATTATCTTTAAGTGAGTAATTGCCAATTTTTGTCTTGTGTCCTTGTGTGAAATAGCTACCAACATTTTTCCCTACTTATTTGACTTTTAAAATAAACATGTTTGTTCAAGATTGTTTAAAATAAATGTGTTTGTTCAAGATTCATTTTTTAAGTGCTGCCCACTACAGTTGTTTTTGTTCTATTTCCCCTGTTAGTGTTGTGCAAACTAATATGATTTCTTAACCTGTTATACAGCACTCATATTGAAACAAACCAAATTCCAGAGCTGTGGGTGCAGAAAAATGTAAGACACATCTAGAAATCTGGGAGTCATTTCAACAAACATGTAATTTTTAATACAGATTTTTCTGCCCTCAATGAGCATATAATCCCGAGGATTATGTTGAAATCCAGCCAAGAGCAGCAGGATGAGTGACAGCAGGAAGATGTGGCTCAGCTGCACAATAGTGGCACATTGATAAGAGTCTTTTTTCCACGCTAATAAAGTTGAGGTAGGCACTAGTAATTCAGGTCCTGGGTGTGTATAAGTAAAGTTAAGTGACAAATTTCATGTGTGACAAATTTTTTGATGGAGCTGGAAGGAAAGTGGAGCATTAAGTAGGACCTTCAATGTAGGCTAGAGATAAAAGTATTGCAGGCATGAAGGTTTGAAGGAGAGCAGTCCTGGGGGCACATTGGTAGAATTGTTAGCTGATTGATAGGAGCTGATCATGAGGAAAGATAAGCTGGCAAAGCTGGGATCTTGCAGTTGATTTCCCTTGAAGGCTCCTTAACATAAGAACAATGAAATGAAATCAGTCTTAAAATCAGGCTTCCCTTAGCATCTGTATGTTAGTACTAAGTTGTTTATCTGCTTTCATACTCCAAAAGTGATCCAGAAGTAATGTGCATATGAAGTTTTTTCCTCTTGCTATAGCCAGAAACTTCCTAGGATACTTCCCTTGGCATGGACATAGATACTGTCAATCCCTCTTTTGCCCATGCTGTACTTGTGATCTTTAACTTTTCAGTCACTTTAACACTCCCTGGTTGTCAGTCCAGAGTTCCAGAAAGCACTGACTGCCCAGATTCCACCTTTCACTGGGTACCACACTGGTGTGTTTCTCTACTTATCACTTTACTACTCTACATGACATGTTTATTGTGAGAAAACTTACATGGTGGTGTCATAATATAAAAGTGAAAACAGGTTTGTACAGAAACACAAATAGCATTCTTCTAAGACAAGAAACAGTATAAATATTTTATCTTCAGCTAGGAAACTTTTCCCAATGATGAAAATTAACAAAAATATTTATTTGATTGGAATGGAATTGTAATTTTCTATCCTCTACTCAGCACATTGTGATTGTTACAGAAGTTATTAAATGTACATTTGTCTATTCTCCAAGTTCTGTAGTTAGCCTTTTTCTATAATCCGAACTTTCTCTATGGAAAAGCTTTCCATTCATAGCTCAAGTCTAGCTAAATATATGGCATACTGTATGGAGCAACTTCTGCACCACTGGGAACCATACTTCCTTCAAACTATGGAGCATCATCTCTGGTTCTTCTGTCCAAGGTGGCTCTGCAGCTGCTTCTCACTGCTCCTGCTGCTACACTCACCACCTGCTTTGTTCTTCTATCATTTTCTATTGTATTTTTTATTAAATGTTTCCAGATGGCAATATTGAGTGAGGCCAGGAAGAGAAATGTTTTGATGTAATTTTTCAAAACTCCCCTCCCTATGTGAAAGCCACCTCCCCTCACCCAGCATGTCCTTTGATATCCCCATCACTCCCCAGTTGCAAGTCTCATCCACATTCATTCCAAGCTTCAGTTAACTTCCATAGAATCAGATAGTCACCAATTGCACAGAATATGAACATCCACAAGAGGCCACAATTTGCTTTAACAAGTCTGATTATTGCAGCAAGGATTTTTTTGAAACAAACACAAAAATCCTTGAGAGCAACTCACTGAACAATGTTCAGTAATAGAGGAGACACTAAGTAAATACATGGCCTAATAAAGATGTCTTGATTTACCCTCTGACAAAGTACAATCCTTCTTAGTATTTCCTCTGAAAGTGATAAAATTAGCTTGTGTCTTGTGTTAAAAAGGAATGCATTAACTTGAACTAGAAGACTTTCCACAGGGGTCAAGAATGTGACACAAATATTAACTATCCCATTAGTGGAATTGTCAGTTTGTATCCTCCACACACACGTTATAATTGTTAAATCAGTTATCAAATGCAAATTTGTCATTTCTCCAAGTTCAGTAGTTAGCCTTTTTCTGAAAACTGAACTCTGTATGGAAAGATTTTTTATTCATAGACAGCTCGAATTTAGCTGCATGTGTGACAGACTGTCTGAAGCAACTCTTTTACTTCTGTTGGCCCTTCATCCTCCTGGGGCTGTGAAACATGATCTATTGTGGTAGAACTTCATTAATGGTACACAAATGGTGAGTCATTACTAACGAGAGTAATCCTAATGATATGTAGAATGAAAATAAAAAATGTGAAGTAATTTTGAAAAGGATAAAGAAGTAAATTAAATAAGAATGCATTGCAAATACATTAGATTCATATCTAACATTATTGCTTTAGGAAATCGTTATCTTTCACCAAGAATACAATACTAATTGCATAAAAATCATGTACATACAAAAGTAGTCTCCCGTTTTTCCAGGAAAAAAATCTGAGTATAAATTCTAGAGTAGTCAAGTTTCTTATTTTAATTATAATTTAAGTTTTGGTCATCTCATTTATTAACTCTCTAATTTGCATATGTAAACCAAGCAATGTTTTCAGAAAACCATTACAATTTATAAATGTAAGGTGCCATTATTGAGAAAATATATTCCTCCATGAGTGGACGTGTCCCTTCTCCCACCCACTAATGATACAATAATATAGACTCACTGAATTCTATTAGTAAAGTAATACACTGCTACAAACACTAATTCTCTTCTCCAAGTACATGTTGATTTTCTGTATACATGTGAGTTGGTTAGAATGCATCTGCCTTATCTCTAACACTCAACAGAAAGATGAGCAAGGCTTGGGGTTTAGGTGAAGGTCGACCATGCCTTTGTGCATCAAGTGATCTGACATATCCTCAGTTGCATGGATGTTTTGAAACCCTTCCTCAAAGGCTGCTGCTGCATTTGTGGCATCTTTTGCACTTTTGACAAAGTAAGGATAGTCACTGTTCTCACTGCATAAGCTTCACTTCTTCTATAAACACCTGCCATTTGAATATGCCAGTCTTGGAATCCAGAATCACAAAAAGAACGCTCTCGGGTTCTTCTACCTCTGCATAACTTATGAACTCTTTCTTCCAGTTAGTTAAGTTCTGGAACCTTTGTAAATCGCTTATACTAAAAGTAAGGAGACAACTCTCAGAATCTCTGTAAAATGGCATCCTCAGACTTTGCAATATCTCTTGACCTGCCGTGCCACATATGTGCATGGTAAAAAAAATGTCCATCCCTTTCAAATCTTATTTAAAATGTTCACATCTATTGCATGGAACAGTAGAGTATCAAACTTATTCATTACATATCTGTTCATAAATGAACTCCTCCCAATCCCACCATTTCCAAAGATAATTACTTTAAAAAGTGATGAATTTCCTTCCACTGTTCATCTCAAGGGCTTCAAGAGCCCTAGAAAATAAAAAAGGTTCCATAACATTCCTTTTTACCTACATATTCTTCTATATGAGTCTATGAATATCAGCATTTAGCTGAAATAAAACATAGCCCTAGGGAATATGTAATAATAAGACATTGTTTACTGAGCATGTAGCCATGAGCGGGCTACTATACTACCATGATTCTCTAAAACAACTAAAAAGGGCTCACTCTTCCCCTTTCTCAGGTCACAGTTGACTGTGAAGCTGGCACTTTAGCCTAAATGTCACATCAAAGCTCTTGTTATGAACAGTGATTCTATGATAAGCACCTCTCTGCTCATACTAAGCTCCACTACAGTTTGGTTAGAGATGGATAAAAGACAAAAGTTTGTAGGTTTCTGAAACAGCAAGATTTATACTTTAGGGAGTATATTTATGAGAAATGTAATAGAAGTTAGTGTTGAGAGAGCAGAAAACTGTATAGTTATGTCTGGGCCAAAAAGAAGAGCAAGGTTGAAGCTGTACATTTTGATCCACGCCTGTAATCCCAGCTCTTTGGGAGGCCGAGACAGGTGGATCACAAGGTCAGGAGTTTGAGACAAACATGAAAAACATACTGAAACCCTATTTCTACTAAATATACAAAAATTAGCCAGCTGTGATGGCGTGCACCTGTAAACTTAGATACTCAGGAGGCTGAGGCAGGAGAATCCCTTTAACCTGGGAGGAGAAGGTTGCAGTGAGTCAAGATCATACCCCTGCACTCCAACTTGGGTAACAGAGAAAGACTCCATCACAAACAAACAAACAAGCAAACACAAAAACAAACTAGCAAAGTAGGTTTAGTCTTTTCACATAGTCCCACATTTCTTGGAGACTTTGTTTCTTCCTTTTTATTCCATTTTTCTAATCTTTTCTTCATGCTTTATGGCATTAACTTGATCTTCAATCTCTGTGCTGTGTTTTTCGGCTCCATCATCTTGTTCATGTTTTTCTCTAAAATGGTTATTCCAGTAAGCAATTCCCTGACCTTTTTTTTTGAGGTTCTTAGCTTCCTGGCTTTGGGTTAAAACATTCTCCTCTATCTCAGAAGAGTTTGTTGTTACCCACCTTCTGAAGCCTACTTCTGTCAATTCCTCAAACTCATTCTCTATTCAGTTTTGTTTTCTTGCTGGCGAGGAATTGTGATCTTTTGGAGGAGAAGGGCCATTCTCGTTTTTGGAATTTTCTGCCTTTTTGCCCTTGTTGTTGTTGTTGTTGTTTTATCTTTGTGCATTGATATTCCTTTGGTCTTTCACGTTGGTGACTTTTGAATAGTTTCTTTCTTTTTTTTTTTTTTTTTGGAAATCCTTTTAGTAGATGTTGATACTGTGCCTTTCTCTTACTAGTTTTCCTTCTAACAGTCAGGCCCTTCTGCTGCAGGTGTGCTGGACTTTGCTGCAGGTCCACTTCTGACCATTTTTGTCTGTGTATCACTATCAGAGAATGCAGAAAAGCAAAGATTGCTGCCTATTCCTTCCTCTGAAAGCTTCATCCCAGAGGGGCAGCCTCCAGGTGCCAGCCAGAGCACTCCTGTATGAAGTGTCTGTCAATACCTGCTGAGAGGAGTCCGCCAGTCAAGAGGCATGGGATTTATGGATCTGCTTGAGGAGACAGTCTGTTGGAGATCTGCAGCTTTCTTCAGAGCCAGCAGGCAGGAAGGTTTAAGTCTGCTGAAGCTGCACCTACAGCCACTCCTTCCCCCCAGATGCTCTGTTTCAGGGAGATGGAAGTTTTATCTATAAGCCCCTAACTGGGGCTGCTGCCAGTCTTTCAGAGATGCCCTGACCAGAGAGGAGGAATCTAGGGAGGCAGTGTGGCTACAGCAGCTTGGCTGAGCTGCAGTGACTTCCCAGTGGCTTTGTTTACACTGTGAAGGGAAAACCACCTACTCGAGCCTCAGTATTGGCGGGTGCCCCTGTCCCCACCAATCTGAAGCATCCCAGATTAACTTCAGACTACTGCACTGGCAGCAAGGATTTCAAGGCAGTGGATTTTAGCTTGCTGGGTTCCATGGACATGACATCCACTGAGCTAGATAACTTGGCATCCTGGCTTCTCCCCCCTGTCTAGGGAGTGAACCATTCTGTCTTTCTGGCATTTCAGGTGCCACTGGGGCATGAAAAAAAAAAAAAACAAAACGCTTCAAGCTATCTCAGTGTGTTCCCAAACCAATTTTTAAATTTTTAATCAAAATGTACATTTTTATATCTTTTTACAATTTTTTTATTGTTTTTATACACCTCACATGAAAATTTATGTTTAGCACTTTTCATTACATGTTATAATGAAATTTTATCAATTTTTAACTTTATGTAAAATGTGTTAAGTTGTTTTGTTTGTTTTTCCTGAAAATGGCAGTAACACTAAACCTTTCCCCTTGGTACAATTGAATAATATATTTGTACATTCTCATACTTAACAATTAGCATTTCTGGGAAGCTGGATTTGCTATAAAGGTATTTTGAAAAATGTCTGTTTTGTTCTAGATGTCCCCAGACAATAGACAGAGACCCGGAATCCTCTTTATGAAAGAGGACAGTTACACTGAGAAAGCACTACATGTCCCCATGGTTTCCTCTAGCTTAGTCCTATTGGTCCTTCGAAGAACTGGACAGCAGGCTGGACTTTCTCCAGCACCAAGAGAAAGCCAGGAAAAGGTAGATCTTACCAGACGACTGAATTAGTGTTGTCTGTTGGATGTTCCACTTGGAATTGTCAAAGGGACTCCAAGACTGGAGCTATATGAGGAACAGAGAGTAAGAGAACGAGAGAGAGAGAGAGAGAGAGAGAGAGAGACAAAGGGAGAGAGAGAGAGACAAAGGGAGAGAGAGAGAGAAAGGGAGAGAGAGAGGAAGAGAGAAGAGGAAAGAGGGAGCCAGTGTTAGGGGTGGATTCCTGAGACTTGAGGGTTTTATAGACCTGGCCTGAGCCTTGCAGTTTCCTTCAGGTCATTTGTCCTTCTCACACAAACTGCTTGAAGAGTAAAAGGAGAGAAAAGATGGGGCAGGTGGCCAGAGACTCTCAGGATCCAGGAGTTAACTTAGGATAAGCTGCCACTGCCCACAGCTTCCTGGGATCCAACGGGGCCTCTACCCCCAACACTGGTCCTGGGTTTCAGCACCAAATGTAAAAATTAAAGAAAGAGGCGAGAAACCCAAAGGGCAGCATGACTGTCAACAAGCACAGGTTTATTTTGAATCAACCTGAGAGGGGTGGCTGGCCAGGTTAAGTCAGAGCCACACTCTCTTAACAGACTAAGAGATTTTCAAGATTCAGTCTCGGAGAGTTTATCAGCCTTGGACTGCTTCTGTGTCTCTTTGTTGTGGTTATCTGACAGAGAGAGCTATGGGTCTGTTTTCATACATCTTTCTGGAGTTGCAGGCATATTTCCCATGTCTGCTTCTAGCTTCCCTATCTTAGTGCACCTGAAGGGAAAGGAATGTGCTTATTATTTATAGTTAGAAGACAAGTGATTTCCTTGAAATGCATGAGGCTAAAAAGAGAGTTGGATGTTAAAGTGGTGATATTTGTTCAAGATGAAGGTGTTCCTGTTCTATCAATTTCTAGTCAGGTAATTGCACAACTATTAGATTTTGTTTGTTTGTTTTTGGAGTAATTATATATAATTATATACTTAGAAGTAAATTCTGTTGTCTGTAAATTCAAATCAGCAAATTTATATGACTCTATTTGATGTAGTTGCCTTACACAAACACATGCTTTATATTATAGATACATTATAACACCTGTGAGTTTTAAAAGTTATTTTATGGGAAGGAAGAGTGATTTCTTGGCCCTCTGAAAAACAAGATTAAATTATTTTGTGTATTGAATATTCACAGTTATTAAGGAAATCCCTAAGGTTTATTTTTTAAATTAACTTTTCATTAAATTGAAAGGTATTTTAGTAAAAACACTGTAACATAAAATTAAAATTAGTGATAATACAAATAACTAAATGGCTTTAATTATTCTGTTGAAGTTGTGGAAGTGTTGTTGTTATTTTAATTAGAGCAGCATACAATATCTACAAAAAAATTTACCAAAGCTCTTTATTTTCTCTCTCAAATAGGAATTTGTATTTAATAATTTTCTTTGTGAGATGTTTGCTCTTTGTAAGAACAGGACTCTTTATTCAAATAGAAGCTGTTTTGTAATCTTGATTCTATTACACCAATGAATACTTCTTTTTCACAGAAATGTAACAACTTGAACAAGGGTGATCAGTTACTAAGAGGAGTATTTAATCTCCTGAGAAGAAAATATACAGAGCATAGCTATTATAATTACAGAAATATATTTAATTGCTTGTAACATATGCCAGTTTAGGTAAGATATTTTCATAATTTTATATCAATTAGGTTTTTATTTTTAAATATTAAATGAGAAGCACATTTTAATCGTTATAATATGTAAAGCATCCTAAAATACAAGCAATATTCCATATACATACATATATATACATATAAATATATATAAATGCATCCCAAATCTGTGTAACTTTAATGTATTTCATGTATTCTCAGGTTATTTATGCACTTGTTTCATTTTTCTGGTAATCTTTAAGTTTAGATATTGTACCTGATGTTGTCTTTCTCTCTCTGTCTCTTTTTTTTTTTTTTTTTTTTTAGATGGAGTCTAGCTCTGTGGCTAGGCTGGAGTGCAAGGGCAAGATATTGGCTCACTGCAACCTCCGCCTCCTGCGTTCAAGTGATTCCTCAGCCTCAGCCTCCCTAAAAGCTGGGACTGCAGGCATGCCACCACGCCTGGCTAATATATACATTGGCCAAGATGGTCTCTCTCTTGACCTTGTGATCTGCACATCTCGTCCTCCCAAAGTACTGTGATCACAGACTTGAGTCACCGTGCCCAGCAAATGTTATCTCTTAGTATTGCTTTTTGAAAACTACTGGCTTCCAGGTCATATGCCACACTATCTAAATCAGAATTTCTAGAACTTGGAAAAGGAATGGGTATCCTTAAGGGATCTTAATTGGTCATTTTGTTTGTCAGTTTAAAAAATGTCTTCTATGAGAAACTTAGAATGTATGTGTGTTTTTGTTAAAATAATATAAGTAAAATAAAAAGTGATAATGTAAATAAACAATTTACTTAAATTTTTTGTTGATGTTAACATAAATTAAGAAATGTGATTTTCAGTAAATCTCTCTTAGGGTAGCCTGATTTTTCTCACATCAACCTATTGCACAGTACTACTAAAGGCATTAATAGATTGTCAAAAATGTAAAACGAAAATATTTGTACTGTTTTCAGTGTTAGGGCAACATTTCAAAATTACTAATTTATGGATATAGTTAAAATTTAATTACTACTAAATTTTATATTTATATGTGATATTGATAAATATTATGTCACACTTATATGAATGATTGACTCAGACAATTAGGATTTCACTTTATGTAACTTGTTAAAGTCACAAATATTTTACTATCAAAACTAAGTTCTATGGTCACACATTCCTTTAATGAAAGTGTTATTTTATTTACCTTCAAGAGGAAATAAATTTTACCCTTTACTCTTCCTGCTCTGATCATCTCTGTGCTTTCTTTTTTCTCATCCTTGCCTGACTACATCTGAGATGCTGGGATACTTTTAGTAGAGTAGCAGCATATATCATACAAACATAAATACAATATTTATTTTAAATGTAAAAGTAGAAAACTTAAGAACTCAAAAAAAATTGTTTTCCCCAATTTAACTTGAGATTTCAGTGGCTCATACACAACACATGATTGGTTTATAATATAACTTAAGTGTAATTTTAATTGACAAGGTTCATTATACATTTATACATCTTAAGGCATTTAGGCAGTGTGTTTTAGGTTTTTAGGAATTTTTGAATTTGAGGAAACTGAGTCAACACATTTGCAACACATTGTGTACTATTCCACGTGAGGCCCCAAAGGTACCCAAGAATCAAACATACTAATGTTTCTATGAAGAGAAATGAATATTCCCATTAAGGGTGAAGGGTACATGAATGAAGACTTAATAGCTTCCGTCAATTAAGTCTTTATTACATCAGAAATCAAATTACATACCAACCTTATTTTTAAAAGCCTTGCTTAATTGAGCATTTTGAATTTCAGATAAAGTGTTTTGAATCTGTCTTAATTATGATTTTGAAAATACAGTACTGAATAAACAGCCCAGGTGGGATACAAAGCATCATAATAAACAAGAAAAATACAAAGTGACCTGCTGCCTGTTGTAGGGAGTATATGACTTAGATTTGGAGGTAAAAAGCATCTTGCAGTAGAAAAGACTTGCTTTGTTAAGCTTTTTTTTTTTTCTAAATAGCTACTTGGTACAGACTTAGTATTGACATAACTTGATTTTTAGCAATTATGTGCGATATTCAGTGTGACTTGATAAACCATTAGAGGATCACAAAAGGCATAAATTAGTAACATCTCACTGGCTATAGCATAGAAAGTTTCACAATAGACCACAGTAAGGAAGTATTCAAAATTATGTGTAGAAAAAGATTGTGGGTACTCTATGTTATGTAACTAACCTGCACGTTGTGCACATGTACCCTAAAACTTAAAGTATAATAAAAAAGAAAAACTGGCAATGTGGAAAATATGTGTGGACAGATTCATGAGCTCTTTATGAGTTACAATAGATAGGTGTTGGTAATTGGATATTTGAGGAAGTGGAATAGGAAAGCGATGTTAACACCTTTGTCTCTTGTGTGATTTGATATGCTGAGGGAATAGTAATGCACTTTACTGATAGAAAGAAAGGAATCTGTTTGCGCGGATTGCGATTTAGAAGCATATGGGAGATCAAATAGAAAATTTTAATGGGGACTTGCATACCTATGTCCAGAATTTGCAATCATCTAAAAGGATACATGTGTTACTACAGATGTAATAATGAAAAAAAGTCATAGAAAGGAATGTCATTGAATGGAAACTTTTTAAATAAATGTTAATGTTATCATGGTAGATAACATTAAGTTATCCAAAAACAATCCATAGCCTCTAAGTAGTTAGTTTAACTTGTATGTAAGAAGGAGAGTTTTGTTTTGTTTTGTTTTGTTTTGTTTTGTTTTTGAGGGAGTCTCACTCTGTCACCCAGACAGGAGGGCAGGAACACAATCTTGGCTCACTGAAACCTCTGCCTCCTGGGTTCAAGCAATTCTGTGTGTCAGCCTCCTGAGAAGCTGGGATTACAAGTGCTCACCATCACACCTGGCTAATTTTATATTTTTAGAAGAGATGGGGTTTCACAATCTTGGCCAGATTGGTTTTGAGAAAAATTATAATTTTAAAAAACTGTGGTTACACTCAAGACAGATCTTTAGCCTTCTTCTAGAATTCTTAGCTGTATCATCTGCAGTAAAATAAGACCAAGATTGGCCAGTTAGTTACCCAACTCTGCTAGGAGATTAAAAGTTTTATTGTTCTAGGATTTTAGAAACAAATCATACTATATAACTGAAAACTCTTTACACACACGCCCCCACACACACAAAATCATACACAATTTTCACTCAATAGACATTATAATAAGCATACCAAAAACCTGATTTTCACTCAATAGACGTTATAATAAGCGTACTGAAAACCTGATAATAAACTAAATGTATTATAAAGCTGTAGAACACAATGATTAAAGCCAAATCATAATCTTAAATGTTAAACAACTGAAAATATTAGATTTTTAACAATTAAAGTTTTCTGATTGTTCTTTGGTCCACCATCATAGATTTCAAGCAGATTAATTAATGTTGTAAAATGATATTAAGCGTTTCTATCAATGGGGTTTAATTTATACCATTTAAAAATAGTTTGTAGTCTTATATTGTTTACTATGTAACTTCTTTTATTTTCTCTAAAGTAAGGCTAAATCACATCTTAACCTCATCTCATCCAAGGAAGTGATTACAGTAAAATTATACATGTCAGGTCAATGTGGAAAACAGTGAATGTAGATTAATGTGGGTTTTTTGCAAGAATTTAGTATTCTCCTTATTAAGATTAGCTTGAAATGTTTTGTGTAATGAATATTTAGTCTATTCAATAGGCGTTATTCAGATATATATCAACATCTGCTATGTACCAACCACTGTTCAAGGCAGCAGATAACAATATAGGCAAAGATAATATTAATCCAAATTGCATGTGAAAACAAATGATACTATTGATAATGTGGCAAATGATATGATTTTCACTTTATTATAATTTTTAAGAGAATAATACAATGAAATATGTACTGTAAGTGTTAAAAAAAGTCTATCCATGTTATTCTTTACCTGAAATAATTAGATTACACAAATTACCTTTTCAAAAGGAAACTTATATTATAAATGCTCCTATGGCAAAAAAAAAAAAACCTAGCTTCTGACTTGGAATATAATATTACTATATTAAGTAAACACATGGTAGAGATAAAAAAACAATTTTATTTATCTTTCATGGTAATGACAAAAAAGGTAGAAGTCTCTTTTTTTTTGCATTTTTAATATTGACTCTTAAGAAGAGTAAACAATTTTCAGTGTCAATATGTTGCAATTTAGCCAGACCTAAAAGAAAAATGACTGATTATTAGCAAATCAGGAAAATTTTATTGTTGCCATTGTAAATTGCTTTAGCCATCATGTGTGTGTTCTTACACCATTATAATTGAAATCAATTTTCTACTGCCAATTTATATTGCTGTTCTATAATCATGGGATTCTTGCTTTACATTCTTAAATGTTGTCTCTGAAAAATGAGTGAATACCAAACAAGTTTTTCTTTTTTATTCAAAAAGTTAGTCTTAAAAGGCTATTCCTGTTTAATAAAAATAATGAGGTGATTGGCATATGGTGATGCATTTCTCTAATCCCAAGTAGTTGGAAGGCTCAGGCAGGAGTATTCCTTGAACCCTGGAGTGTGAGACCTCGTTGAGCTATGAGCTATCATCATGCCACTGTAGTCCAGCCTGGGCCACAGAGCATAATCCTAAGTATAGAATAAAAAATAGAACTATGAAAAGTAATATAGCCTGACTGTTTTTAATTTACTTTTAGTAATGCATGGATAGTATATTTAGCCAAAACATTTTAAATTAGTAACATGCCAAGAGATCAGATGTCTTAGTCAGATTGCTAGCTAGCTCCTCAAATGGCTAAATATGTAATATTTGGCAAAGTGTTTCTCCTAACAGTAATTGATTTTTTAATTTGTTAAATGGATTTACTAATGCTACCCTCTTAGGGAACTAACTCTGATATTAATTAGATTACCTCAAAAACGTGTTACATATTAGGCAATAAAATATTAGCACATATTAGGCAATAAAATATTAGGCACATATTAGGCAATAAAATATTAGCTACAACTAGATATTACACATTATTTTCATCTGCTTATTTTAAAGCTCATAGTGCATATAATAAAATTCCAGCGACCGAAAATGACTGTTAGATACAATAAAACACTCTAAGAGTCATTATCAAAAATGAGCATATCAGTGTATAAAATGTATTGTAGTTTTATTTAACGGTTGTTTCATTGTTTACCATAGCGTTTTTTCTTACAATTTTGTGGAAGCCTGTGTCAGAGTTAAGAACTTTTATAGAAGAGAATAATCATGGATGATTGAAATTGAGATTTTAAGCTGATACTGAAAATTATTGTAACTTCTATTACATTTATAGTTGTATTTTCTTTCAAAGGATAATGGAAGTCTTAAAAAGAAAATGGATACTTCCCTGACAGGGGAGATACCTAGGAATCCAACTTCCCAGGGCAAGGCTGATCTATTGCACTCTGGATGTGCCGACCCCTGAGATTTACAAAATTGTGGGAAACTCAACTGCATAATTTATGGAAATGAAGGACTGTGTTTGCACTTTCACGTGGAAAAAAGAAAAAAACAGAAAAGAAAAGAAAAATGACTTGTTTAGCGGATGTAGAAACTTGAAACTAGACCATGTACTGGAAACAATTCAGTATGCCTACAAAAGTTGATCTCCAGCACAAAACAATAAAATATCAAATGGTTATTTCTTAGGCAGATCAAATAGTGTTAGGATGACCCTTGCAAAACCTTGCAAACTGAGTCCATATGAGGAGATGAGGGGCAGCACCCAAAGGAAGCAGATAAATCTGGGAAAAAGAGAAGTCATTGTTAAATGTGTAAGCCAATGATTATGTATTAATATTTCCCTTAAAAATACTTATTTTATTAAATGGTTAACATTGATTTCTTTGACCTTAAAAAGTAGGTTTTCTTTTGGAAACAACTGGTGTGAAATGGTCTAGAAATTATATAGCTAAAATAATTCAGATTTTTCCCTGAATTATAAATCATTTGCAGGAGTTGTGAAGATGTTAAAGATGCCAACTTTTTTGCATTTCTTAAAAGTTTATTCTAAATGAAGAAAATTAAATATAAAGTATAAAGTTACTTTCATAATAAAATTGTCAATCTTTTTACATACTTTGAATTTGAAGCCAGATAATCAAGATTCCTTAGATGAGCACTAAATGCTCTCCAACAGAAGATGCTACATTATGTCCTCATCCAACAGGCTTTATGTATCAACAGGTAAAAATAAATACACACATACATACATAAACTTTTTATTTTTCTTTTTCAAACTCATTTTGATCTTTACTTATATGGTTTTCGATTTTATTTTCTTACATATTTGGTAACATATCAGCTGTGACTTCAAATTAAGAAAAAAATTATCAAAAGAAATAAAGGTTATTCAATTAGGAAAAGAGGAAGTCAAATTGTCCCTGTTTGCAGATGACATGATTACATATCTAGAAAACCCCATTGTCTCAGCCCCAAATCTCCTTAAGCTGATAGGCAACTTCAGCAAAGTCTCAGGATACACAATCAATGTGCAAAAATCACAAGCATTCTTATATGCCAATAACAGACATAGGGCCAAATCATGAGTGAAATCCCATTCACAATTGCTTCAAAGAGAATACAATACCTAGGAATCCAGCTTACAAGGGACGTGGAGGTCCTCTACAAGGAGAACTACAAACCACTGTTCAATGAAATAAGAGGATACAAACAAATAGAAGAACCTTCCATGCTCATGGGTAGGAAGAATGAGTATCATGAAAATGGCCATACTGCCTAAGGCAATTTATAGATTCAATGCCATCCCCATCAAGCTACAAATGACTTTCTTCAAAGAATTTGGAAAAACTAAAGTTCGTATGGAACCAAGAAAGAGCCCACATTGCCAAGTCAATCCTAAGCCAAAAGAACAAAGCTGGAGGCATCAAACTACCTGACTTCAAACTATAGTACAAGGCTACAGTAACCAAAACAGCATGGTATTGGTACCAAAACAGAGATATAGACCAATGGAACAGAACAGAGCCCTCAGAAATAATGCCACATATCTACAACTATCTGATCTTTGACAAACCTGACAAAAACAAGAAATGGGGAAAGTATTCCCTATTTAATAAATGGTGCTGGGAAAACAGGCTAGCCATATGTAGAAAGCTGAAACTGGGTGCCTTCCTTGCACCTTATATAAAAATTAATTCAAGATGGATTAAAAACTTAAATGTGAGACCTAAAACCATAAAATCCCTAGAAGAAAACCAAGGCAATACCATTCGGGACATAGGCATATGCAAGGACTTCACGTCTAAAACACCACAAGCAATGGCAACAAAAGCCAGAATTAACAAATGGGATCTAATTCAACTAAAGAGCTTCTGCACAGCAAAAGAAACTACCATCAGAGTGATCAGGCAACCTACAGAATGGGAGAAAATTTTTGCAATCTACTCATCTGATAAAGGGCTAATATCCAGAATCTATAATGAACTCTAACACATTTACAAGAAGAAAAAAAAACACCACCAAAAAGTGGGCAAAAGATATGTACAGACTCTTTTCAAAAGAAGACATTTATGCAGCCAAAAGACACATGAAAAAATGCTCATCATCACTGGCTATCAGAGAAATGCAAATCAAAACCACAATGAGATACCATCTCACACCAGTTAGAATGGCAATCATTAAAAAGTCAGGAAACAACAGGTGCTGGAGAGGATGTGGAGAAGTAGGAACACTTTTACAGTGTTAGTGGGACTGTAAACTAGTTCAACCATTATGGAAGTCAGTGTGGCTATTCCTCAGGGATCTAGAACTAGAAATATCATTTGACCCAGCCATCCCATTACTGGGTATATACCCAAAGGATTATAAATCTTGCTTCTTTAAAGACACATGCACAGGTATGTTTATTGTGGCACTATTCACAACAGCAAAGACTTGGAACCAAGCCAAATATCCAACAATGATAGACTAGATTAAGAAAATGTGGCACATATACACCATGGAATACTATGCAGCCATAAAACCTGATGAATTCATGTCGTTTGTAGGGACATGGATGAAGCTGGAAACCACCATTCTCAGCAAACTATCGTAAGGACAAAAAACCAAACACTGCATATTCTCACTCATAGGTATGAATTGAACAATGAGAACACATGGACACAGGAAGGGGAACATCATACACTGGGGACTGTTTTGGGATGGGGTGAGTGGGGAGGGATAGCATTTGGAGATATACCTAATGTTAAATGACAAGTTAATGGGTGCAGCACACCAACATGGCACATGTGTACATATGTAACTAACCTTCACTTTGTGCACATGTACCCCAAAACTTAAAGTCTAATTAAAAAATTGTATCAAGCACCTACTAGAAAAAAAAAAGAGAAAAATTATCTAGTACAGGTTTGGCAAGATGATCAGAAGAAGAATACTTTAAGTGTGGTCATGTTTTATTTTACCCTTGTGATATTTTCTTTGTCAATAGGTACTACCTTGTCATAGTTCATAAAAATTTGTGATATTTCAATAAGAGCATAAAGTAATTTATTTATTCTTTCTCAAAATCCAGAGACAGCAAAAATTAACCATTTTATGGGCTTTAATACAAAGTTTGCTAAAAAGCAAACACTGATCAAAATATAAATAAACACCATTTATGAAAACTTCTAAGTTAAAATGAATATTTTTGTTAAAATTTTCTGGGAAGATTAGCCACAACGTAAGTAATGCAGCCTTCTCTTTTCTTGTCTTATCTTTTTTCTTTCTCTTTCTTTCTTTCTCTTTCTTTCTTTCTTTCTTTTCTTTCTTCCTTTCCTTCTTTCTTCCTTTGTTTTTTCTTTTGTTCCTTTCTTCTTTCCTTTCTTTCTTTCTTTTCTTTTTTTTTTTGATGGAGTTTCACTCTTGTTGCCTGGGCTGGAGTGCAATGGTTGTGATCTTGGCTCACTGCAACTTCCACCCCAGGAGTTTAAGTGATTCTCCTGCCTCAGCCTCCCAAGTAGCTGGGATTAAATGCATGTGCCACCACACCTGGATAATTTTGTATTTTTGGTAGAGACAAGGTTTCACCTTGTTAGCCAGGGTGGTCTGGATCTCCTGACCTCACGATCCACCCTCCTCAGCCTCTCAAAGTGCTGGGATTATTTTGAGTCATGGCACCCAGCCAGGTTAATCATTTAAAAGATTTTAGTGTGCTATAACATTTAGCGTGACTTCTCACCAAGTTCATGTAGCCAAAAATTGGAATTACCTAAATTACAGCAGTTGTCCAGAGTAACAGCTCTATTGCTCAGAAACCTTATTTTTTATAACCAGAAAAAATCAAAGATGGGAAAAAATGTAAAAAACAAGCAGATTTTAATTCTACACATTCTTCACCTTTAATGTTTGATAGCTTAATTTCTTGCTGAGATAAAGATATTGCCATATTTTTAATAGAAATTCTTAAATATTACAACCAATATACACACTTTTCATATGTCACAATGTTTGGAGCATGGTAGATTGTATTTTTTTGTGCTGGGGCACTTTTGTGGTAGAATTTACTAAGGGATGCTTCTAAAATTCACTTCACCTAATTCCAGTAAAGTGCATATTATCAGAATCCACAGTAATTTGAAGCACCATTGTGCCAAGATTTCTGACTGTTTTGCTAGTCAATCACAATTTTCCTTGAAAGCAGTAAGTCTCCTAGTTTATTTCTATATTATTTTAAAGCTTTTGTCATTAGATGTAGGGTTTACTGAAGATAAAAGTGCCTTCTGATTTTAAATAATTAATATAATTTTGTATTTGATGTAATATCTGTATGCCCATGTTGGAAACAGTAGGATATGAAGTGTGTTGCATAGTGTGAGGATCAGCAATTCATTTGTTTGAACTGGTTACAATATATTACGTTTTTATCTTTTTATAGTATATAAGCATTAGCATTGAACACCATGAATGCAAAATGCAGTCTACATTAGTCAAGACCTATAAATACACTATCAGGGCTACTGATATTGGTATATTGTAATCCAACTATGTCATGTGTCTTCCTATATGGACTATTGCTATTTGCAGTCTATGTTTCTCTTCTGGCCTAGACTTAGATTTTGGAATTTCTGTTCCTTAGAAAGTACAAGAGAAGCATATTTAGATTAATCCCATTTCTGCATTACTGCTGCACCTCTTTAAGGTTGCCACCTCAAGGGACTACATCGTGATATCCTGTTTCTAATGACCTCCCAATCATCCTTCAGAAGATTCTTCAAATGGGGATCAACATGTCCTTATTTAAGGTACCCCTTAAATTTCTACTATTAAGTGGATGCCAGGATGTGTTTCAGCGCATTGAAAGTCCGTGTATCACATACTGGCATCTGTTTGAAAGTCCAGTTTTCTATTGTTCACGTGGCCAGGATACTGATTATTGTTTACGACTCATGAATTCAAACAATTGCCTTTATAAAACAATCATTTAATAGCATACAGTTCAATCATTGAGCTAATTTACTCATTCAATCTTCAATTGGTCTTCCTTTCTGGTCTCTATGAGTGCCTGCCAACAGGACATTATACATCCACTTTGAAACTGCCATTCATCAACTAAGGAGGTTGTTGTTGTCAATACGGAGCTTTTCAAAGGGCATTGCCCATCTGACAGTGGGATCCAGTAATTCCTGAGGTTATTGCAACCTACATGCTAGAAAATACCAGACTGCCTGCTCTTGAACAGGATTATCACCTCGTTGCACTTCCCTGGTAATATTTTCCTCTATAAAACAATCTTCTTATGTTATTTGAAAGTCTTCTGAGCACTTCCTCATTAGACTGTTTCTCTAATTTTCCCAACACTTTATACGTGTTGCAAGTTTTATAATTATTTTATGGTCTTCAGTCAAAGAAGCTGTCTCAACGCTAAGGCAAGAAAACCCAGTAATTATCTTTCCAATGGCACATATTGTTTCATGGCATCCAGGGGCGCCCTGGACCACAATTTCCAGCTAATTCTGAAGAGGGGCATGTGTGGCTTTTCTGCCATGTCCTCAGTCTGCCCAAGAACATGTTGCAAGTACTTCTAAAATCAGAATTTGGATCACAAAGTCTGAATGTGTGGAGAGAAAGAACTTTTTACAATTCAGAAATGGCCACATTTAGTGAAATTTCTTATTTAAACAGACCACTATTTATAATTTTTTAAACTGATACATTATAATTTTCCATATTTACAATGTAGAACTATTATCTTGATACATGCACACAATGAGCAATGACCAAATTTTTAAATGGCATATTGGTAATTGGTATATTAGTCATTTCTGACATACATGACATATTTGTTTCAAGAACTTTCCAAATCTAAACTTCTAGTTATTATGAAATCTGTAATAAATTATTCATACCTATAACCTCCCTCCTATACAATCAAACTTTAGAACCTATTCTTTCTAGTTTTTACACATTAACTAACTAACTTATTTATTTGCTTAATGTCTTTCACAGCCCATAATAATCTGTCATTCTATTCTCTACCTATGTGAGATCAACTTTGTTATTTCTCACATATGAATAAAAACAACCAATCTTGTCCTTTATATTTCCTGGCAAATTTCACTTAAAATAATGTGTCTTAAATGAAGTATTTTGCCTTGGTAGTGTTTAGTTAACTTAATGAGGCTTTTATACAACTGAAATAATCACTCACCTAAAATTTAACTTAACTGTTACCAAAATTCTTTGGGTACATAGGATTGTACTTTGAAAACAGCTCAATGAGCAAAGATGTCTTGAAGATGTCTTAGGACACAAATATTGTACTCTTTTCTATCTCCTGTCTTTATTAACTCTGATTTGTCTTCCAATTAATAAAAATATTCTGATAAATTATCTTGGGGATCAACATTAAAGGCTAAAAAAATCAGTAATGCACTCATTTAACTTTATAAATACAAGGAAAGAAGTTGAAACAAATAAAAAACTTGCTGAATAAAATTATATACATTTTGTATACTCCTAATTTTCAAAACACTTAAATTACTTTTTATTTTTTACTTATTGCTGAGTTCAAATATAGACTATTATAACTGGGTTTACAGAATAGTTATCACAAAAGAATCATAAAACAATAACCTACACTGGAGATAATATAATATAGTAAAATTTGTTCAAGCAGGCAGGAGTAAGACAAATGAGTCATCTGCCATGAGTAACTTTGGGGAATAAGTAACTTTGGGGGAACAAGTTACTTAGTCTCTGTAGGGTTCTGTATGTTCTTCTGGGAATAATGCATTTTCCAAGTTACATAAGATTATTTACATGATGAAATCAGAATTATTAACACTGAATAAATATACCTATTAACCCTAGTTTTGGAAGGATGGGGTGGGGGGCATAGACAGAAGCTCCAAAAGTCAAAACATGATTGTAGCCATAGAACAAAGTACAGTTGCTTTCCAAGTATCTGAGGGGTTTATTGTTTTCTTTGTGTCATAGGTTTGTGATGAAGAAATAAACAATCCCCAGTTCCTGCCCTAGAGAAGCTCATTGCATAGAAAAAGGAACAAGGCAGATATATATGCCACAGTACAGTAATGAGACAACATAAATCACAAGCAACCCAGTCCAAAGGTAAGATACCTAATTTGAAATTTTATATTCTGTTTCTTTTGCTTCTTGCTGTTGTGAATAACCATCTCTATATGTGTTAAATTCAACACCCTAGGGGTAACACGGGCTATCGTGTCAGAAATTACATTCCAACTTTTCTTCCAATAGTGCCTGTTAACCAAGGATTGGTGAATATCCTATATGAAGATTCTACTAAAAGTAAAGCTACCCCAACTGCAATGCTTGGATGATATAATTTTCTGGGTCTAAGAAAGAGGAAGAAAGTGTGTGTTCTGTAATTTCTATAAATCATTAAGTGCTGAGACACTGGTAACTGAAAGACAAACTATTTCTGCCAACCGAAAGGAAAAAAAGAAGAAATTGTAGGAAAGCAATTTATTACAGTAAAACTATTCTGATTTTTTAATTTAGTTTCTATCAATATCTACACAAAAAGTAAAATTAATAATAATAATAATAATAAAGATCTTGAATATAAACATTACCAAAATTTAGATATTCCATGTTTACTTATTTGGAGGTATATCCTAAATAGGTGATCTCCACTATAACCTAATTTTTTACTGCTGTATGTTCAAATTAAACTTTTCATAGGCAGTGTTATGATAACTCTTAACTAATATTTTTTACAAAATCATGTAACATAATTTGAAGAACACATTTGATTCTTTAGCAGAAAAAGCTCTAATTTCATAAAAACATATTAGAGGATTTTAAAAATAAGCACAGCTTATGAAACACAGACAATATAAATATAGTAGTCATAGTTTCTTAGCGATTTAAGCCACATTATGAAAATGTACTTTGCACAAATTCTTTTAAAGAAGAATAATTGCAGAGAGAAAAACTGTAGCTGCTATCAGAATCTTCAAACTATTAGTAATTAATAATTAGAATTTACCTCACTGTTCTGCTTCTCATCTTCAAACAATCGTTATCTATATTTTTACCTATGCATTCAATTGCAAGAATACTGTTTCCAGTGTGGGGGGAAACACATACACACACGTATGTATATCTATAACATGTATATAGATATATGTGGCTGCTGGATCACAGAATTCATATGATAAGTAGCACCAGCATTTTTGAGTCCTACAAGTCTTTCTGGCAGGTGAGATCTAACAGAGAGCAGATATTCCCACTCAAAAACTGCTTCACAACCTGAGATCAGAAGAAAAAACAATGCTTGTACTATGAAAATCATAATTCTGCCCACTCTTCTTTCCATCACGTGACAAATTAATATTGACAACAACTCATTTATCATCACAGCCATTTTGAAAGAGTACTTTGAATTTTCATACTAACAACAAATCAAGTGACCATTACAGATTTTTAACTTCAGACCCCTTAGGTATATAGTTTAATGCCATTACATCTGTTTGTTTGTTTAAAAAAGCGTTTATTTTAAAAAATGTCTTTTGAATATATATATACATATATAAACTATGTCAATTCAATTGTTAAATAAATTAACATACAAGGCGTTTTTAAGAGGGGAAACTCTTCTCTTTACATAGATCTCACGAGACAAATAAAGATCTGACTTTTTAAGTGGTGAGTTTAGCTAGAAACTCCTACAATATGCTGGAAAATATACTCACCCAGAGAAAAACGTAAACAAATAGAATTTCACATTCATCAATTAAAGATCTGTACAGAATGCTGTGTTAACTGTATTATTAATCCTTGGTTTTCTTTTAAAATAAACTGAATTTTGTTATCATTTGCTCATTTACTTATATTAACTCCCAGCCTGAGTTTCTGTTCTGTGTAAGATTTGAACATTGATACTTACTTTGTTGGACTTATGTGGACATTTAGAAATAATAAAATTCACTCAAAAGTTTTCTTCTCACATTATGATTTTTAAAGGCATACCTCTCTTAGAATTTAACTAAAATAACATTAAGTAACTTCGAGGTTTGGGTTATAAAAATCATTTTAATGCACACATTTTAAATATAAAATTTGGACCATTAAATTTGGCTTCTGGATACTCTGAGGTTTCAGTATTTTTTAACATGTGATTCAATAAAACCCACTTTGGTTACCAACACCAAGTATAGGGGAGCACTTAAGAAATACATATATTTTTTAAAATTTAATATTGGCTGACATAAACGGTTTTAAATATATACCTGATGGCTACAAAACGTTAAACTAGTTGATCAAAAACAAACAAGCAAGAAAACTATGAGTTAATTTCTTCTAAATAAAAAATAGGCTTTCAAAGTAAACTATTATTAATGAAGAAAAACAGCTTTGTAATGTAAAAATTCACTAGTTGTTGCTTTCTCTCTGTAATATATTGCATTCAAACAGTCTACTATCTTTTTGAGGTTCTTTACACAGCCAATAGCTGGTGCTACAAGTAGATCAAAACCAGGACTGGTGGTAATGGAAGAGGAACAGACTGGAAGTGCTGGCTCTTCTGGCAGTTGTTTATTTCTTATACATTACAGTTAAGCTTTTGATGCAGCGAAGACAACAACATCAATTAATTCCTAGTAAGTTAGAAAAAGAAATCACATGTTATTAGTAGAAAATATGTGTTATGAAAAATATGTATTTTCAAGAAAATACTTTTATGTTTATTTGACATAAACATCTCATTATATCTTGAAACAATTTTGAATTTTGTTCCAAAGAAAAATCATTTCAAAAAACCCAAGAACAGTCAATGAATGTAATTCATTTCCAAAATTAGATTGTTGAAGAAATTTCTAAAACCTGAGAACTTTACCCAAAACAAAAATAACATTCTAAATTAACCTACTTTTTAAATTACATATTAATGGAAATAAATTTATTTTCAATAATAATAAAAGGCATTAAAATTACATTATTTTTCTTGAATTATGAAGCATATAAAGAAATACATCAAAAATATAATATAAAAAATAAGTTTTTGCAAGATGGATTTTTTCTCAATTAGAAATTCAATCAAGGGACAGGTGTGGTGGCTCACACCTGTAATTCCAGCACTTTTGGAGGCCAAGGCAGGCAGCATACTTGAAGCCAGGAGCTTGAGACAGGCCTGGCCAATATGGTGAAACCCCACCAGGTGTAGCCGTGCTCACCTGTAATCTAAGCTAATCAAGAAGTTCAGGCAGAATAATCACTTGAAACCAGGAAACAGGGGTTTGCAGTGTGCCAAGATTGCACTGCTGTACTCCAGCCAAAGAGACAGTGTGAGCTTCCTTTATAAAAATAAAAGAAAATAAATTCAATCAATTAAGAATTGAGATATACTACTTATTTACTTTTCAATGTAGTTTCTGGCAACTTCGAATTGCAATTACAAAAATGTCTTAAATAAAGTGTGGCACACATTTCAAAGTTACTATAACCTCACCTCTACAAAAAGAAAGCTTTTCTTATTTAATGTATTCAATTTCATTTTATATTAAGTTCCAGGGTACATATGCAGGGCATACTAGTTTATTTCATAGGTAAACTTGTTCCATGATTGTTCACTGCAACTATTAACCCGTCACCGAGGTATTCAGCCCCACATAAATAAGCTATTTATTCTGAAGCTCTTTTTTTCTCTGCCCCCGGACAGACCAAGTTGAAAGCTGTTCTGTGTGTCTTTAATGTTCAGTGTGAACGTTTAATGATTGTGAGCATGGAGTGCTTGTTTTTTTGTTTCTCTGTTAGTTTTCTGAGGATGATGGCTTCCAGCTTCATCCATCTCCCTTCAGAGAACATGATTTCTTTCATTTTAGTGGCTGCATATTATTTCATGATGTATATGTGTCATGCTTTCTTTATCTAGTCTGTTACTGATGGGCATTTGAGTTAATTCAATGTCTTTGCTATTGTGATTAGTGCTGTAATAAACATACACATCCATGTATACTTAAACTAGAATGGCTTATTTTGAAAGGGAGCTATATACCCACTAATGAAATTGCTGAGTCCAGTGGTATTTCTGGTTCTAAATATCTGATGAATTACTACACACTTTTCCACAATGTCTGTACTGATTTACACTCCTAACAACAGTGTAAAAGCATTGCTATGACTGCACTAACTCACTACCATCTGTTATTTCCTGGCTTTTTAGTAATCTCCATTTTGTCTGGCCTCAGATGATATCTCATTGTGATTCTGGTTTTCATTTCCCTAATAATTAGTGATGCTGACCTTTTTGAGTTAAATGGCTGTTGAAATGAAAGACACATAACTCTTTTCTTACCCCAGTGTGGCCTCTTTATATCTGCTAATCAGCACTCATTTCACCTGTGTTTTAACACTACCCTGCAAAAGAAAAAGTATTATAAGCTCAACTTATTAGATAGCGAAAATGACAGGATATTAGAACAGCAGAAAGTTAGAGAAAAATGAGATCTCATATAAAATTTCCACAATTTTTTTTTTTTGACAGAGTTTCTCTGTTTTCATGTGAAATGTAGTACAATGGTGCAATCTTGGCTCACTGCAACCTCAGCCTCCCAGGATCAAGCAATTCTCCTGCCTCAGCCTCCTCAGTAGCTGAGATTACAGGTGTCAGCCACCACGCCCAGCTAATTTTTTTATCATTATCACATCAAATCTACAGCTAAGCATATGAAGAGATAATAAGTTATCAGAAAAATGAAAAATCAAGCCACAATGAGATACAAGTTTATATTGAATATAATGGATTGTAATGAGAAATAAATGACAGATGTTTTTGAATATATGGAAAAAATGGGAAACTCATCCAATTGCTATGGGGAACGTGAAGTGAGGTTGCTTCTTTAGAAAACAGTCTAGTAGTTTCTCAAATAATTGGATGTACATTCAGCATATTTCCGAAAAATTAAGGTATATTTATGCCAATTTGTATAGGAATGTTTGTAGTAGCATTATTCACAATATAAATATTTCCATCAACTCCTGATGTGGAGGTGGACCTAGGCTGACACTACCCTTGCAGTGCATTCGCATCATACATTCCCTTACCATATATCTGATATAATTGATGCAAATTCATGTATTTCATAGTGAAACCACCAAGATAAAGAATTTAGACAAAATACTGGAACTTTTTTCCATCAGTATGCTTGGCTTAAAAATAGGACAGAATATCAAGCCTGTTTCAGAAATCTCAAGCTTAGGAAATGCTGGCATTTTAAAGAAAGGACACTCTGCCTTGGAAGGAGGCATTATCTTTATCTTTCATGGGTGTTTGTTATACATAGCTCCACTGAAGATAATCTACAACACAAGGCTATAAGTCACAAAGAGCCTCATATTGTATGAGTCCATCTATATGAAGTGTCTGTAATAGGCAAATCCATAGTGACAGAAAATGTCTTATTGGATACCAAGGGTTTTAGGAAATGGGGAAGCTGGGATTGAATGGTAATGGGTGCAGTGGTTTTTTTTATTTATTTCAGGTGATGGAAATCTGTATCTAAAAAGTGGTGATGATTGTACACCTTTAGGAATACCCAGAATATCATGGAGTGTGTACTTTAAAATGGCTAATATGATAGTTTGTGCGTTATCTCTCAATTAAAAACATGTTGAAACCTCAGTGAAAGTTTTGAGCACTACAAGCCTTAGCAGGAATGTAGATGCAAGTTAAACACACAGATATGTGTTTAAAAGCAAGTTAAAAGTACTGAATGTGCCCCAGTCACATAAAGTGGCAGGGAATTGAACAACTGAAAAACAATGTGAGCTAAACTCAAAATTGGAATTGAATAAGAAAGAATGCTTTCTCCAGTCTACATAGCAAAAAGTGGAGGAAAAGGCCATGTAGTTGGACGACGCTTTCCTTATAAATAATGCCTCTAACTATGCCCCTAAATGTTAAATCATTTTTTATAAGAAAGCAAAACTCAGAATCTGGAAAGAAGTCAGGAATATCAGCATTAAATTATAAATTGTTCAGCATACACCTGAAGAATTTAATTTACCTTTTAATTCTTGTTATACATAAATAGAATCACACAGAATTATCTAGTTTGTTAATAAAACCAGCAGGATAAATAATATAGACAAATTGCTTAACCTTTCATTGCTTCAATCTCCACAGTTTAATAAGAAGACCAAATAATAAGTCTGTTGCAGAAATTATGTCTGTGAATCTTTTAGCATAGAGATCATGCCAGGCATGGTTAATCACACCCGTAATTGAAACAATACAGGGGGCCCAAGGCGGGTGGACCACCTGAGGTCAGGAGTTTGAGACCAGCCTGGCCAGCATGGTGAAATCCCATCTGTACTAAAAATGTCAAAAAAAAAATCAAAAAAGAACTGCCAGTTGGGCTGGCAGTCCCCTGTGTTCCCAGCTACTCAGGATGCTGACACAGGAGAATTGCTTGAACCTGAGAGGCAGAGGTTGCGGTTAACTGAGATCCTGTCACTCCAGCTTGAGCAACAGAGCAAGACTTTATCACACCCCACTCCATGCCAAAAATAAGTAAGTAAGTAAATAAATAAATAAATAAATAAATAAATAAAAAGATCAAATTAACTGCAAATATATCAGGTATTGTTTACCCCAGTTCACCTGACAAAAGACAAAAATCCACATACTGATGGAACTTATATTTTGGCTTTAGTGGAAAGTAGTGACAACATCTAGTGATTTAATTTTAAGTAAGAAGGACAAGGATGGTGGGTTTATTTATGGTGGAAGGTAGAAGATCACTAAAGGGGATGAGTGAATCAGAGGAGAAATGTGGATGACCTGTATCTGGGTGACAGCAGGAGAAATAGGGAAAAGTGGTTAGATTGTGGACCTATTTTAAAAAGAAAACATGCAGAATTTGAGGATTAATGGAAAAGATGAGATGAAAATAAAAGCATCAAGGATGACCTCACAGTTTTAGGCCTTTGCAACAGGATGTGATTACTATCAGGTGAAATGGGAAACAATTGGGGAAGGTTATTTGGAAAGAGCATTGTTTGAGGAAGTCAGGAACCCTGAACAGAGGGACCCACTGAAGCCATGACAGATGAACATAAATTGTGAAGATTTCATGGGCATTTATTAGTTCCCCAAATTAATACTTTTATAATTTCTTAGGCCTGTCTTTACTGCAATCTCTGAACATAAATTGTGAAGATTTCATGGACACTTATCAATTCCCCAATCAATACCCTTGTGATTTCCTATACCTGTCTTTATCTTAATCTATTAATCGTGTCATTTTAGTAAGCTGAGGAGGATGTATGTCACCTCAGGACCCTGTGATGATTGCATTAACTGCACAAATTGTTTGTAGAGCATGTGTGTTTGAACAATGTGAAATCTGGGCACCTTGAAAAAAGAAGAGGATAACAGCAATGTTCAGGGAACAGGGGAGATAAAAAACTCTGACTGCTGGTGAGCCAGGCAGAACAGAGCCATATTTCTCTTCTTTCAAAAGCAAATGGGAGATATATCACTGAATTCTTTTTCTCAGCAAGGAACATCCCTGAGAAAGAGAATGCGCCCCTGAGGAGAGGCCACTGAAATGGCCACTTTGGTGATGGCTGTATTTTATGGTCATAGCTGAGGGAAGAAATAAGACCCGGTCTCCCATAGCACTCCCAGGCTTATTAGGATGAGGAAATTCCTGCCTAATAAATTTTGGTCAGACAGGTTGTCTGCTCTCAAACCCTGTTTCCTGACAAGATGTTATCAATGACAATGTGTGCACAAAAGTTCATTTGCAATTTAAATTTTGCCCCAGTCTGGTGGTCCTGTGATCTCACCCTGCCTCCATTTGCCTTGTGATATCTTATTACCTTGTGAAGCATGTGATCTCTGTGACTCAAACCCTATTTGTACACTACCTCCCCTTTTGAAAATCACTGTTAAAAATTTGCTGGCTTTGCAGCTTGTGGAGCATCACAGAACCTGCCAACATGTGAGGTCTCCACCAGACACCGAGCTTTAAAATTTCTCTCTTTTGTACCCTTTCCCTTTATTTCTCAGAGAGGCCAACACTTAGGGAAAATAGAAAAGAACCTACGTGAAATATCAGGGGCTGAATTTCCTCTGATAGAGCATCAGAATTCAGTGTGTAGCCTTGAGATCAAATTGCCCGTTAAACATGAGTACATGCAATAGAGTCATATATGATTTGGGGTTTGGCAAGAGACTGGCTGGAGATAACAATTTGGGAATCATAGTACCATGCAGAAATTGATTGTACAGGAAGACATAACTGAGATATTGAGAGTAAATTCATTAGGAATAGTTCAAGGAAGAGGGAGACTAAGAAATAACTCATATTTGGCCAGGCCTGGTGGCTCACGCCTCCAGTGGCTGCACTTTGGGAGCCTGAGGCAGGCAGACGGCTTGATCCCAGGAACTCAAGACCAGCCTGGGATAATGGAAAGGCCCTTTTTCTACCAAAATTAGCTAGTCTGGGTGACCTGTTGTCACAGTCACCCAGGAGGATGAGGTGGAAAGATCGCTTGAGCCCGGGAAGTTGAGGCTGCAGTGAATTCTTGATTGCACCACTGCACCCCAGCCTGAACAACAGAGGCAGACCCTTTCTCAATAAACACACGAACAACAAAGACAAGAATATTTGTTTTAAAACCATTATATTTGGCAAAATGAAGTTGATTATCTTAAATATAGTACATTTGGTAGATTGTTGGGGCTGAAAGCCTGACTGGTAAACATAAGTGGAATTTTGAAATGAGAGCATATTATCAATGGTAAAACTATTCATCTGAAATTCAAAGTAACATTTTAAATTTAGCAGTTAGGGTGTCACGGATGACCTTTGAGAAAGGACTGTGACTTCAATGATGTGGGATAAAACCTGAGAAAGAATAAGAACTGGTCAAAATGAAATAGCTAATAGAAATTCTGTGTGGAAATTAAAAGCAGAGGAAAATGTCAGTAACAAAAGAGATGGCTTTTGTTGTGGATCATAAAATATGGAGTTTGTTATACATTTGTGATAAGGAAATCAGGGTAGTGAAGAAGAGAATAAAATAAATTACATGAAAGAGGAAAAGATCAATCATATTAATGGGTTGGGTCCAGGAGGATGTAGTTTAAAATATGATAAAGGTTTTTTCTTTGTGTTTGAATAAATAAGTGCATGTAGATAAAGTGTGATTTAGATCAGAGTAACCAACAACAGAAGTTGAGAATTTAAAATTCTGCAACATAAAACTTAACAAATTGGAGGAAAGCATATTTATGTTAAGTTATGAGAATAAAAGCAATGCAAAGAAAGTTCAGGAAAGGAACATCTTACCAAATAAAATAAAATAGGTAACTTCTTGATTCTTCCCTCCCACTTTTTAAAACTACTACTTCTATTTTCCCCACTGATATATTTTAACAAATGACCAACATCTTCTGGGGAAATATTATGCTTTCTCTCTTGTAATTTGCATTAGATTCTTACATATTTCATGTGTTTTTATTATATTAACACCATTTTTAATCAGAAAAAGTTTTCTGTCTAAATTCGGTTTCAATATTTACTGTTGCCTTTTATCTTCCTTCTCATTCATGTTTGTTGAATATTGTTTCCCACAAATCATGGCTAATTGACCATCACAATGTATCAGTAATTTATCTGGCAGTTTGACTAGAAAGCACCTAATATGAGCTCTTTGGCCTCTCCCCAACCCCCCAAGAAAAGAGATTTTAGATCTTCAATAACCATGCAAACTCTGGATTTCATATCTATATAAATTGAAACTTAACTTGATTCATAACTTCATAGCATTAAATCAAACCAAGAAACAGTTTTTATATGCAAAATGACCATCGTCTAACAATAAGTGAAACTTACAGGGCTCACTGTTTTTTATTTCTTTCCCAATCAGAAATGTCTGCTAGATAGTTTTCTTAGTGTCATCATCATTAGAATTGGCTTAGACCTTGTGCTGTTTTGTTTTAGTCAATGTCAGCATCAGACAGTGGCCGAAGAGCACACACACACGCACACACGCACACACACACACACACAAACATGAGAAATGTACACCTTTTTTCATACTACTTGAAGACAGGACTATCATCTTGGTGTTAAGAGGTAGTTAAGGCCTCATAGAAGTTTTATTGTCTATTTCCTTAAAACACTGTTAGCTAAAGAAATAATATGTCAAGTTATTTGACATATTGACTAACTTATGTCAAATGCTTTAATTGACTAAATTATGTCAAGTGGTGGTTCAATATTTCCTAAACCAGACATAGATGTTTTATTGTGATTAGTGATCCTTATTTACCTTTTTAGATTTTCCGTGAATACTGAATTATACAGAATCTTGTTTTCTTCTGTTTGGATCTGATACCAAATTATACCGGATGCACTGACAGGAGAGTATGAATTAGCAGCATGCTGAGAATGGACACAGTGTTTGAAGAGACTAATAAATAAAGTACAGCTTTCCTTTCAGCATTCTCTGCTCAACTGTTCTCTGCTGTGGTGAGGCCACCTATGCTTTGTATAGGTTTGAAATTAATTGAAAAGCTATTGACATATTCTAATGTTATTTGCTATGAGCTTTATTATTGTGCAGGTAATTTTGGATCAAATTACCCTAAAGTTTTTCAGTAAACACTTGAGGAGAAATAAAGCTGCATTACTTTTGTTGGCACATTCTTCCCTTAGGACCTATTATGAGGTAAGTAACACAAATATCTCTCATTCTGTTTCCAACAAGTAAATAGAATATGAATAGTTCACTAACAAGATTAAGATGTGATCATCATTCCTCTAACAGAAATGTGTCCCTGTTTGTTTTTCACAATTCTGAATTTTTTTCTATGCAATTTTTATCAGTCATAAGGTAATGATAGTTTTTAAAAATGCAAATGGGATTAAGTCAGTCATTTTTTCTGTTCCTTTTAATATGATTCTCATTCAGCCTAATGGGCATTCTAAATAGTTATGACGAATAGAAATATAACCTTAAATTAATGAATGAGAGTAGAGTGAGTGAGAAGAGACTACGGTTCAAAAATAATCTTGTAGATTTTATTTGTCAACTGATGTGATTTAATATGTTAGTGGTAGATTTTCTAGACATCCTTAAATTTGTAGCTGTGACTTTGAATATCAAAACATAGCTAAGCAATTCATTTCCATATGACTTCTATCTGTTACTATAGTGATTTACATGAGTACTATAAATTTTGTAAGAACCAGTTTCATTCAGATCTGCATTGACAGTTCCAAGAGAGTAAAATGTATAAAAATTATATACATTTTATAGATTTAGGAACCAATGGGGATAAGTGTTACCTTTCATTAAAAAGGTAAGTGAAGAAGTTTATAAACACATGCAAAAATATGCAACTTCACGATTTAAACTTCTATGCAAATAAAAATTAGTAATGGCAGGGACAGTTAGTAACACTAGCAGGGCAATAAACATTCCTGCAAAGCCAAAGAGTTAATTCCAGTGACAATGCATGAAGTGATTTTGGGCCATACTCTGGAGCTAATTTAAGTTTAATTGACTGAATCTCCTGAAAGAAAAGGATTTAGGCAGAAACAACAAAAAAAATGAACAACACCTTAGCCAGTAAACTCAACAAGTAAATAAAACTCCTGGCAATATTAGAACCAATAAATCTCCATGTAGTAAATCTCCATGTACCTAAGTTTGTTGCTATATTTGTTGTTTGGAGACAGTGTCTTGCTCTGTCGCCCAGGCTAGAGTGCAGTGGCATGATCTAAGCTCCCTGCAACCTCCAACTCCCAGGTTCAAGGGATTCTCCTGCCTCAGCCTCCTGAGTAGCTGGGGCTACAGGTGCACACCAGCACGCCCAGCTAATTTTTATGTGTTTAGTAAAGATGGGGTTTCCCTATATTGGCCCTGCTGGTCTCAAGCTCCTGATCTGGTGATCCACCCACCTTGGCCTCCCATGTGCCATTGTACCTGGCCAACTTTTTCCTTTTTACAAGCCTAATTTAAGAAATTTTATAAATTTCTTAAATTCACATTCTTTAATTTTATAAATTTTATAAATTTCTTGAATTTCTTGCAATAAGCCAAGCATGGTGGCTCACACCTCTAATCCCAGCACTTTGAAAGGCTGAGGTGGGCAGATCCCCTGAGGTTGGCGGTTCATGGCCAGCTTAGCGAACATGGTGAAATCCCATCTCTACTAAAAATACAAAACTAGCTGGGCGTCGTGACTCATGCCTGAAATCCCAGCTATTCAGGAGATTGAGGCAGTAGAATCGCTTGAACCTGAGAGGGAGAGGTTGCAATTCTGCAATGAGGAGAAATGTTGAGAATATATATATATATATATATACACACACACACACATACATACACACACATACATATATACACACACCCACACACGCACACACACACACAGCCACACAGGGCCCACCTCCCCTCACATACACACATCTGTTAGCTGTATATATATTTTCTTTTGAAAACAGAAGATACTTATTTTTAATTGGGTTATTATTTTCTTATTCTTTAGAATCTGTTTTTAGTTCCTTATATATTTTGATTAACCCCTTTTGTGATGTACTCTTTGCAAATATTTGCTGTCATTCTATTACTCTGGTGACTTATTTTATTTTATTTTCATTTTTTGCTGTATGGAAGTTTTCTAGTACGATGTAACCTCATTTTTCTGTTTGTATGTTTTCTGCTTGTGTTTTTGTCTTATCCAAAAAATACTCTTGCCCAGACCAAGATCATTAAATGTGTTTTGTGATTTGTTCTACTAGTTTGACATTTTGGTGTTTTCATTACATCTTTATTTTTAAATGTTTTTAAAAATATATTCTTATTGGTGAGGTCTCACTATTTTACCTAGTGTGGAGTGCAGTGGCACAAGTCTTTCATGCTACAGCTTTGAACACCTATGCCCAGATGATCCTCCTTTCTGACACTCCTGAGTAGCTGAAACTGTAGGTGCACACCACTCCACTAGGCATTTTAATCCATTTGAGTTAATTTTTGTATGTGGTGAGAGATAGGGTTCTTATTATATTCTTCTGCATGTAGCTCTCTTGTTTTCTCAGCACCACTTATTGAAGAGACTGACCTTTCCTCATTTTGTGTTCTTGGCACCTCTGCAGTATATCAGTTGGCTATACAGGTGGAAATTTATTTTTACTCACTGTATTATATTTTATTGGTTTATAGCATTGTGACATTGTCAGTTCACTCCACAACGCCAATCCCACTGCCATCTTCAGGAGTGCTTTGGCTATTCAGGATTTTTTTTGTGGTTTCATATTAATTTAGGATATTTTTCAATTTCTGTGAAAAATGCCATGGGTGTTTTGATAGATATTGCATTCAATCTGTGCACTGCTTTGGATCATATAAACATTTTAACAACATTACTTTTTCCAATCAATATAGATATTTTTCCATTTATTTATGTCATTTTAACATTTTATTAATGTTTCATAGGTTTCAGAATGTAGATTTTTTTTTTTTACCTCCTTGGTTAAATTTACTGCTTTTTATCCCCCATAGCTATTGTAAATGAGATTTTTTTCTTAAGTTTTTTTTAATATATATTTTGCTGTTAGTATATGGAAATGCTGTGGAGTTGTATATTTTGATGTTGTAAACTGAAACTTTACTGACTTTCTGAATTAGTTCTAACTACTTTTCAGTGGTGTGTTTAAGGATTTCCATATTAAGTCATTAGCATATATGGAAAATTTTACTTCCTCTCCATTTGAGCACCTTTTCTTACTTTCTCTTGTCTAATTACTCTGGCTAAGGACTTTCAGTATTATGTTAATATAAGTAGTAAAAGTGAACACCCTGGTCTTCTTTCACATCTTCACAGAAACCTTTCAACTTTTAACTCCCATCGAGTGGATATTAGCTAAGGTTTTGTCATACATAGCATTATCTGCTTATTTGGTCTAGGTCATTTGTTGTGTTGAGTTACAGTTGTTCCATGCATAATTTGTTAAGAGATTCTACTGTGAAAAATGTTGAATTTTATCAATTTTTTTCACATATTGAAATGACTGCATAGATTTTGTTCTTATTTTGTTGATGTAATGTATGACATTTAATGATTCTTGTGTACTAAACCATTCCTGCATCCCTGTAATCTCTCTTGGTCACAGTGAATGACTTTCTAAATATGCACGATAAGTCATTTTCCCAGTATTTTGTTGAGGGTTTTTGCACTATGTTTTTCAGGTTTATTGGCCCATAGTTTTCTCTTTTTTCTTGTATCCTTGTCTGGTTTTGCAATCAGCATAATGCCGTCCTGACGGAATGAGTTGGAACAAACAGTTCCCATGTATTCATTTCTGTTTAATGATTTTGTTTTTGTTTTGACTAGATTAAAAAAAAAGTGGCAGTAGTTTATTTTTTGTGGTAGGTAGAATGCAGCAGCAAATACGTCAGGTCCTGGGCTTTTCTTTAATAGGTGCCTTTTTATTGCTGATTTGATTTCTTGCTATTAATTTGTTTCTTGGTATCAGTTATGGTATCTCTTTTTTGGCTCCGATACACTTTATTAAGAGTTTGTTTTATTTGTTTTTACTTTTGAGTTTAGCTTTCTGTTTTTATATATTATAATTCCTTGATTGAAACATCAAGTTGTGTATTTAATATCTTCTTTTAGTTGAAGGCATTTATTGCCATAACTTCCCTCTTAAAACTGCTTTGAATGTATCCCATAGGTTTTGCTGTGTTGTGTTTCTGTTTTTGTCTCAATAAATAGGGTGTTTCTCTTTAATGTCTTCATTGACTCAGTGGTTGTTCAGGAGTATGTTGTTTAATTTTGATGTGCTTATGAATTAGTGATTTCAGAAGAGATACTTGATATGACTTTGACCTTTTCAAATTCATTAAGATGTGGTTTTCTGGCTAATGTATGATATATCCTGAAAGATGTTCCATGTGTGCAGTGGAGAAGAATGTTTACTCTATACCTCTTGGATGGATGGATCAGTAACTGTTTTTAGCATTTTCCCTACGGGGCATTTTAATCCAATGTTTACTTGTTGAATTCTGTCTGCATTATCTATTCATTGCTGAAAGTAAGGTGCTGAAGTTTTCTAGGATTATCTTGCACTTCTTTTCTTCTTTTGGATCTATTAACATTTGCATTATATATATATGCACATATTACTTATATAGCTGTATTCCAGATATAATATTTTCTCTTTTTTTGTTCTGCTTAATTCTGTATCCTCTCTTTGTCTTTGATATTTGGCGGTTTGATTAGATTAAGTTATGGGAATATTTTTATTGAAACTGAATGTGACTGGAAGCCTTCAGTATTCCTGTAGCAGAATATTAACATTTTATATAAATTTGGAAAGGTTTCTGTTATCATTTATCTAAATAAGCTTTCTACTCTTTTTTTATACTTTTTATTGAGATGGAGGTTTGCTCTTGTCTCTCCGGTTGGAGTGCAATCACGTGATTGTAGCTCACTGCAACCTCTACGTCCTCAGTTCCAGTGATTCTCCTGAGTTCCGGTGACTCTCCTGACTCAGACTTCTGAGTAGCTGGAATTACAGATGTCCACCAATATACCTGGCTAATTTTTGTATTTTAGTAAAGAAACGGTTTCACCATGTTGTGAAGGATGCTCTCAAGCTCTTGACAACATATGATCCACCAGCCTTGGCCTCCCAAAATGCAGGGGATACAGGCATGAGTCATTGGGCCCAGCTCTACCACACTCTTGAATGCCAGTTGCTCTTTGGATGTTATCCCATTAATCTCATAAATCTTATTTATGTTTTCTCTCTGATTGCATATTTTCAATTGACTCCTCTTTGTGTTTTGCTGCTTGACCACTTCTGTTGTCACTACTGTCAATTGCATTTTTTTATTTTGTTGTGTTTTATTCTTCAAGATTTCTGTTTGTTTTTCCATCTCATTATTTTAAATTCTCAGATAAGTTTCTCCAATAAATTCCAAAATTATTTGTGTTTTGCTGAAGTCCTCTGCATTGTCGTAAAATAAATATTTTGAATTCCTTGTCAGGCCATGTTCCATGTCCATCTCTTTTGGGTCAGTCACTGCTAGCACCTTATTTTGATCACCTGATGCCGTCATGTTTCTCTCATTGATCCTAATACCTGTGACTATGCATTGATGGTTGTGCAGTGATGTAGGTGCCTAATTCGGTGTTCATGGTTTGGCTTTGTTTGGAAGCTTTCTTCTACAGTAAGCCTGTACAGAGATTCAGGGCAAGGAGAAGAAGGAAACTAAGGTCTTTAAATCTATGATTACTTCAGCCCTGGTAACACAAGGGAAAATACTAATGAGCAGACTTTCATGGCTGAAGTAATTTGACTGGTAAAGCTGACTCAGTGCCAGGTTTATAACTGGGTTAAGAGAAAAGTTATCATAAAAGAGTAGTAAAATAATAATCTATACTGGAGGTAATATAATATGGTAAAATTTGATCAAGTAGGCAGCAGTAAGACAAATGAGTCCTCTGCCATGAGTAACTTAGGGGGAATAAGTAACTTTGGGGGAATAAGTTACTTAGTCTTTGTAGGATTCAGTATCTTCCTTTGAGAATAATGCATTTTCCAAATTACATAAGATTATTTACATGATGAAATCAGCATTATTAATACTCAATAAATATACCCATTAACCATAATTTTGGAATGTTGGGGAGCATTGACAGAAGCTCCAAAAGTCAAAACATGACTGTAGTCGTAGAATTAAATACAGTTGGTTTCCAAGTATCTGAGAGGTTTCTTATGGTTTTCATTGTGTCTTAGATTTGTGATGAAGAAATAAACAATCCCCAGTTCCCGCCCTGGAGAAGCTCAGTGCATAGAAAAAGGAACAAGGCAGATATACATGCCACAGTACAGATATATATATGTGTGTGTATATATATGTGTGTGTGTGTATGTGTATGTATATGTGTATGTGTGTGTGTGTATATATATATATGACTACTGCATCACAGAATTCATGTGATAAGTAGCACCAGCATTTTTGAGTCCCACAAATCTTGCTGGTCGGTGAGATCTAACAGGGAGCAGGTATTCCCACTTAAAAAGTGCTTCACAACCTGAGATCAGAAGAAAAAATAATGCTTGTACTATGAAAATAATTATCTTGCCCACTCTTCTTTCCGTCTAGTGACAAATTAATATTAACAAAAATTCATTTCTCAACACAACCATTTTGAAAGAGTACTTTAAATTTTCATGTTAACAACAAGTTGAGTGACCATTACAGATGTTTAACCACAGACCACTCAGGTCCATATTTTAATGGCATTACATCTGTTTATTTAAAAAAAAGTTATTTGTTTAAAAAATCTCATTTGAATATATATATTAACTATGTCAATTCAATTGTTAAATAAATTAACATAAAATGTGTTTTTAAAAGGAAACTCTTCTCTCTACATGGATCCCACATGACAAAGATCTGAATTTTTAAGCAGTGAGTTCAGCTAGAAACTCATACAGTGTGCTAGAAAATCTACTCACACAGAGAAAAACATAAACAAATATAATTTCACATTTTTCAATTAAAGATCTGTTAATTCAATTAAAGAATGATGTTAACTGTCCTTTTAACACTCAGTTTGCTCTTGAAATAAACTAAATGTTGTTATCATTTGTTAATTTACATATATTACTTCCCACCCTCAGTGTCAGTTCTGTGTAAGATTTGAACATTACTACTTACATTTTTGGACTCTAGCAGACATTTAGAACTAATAAAATGTACTCAAAATTTCTCTTCTCACATTATGATTTTTAAAGCCATACCTCTCTTAGAATTTAACTAAAATAACATTAAGCAACTTCAAGTTAATAAAAATCTTTTTAATGCACACATTTTAAAGATAAACTATTTGTAGCATTAAATTTGGCTCTGGTTACTCTGACGATTCAGTATTTTTAAACATGTGATTCAATAAAACCCACTTTGATTACAAATGCCAAGTATAGGGGGGAGCACTAAAGAAATACATATAGTTTTTAAATTTAATATTGTCTGATGTAAATGGTTTTAAATGTATACCTGATGGCTACAAAATGTTAAACTAGTTGTTCAAAAAAAAAACCACAAACAGACAAAAAAATACCATGAGTTAATTTTTTCTAAATTAAAAATGGACTTTCAAAGTAAATAATTATTAATGAAGAAAAACAGCTTTATAATTTAAAAATTCATGAGTAATTGCTTTGTCTATGTAATATATTGCATTCAAACAGTTTACTATCTTTTTGAGGTTCTTTACACAGACAATAGCTGGTGCTACAAGTAGATCAAAACCAGGATTGATGGTAATGGGAGAGCTACAGACTGGAAGTGCTGGCTCTTCTGGCAGTTCTTTACTTCTTATACAATACAGTTAAGCTTTTGATGCAGGGAAGATAACATCAATTAATTCCTAGTAATTTAGAAAAAGGAATCATATATTATTACTAGAAAACATATGGTAAGAAAAATATGTCTTTTCAGGAAAATGCTTATATGTTTATTTGACATAAACATCTCATTATATCTTAAACAATTTTGAATTTTATTCCAAAGCAAAATTATTTAAAAAGAGAAGTCAATCAATAAATGTAATTCATTTCCATAATTAATTTTTGAAGAAATTTCTAAAACCTGAGAACTTGACTGAAAAGAAAAATAACATTCTAAATTAATCTACTCTTTTAATTACATATTAATGGAAAACATTATTTTCAATAAAAATGAAATGCATGAAAATTATCTTATTTTTCTTGTATTATGAGACATATAAAGAAATTCATCAAAAATATGATATGAAAAATAGGTTTTTGCAAGGTGGATGTTTTTCTCAATTAGGAGTACAATCAAGGGACAGGTATGGTGACTCACACCTGTAACTCCAGCACTTTTGGAGGCCAAGGCAGGCAGTATACTTGAAGCCAGGAGCTTGAGACAGGCCTGGCCACTATGGTGAAACCCCATCAGGTGTAGAGGTGCTCACCTGTAACCTCAGCTAATCAAGACGTTCAGGCAGAATAATCACTTGAAACTGGGAAGCAGGGGGTTGTAGTGTGCCAAGATTGCACTGCTGTACTCCAGCCAAAGAGACAGTGTGAGATTCCTTTATACAAATAAAAGAAAATAAATTCAATCAATTAAGAAGTGAGATACACTAATTTACTTTTCAATGCAGTTTGTGGCAACTATGAATTTTAATTACAAAATGCCTTGAATACACTGCCTCCCAAAGTGCTGGGGTCAGGGGACAGGCAAATAGAATTCCCAGAGCAAAAAAGTCCTATGCCTATTTCCTTTGCCCAAGCAATCCTCCCATCTCTGCCTCCTGAATAGTTGAGACTACATGCATGTGCCACCAGACCCAGCTAAATTTTTTTTTTATTCTGTTGTTGTTGTTGTTGCTGGGCTCAAGTGATCTACTCACCTCAGCCTCCTAAAGTGCTAGGATTATAGAAATGGGTCACTACACCAAGCTAAAATTTACTTTCTAAAATTTAATTTTTAGGTCATTTATTTTTATTCAGTCTTATTTCTCATAAATGAAGTTAAGAATGTTATGGCTTTAGAGCTTCTTTTTGGGTATTCCTGAAGTAATAAATGGATTCGTAACATTCATTTTCTAAATGGTGTTAGAAAATTAGTAATTGCTTCAGATGAGTAATGATTATTTGGCCTCTTTTTGTTTTCTGGCTTCATTTCATTGTGTATGAAGAATGTACTTTTTTTAACCTGCCTGTATATGTGAAATGAATTTTTCCTCTTTCAACACAATGTAGTACAAAACTGTTTAAACTGGTTATTCAATGACTTCATAATTTTGGTTTTCTTCATTGTGCATATTGGTCAAATTATTGGGACAACAATGTCAAAATTAATTCGCTTATGAAAAACTTTCTGATATAATGACATAAATACAAACGAACAAAAACAAGCACACGCATACCAATTAATTTCTAAAACTTTTAATTTTTTCTGCTAGTCTGGTACCTTGTATTGCATCACTCAGCAAAATCTGTCAGCTCCACTTCCAGAATTTACTTTAACTCCACAGCGTATGTCTTGTTTCCTGTTATCACCTTATTCTAAAACACAGCTTATATTACATTCACTATCTACTTTACACTGTAATTTCCTACTTTACACTCTTTCTGTAAAAAGAAACTACCTTTTCAAGGTCTAATTTAAGTAATTTTATTTTTTCTTAATTGAGACTTCTTTCTATGTGCTGTCACACCTTATAGCATCAGATATGAATATTTCTATCCCATTTCAGCTGTTCCAGTTTTTTTTTGGGGGGGGGGGAATGTGTATATATGTTTATAAATGTGGGTATATATGTATTAGCTTATTATTTGTTTTTCCCATGTGTAATATATGTTTTGCATGCAAATATTTACTAAATCCCTGATAATGGAAAGTTAACAAATCTTTTTTTTTCCTTTTTTAAGTAAATTATTTTCTGAAGAAGGAGGGTTGGGAGGAATATATCTTAACATGGCAAGTTTAAAAGAGAAAGTGGCCATTACTAATGAGATTTATTCTATAACATTTTCATGTTTATCTAATAGCATTGCTGATGACATTTTCCCTTTTATCAGCTGTGTATGGGTCCATTCACTGCAATATACTGGCCATCCACACCAGCAACGACTTTGCTGCCATTAAGCTACAGGTGATAAAATTAATCTGTGTCGTGGTATGGTGTTCCTTGGTGGTAATCTCATGTGTAATGACTCTGGACTTTTTCCCTGCATCTGTGAAACTGAGTAGCCTACCCTTTCTATTAATCATGTATTTTGTATTATTGTTGGCACCATGGCTGGAGTTTTGGAAAAGTGGAGCTCATCCTCCCAGCAACACAGAAAATAATTCCAGCATGGTGGGTACAGTACGGATGCTTAGTTTAACAATGCTAGCATATGATGCGGTCAACTTCTCCTGCTGGTCAGCAGTGAAACTGCAGCTGTCAAATGAGGAAATAATTGACAAGAGACAGGTGGGCCATAGAATCCTACACTACAGCTTTGAGTTTTTAGAAAATGTGATAATAATATTGGTATTTAAGTTCTTTGGAGGGAAATTTTACTGAAGACTTGTGACTCATTAATTGCCATGTAGCTCATCATAACCTACCTATTAGCCATTATTTTAGGCTCCTCTTCTGTCAGTATTTGCACTCAAGGTCATCAGGCAAAGTATTGCCAGAACATACTGAAAATCATCCAGAAGCATTGTGATATTGTGTAAACATGTAGAGAAAACTCAGTTAAAAGAATAAAAATAAGCAGCTGAGGAATTACTATTATTCATGGAGAAGGGTTGGATATTTTCAATAAAAAAGTATGCAATATCCACAAAATACACATACATACTTTCACAGAACTAAGAGTAGAGAGGCTGAATATGACTTTATAAAGATACTCATAAAAAATTATAAGCAGCAAAATATTGGAAGTAGTTTCTAATAAAATTGATTTTTCTCCTGTGACTATGCATTAGTAATTTTTGTTTTCTTAAATATAATTGTACAACTTATAAAACAAAACAAAAAATCCATCTGGGTCCAAAAACTGAGCACAAAAAATAACCATAACTAATTTTTCACCTAGTACATTTTTAGAACCTATGCCTTTAATTTAACAAATGTTTGTAATCTAGCATATACATTATCAGTGAACTTTTTTTTATTTTTCAGAATTAGCACTTACCACAGGTTTCATTCTGTACTTAAGGAGAATCTGAAAGAGAAGTCTTATGAGCGTGCTCCAATTTATATTAATTTAAGGTAACTAAAGTCTTCCTGATTAAACTTTGACTAACAGAAAGCACCTCATATTAATGCATCTTAAAGCACAAACGTGTTTTATTAAAAAGACATCACCATGTTAACAATTAAAAATACTAATTTACATTCCTCCCAACAGTGCACAAGGATTCTCTGTGCTCTACATTCTCAAAACACTTGTCATCTTTCATCCTGATAATAATAGCTATTCCAACATGTGTGAGAGGAGGGCTCATTTTTGGTTTTAATTTGCATTTCCCTGATGATCGGTGGTTTTGAGCATCTTTAAATATGCAGTTGTTCAGAAATTAACCGGGCGACATAGTGCACATCTGTAAACACCTACTAGGGAGGATGAGGCAGAATTGCTGGAAACCAGTGGGTGGAAGATTCAGTGAGCTGAGATCACACCATTGCATTTAAGCATGGATGACAGAGTGAGAATACCTCTCAAATCAATCAATCAATCAATATTAAATATAGAGTTGTTGGCCAGTTGTACGTCTTCTTTTGAGAAGTGTAAATTCAGGTCCTTTGACCATATTTAATAGACTTAACTGGGTTTTCTGTTGTTAAATGACTCGTGTTCCTTGTATGTATTCATTATTCGCCCTTTATCATACATATGGTTTGCAGATATTTTCTCCAAGTGTTTGGGGTGTCTCTTCACTTTACTATTTGTTTCCCTTTTCCCTTTGCTTTGCAGAAACATTTTAGTTTGATGTAACGTGATCCACCTGTTTTGTGTTGTGCTTTTGTAGCCTGTGTTTTGGGGTCATAGAACTGAGGTTTCAAAAATAAAATTGAATTAAAAATAGAATTAATACACGATCCAGCTACTCTACTTCAGAATATGCACTCAAAGGGTATACAATTAGCACGTCAAAGAGATATCTGCAGTCCTATAATCATCTCAGCATTATTCCTAATAGCTAAGATGTGGTAACAACCCAAGTGCTCATCAACAGATCAACAGATAAAGTGTTGCACATATACACAATGAAATATACTATGCATCCTTAAACAAAGGAGGAAGTTCTGTTATTTATTTGTGACCAAATGAATGGTATGGGAAGATACTATGCTCAGTGTAATAAGAGAGGCACAAAAAGACAAGTATAGAATGATCACAATTATATGTAAAATCTGAAAAGGTTGAACTCATTGAAACAGTGAATATGCCAGATGTGGTGGCTCATGCGTGTAACTCCAGCAATTTGGGAGTAAGAGATGATTGGATCACTTGAGGTCAGAACTTTGAGGCCCCAGTGAGCCACTGTACTCCAGCCTGGGCAATGCAGCAAGGCCCTGACTCTTTAAACAAACACACAAAAAGTAGTCAGAGATTGGACTGGGACGTGGTGATGGGGGTGGATAGAGAAAGGCAAGATGTTCGTCAAAGGGTAACAAATTTTAGTGAGACAGGAAGAAGTTCTGATCCATTGCACAGAATGGTGACCACATTAATACATGTCAACTTCAAAATTGCTTAATACAAAAAAGAGCAGGCATGGTGGCTCATGTCTGAAATCCCAGCACTTTGTGCAGCCATGGCAGGAGAATCACTAGAGGTCAGGAGTTGGAGGCCAGCCTGGCCAACACGATGAAACATCGTCTCTACTGAAAATATAAGAATTAGCCAGGTTTGGTGGCATGCACATGTCGTCCCAGCTACTTGAGTGGCTGAGGCAAAATAACTTGTACTGGGGAGACAGCGGTTGAAATGAGCTGAGATTGCGCCACTGTACTCAAGTCTGGGCAACAGGAGCAAAACTCTCTCAAAAAAACCAGATTGTTTAAAAAGTAGAATTTATATATTCTTACTACAAAAAAAGAAATGATAAGTATATGAGGTGATGGATATGGTAACTAGCCCAATTTAATTCCTTTGCAATATATACATGCATTATAAAATCACTTTATGTCCCATAAATATTTACATTTGTTAGTTTAAAATAAAAATTTTAAAAGAATGAATTACAATAAATATAAACTTGGCTTAATATACATAACAATGAAATATGCTAATGTTTTCTTCTATTTTGACTATTTGGCTTCTGTTATTTCTTAGGGAAGCAATCACCATGGGAAGGGATGAAGAACAATAAAAGCTTAATATTATACAATTTCCGTTATTTTGTTTTTGTTGTTTTTCTCCTTTTTTTTCCTACCAAAGCAATGGAGAAAACTTTCTTATTCACACTTTCTTTTGTGTTTCTTTCTCATGAGAAATCACACCAAAAATAATGTTCATGTAGATTTGTGTAATTTTTTTCTGCTCCTATCTATGACCCTTTTTGCCTTTGCTTTGGATTTCACAGCTTCATAAAACACTGATTTACTTATTATTTGTCGTATCATTGTACCACTACTTCTTCACTCTACCTGCAGGATCATTTTTTTTCTTTTTATTTTCTTTTAGTCTTTTTTTTTTTTTTTTTTGAGATGGAGTGTCTGGCACAATCTCAGCTCACTGCAACCTTGGCATCCCATATTCAGGTAATTCTCCTGCCTCAGCCTCCTCAATACCTGACATTACAGGCATGCACTACCACGCTTGGCTGACTTTTGAATTTTTAATTGTGACGTGGTTTCACCATTTTGCCAAGGCTTGCGTTGAACTGACCTCAAGTGATCCACCCTCTCAGCCTCCCAAAGTGCTGGAATTACAGGTGTGAGACACCACACCCGGCTTGATCATTTCCTTTACTGGAACTACATACTGCTTGTCCCAGTCCTAGATATGCCATTATCAATTCATTTATTTATTTTCTGTGATAGCAAGACTCATGGAAAGAGTTGGCCCTGACAAGGTTTAATTTTATTTCTCTTAACTATCCTTTTTTAAGGCATTTACCCTGTTTTTTTAGAATCGTATCTTATACTTGTCACTAAATCCCATATTTCATTTATCTGTAGCATATTACTCAAACAGTCATGTGTATCTGTAAAACTGATTCCCACCCTCATTCCTGAAATACTATTTTGTTTTGGATTACATGATTCAACTTTCCACTGATTTCTCTATTTAATTGTCAGTGCGCTTTGTTTCATTTTATCTCATATATGTCTATTCGTCAGACTACTAATGTAACTACTCAGAATACCTCTTTCTCCTTCTCTTTCTCTTTTTCCTTTTCCCCTTCTCTTTTCCCTTGCCTCTTTTCTTTTCTTTTTTTAAGAGAGGGTTCTGTCACCCAGCCTGGAGTACAGTAGTGAGAACTTGACTGACTACAGCCTCAAATTTCTGGGCTCAAGCAATCATCCTGGATTGGTCTCCTCCACAGCAGAGACTACAGCAGTTCTAAGGAATTCAACTAGTGATATTACTTCTGGAATCCTATACATTGTGCTTTTTTTTTTCTTACGAGTGCACAAGATTAAGATAGCTAAATTGTAAACTTCCCCTGAACTTCTTTACACTTCCTACATGCCTCTGTCTTCCACCCTTTTTTGTATAAAAATATATCATCTATATAACATAAAAACTGGACATATCCCAAATACATTATTTTCCCTCATCTTTTACATATTTTATCTACAAGAACTTTTTTATCATCTACCAATTACAAATGTGTTTTTCTTATTGCTCTTTATACATTCCAGTTGAGATCATCATTCATTCTTCACTAAATGATAATATCAATATCTTAATTTACTTCCTGCTTCTGTGTTAACCTATTCAATTTATTTTTTATTGAGGGTCTAGAATTATTATTCTTTTCAATGAATACAACACATCTCTTTCCTTTTTCTTTCTTTTCTTCTTACCTTCTGCTTTAATATTAACTGTTACTATATGAATTGACTAGCAATTTCAGTGTACTATTATATCCACCATTTTAAGCTAATTCAGAGATAATAGCCTCTCTATAAGTGTTTAATATTATAAAAAATAATACAACTCTATAATTTCAGTATTAAATTTTTGAATATTAAGTCCATAGATTATTAATAAAACAAGATTTTAATTGAGTTGCAGATAAGCTTATGCTATTTTTTTATTCACTCCTTCCATTTTTATCCATCCTAGCTATAAGATATTTAGAGGTATGAACTTGCCATATTCTTCCCCGTACCTGACAGCCTATTGAAGTTATATGAATAAAGAAATGTACAATGACAATTTAATTCATGTAACTAAATATAAATGTATTATGTTTAAAATCTATTTATTTTAATTACTTAAATTTATTATTAGTTATTATTTAGATTTTTATTATTTAAATCTCAAACAATACAGGAAACAAAAATGTGGGAAAATCTCAAGTAATTCATTATTTATCTTTCTTTTTATCATAGAAAACACAAGCCATCTCCTTACTGCTTAAGGCCATATAAAACACAAGCCATCTCCTTACTGCTTAAGGCCATATTTCTGGAACACTCATAACATTTCACTTTTCATTTCCCAAGGAAATCTAAGGAGTGTCTTTTGAACTCCATAGTGATATGCCTAAAACTACCCAGTGTAATTCTGTCTTCTTAGGACAGTATGATTCTGCAAGATGAATATGATAATGTCCTAAAATATCACCCTTAAATTTAACTATATAAAACAACACTAATGTTACAATATATGAGCTGTACATTATGTAGTCAAATTAGAGAGTTAATTTTACACTTAAATAGTTTAGTTAGATACTGCGAGATTAAACTGGCCAAGATGGAACTTAATTATTTGTAAAAACTACCACACTGTGATGAAATGAATTAACTGAACTCTTAATAATTTGGAAAATAATAAAGTTATATTACTTAAATGTTACTAACAAAAACGTGTATTTATTAACTATTTGTTACTACCTGAAAGACAGAATGGCTCTCATGATAATGATGGAAGCAGCTTCAAATGAAATGTTACAAAACAGTCTGGACATGATGGCCTATGCCTGTAATCCCAGCACTTTGGGAGGCTGAGGCAGGTGGATGACTTGAGGTCAAGTGTTTGAGATCAGCCTGGCCAACATGGTGAAACCCCCTCTCTACTAAAAATAAGAACATTATCCAGGCATTGGGGTGCATGCCTGTAATCCCAGCTAGTCAGGAGGCTGAGACAAGAGAATCCCTTGAGCCTGGAAGGCAGAGGCTGCAGGGAGCTGAGATTGGGCCAATACACTCTAGCCTGGGTGAGAGAGTGAGACTCCATCTCAAAAAAACCTCTCTAAACATTAAAAATCAAGGTAAATTTAATCAAGTTTCTATTTCATGCTATCATTTAAGTTCATTAGGATAAAAGTGAAGAGATATAAGGAAGATAAAATAAACCTCAGACTTGATTTTGGGGGCTCTGGAATCTAATAACATAACTCAGGGAATGTTTAATGAAGAAAGACCAGACCTCTCCATTTGGGCAAAAGAGTATGTGCATTTTAACTGCCCATCATCACCCACTCCATGGCTTCTAAACATTAAAAAGCAACGTAAATTTAATCCATTTTCTATTTCATGCTGTCATTAAAGTTCATTAGGTTAAAAGTGAAGAGATATAAGAAAGAAAAAAGAAAACTTCAGCCATGATTTTGGGAGCTCTGGAATCTAATAACATAACTCAGGGGAGTGTTTATTGAAGAAAGACCAGACCTCTAAGTTTGGGGATGATAGTATGTGCATTTTAACTGCCCATCATCATCCACTCCATGGCTTCATGGAAACTGTGAAGAAGATTAAATTATAGATTCAGCTTTTGAGGTCTGTGGGGGAAATACAGAGCTTATCTCAAAGAATTATGGTTGTGTGATTTAAAATGTCTGAGGTTCCCTTGGAGATTACTGGCTCAGAGGCTTTTCTTTAGCTCACCACACAGTTTTCTTGGGGGCAGAAGCTGACTCCTGGGAGGCATTTGTGGAAAGAAAATATACTAGTCAGAGCCATCTGTAGCAAGGAATAAGAGTCAGGTCAAGCAGCACGCCAACAAAATACCTGGAAGGAAGAGGCTGAGGAAAAAAATTGATGCGGAAAACCAGGTTTGAAAAACCCTCACAGTTTGTTGTTGTTTGTTGTGGATTGGGTTTTAAATAGAGGCAGAGTTTGCCCTATGGCCCATGTTAGAGTCCTGTGGCATGATCATGTCCAAAGCTCAACTTCCTTTGGTTCAAATGGTCTTCCCACCTCAGCCTCCTGAGCATGTTATGTCTCTGGATTCCACCCATCCTCCCCTCTCAGTATCTCACAGTACAGGCATTGGCCACCACAACCAGCTTATTTTTGTATTTTTTTTTTTTATACAGAAGAGATCTTGCCATGTTGTCAAGGCTTGTCTCGCACTTCTGGGCTCAAGTGATTTGTCCTCCTAAGCCTTCCAAATTGGTGGGGTTATAGATATGAAGCACCACATCCATATTCCTACTGATATGTTTAGAAGGATATAAGTATGTCCATTTTTGGATGCATGCGTGGAGAAGACCCCAAAACTTTTCATTTCTCCTTGACTTTGGGCTAAATACTAGAGTTCCTCAAGGAGTCCATATGCAAAGTCTGGGCAGTTTTCCTCTACTTTCTTTTTGTATTTTTTCTTTTCTTTGCTTGGATTGTTTTTTAAAAATGTGGCAAGAACAGTAGTAGATGACCAGAAGGGTGACAGAACACAGGTAAAGTGGCCATACATGACAAAGAATTCAGACTACAAAAATAGGTCTGGATGGTTCCTAAACAAGCAAACAACCCACAAACTAAGCATTTGTGAAGATCAAGAATTTGTTATCTGAATATGTTGAATAATATCCAAAGTGTTCAGTGTTCAACAATAAAATGAAAGACATTCAATGGAAAAAAAACGCACACTCAGAACAGTCATAACGAAAAAAAAAATACTTCCTGAAGCCCAGGCATGGTACTAATTAGGGAAATATTTCAATTCACTAAATTTTAATGTTCTCAAAGACCTAAAGGAACCCAGGAGAATAGCGATTCAAAATTGAAAATACCAATAAAGACATACAAATTATTTTCAAAAAGGAAATCAATAATCTGTAACTAGAAGGACTTACTCAGTAGCATGGGTGAGCATGCAGAACACAGAATGAGGCAACTTGAAGATGCATTGTTTGATTCAGTGTAAGGAACAAGAAGAGAAACAACAATAATGAAAAAAACTAAGGTTGTCATGGGACACCATCAAGAATATCAACATAGTAATAATGGGAGTCCCACTGGAAAAGGAGAGATGGGGGAAAAAAGGAATATTTGAAGAAACAGTGGATGTAACTTCCCAAATGTGTTGGTTGATATAAATCTACTGATCCAAGCATCTACGAAGAAAAAGGCACTCCAGAAAGAATAAATTCAAAGACACCCACAGTGAAACACATGCATTGAATTTGATAGAAGACAAATAAATAGATAATTTTAATAGAAGCAAGACAGAAGTAACTGACCATATGCAAGTTACCCTCCATGATATTAACAGCCAATATCTCATTAAAAATTATGAGGAAAGAAGTCACTGTGATGAGATCTTTAAAGTGCTGAAATAAAAAATGAAGTCAGTCGTAAATTCAATAACTGGCCAAACCAAAATTCAAATTTATGAGCAAATAAGGCATTTCCAAGCAAACAGAATAGATCAGCTTTATAAAACATGATAAAAGCAAGTAAGGAATGAAAGAAAAATAGTAACTCATTGTGCAAATAAAGAAATAAAGAACATCAATAAAGTAATTACACCAGAGTGTAGGGGGTGGAGCCAAGATGGCCAAATAGGAACAGCTCCAGTCTCCAGCTCACAGCGTGAGTGAAGCAGAATATGGGAAATTTCTGTATTTCCAACTGAGGTACAGGGTTCATCTCACTGGGGAGTGCCAGACAGTGGGTGCAGGACAGTGGGTGCAGTGCACCGTATGTAAGCTGAGGCAGGGTGAGGCATTGCCTCACCCAGGAAGCACAAGGGGTCAGGGAATTCCCTTTCCTAATCAAAGAAAGGGGTGACAGACGGCACCTGGAAAATCGGGTCACTCCCACCATAATACTGCACTTTTCCCATGGGCTTAACAAATGGCACACCTGGAGATTATATCCCACACATGGCTCAGAGGGCTCTACACCCATGGAGCCTTGCTCATTGCTACAACAGCAGTCTGAGATCAAACTGCAAGGTGGCAGCCAGGCTGGGGGAGAGGCGCCCACCATTGCTCAGGCTTCAGTAGGTAAACAAAGCCGCCAGGAATTTCAAACTGGGTGGAGCCCAGCAGAGCTCAAGGAGGCCTGTCTGCCTCTGTAGGCTCCACCTCTGGGGGCAGGGCACAGACAAACAAAAGACAGCAATAACCTCTGCAGACTTAAATGTCTCTGTCTGACAGCTTTGAAGAGAGTAGTGGTTCTCCCAGCACGCAGATGGATATCTGAGAACAGACAGACTGCCTCCTCAAGTCGGTCCCTGACCCCTGACCCCTGAGCAGCCTAACTGGGAGGCACCCATCAGAAGGGGCAGACTGACACCTCCCACAGCCGGGTACTCCTCTGAGACAAAACTTCCAGAGGAACGATCAGGCAGCAACATTTGCGGTTCACCAATATCCACTGTTCTGCAGTCACCACTTCTGATCCCAGGCAAACAGGGTCTGGGGTAGACCTCCAGTAAACTCCAACAGACCTGCAGCTGAGGGTCCTGACTGTTAGAAGGAAAACTGACAAACAGAAAGGACATCCACACCAAAAACCCATCTGTACGTCACCATCATCAGAGATCACAGGTAGATAAAACCACAAAGATGGGAAAGAAACAGAGCAGAAAAACCGGAAACTCTAAAAATCAGAGTGCCTCCCGTCCTCCAAAGGAAAGCAGCTCCTCATCAGTAATGGAACAAAGCTGGATGGAGAATGACTTTGACGAGTTGAGAGAGGAAGGCTTCAGAAGATCAAACTACTCCGAGCTAAAGGAGGAAGTTCGAACCAATGGCAAAGAAGTTAAAACTTTAAAAAAATATTAGATGAATGGACAACTAGAATAACCAATGCAGAGAAGTCCTTAAAGGACCTGATGGAGCTGAAAACCACAGCATGAGAACTACTTGATGAATGCACAAGCCTCAGTAACCGATGCTATCAACTGGAAGAAAGGGTATCAGCGATGGAAGATGAAATGAATGAAATGAAGTGTGAAGAAAAGTTTAGAGAAAAAAGAATAATAAGAAAAGAACAAAGACTCCAAGAAATATGGGACTAAGTGAAATGACCAAAAGCAACCAAATCTATGTCTAATTGGTGTACCTGAAAGTGATGGGGAGAATGGAACCAAGTTGGAAAACATTCTGCAGGATATTATCCAGGAGAACTTCCCCACTCTAGCAAGGCAGGCCAACATTCAAATTCAGGAAATACAGAGAATGCCACAAAGATACTCCTCGAGAAGAGCAACTCCAAGACACATAATTGTCAGATTTACCAAAGTTGAAATGAAGGAAAAAATGTTAGGGCAGCCAGAGAGAAAGATCAGGTTACCCACAAAGGGGAGCCCATCAGACTAACAGCTGATCTCTCACCAGAAACTCTACAAGCCAGAAGAGAGTGGGGACCAATATTCAACATTCTTAAAGAAAAGAATTTTCAACCCAGAATTTCATATGCAGCCAAACTAAGCTTCATAAGTGAAGAAGAAATAAAATATTTACAGACAAGCAAAGGCTGAGAGATTTTTGTCACCACCAGGCCTGCCCCAAAAGAGCTCCTGAAGGAAGCACTAAACATGGAAAGGAAAAATCAGTAGCAGCCACTGCAAAAACACGCCAAATTGTAAAGACCATCAAGGCTAGGAAGAAACTGCGTCAACTAACGAGCAAAATAACCAGTTAACATCATAACGACAGGATCAAATTCACACATAACAATACCAACCTTAAATGTAAATGGGATAAATGCTCCAATTAAAAGGCACAGACTGGCAAATTGGATAAAGAGTCAAGACCCATCAGTGTGCTGTATTCAGGACACCCATCTCATGTGCAGAGACACACATAGGCTCAAAATAAAGGGATGGAGGAAGATCTACCAAGCAAATGAAAAACAAAAAAAGGGAGGGGTTGCAATCCTAGTCTCAGATAAAACAGACTTTAAACCAACAAAGATCAAAAGAGACAAAGAAGACCATTACATAATGGGAGACTTTAACACCCCACTGTCAACACTAGACAGATCAATGATACAGAAAGTTAACAAGGATATCCAGGAATTGAACTCAGCTCTGCACCAAGTGAACATGATAGACATCCACAGAACTCTCCACCCCAAATCAACAGAATACACATTCTTTTCAGCACCACACCATGCTTATTCCAAAATTGAAAACATAGCTGGAAGTAAAGCACTCCTCAGCAAATGTAAAATAATGGAAATTATAACAAACTGTTATAATTTCCCCATTTATTAAATGGGGAAAGGATTCCTCATTTGATAAATAGTGCTGGGAAAACTGGCTAGCCATATGTAGAAAGCTGAAACCGGATACATTCCTTACACCTTATACAAAAATTAATTCAAGATGGATTAAGGACTTACATGTTAGACCTAAAACCATAAAAACCCTAAAAGAAAACCTAGGCAATACCATTCAGGACATAAGCCTGTGCAAGGACTTCATGTCTAAAACACCAAAAGCAATGGCAACAAAAGCCAAAATTGACAAATAAGATCTAATTAAACTAAAGAGCTTCAGCACAGCAAAAGAAACTTCCATGAACAGTGAACAGGCAACCTACAGAATGGGAGAAAATTTTTGCAACCTACTCAGCTGACAAAGGGCTAATATCAAGAATCTGCAATGAACTCAAACAAATTTGCAAGAAAAAGACAACTCCATCAAAAAGTGGGCGAAGGATATGAACAGATACTTCTCAAAAGAAGACTTTTATGCAGCCAAAAGACACATGAAAAAATGCTCATCATCACTGGCCATCAGAGAAATGCACATCAAAACCACAATGAGATACTATCTCACACCAGTTAGAATGGCTATCATTAAAAAGTTTGGAAACAACAGGTGCTGGAGAGGATGTGGAGAAATAGGAACAATTTTACACTGTTGGTGGGACTGTAAACTGGTTCAACCATTGTGGAAGTTGGTGGGTTGATTCCTCAAGGATCTAGAATTAGAAATACCATTTGATCCAGCCACCCCACTACTAGGTATATACCCAAAGGATTATAAATCATGCTGCTATAAGGACACATGTATGTGTATGTTTATTGTGCCACTATTCACAATAGCAAAGACTGCAAACCAACCCAAATGTCCAACAATGATAGTCTGGATTAAGAAAATATGGCACATATACACCATGGAGTACTATGCAGCCATAAAAAATGATGAGTTCATGTCTTTTGTAGGCACATGGATGAAGCTGGAAACCATCATACTCAGCAAACTATTGCAAGGACAAAAAACCAAACACCGCATGTTCTCACTCATAGGTGGGAATTAAACAATGAGAACACATGGACAGAGGAAAGGGAACATCAAACCACGGGGACTGTTGTGGGGTGGGGGAGGGGGGAGGGATAGCATTAGGAGATATACCTAATGATAAATGATGAGTTAATGGGTGCAGCATACCAACATGGTACATGTATACATATGTAACAAACCTGCATGTTGTGCACATGTACCCTAAAACTTAAGGTATAATAATAATAATAATAATAATAATAATAATAGTAAAAGTAATTGCACCAGGAAATAGAAAAGGCAATATTATTGTATTTGGGGACTCTGCAACTTTATTTTTCTACTAGATTTAAATGACAAGAGGTAAGCCACAGTATCTCACAACTGTAATACCAACCGATGTGGGAGATTTCCTTGAGCACAGGAGTTTGAGACCAGCCAGGGCAACAAAGTGTGACTCTGTGTCTACAGAAAATAAACAAAATTATCCAGCTATGGTAGCATGCACTTCTGCCCCAGGTACAGGGGCCTGAGTTGGAAGGATCCCTTGAGCCCATGAGCTCGAGGCTGTAGTGAACAAGGGTTAGCCTGTGTGACTGAAACTCTGTCTCAATAAAGTAAAATAAAATAAGGAAATAATAAAGAATAAAACAATAATTACATATCTGTGTTGTTCTCACTTATTGTATAACAAACAATTTTTAACAATAAAATAGGAAGTTAGGGAGAGTGGTATAGGTAAATGATTTTTGTATGACATCAACACTCAGTATTTATAATTCACATTACATTATTATAAAGTTAAGCTATTAATTATAATATCATTAATAACCACTAAGGAAAATACTGTTCAAATATACTGAAGAGAGATGTGTAAGTCAAAATGGTACCCTAGAAAAACAATCAAAAGCAAATTGAACAGTTTTGGGGGAATAGAAGAATCATAACAACAACAAAACTAGTAGAAAAAATGACACAAATAGGAAAATAAATTCTTGTCAGCAATCGCTTTCCATCCAAATAAACTAAAACCCAGTTAAAAGTCAAAGATTGGCAGAGTGACATTTTAAATGTTTTAAAGGTGAGGAAAAAAATTATGCAAACAGTAACCAAATTAGAGCTGGAAAAACTATACAAATATCAAAATTGTTTAATTCATCAAGAAGATACAATACTTATATGTATATCTAATAACAGATTCTCAGGATATATAAAACAAAAATGAATAGATTAGTCTTGGCCACCACTCTTCAACAACCTATGGTTAACTGAAGAATCTGCAAGGAATTAAATAATTTTTGCTGATAAATGAATAATTAAAACATACTTAAACTTCTGAAATGCAGCTAAATCAATGTTGTGAAATATATACGTGTAAACATATAGATAAAAAAGAAGAAATGTAAATTTTCTAACATAAATCTACACACAAGGAAGCAGAAAATGTGCAAACTAGAGGAGAGTACTTTAAAAAAAAAAGGCATAGTAAAGGAAGCTGCCATCATTGGCTGCCAACACTAACCCCAAAGAACACACACAGAAAAACCCAAACCAAGTACACAGTGCTGAGATTATTACCAGCAATAATGCAGAGCCCAAATATGATAATGAGGCAGCTGCTAGGGTGACAGAAAAGTGAAGAAACCAGGCAGATGGTAAGAAAGTTTGCCTTTTATATTCATGACACACTTCCCCTAGTCAGCTGGCAACCAAGTGTGGAAAACAAAAAAACAAAAAACAAAACTCCTCTGACTCATGATTACTACACTGGATAAAATAAAGTTGAAGTGGATGACCAGCTTCCCCATGACTTTGGATTCCCTGGCAGGAGATCTATTCCTGCCTTAACCCAAGGAAGCCTTGTGAGTAACTCAAAGGACAACAGAGACAAAGTAGAAAGGCAGGACTCCCATCTCCAGCCTGGATATCTCAGTCACAGGAGATGCCAAACCCAAGTGCTGGTGCAGCATTACCATGGGGTAGAGGTATATTTCATAATTTCCTTGATCACAAACCTATAGACTGCTTTCCCACAGATCCTATAGAACACCTTCAAGATCTCTCAGATAGGAGACTGACTGTTTCAAAGTTTGTTAAAGCTGAGACACACCTGGGATTAAGGCAACATCTACTGCCAAAACAGAGGCACTGAGCTAGCCCAAAGCAAGTAAACAAAACCCCAACAATGGTTATGTGTTAAAGAAAACTCAAAGCTATCATATACAATAAAATGCAAACTAAGACAGAGAAAACAAAGGACTAAATAATTAGTCCTTCAATAAAAATATATAGTTATATAACCACAATAAATAACACCAAACAAGAAACTAACCTCCTTAAATGGACAAAGCCATAAACCATTGACCAGTGCTAATTAATGAGATGGCTACCAGTGGTTATGTGATCAAGAATTCAAAATACCAGTTTTCAGGAAACTCAGATCTCTAAAACAGCAGAGAAAAGGAACTGATATACTTCTGAAAGAAATTTTTTAAAATGGACTTAATTAATTTAAAAATAAAAAAATTCTGGAACTGAGAACTATATTGGCTGAAGTAAAAAATTAAAACGCTTTCAACAGCAGAATAGATGAAACAGGATAAAGAATCATTAGCTTTAAAATGAATTATTAGGGCCAGGTGCGCTAGCTCATGACTGTAATCACAGCACTTTGGGAGGCTGTGACGGTTTGATCACTTGAGGTTGGCAGTTTATGACCAGTCTGGACATCATGGAGAAACTCAGGCTCTACTAAAAATACAAAAAAATTATCTGGGCATAGTGGTGCACACCTTTAATCCCAGCTAATCAGGAGCTTGAGAGAGGAGAATCACTTGAACCTGGGAGGCAGATATTGCAGTGAGTTAATGTCGTGCCATTGAACTCCAGGAGCCTGGGCAACACAGTGAGACTTTGTCTCAAAGGAAAAAAAAAAAGAAAAGAAAATTAACACAGGTTATCAGGAAACGAACAAACAATGAAACACAAAAACAATAAAAAAGAACATCTACAAGATATAAAAATTACCTAAAATAAGCAAATCGAAGATTTAGCACTATTCATGGAAGAGCTTAGCAAGAGGAAGATATATACAGCAGATTCACATGAGTAATAACAGCTTTCAAAAATTGGAGAAACAGCTAATTATACAGCTTCAGAAAAATCCTAGACTACAAAAAACTTTAATACCCCACAAAACTACCCCACAACAAATAAGAATCTAACTCTCAAAGGCCGAGAAATAAAGAAAATTCTAAAAGCAATACTGGCAAATAAACAAAAATTGGAGGAGTTTGAAATCATTCGGCAAAAGACTTGTCAACGATAGGTTTTTAAGGAAGACCCAGAATTAAAAATATAAATTGTGATGTCAAAAACATAGTTGGAAGAAAGGGTAAAACTCTAGAGTTTTTATGTCACAAAAGTTTTCAGCTTAAACTAGTTGAAGATTAACTATAAGATGTTTTCTCTGAGCCTTTAATGGCCATCAAAAACTACAGCAGCAAAACCAAGGATAAATACAAAGGAATTAAAGCTTAGCACTACTACAAGTATTTAAATGCTAAACATTTAAAAGCAGGCACAAGAGGAAGAAAGGAAATAATCAATCAGATTTTTTCTTGTTTTCTGACTCAATCAGAAAACAACTAACAGGATAACAGTAGTAAGAACTTACTTATCAATAATTATCTTGACTGTAAATGAATTAAATTATGCAATTAAAAGACATAGAGTGACCAAATGGATTTTAAAAATGAGATTCAACTACATTTTAACTATGAGACCCACTTAATCTTTAAGGACAAACATAGGCTGAAATTGAAGAAATAGAAGAAGAGAACCTATGAAAATGGTAATAAAAAATTAGGGGTGGCTATACTCATATCTGATAAAAGTGATTTCAAGTGAAAACATGTCATAAGACTGAAAATGTCATCATTTAGTAATAAAGCAATCAATTCATCAAAAGGATATAACTGTCATATATACACACCTATGCATTCAACATTGGAGCACCTAAATATGTAAAGCAAAGATAAATAGAAATGAAAAACACAGTAAATAAAATAATAGTAGGTAAAATAGTACATAACAAATAAAATAACAGTAGGGAATTTTAGTACCTCAACTGCAACAAGGAATAGATAAACTTGACAGATATTTAACAAGTCTTAATAAAATTAAGATGGCTAAAAACATATTTAATATTGTTTCAGGCCATCATAGTAGCAAACAAAAAATCAGTAGCAGGATGAATCTTGAAAAAAAATCATGGATACATGAACATTTTAAAGATATTTCTCCTAAATAACCAATTGATTAAAAGAAAAATAAAAATGAAAATTTATAAATATCTTCCGATAAATGACAGTGGAAACAAAACATACCTAACCTATGATGTGCAGTGAAGCAGTGTTGTGATGGAAGATTATAGCAGTAAGTGCATGCATTAAAAAAAGATAAAGATTCCAAATAAGCAACATCTCATTGTACCTACTGAATTAGAAGACAAAACAACTAAATTCAAAATTAGCACAATAAATAACATAATAATTAAAACAGAAGCAAAGCAAACATAGCTAGATGAAGAAAAATATGGCTGAAAAACAATAAAAAATTAAATTATAGAAATTACGAAAAACAAACAAACAAAACAATTACAAATGATGGATGAGGAGTGATTTTATAAGGCTTTCCAACAAAGAAAAGGTAAACAACAAATGGCTTTGGAGATGAATTCTACCATATTTTCAGAAAAGAGTATTAATATGTTTCAAAGTCTTCAAAAAAAGCAGTTAAATGTAATGCTTCCAAAATTTTTTCATGAGACCTATGCCATCCTGATACTAAGGCAAACAAAAACATCATGAGAATCGAGAACTATAGGCCATTATCTCTGATAAACATTGGACCAAAAATTCCTAATAAAATATTAGCAATCTGAATCCAACAACATGCCAAAAATATTATACATCATGGCCAAGATTTTACATCCCTGGCATGCAAGGCTGGTTATGTATACAAATAAATCAATGTGATTCATCACATTAACAGAATAAAAGATTAAAAGCATGTATACATCCCAATTAATGTGGAAAAACACTTCAGAAAATCCCAACAATCTTTCTTGATTAAAAAACCCTCAACAGTTTAAGTATAGAAATAAAGTTTTTTTTGTAATAAAGGCCATTTAAGAAAAAAAGGAAAAGCTAACTTGATCATTAACAAGGAAAAATTGATGGCTTTCCAAAGAGATCTGGTATAACACGAGGATGCCCACTCTCCCCACTTGTATTTAACATGGTACCGAAAGTACTGGCAAGAGTAATCTGATAAGAAAAAAAAATGCTAGGCAGACAAATTATAGAGCAAGAAGTAAAATTATCTCTATTTTCAGATGACAGACTCCCATATGTATAAACAGCTTAAATGTTCTATTTAGGAAACTTTTATAAGTAATGAATAAATTTAGTAAAGTCATTGTACACATAATTACATAACTGAAAAAGAAATAAAGAAACTCTTCTCATTTATAAGCATATCAAAGAAGTTAAATTCTTAAGAAAAAATGTATCCAGAAAGTAAAAGATGTCTCCACTGAAAACGATGAAATGTTGATAAAAGCAATTGAAGAAGACACAAATAAATGGAAAGGTGGTCCATGTTTATGGATTGGGAGAGTTAATATTGTTAAAATGATTTTAGCATCCAAAGCAATACACAGATTCAATGCTAGCCAAGCAAAATTTCAATGGCATTCTTCATAGAAATAGAAAACAGAATATAAAATTTATATAGCAATCTGGAAGTCTTTAAATTGTCAAAACAATTCTTAATAAAGAAAAATGAAGTAGGAGGAATCACCCTACCTTATTTGCAACTGGCATGAACATGGAATCCTGGCCAAATGAACAGAACAGAGAGTCCAGAAATAAATCCAAGCATATATAGTCAATTAATTTTTGAATTGTGCAGCAAAATGATATGATAGAAGGGGATCATCTCTCCTATGCGCAGTGCTGGGAAAACTAGATTTCCACATGCAAAAGAACAGAATTGGACCCACATTTTACATCATACACAAAAATCAACTGAGGATATGTTGAAAATAAATGAGCAAGACTACATTCAATGAAAAAGCGTTTGCACAGTAAAGGAAACAATCAACAAAATAAAAATAGCCTAAATGTTGGAAAAAATGTTTTCAAGCTACATGTCTGATGATGGGTTAAAATCTAAAATTTATAAAGAACTTGTACAACTCAATAGTAGGAAAACAAATAAACGCACTAAAAGATGGGCAAAAGCTCTGAATTGACATTTCTCCAAGGAAAACAAAAATGGGCAACAGGTATTTAAAACATATTCGACATCATTAATCATCAGAAAATTTTAAATCAAAAGTACTTTGAGACATTACATAACTCACATCGGGATGGCTATTATCAAAAACTCAAAAGATCACAAATGTTGGCTAGGATGTAGAGAAAATGAAACTCTTGAAGAGTGTTGTTGGTTACCTATAGCCATTATAAAAATTGATATGGAGGTTTCTGGAAAATTAAAAATAGAACAACTATATGCCTCACCAACTCTTCCTTTAGGGATATAAACAAAGGAAATCACTACCTCATAGAGGTATCTGTACTCTCATGCTCATTGCAGCATTATTAACAATAGCTAAGATATGAAAACAACCTTATTGTCCAGTATAATGAAGTATTATTTAGCCCTGAACAAGAATGAGATCTTGCCATTTGCCAAAACATGATGACCTTGGAGGAAAATATGCTAAGTGAAATCAACTAAACACAGAGAGAAAAATATTCTGTAACATCACAATATTTTTGTGAGGGAGGGTGATGCCAGCCTTTTTTTTTTAATCCATTTTCAAAAGCTAATAGAACAAGATCTCCCTCCTTATCACAAGAATGATACCAAACTCTTCACAAGGGATCCACCCTCATGAACCGAGCATCTGCCACTCAACCTCACCTCCAACACTGGGGATCAAATTCCAACGTGTAGTTTGTAAAGACAAATATCCAAACTATAACAGTAACTATGTGAGACTGCAAACATGTTAATTTGCTTCAGTATAGTAGCCTTTGAAATATCAAAATGCATCGCATAGCATCATGTAGTACACATGAAATGCACATAATAGGATGCGTTTATTTATTTATTTATTTATTTATTTATTATACTTTAAGTTCTAGGTTACATGTGCACAACATGCAGGTTTGATACATATGTATTCATGTGCCATGTTGCTTTGCTTCCCCCGTCAATTCATCATTTACATCAGATATTTCTCTTAATGCTATCCCTCCCCAAGCGCCCCACTCCCCACCCCCAGACAGAACCTAGTGTGTGATGTTCCCTGCCCTGTGTCCAAGTTATCTCATTGTTCAATTCCCACCTATGAACGAGAACATGCAGTGTTTGGTTTTCTGGCATTGTGATAGTTTGCTGAGAATGATGGTTTCCAGCTTAATCCATGTCCCTGCAAAGGACATAAACTCATCCGTTTTTATGGCTGCATAGAATGACAAGATGTATATATATCACATTTTCTTAATCCGGTCTATCATTGATGGACATTTGGATTGGTTCCAAGTCTTTGGTATTGTGAATAGTGCCACAATAAACATACGTGTGCATGTGTCTTTATAGTAACATGATTTATAATTCTTTGGGTATATATCCAGTAAAAAGATTGCTGGGTCAAATGGTAATTCTAGTTCTAGATCTTTGAGGAATTGCCGCACTGTCTTCCAAAATGGTTGAACCAATTTACACTCCCACCAACAGTGTAAAAGCATGCCTGTTTCTCCACATCCACTCCAGCATCTGTTGTTTCCTGACTTTTTAATGATTGCCATTCTAATTGGTGTCAGATGTTGTGTCATTTTGGTTTTGATTTGCATTTCTCTGATAACCAGTGATGATGAACATTGTTTCACGTGTCTGTTGGCCACTCAGATGTGTTTTTTTGAGAAGTGTCTGTTCATATCCTTTGTCCACTTTTTGGTGAAATTTTTTTCATGTAAATGTTGTTTCTTTGTGGATTCTGAATGTCAGTCTTTTGTCAGATGGGTAGATTGCAAAAATTTTCTCCCATTCTGTAGCTTTCCTGTTCACTCAAATGGTAGTTTCTTTGGCCGTGCAGAAGCTCTTTAGTTGAATTAGATTTCATTTGTCTATTTTAGCTTTGGTTGTCATTGCTTTTGGTGTTTTAGTCATGAAGTCCTTGCCCATTTCCTATGTCATGAATGGTATTGGCTAGGTTTTCCTCTAGGGTTTTTATGGTTTTAGGTCTAATATTTAAGTCTTTAATCCATTTTGAATTAATTTTTGTGTAAGGTGTAATTAAGGGATCCAGTTTCAACTTCCTGCAAATGGCCAGCCAGTTTTCCCAGCACCATTTATTAAACAGGGACTCCTTTCCCCATTTCTTCTTTTTGTCAGGTTTGTCAAGGATAAGATGATTATAGATGTGTGTTTTTATTTCTGAGGCCTCTCTTTTGATCCATTGGTCAATATATCTGTTTTGGTAACAGTACCATGCAGTTTTGGTTACTGTAGCCTTGTAGTATAGTTTGAAGTCAGGTAGCGTGATGCCTACAGCTTTGTTCTTTTTGCTTAGGATTGTCTTGGCAATGTGGGCTTTTTTTTTCTTCCATATGAATTTTAAAGTAGTTTTTTTCCAATTCTGTGAAGAAAGTCTTGTTAGCTTGTTGGGGATTACCCTGAATGCATAAATTACTTTGGGTACAATGGCCATTTTCAAGATATTGATTCTTCTTATCCATGAGCATAGAATATTCTTCCACTTGTTTGTGTCCTTTTTTATTTCGTTGAACAGCGGTTTGTCGTTCTCCTTGAACAGGTCCTTCACATCCCTTGTATGTTTCATTCCTACATATTTTATTCTCTTTGTACCAATTTTGAATGGGAATCCACTCATGATTTGGCTCTCTGTTTGTCTGTTAATGGTGTATAGGAATGCTTGCCATTTTTGCACATTTATTTTTGTATCCTGAGACTTTACTGAAGTTGCTTATCAGCTTAAGGAGGTTTGCGATGAGAGGACAGGGTTTTCTAAATATACAATCATGTCATCAGAAAACAGGGACAATTTGACTTACTCATTTCCTAATTGAATACTCTTTATTTCTTTCTCTTGTCTGATGGCCCTGGCCAGAACTTCCAACACTATCTTGAATAGAAGTGAGCACCCTTGTCAAGAGAAGGCATCCTTGTCTTGTGCCGGTTTTCATAGGAAATGCTTCCAGTATTTGCCCACTCAGTATGATATTGGCTGTGGGCTTGTCACAGGGAGCTTTTATTATTTCAAGATACATTTCTATCAATACCTACTTTATTGAGAGTTTTTAGCATGAAGGGCTGTTGTATTTTGTTGAAGGCTTTTCTGCATCTGTTGAGATAATCATGTGGTTTTTGTCATTGGTACTGTTTATGTGATGGATTATATTTATTGATTTGTGTATGTTGAATCAGACTTGCATCCAAGGGATGAAGCTTACATGATCATGGTAGAAAAGTTTTTTGATGTGCTGGTGGATTCTGTTTGCCAGTATTTAATGAGGATTTTTGCATTGATGTTCTTCAGGGATATTGGTCTAAAATTCTCTTTTTTTATTGGTATCAGAATGATGTTGACCTCATAAAATGTGTTAGGGACGATTTCCTCTTTTTTATTGATTGGAATAGTTTCAGAAGGAATGGTACCATCTCCTCTTTGTACATCTGGTAGAATTTGGCTGTGAATCAAACTGGTCCTGGACTTTTGTTTTCGGTTGGTAGTCTATTAATTATTTCCTCAATTTCAGAGCCTGTTATTGATCTATTCAGAGATCCAATTCTTCCTGCTTTTGCTTTGGGAGGGTTTATTTGTCCAGGAATTTATCCACTTCCTCTAGAATTTCTAGTTTATTTGCATTGAGGTGTTTACAGTTTTCTCTGATGCTAGTTTGTATTTCTGTAGGGTCGGTGATGATATCCCACTTTTCATTTTTATTGCATCTATTTGATTCTTCTCTCTTTTCTTCTTTATTAGTCTTGCTAGTGGTCCATCAATTTGGTTGATCTTTTCAAAAAACCAGTTCTTGATTTCATTGATTTTTCGAAGGGTTTTTCATTTTTGTCTCCATCTCTTTCAGTGTTGCTCTCATCTTAGTTTTTTCTTGCCTTCTCCAAGCTTTAGATTTTGTTTCATCTTGCTTTGCTAGTTCTTTTAATTGTGATGTTAGGGTGTCAGTTTTCCTGCTTTTTCTTGTGTGTTTAGTGCCACACATTTCCCTCTACACACTACTTTAAATGTGTCCCAGAGATTCTGGTAAATTGTGTCATTTTTCTCATTGGTTTCAAAGAACATCTTTGTTTCTGGCTTCATTTCGTTTCTTACCCAGCAGTCATTAAGGATCAAGTTGCTCGGTTTTCACATAGTTGTGAAGTTATCAGTGAATTTCTTAATCCTCAGTTCTAATTTGATTGCACTGTGGTCTGAGAGACAGTTTGCTGTGATTTCTGTTCTTTTACATTTGCTGAGGAGTGTTTTACTTCCAGTTATGTAGTCAATTTTAGAATAAGTGTAATGTGTTCTGTAGATATCTATTAGGTCTGCTTATTGCAGACCTGAGTTTAGGTCCTGAATATCCTTGTTGATCTTCTGTCTTATTGATCTGTCTAATACTGACTGTGAGGTGTTAAAATCTCCCATTATGATTGCATGGGAGTCTAAATCTCTTTGTAAGTCTCTAAGGACTTGCTTTATGAATCTGGGTGCTCTTGTATTGGATGAATACATATTTAGGATACTTAGCTCTTCTTCATGAACTGATCCTTTTACCATTATGTAATGGCCTTCTTTGTCTCTTTTGATCTTTGTTGGTTAAATGTCTGTTTTATCAGAATAGGATTGCAACCGCTGCTTTCTTTTCCTTTTTCTTTTTTTTTTTTTTTTTTTTTTTTTTGCTTTCCATATACTTGGTAGATCTTCTTCCATCCCTTTATTTTGAGCCTATGTGCATCATTGCATACGAGATGGGTCTCCTGAATACAGCACACTGATTTTTCTTGACTCTTTATCCAATCTGCCAGTCTGTGTCTTTTAATTGGGGCATTTAGCCCATTTACATTTAAGGTTAATATTGTTGTCTGTGAATTTGATCCTGTCATTATGACGTTTGCTGGGTAGTTTGCCCGTTAATTAATGCAGTTTCTTCATAGCACTGATGGTCTTTACAATTTGGCATGTTTTTGCACTGGCTGGTACCAATTGTTTCTTTCCAAATTTAGTGCTTCCTTCATGAGCTCTTGTAAGGCAGGCCTGGTGGTGACAAAATCTCTCAGAATTTGCTTCTCTGTAAAGGATGTTATTTCTCCTTCACTTACAAAGTTTACTTTGGCTGGATATGAAATTCTGGGTTGAAAATTCTTTTCTTTAAAAATGTTAAATGTTGGTCCCCACTCTCTTCTGGCTTCTAGGGTTTCTCCCAAGAGATTCACCGTTAGTTTGATGGACTTACCTTTGTGGGTAACTCAACCTTTCTGGCTGCCCTTAATATTTTTCCTTCATTTCAACCTTGGTGAACCTGACAATTATGTGTCTTCGTGTTGCTCTTCTCGAGGAGTGTCTTCGGGGTGTTTTCTGTATTTCCTGAGTTTGAATGTTGTCCTATCTGGCTAGGTTGGGGAAGTTTTCCTGGATGATATCCTGAAGATTGTTTTCCAGCTTGGTTCCATTCTTTCCATCACTTTCAGGTACACCAATCAAATGTAGATTTGGTCGTTTCACTTAGTCCCATATTTTTTGAGGCTTTGTTTATTTCTTTTTGCTCTGTTATCTCTAACCTTGTCTTCTTGTTTTATTTTATTAATGTAATCTTTAGTCACTGATATCCTTTCTTCCACTTGATTGAATCAGCTAATGAAGCTTGTGGTATGTGTCACAAAGTCCTTGTGCCATGGTTTTCAACTCCATTAAATCATGTAAGGTCTTCTCTACATTGTGTATTTGAGTTAGCCCTTCATCTAATCTTTTTTCAAGGTTTTTAGCTTTCTTGTGATGGTTTTGAGCATGCTACTTTAGTTTGGAGAAGTTTGTTATTACTTACCTTCTGGAGCCTACTTCTGTCAACTTGTCAAAGTGATTCTCCATCGGGTTTTGTTCTGTTGTTTGTGAGCAGCTGTAATCCTTTGGAGGAGAAGAGGTACTCTCATTTTTAGAATTTTCAGCTTTTCTGCTCTAATTTCTCCCCATCTTTGTGGTTTTATCTACCTTGGATTTTTGAAGTTGGTGATCTACAGATGGGGTTCTGCATAGATGACATTTTTGTTGGTGTTGCTGCTATTCCTGTTTCTTAGTTTTCCTTCTAACAGTCAGGTCCCTCAGCTGCAGTTCTGTTGGAGTTTTGTGGAGTTTCAATACAGATTCTGTTTACTTGTGTATCACCAGCAGAGGCTGCAGAACAGCAAATATTGCAGAACAGCAAATATTGATGCATGATCATTCCTCTGGAAGCTTCATCCCAAAGGAGCTGCCACCTATATGAGGTGTCTGTTGACCCCTACTTGGAGGTGTCTCCCAGTTAGGCTACATGGGGATCAGGGACCCACTTCAGGAGGCAGTCTGTCCATTCTCTGCACTCAAACAGCATTCTAGGAGAACCACTGCCCTCTTCAGAGCTGTCAGACGGGGACGTTTAAGTCTGCAGAAGCTGTCTGTTGCCTTTTTTCAGCTATCCCCTGCCCACAGAGGTGGAGTCTTGAGGCAGTAGCCCTTGTTGAGCTGTGGTGGTCTCCACCTAGTTTGAGCTTCCTGGGTGCTGTGTTTACCTACTCAAGCCTTAGCAATGATGGATGCCCCTCTACCAGCTAGGCTGCCACCTCAGAGCTTGATCTCAGAATGCTGTGCTAGCAGTTACCAAGGCTCTGTGAGTGTGGGACCTGCCAAGCAAGGCGTGGGAGAGAATCTTTTTGTCTGCCAGTTGCAAAGACCTTGGGAAAAGTGCAGTATTTGGATGGGGGTGTCCTGTTTTTCCAAGTAGTTTGTCACAACTTCCCTTTTCTAGGAAAGGGAAATCTTCTGATCCCTTTTGCATCCCAGGTGGGGTGACTCCCCAACCTGCTTTAGCTCTCCCTCAATGGGCTGCACCCATGTCCAACCAGTCCCAGTGAGAAGAACCAGGTACCTCAGTTGGAAATGCAGAAGTCACTCATCTTCTATGTCGATCATGCTGAGAGCTGCAGACTGGAGCTCTTCCTATTTGACCATCTTGGAACACCCTCATAAAAATAAACAGGATGCATTTTTAAAGGTTTTTTTTTTTTTTTTTTTTTTTTTTTTTTTTTTTAAGATGGAGTCTCATTCTGTCACCCAGGCTGCAGTGCAGTGGCATGATTCAGGCTTACTGCAAGCTCCGCCACCTGGGTTCATGTCATTCTCCGGCCTCAGGCTCCCAAGTATCTGGGACTACAGGCACCTGCCACCACGCCTGGCTAATTGTTTGTATTTTTAGTAGAGATGGGGTTTCACCATGTTTGCCAGGATGATCTTGATCTTGTCACATTGTGATCTGCCCCCCTCAGCCTCTCAAAGTGCTCAGATTACAGGCATGAGCTACTGTGCTTGGCCCAAGGTAAATTCTCTATTTAAGTGCTCATACGTCCAGTTTTGAACACATACTTTAAACCTGTATTACAGATAAACATGAATTGCAGGGTTTTCTTGTTTTCTTCACCCACTTCCCTGTCCCTTTCAATGAGCTGGCTGTGAGATCACTTACACCAGAGATCTGAGGCTCAGGACTGGCTCAAGGGGTGTTGTGGGTGCCCCTCTGCATTTAAAGGTCACTGTGTGGCAGGGTCAGGTCTTTGACTGGAGAAAAGTGCATTGTGTTCCCAGAGGAGGACTTGGTCAGTTGATTTGAGAAACAACACAAGCACTAATATTTGGAATGCCCCAGGTTAGTGTTGGGGAAGCCAGCCCCACACCACCTGATGGGTACCCCAATACTGACAGAGACAAAAGAGTTGGAAAGAGACAGAATAACTGCTTAAAAGATGGGTCCAGGGGTCTGGAGCATAGGAGGCTTGCTTACAGCCCAGATCTCTAGGGATCCACCCAATTTATTGGTTTACAAGCTCTTTGTTCTCAGGGCAGTTGTGAGGATGAGGAAGGGATGAGGAGAAGGATTAGTCAGTGAAGGAGAACTCGTGAATCATTCAATAAGATGTATAGTGGTGGCAGTTTCTCTGAATTTCCTAGAGCGAAGGTGTATGTCCAAATTACTTAAGATCTTTAAATTATCGGGGCTGAAACAGTTCAGAGTGGGTTTCAGGAAGAGCAAAGATGTTTGATTATGCTCTAGTGCTTCAAGGGAGTGTTATCTCCCTGAGCAACCTGTGGAATGCTGCTGAGCAGTTATGCTCTCAGGGCATATAGACTTGAAGGCAATAAGACTTTTCTCCACAGAAGCTGCCCATGGCTCCCCATGGATGTCTCACAGAGGGTAGACCAACTCACCTAGCACCTGAGAAACTCTCTTTTCCAATTACAGATTGTTGGTTTAGACTAAAAGCAGTAAAAGAGATAAACAAACCATATCGGAGTGGCCCTGTGGTGACAGCATTTTCTGGCTGGGCCTCAGAGTCCCACAAAACCTCCCCTGCCATCTGATCTCTTGTAGAGGGACATGAATAAAATGGACCACTCAAGGACCATCACAACCACTGGGCTTGGCCTTGGACTTTCCAGGAGACAAGAACATTTGAAAGCTACTGACTGCCAGATACTGTCATCCTATGGGCCATGGGACCATCTCACCTATTCAGTTCCCCTCTACCATCTAGTAGCGAGTTGGGCATGGAGTGGGCATAGGGATGACAGGGCCCTGTCATGGTGATCAAGTCAGATCCCAGGGAGGAGAAAACCACCAGCAAGGAGCCCATGTCAGGGGCAGGTTTGGGGAGCAGCTTTCTCTAACCTTACACTTGCTCCTGCTGCCTGACTCATCACCTGAATTAACATATATATTTGGAGAATGGAGACAACAAACTTAGAACAATACACACAGGCCTGCCACCTAAAGACAAACCCACCTGTCATTGTGGGGTGTTTATTTTTATTATTTTCTTTGTTTTACTCTTCTCATGTTTCTGATACATATCAGTGCCTTTTGAGCACCCTCCCTGCACTCTGTGATCTTCCTTTGATGAAGAGGATCCTTTAAGGATAAGAAAAGTATATAGGTTGGCCAGCTGTGGCTCTGGTCTACATGTGGGGTAGGCCTACATCTTGGCTGGCCTTCACACCATGTGCACATTTGCTCCTTCATTTCACATAACATTATGACTATAGCATCTTTCTTGACACCTCATGTGCCTGCTTATATTTAGATCCTGCACTGCCCAGGTGTGTGACCCTAGGCAGATTCATGTGACATCTCACCTGTACAACAGGGATGCTGCCAGGACCTGAAATGGGGATTGTTGAAAAAGGTTAAGGGGCGGTGGTTATCAAAAGCTTGAGTACCATTGAGACGCAGTGAGCATTCACAACATACCAATTCTTTTTTTTACCAACTGTTGCCTAATAGTTCTTTAGGATAAACTGTCGTTTATTCACATAACTAGTAAGCTCTTGTTAATTGTTTTCCTAGTTTCAAAACTGGAGAACAATACTTCATTGAAAGTCATTGTAAATAAAGTGCTAACATATTATCGTTTTCCAGTAATAGGCTTTATTAAGTGCCTCAGGGTGGCCAGGTCAATCAGAGCCTGGACAAAGTCTTTGCAACCACAGGGAAAATGGTAAAGGCATTGCAATTTGTGATATCCTGGAACCCACAGCCACTAGTAGCCAAATTGAAACAGGAACCCACATTCCTAGCTTGGCTTCAGTTTCTTTCCAGGTCTTACTGAGAGGTGAAGCCAGGTTTCTGGGTCAGTGGGGACTTGGGGAAGTTTTCTGTCTAGCTGAAGGATTGTGAACACACCAATCAGCACTCTGTGTCAGGCTAAAGGTTTGTAATTGTACCATTCAGGGCTCTGTGTCTAGCTAATTGGGTGGGGACTTGGATAACTTTTGTGTCTAGCTAAAGGATTGTAAACACCCCAATCAGCCCTCTGTGTCTAACTGAAGGTTTGTAAATGCACCAGTCAGCACTCGGTCAAAACGGACCAATCAGATCTCAGTAAAATGGACTAATCAGTACTCCGTAAAATGGACCAAGCTGTGCTCTGTATAATGGACCAATCAATGCTCTGTAAAATGGAACAACCAGCAGGACATGGGTGAGGCCAAATAAGGGAGTAAAACCTGGCCACCTGAGCCAGCAGTGGCAACCGGCTTAGGTCCCTTTCCATGCTGTGGAAGATTTTCTCTTGCTCTTCACAATAAATCTTGCTGCTCCTCACTCTTTGGGGCAGCACTGCCTTTATGAGCTGTAACACTCACCATGAAGGTCTACAGCTTCACTCCTGAAGTCTGTGATACCACGAACCCACCAGAAGGAAGAAACTCGACACATCCGAACATCAGAAGGAACAAATTCCCGACACACTATGTTTAAGAACTATAACACTCACCATGAGGGCTCGCGGCTTCATTCTTGAAGTCAGTGAGACCAAGAACCCACGAATTCTGGACACAGTACTGCTCTGGCCTGAGAGAGCCTCTGCCCAAAAAACATGGTGTCCTCTGTGTCCCCCAGGTCACTGCAAGGTGGCGAGATGTACCAGTAGGGGCACGACCATGATGCTCCCACCCTCCTCTTCATCTTTCCTGGTCCTTTCCTCTGCCCACTGGTTGCTTGCAGTAACATGCTAGAGCCCTCTGTGGCTGCACCTGAATCATGGCTGATGCCTCTACCACTGGCATCCTCCAAGGAAGCTTCCTTCCAGACTCGGCAGTTGGTCTACAGTTAGGGGCTGGACTTCATGATGCACACTGCAGACACCTCTGCGGCTGTGTCTATTGATACCTTTGGTGATGCCTACATGTGGATCTCCTTTGACAGATCTTGATTGAGTTTTTGAGCTGGATATTGTGACTACTCGGTTCTTGTTTTGTTTTAAGGGAGAGGAAGTGGGGTAGAACCAGGATTTCCTGCTGGAATCTGTGATATTTAATTAGGCTTCAAACCAGCAGAGCTGGAACAAAGACTCTTCCTAGAGTCTCTGACACCGCAAATTATTTCTCATATATTTCATTTTGCACATTATGCACATGACTGAAAAATACAGAAGTGAGGCAAGAGTTACACAGAAGGAGCTGCCACCATGTGCACTTAACCCTAGTGCCCTGAATTACCTGTTAACACCAGGTACAACAGAGGAAGGCTGAGCTTCTTAGACTCCTGACCTTTCATCCACCCTCAGCCAATGGTAGGCATATCATGAGTTTAGTTTCTTTCTTAGTGATCGTTGAAGTTGTAAGCAACTGTAGAATATATATATTTAGATATCTATTTCATCAGTCCAATACAAGACAATCTTGAGTCTTTCCTCTTATAGGGAGTATATTGGCATTGTGAATTCAACTACATTTCTTAGTATTCTATGGGTAATAGATATTTTGTCTTTAGCTTTATGTTTTCTTGGAGTTTCTAATTGCCTTTTCTTCTTTCCATTTTAAATTAAACTGTCTACTTTTATCGCATCTTTAATGTCTTCCCACATTTCTAACCTCCCATCTGAAAAGTCACTGCTGGACACCTTCCTTTTTCCCTTTCCCACCTAACCAACATCGCTCTAGGACTGAGGTGGATCTGTCATTCCCAGAGCTTTTATAATTGCCTCTCCAGGTTTTTACGTGTGAAATTCTATTTCGCTACTGCAGCTTTGGAACAAATCTCCCAGAGAGCTAGACAGTTTTCTTATGATTTATTTTTTTAATTGTATGTGCTTTTGAAATGTATTTCAGATTCTCTCTTCCATTTTTTTTGAAAGCTACACATTTTAAGAGAATTTCAAGCTATCTTTCCTAATCTCTGGATTTTCCTCTTATCTTCCTAAATTTTGTTACTTTCCTTGAATGCAATATTTCATACTTCTCTGAGACTTTAGGGAGCATGGGTTTTGAACTTTCCTTGAATAGAGGTGATGGGGCCAGAAGGAAGAAGGAATTTAAAGGCTCATTTCTCTGGAGATGGGTTGTCTGTTTGATCATATTTGTCTTTTCTTTTCAGTGTTTTAAATTGTTGGACACTCATGTTTGCCGGTGCAATTAGTACTAAGGCTGAAATGGGGATGGTCACAGACTCATTTCATATTGGGACAAGAGGAACTGGCCTTCAAACCAGGGGCCTACACATGGGAAGTATAATTTCCTCTGGGAATCCCTAAGCTTCCTTGTTTCCTCTGCAGAAACCTTTACCTTCGGTTGCCCTGCTGCTGCCTTGGCATCGTGATGCTCTTCCTCTACTTGCCCAACTGTGGACATTGTGCTCATGGCTTTTCCCTTCTCTTTTTCTTGAAGAGAGAAGATGCAACCCATTTCTCTACTATGATGGAACCAGAATGTCCACATTAGAACTTGAACATTATTTCCTCTACATCAGAGGGCATGTTAGCCTCTCCATGAAAAAGGAAATAGCAGAAAACAGACACATGGACAGGAAGGTCACTTTGACCTGTAAAGGTCTTAAGGGGCAGCTGGGTACTGTGTCAGGTGGTCACTCTTCCATGCAGAAGGAAGGACTGTGTGAGCCTTTCTGTCAGACCTGTTCTGTTTCTGAGCTCAGGGCCAACTGAATTCTCATTGTACAGACTCATGCATTGAAAAAAGAAAGAACCTGCCTTCTCAGGCCTCCTGCCCATCCTTATTCTTAGCCCCAGATTGTGATTCCTTATTTAAAAACAGCTTCATTGATGTGTGATCGGTATATGGTAAACTGCACATGGGTAGACAGAAGAACTGATGATTTTCTCCATGTGAGTATTCCATTCACCACAAGGCTGCAAGTGTGATGAGGTCATGAAAACGTATCTTACTCCCAGCAATAATGATCTCTCACTGGCCACCCTATGACCACCTACCTTCTTCTTCCACTAAAAAGTAGTGGTATTTTATAGAATTACATGTAAATACAATATGTACTTGGGTCTTTCTGAATTGTTCTGATCTGGCTTCTTTTATTCAGCAGAACGACTTTAAGAGCCACACTGTTCTGAGTGCATCAACAGTCCATTCCTTTTCATGATGAGCCACATGCCATGGTGTGGATATGCCACAGCTTGTTCACCCTTCTTCTGCTTATGGGCATTTGGGAGCTCCTGGTTTGGCACCATTATGTGTAAGGATGTCATGAATATTTCTTTATGTATGTGGCCTGTGAACTTGCCTTCATTTCTCATGGTTCATTCGCAGGAGTGCATTGGCCACACCATGTGATGCTAGGTAGTGTTGACCTTGCTAAGGGACCAGTGATCTTTGTCCTAACAGTTTGATCCATTTCCTGTTTTCTCTCTTGCTACCTATGATTTAGTCATACTAACCTCTTGTCTCCTTCACCTCCAGGGTGATAACTTCTTAGCACACCACCCTTCTTTTGCACTTGGAATCACCAGCTCCTTCTCCATGTACTGACTCTGACGCTCTCATTAAAGTTGCCTTCTTTGATGCATGTGTAACACATTCCCCTTGAAACACCCTATGTATGAGAGGGTTTTGGGATAAGAGACTGTTCCTGATGAGTATCAAATACCTACAATGACTCTGAATGGGAGAAACATGACTGGGTGGGTCTTGTCAGCCATTGTCCTTGGAGCTCATCTTGGTTGATGGAAAGAAGACTTGGTGGGGCATGGACATATTTTCAAGTGACTCATAGACTTTTTCTAAATGACAACTGGAGACCTGGCCATGGGTGGAAACCTGAGTATGGAGTTTTTTGGAAGCTGAGTGATTTTAAGTGAGTCACTCAATCACCTGATCCTGGTCTTTTCCTCTATGTGTGGGACTACTGTTACCTTGCAGTGTTGCCGTGAGTTCACCTGAGCAAGACACCTGCAAGTGGTGCTGCTCAGAACATGTTAATTTCCCTTTGTTGAAATGGAATAACCCATGGGTATTATGAGCTGAGGTCTGAAATACAATTGAGCAAGATGCAGAAGACTTGTAAACCCTGTGGAGGCTTCACTGATCCCTGGGTCTCTGGAAAGACAGCAGAGAAAAAGTGACCTAGAGCTGGAAATGGCCAGTGGGTCTTTTAAAGGTAGTTAAACAGGGATGAGTGCAGCAGGAGAGAGTTCTCTCCATCCACCTACCAGGGATGTCACCCACTGTGTGATGGTTGGACAGTTGTCACATTGCTTCACTAAATATAGTAACTTAGCAACAGGAGCCAGTGATAGAAAAGTTCCTTCTGATTCACAACAGCTGGTAACATTAAAGTGTTAATTAAACTCACACACCAGGGAGGAAAAATGGTTTCCAATAAAATCTCACATATTAGGTGAGTGAACCCAGGCATGCACATTAAGAGACAAAATGGCAGAGTATGACTTTCTGAGGTCACTCCACCAAAAAAAGGGAGGAAACCTCAGATGGGCTTACATATAACTGCTTAAACACACTGCCTATACTCACTTCCCAAGGGTGAGGAGGGAACTGTGCCTATGGGCAGCCCACACTAAGGGAAGCATCATGGAAAAGAGTGCACCCGATGCTGGAGGTAGGCCAGCCTGAAAAGTCTCAGAATAAATGTTAATGGCTACACTGGTTCTTCAAGTCACACATTTGGATCTCTTCCAAGCGCCTTTTTCATTCTTTCCTGCTCTAAATCTTTTTAATAAATGTCCACTCCTGATGTGAAACTTGCCTCAGGTTTTTTTTTTCTTCTTTATGCCCATCAGTTGAATTCTTTCACCTGAGGAGGCAAGAATCACCATTGCTAAAGACCCAGATGGATCTGCTGCCAGTAACTCAGATAGCTTCCACTGGTAACAGGTCTAGGAGCTGGTGGACATAGAAGCTGGAGTATGTGTCCAGAATGTGCCTGCCCTGACCCCAGGCTGTTATGGACTGTGCAGGTACTTGAACCCCGGGTTAAGGGGACACCATGGAAAGAGAGCTCAGTGTGCTGTTGGAATACTGGGGATAGGATTTTTTTTACTGAGGTAAAATTCCCATAATATTTCAACTGATTTTTAACATATAATTCAGTAACACAGGAAAGTACATGTTCTACCACCATTTAATTCCAAATTATTTTCTTCATACCAAATGGAAATCCCCTACCTATTAAAGAACTACTACCCAATCTGTCCTCTTTCTGACTCCTGACAGTTAGCAATCTGCATTCTTCACATTGTAGTATGAGTGTCTCAATCCTTTTTATGGCTAAATATTATTCCACTGTATGGATATACTACGTTTTGTTTTTCATTATTTGTCGGTGGACGTTTGCTTTCTTTCCATATTTTAGTTATTGTGAATAATTCTGCTATGAATATATGTGTACAGGTTTTTGTTTGAATACCTGCTTTATATTATTTTGTGTGTACACCTGGGGAGGATTTGCTGGTTTCTATGATAATTCTATGTTTAGATTTTTGCAGAAACTCCAAACCATATTCCACAGCAGATGAACTATTTTACCTTTGTGTTTCTCCATTTCAATGTCAACATTTTTAGTTTATGGTTTTTAAATAATAATAATTATAATGGGTGTAAACTGGCATCTTATTGTGGCTTTGATTTGCATTTCCCTGAGGTGAGTGATGTTGAGCTACTTTTTATGTTTTTTTTTTGTATATTTTTGGAAAAAATATTTTCAATTTCTCTATTCATTTTTTTTTTAAATTGTGTTGTTTGTGTTTTTGTTCTTGAATTTAAGAATTTCTCCAACATGCCGGACACTAGGCTGTTACCTTTATATATGACTTGCAAATATTTTGTCCTATATTGTTGGTTTTCTACTGACTATCCTGATAGTGTCCTTTGAAGCATGAAAGATTTGAGTTTTAAAGAGGGTCAATTTATCTATTTTTTCTTTTGTTTTCTGTGCATTCTCTGTCATACCCAGGAAACTTGATGAATTCAATGCCAATAAGCCCATAAAAATATGTTTGACATCACTAGCCATTAGGTAAAGGAATATCTAAACCACAATGATATTACCACTTTTTACCCACTAGAATGTGATTTTTTTTAAAAAAGGGACAGTTGGAGAGTATGTGGAGAAAATGGTGCATTGCTGGTGAGAAAGTGAAATGGTGGTGATGGTTGCACAATAACACAAACATACTTAATGACACTTACCTATACACCTACAAATGTTTAGATTGGTAAATTTTATATTATGTTTCTTTTACTACATACAACAAAGTCTTCCTGAGAACTGGTCCTGAATTAGTTTCATGTGAATGAAAGAAGACCCGTCTCTCCTAGAGGGAGTAGAAGATTTTATTTATTTATTTACTTTGAAATTGAGTCTTGCTCTGTGGCTCAGGCTGAAGGGAAGTGGTGCGGCCTCTGCTCACTGCCAGCTCTACCTCCCATCTTCACACCATTCTCCTGCATCAGCCTCCTAAGTAGCTGGGACTAAAGGTGCCCATCACCATGCCTGGCTAATTTTTTTTCTACTTTTTAGAAGAGATGGGATGTCACCATGTTAGCCATGATGGTCTCGATCTCTAGAGCTTATCATCCACCCACTTTAGCCTCCCAAAGTGCTGGGAATACAGGCTTGAGCCACCACACCTGGCTAAGTAGGAATCTTTTTATTCATGCTTGTACCGCACACTCCTGGCTCTTCCACACACAAAGCATGACCTCACAAATCAGAAGCAGTCCAATTCTAACTGGTCTCTTTGTACCTCTTTCAAACATCCTATTCCCCTATTCAACTTACTCCCTGCCCCCCTACAAGCCACTGTACAACACAGGTTTGCTTACCTTCTCTGTAGACTTTTCTATAATGTCATAGAAATGTGATCATACAATATGTGATCTCTTCAGACTGGCACTTTTTGTTACTAATGTTTGCTCACTATTCAATAATTGCTGCCAAAATAAGCATGCATGTCTTGTACCACAGGAAACTGATCACATACTAAGCTCTACTTAGTAAAAACTAAAACAAAAAAAATGCTAGTACATATTGTCACATTTATACTCTTATTTTTTTAATTCATGATTTCTAAAATGAATAAATGGATAAATAAAATACACTGACACAGAAATATTCTGCTTTGCCAGTCCAGCTGAGCATCAGGCTGCTTACAGAATCCAGGCAGAGTGTTGTAAACAGTTTTGACAGTGGCCCTTACCACCTAGTAAGACTTGCATTTATTAAGTAAAGATTAATTGACCAAGGCTCTAAGTCAACACCACTAAAGGGTAAATGACAGTGTGGACTTCCCAATTAGAAAGCAATTAATCACTGTGGTACATCAAAGATTAGTCTTAGGACAACATGAGCAAGCAAGATATTTAGATAAACACCTCATATTCCTTTGTTTCTACTCTAACTTATTTAACTAAATAGAAAAGGCTGCCTTTAGCCAAGTTTATTACTGGAGCTTATGCCAACCCCCAAAGCCTTCCAAGAAGGTTTGCATCTGATAATTTTCCCCACCATCTTGATTGAACCCACACAGATGTCAAAGTAGCAATAAGAATTTCTGGAGTACAAACTAGTTTCTGTGGGAATTGAAAAAGCCATTGATTTCAATTTCAGTACATATTTTCATTGCTTAATACATGATACAGATTACAACTCTGGAGGTTTACCTTCTTGAATCTGCTTTTTCAAAAATTAGACAAAGTGTAAAATCACATGTATTTGGTCTGTTGGTTTTTCTTCACCTTTCACAACATAGCATTTCTTTTGATTGATATTTGAAGACATAGACTAATTTATTAAAATATTTTTCACTGTCCTTTTTGTTGTTTCTTTTACACATTACAAGTGAAATTTCTGGAAACTTCAGCAGTGAACACTTTAAATAAGAATAAAAGACTGGGCATCTAGCAAGATGGTTGAAAAAGAACAGTTCTGGTCTGCAGCTTCCAGTGAGATCAACACAAAAGACAAGTGATTTCTGTGTTTCCACCTGAGGTACGCAGTTCATCTCATTGCGACTGGTTAGACATTGAGTGAGGCCCACAGAAGGCAAGCAGAAGCAGGGTGATTGTTGCCTCACCCAGGAAGTGCAAGGGCTGGAAACTTCCTCCCATAGCCAAGGAAAGCCAAATGGGGCTGTGCCATCAAGCCCGTATCCTGCACTTTTCACACGGTTTTTGCAACCCACAGACCAGGAGATTCCCTAGTGTGCCTACAGAACCACAACCCTGGGTTTCAAGCATGAAACTGGGTGGCTGCTTTGACACATACTGAGCTAGATGCAAAAGATTTTTTTTGTACCCCAGTGGCACCTGGAACCTTACTGGGACAGAACCATTCACACCCCTGGAAAGGGGGCTGAAGCTAGGGAACCAAGTGGTCTCATTCATCAGGTCCCATTCACATCGAACACAGCAGGCTGAGATCTACTGGCTTCAAATTCTCACTACCTGCATAAAAGCCTGAAGTCAACCTTGAATGATCAAGCTTGGTGGGGAGAGGGTCAACCACCATTACTGAGACTTACATATAAGGGTTTCCCTAACAGTGTTAAGAAAGCTGCCAGGAAGTTTGCAGAAGCATGCAAAGCAGCTGTGGCCAGATTGGCTCTCTAGATTCCACCTCACTGATTATGTCATTTCTGAAAGAATTGTAGCAGCCCCAGTCAGGGGCTTATACTTAAAACTCCCGTCTCCCTGGGACAGACCACCTGGGAAAAGGGATGGCTGTGAGTGAAACTGCAGCAGACTTAAACATTCCTGCCTGCCTGTTGTGAAGAGAGCAGTGTATCTCCGAGAACAGTGTTCAAGCCCTGCTCAGGGACAGATTGCCTTTTCAATTGTGCCCCTTACTGCTGTGCCTCCTGACTAGGGAACACATCCCAGCAGGTTTCAACAGACACTTCATACACAAGAGCTCTGGCTGGCACCAGTCAGGTCCCACTCAGGGCAAAATCTTCCACTTACTGCTGTTCTGCAACTTCAGATGGTCATACCCAGTAAAGCAGCATCTGAAGTAGACCTCTTGCAAACTCCAGCAGACCTGCAGAAGAGATGCCTGACTGATCAACATCAACAAAAAGGGTGCTCATAGAAAAACCCAATCCAAAGACCATCGGCATAAAATATCCCAGGTAGATAAATCCATGAAAAATAGGAATAACCAGCACAAAAGGGCTGAAAATTCAGAAAATTAGAACGCTTCTTCTCCTCAAAATGATTGCAACTCATCCCCAGCAAGGGTCCAACGTGGATGGAGAAGGAGGTTGATGAATTGGCAAAAGTAGGCTTCAGAGGGTGTGTAATAACAAAATTCTCTGTGGTAAAGGAGTATGTTCTAACCCAATGCTAGGAAGCTAAGAACCTTGATAAAATGTTACAGGAACTGCTAACTAAAACAACCAGTTTACAGAAGAGCATTTATGACCTAATGGAGCTGACAAACACAGTGCAAGAAACATTGTGAAGCAAAAACAAGTATCATTGGCTGAATCAATGAAAAGGAAGAAAAGATATCACAAATTATAGATCAACTTAATGAAATTGTGGGGAAAAGAAAGAGAGATCAGACTGTAAGTCTATCTATGTAGAAAGAAGTAGACATAAGAGACTCCATTTTGTTCTGTACTAAGAGAAATTCTTCTACCTTGAGATGCCGTTAATCTATAACCCTAGCCCCGACACTGTGCTCACAGAGACATGTGCTGTGTTGACTCAAGGTTTAATGGATTTAGGGCTATGCAGGATGTGCTTTGTTAAACAAGCTCTTGAATGCAGTATGGTTGTTAAAAGTCACCACCATTCTCTAATCTCAAGTACCTAGGGCCACAATACACTGCGGAAGTCCACAAGGACCTCTGCCTAAGGAAACCAGGTATCGTCCAATGTTTCTCCCCATGTGATAGCCTGAGATATGGCCCCATGGGAAGGGAAAGACCTGACCATTCTCCAGCCTGACACCCTTAAGTGGTCTGTGCTGAGGAGGATTAGTAAAAGAGGAAGCCTTCTTTGCAGTTGTGATAAGAGGAAGGCATCTATCTCCTGCTCATCTCTACCATCCCCCTCTCGAGATGGTAGAGATAATGATTAATAATACTGAGGGAACTCAGAGACCAGTGCTGGCACAGGTCCTCCATGTGCTGAGTGTTGGTCCCCTGGGCCTACTTTTCTTTCTCTATAATTTGTCTCTGTGTCTTATTTCTTTTCTCAGTCTCTCATTCCATCTGATAAGAAACACCCACAGGTGTGGAGGGGCAGTCCACCCCTTCAGAAATAAAGCACAAAGACAAGATTAGAGAAAAATGATTGAAAAGGAACAAACAAAGCCTCCAAGAAATATGGGACTATGTCAAAAGACAAAACCTACTACTGATTAGTGTACCTGAAGTGAGGGGGAAAATGGAACCAAGTTTGAAACTACACTTCAAGGCATTATCCAGGAGAATTTCCCCAACCTAAAAAGACAGGCCATCACTCAAATTCAGGAGATACAGATAACACCACTAAGATACTCTTTGAGAAGAGCAACATCAAGACATATAACTGTCAGATTCTCCAAAGTTGAACCAAAAGAAAAAAATGTTAAAGACAGCCAGAGAGAAAGGTGAGGTTACATAGAAAGAGAAGCCCATCATACTAACAGCGGATCTCTCTGCAGAAACCCTACAAGCCAGAAGAGAATGGGGCCAACATTCAACATCCTTAAAAAAAATAAAAATCAACCTAGAATTTTATATTCAGCCAACTAATCTTCCTAAGCAAAAGAAAAATAAAATTGTCACACACAACCAAGTGTAGATGATTTATGTCACCATCATGCCTGCTTTAGAAGTGCTCCTGAAGTAAGCACTAAATATGGAAAGAAAAAACTGTACTCACCACTGGAAAAAAAATAGCAAAATATAAAGACCAACAACACCAATAAGAAAGTGCATCAACTAATATACAAAATAACCAGCTAACAATGCCAATGCAGGATCAAATTTACACATAACAATATTAACCTTAAATGTAAATGAACTACATTTGCCAATTAAAGTTCACAGACTAGCAAATTGGATAAAGGGTCAAGACCCTCTGGTGTGCTGCATTCAGGAGACTCATCTCATGGGTGAAGACACACATACAATCAAAATAAGTAGAAAGTCAAAAAAAAAAAAAAAACAGGGGTTGCAATACTAGTCTATCCTAAGACAAACTTTAAACCAATATAGATCAAAAAAGACAAAGAAGGGAATTACATAATGGTAAAGGGATCAGTGCAACAAGAAGAATTAATGATCCTAAAAATATATGAACCTAATACAGGAGCACACAGATTTATAAAGCAAGTTCTTAGAGACCTACGCAGACTTAGACTACCACCCAATCATAAGAGGAGATTTTAACAGTCAGATATATTATTCAGACAAATGAGACAGCATATTAACAAGAATACTCAGGACTTGAACTCAGCTTTTGACCAAACAGAGCTAATAGACATCTACAGAACTCTCCACCACAAATCAACAGAATATACATTCTTCTCAGCACCACATAGCACTTATTCTAAAATCAACCACATAATTGGAGGTAAAACACTCCTCAGCAAGTGCAAAAAAATGGAAATGAAAACAGTCCCTTATGCCAAAGTGGAATAAGATTAGAACTCAGGATTCAGAATCTCATTCAAAACTGCACAACTAAAAGGAAACTGTGAATCCTGCTCCTGAATGACCACTGGGTAAATAATAAAATTAAGAAAGAAAGAAATAAGTTGTTTGAAATCAAAGAGAACAAAGACACAACCTACCAGAATCTCTAGGACACAGCTAAAGAAGTGTTAAGAGGGAAATTGATAGCATGAAAAATTCATATCAAAAAGTAGGAAGGATCTAAAATCCACACCCTAAAATCACAATGAAAAGAACCAGAGGGATGGACATGGTGGCTCATGCCTTATATTTCAGCACTTTCAGAAGATGGGCCAGGAACGTCACCTGAGTTCAAGAGTTCAAGAGCAACCTGGCCAACCAACATGGTGAAACTCTCTCTCTACAGAAAATACAAACAAATCAAAAAAATCCTGGCCTGGTGGCACACACCTGTAATCCCAGATACTAGGGAGGCTGAAATGGGATAATTTCTTGATCCCGAAAGATAGAGGTCACAGTGAACTGAGGTTGCACAACTCCCCTCGAGTATGGGTGACAAAGCAAGGCACCTTCTCAGAAAAAAAAAAGAAAGAAAGAAAAGGAACTAGAGAAGCAAGAACAAACAAATTCAAACAGTGATACAAAAAAGAAATAAAATATGAGATAATTGAAGGTGATAGAGTCAGGAAAATCCTTCAAAAATCCATGAATCCAGGAGCTTTTTTATTTATTTTTGTAAAGTTTAACAAAATAGAGTTATAGCCAGAACAATAAAGAAAAAAAGAGAGAAGAATCAATTACACATGGTAAAGAAAGGTAATGGGGATGTAACCACTGATGCCACAGAAATAAAAACTACCATCAGAGAATACTGTAAACACTCTATGCAAATAAATTTAAAAAATGTAGAAGAAATAAATAACTTCCTGGACACATACACCTTTCCAAGACTAAACCAAGAAAAAGTAGAATCCCTGAAGAGACCAACAAATTCTAAAATTGAGGCAGTAATTAGTAGCCCACCAAACAAGAATGCCCAGACCAGACGGATTCACAGCTGAATTCTACCAGATGTACAAAGAAAAGCTGTTTCAATTTCCTTCTGAAACTGTTCCAAACAATACAAAAAGAGGGACTCCTCCTGAACTTATTTTATGAGGCTCACATCATCTTAATACCAAAGCCTGTCAGAGACCACCACCCAAAAAAAATTAGGCCAATATCCCTGATGAATATCGATGTGAATGTCCACAACAAAGTACTGGCAAACTGAATGTAGCAACGCATCAAAAAGCTTATCCATCAAAATCAAGTCAGCTCCATCCTTGGGTTGCAAGGCTGGTTTCAACATACACAAATCAATAAATGTAATCCGTCACATAAAGAGAACCAATGGCAAAAAACACGTAATTATCTCTATCGATGCAGAAAAGGCCTTTGATAAAATTCAACATCCCTTTCTACTAAAAACCCTCAATAAACTAGGTATTGATGAGATGTATCAGAAATTAATGAGAACTATTTTTGACAAACCCATAGGCAATATTATACTGAATGGGCAAAAGCTGGAAACATTCCCTTTGAAAACACAAAACACAAGGCGCAAGTCAAGGATGGCCCCTCTCACCACTCCTATTCAGCATAGTATTGAAAGTTCTGCCCAGGACAATAAGGCAAGAGAAAGAAATAAAAGGTATTCAAATAAAAATAAAGGAAATCAAATTTTCCCTGTTTGCAGATGACATAGTTGTATGTTTTGAATACCCCATTGTCTCAGCTCAAAAACTCCTTAAAAATAGACAAGAAACTTATCTTTTGTATAAGTTTTCTTAAGCTTATAAGCAATTCCAGCAGTCTCAGGCTACAAAATCAATGTGCAAAAATTACAAGCATTTCTATAGACAAACAATAGATGAACAGATAGCCAAATCATGAGTGAACTCAAATTTGCAACTGCTCAAAAAAAGTAAAATAACTAAGAATACAACTTACAAGGCATGTGAAGAACTTCTTTATGGAGAACTACAAATCACTGCTCAAGGAAATAAAAGAGGACACAAAAATATGCAAAAAATTCATGTTCATGGATAAGAAGTGTCAATAGCATGAAAACGACCATACTGCTTAAAGTAATTCACACATCTACAACGATCTGATCTTCAACAAGCCTGACAGAAGCAAGCAATTGGGGAAAGATTCCTTGGTACTGAGAAAACTGGCTACCCATATGCAGAAATCTGAAACTGGATCCCTTTCTTACAACACATACAAAAATTAACTCAAGATGAATTAAAAGACTTAAACATAAAACCTAAAATCATAAAAACCCTAGAAGAAAACCTAGACAATACCATTCAGGATATAGACATGGGAAAGACATAATGGCAAAAACACCAGAAACAATTTGGACAAAATCCAAAACTGACATATGGGACCTAATTAATCTAAAGAGCTTCTTCACAGCAAAAGAAAATATCATCAGAGTGAACAGGTGACATATAGAATGTGAGAAAATTTTTTCAACCTATCTATCTGACAAAGGTCTAATATCCAAAATCTACAAGTAACATAAAAAAATTTACAAGAAAATGAAATACCTCATCAAAAAGTGGACAAAGGATATGAACAGACACTTCTCAAAAGGAGACATTAAATCAGCCAAGAAACATGTAAAAAAAGATCAGCATCACTGGTCATTAGAGAAATGCACATCAAAGCCACAATGAGATATCGTCTCACATGATATCTGTGTGTCAGAATGGCGACCATTAAAAAGTCAGGAAACAAGAGATGCTGGCAATGATGTGGAGAAATAGGAATGCTCTATACTGCTGGTGGGAGTGTAAATTCATTCAATCATTGTGGAAGAAAGTATGGTGATTCCCCAAGGATCTATAACCAGAAATACCATTTACTAGGAATCACATTATGTGGTATATACCCAGAGGATTATAAATCATTCTACTATAAGGAAATATGCACATGTACACTTATTACAGCACTATTCACATACAAAAAAGACATGGAACAAACCCAAATTCCCATCAATGATAGAGTGGATAAGAAAATATGGCACATTGACACCATGGAATACTATGCAGCCTTTAAAAAGAAGAAGTTGTAATACACATACACATGCACGTGTCCTTGTGATAGAATGACTTATTTTTTGGGGGGGTGCTATACACACAGTTGTGAAATTGTTGGGTCCAAAGGTATTTCTCATTCTAGATACTTGATGAAATGCCACACACTTTTCCACATTGTCTGTACCGATTTATATTTTGAACAACAACGTAAAAGCAATTTTATTACTGCACTACTACCGTCTGTTGTTTCATGGGTTTTTAGTAATCACCATTTCCACTGGTATAAGACGGTATGTCCTTGCCATTTAGATTTCCTTTTCCTTCACCATTAGTGATGTTGAGCTTTTTGACATGAAGACAGAAGACCAGTAACTCTTTTCTTACCCCAATTTGGCCTTTTTATATCAGCTCTTCAACACCCATTTCACCTATTTTTTAAACACTATCCTGCAAAAGGAAAAGTATTATGTGTTTAACTTATATGATAAAGATAGTCATCAAATTCGTTTCCACAAGACAGAAACATATTTGGGTATTGCTTCCATGGGAAAAGGAGTTTACATTTGCACTTAATGTAAGAGGCCAGAAATTCTGCTCATCGACATACAACACACAAGGAAATCTCCTCACAAAAAGAAATTATATGAGTACAAAATGTCAAAATCCAGGGATCAGAAATTCTGTTCCATTAGTAAACTTTATAATCTACTGGAAAAAATATTAACCTTAAGCCCAATGCCATGAATTAGAGAAGTATATTCTCACAGAATATATGTCTGTGTAAGCAAGTGGGATAGGGTGGTTCAATGTAAATACCAAGTTTTCAACTTTAAGTTCTAAAAGATTTTGAAACAAAATGATTTTCAAATAAGGTTTAAAAATCCAAATTGTGGGAGACTGAATTTTAAGTATTTCAAGATCCAATAGAAATAACACATTTAAACACAACTAGCTATGCTCCTTTTTTCATGGGATTTTGGGAGAGTCACCTTGACAGTTGAAAACCTCTGTGGCCAGTGGTGCTTTTGCCTGAGTTTTGCTCAGGTCTGCTAAGTTTGCTCTACCCACCCTGCCTAACAGGCAGCACTCAGCTTGCATTATGGGCCAGGATTTCATAACTGCCAAGGGCAAACATGAGGTAGAGTGGCAAGTGGAGTATGAGCAAGTGTGGGGTCCAGCCGCTATACACAGCCAGGCCTGCCAGCAGTGGCAAAGCAGGAAATTTTAGGTGCCAATGGAAGTGCCATCTCACTGAGACACAGGAGCTGGACCAGGCATACTGCAAGAAGCTTCCACAGCTGATATTGGGGAATGTAGTGGTGCCCAGAAGTTTTGGGATGCCAAAAACAGCAAAGCCCTAAAGAGGGTGTCATAGCCCTGTCTTCGAGAGACCCTAGGTCTGTGCACCCTGAAGGGCCACAGCTGTCCTCTTATTTTTGTCTTTCAGAATGTGATGATCAAGAGACATCTTTTTATCCCAATTTTTGTTACAGTTCTTTCAGCTCCACCATTCAGTGATTCTCAAATAGTTGTTCTGTAACCAGGAAGAATGAGGTAGATGGACACGTGGAGAGTGAGAAATGTATAGATAAGATTTACTCAGGAACAGAACTCAAAACAGATCCCCATTGGGTAACTCCTCTCCACAGGCTGGATGTTCTGATGAGTGTCCAGCTCTCAGCAGAGAGATGGCTTTAGAGTGGGCAGCTCTTTCCACAGGCAAGGTGTCAAGGATTAGTATCCAGCTCTCAGCAGGAAAGAAACCCTGGACTTGGTAGCTTCTCCATCCAGCTGATCATCTTATGAGGTGTTAAGTTCTCCACAGAGAGAAGAACTCGGAGTGGGTAGGTCCTCTTCACACCTTGTGGTCCTAACATTGGCTAAGCCTTCAGCCAAGAGAAGACCTTCAAGTGGGTATCTCCCTTCTCTAGCTGGTCATCCCATTATCTCCCCAGCAGAGATTGTGGCAGGTAGCTCTAGCCCACCACTGACAGTCCTGAAGTCTCCTCAGCTCACAGCAAAGAGATGGCCCTTGAGTGGGTAGCACCTCTCCACAGCAGGTAGTCTGAAAAGACCTCAAATCTTGCTGAGTCCAGGAATATTATGTGCTTCAAAGGAAACAAAGTGCTTGCTGATTGGATTATTTGGCAAAAATGCGTGCATTTCAAAAAGCACCATTGGTTCCCATTCTTGTCCATCAGCCTGAGATCCAGACTTCAGGCCATCACTGGCTTGAAGGTGGAGACTCAGTGGGGCCTCTTTGGGGTCCAGCAAGTTTATTGCCATGAGCCTGTGATGGCTAATACTGAGTGTCAACTTAACTGGATTGAGATATACAGAGTATTAGTTTGGCATGAGTCTGTGTGAGTGTTGCCTAAAAGAGATTAACACTTGGATCAGTGGGCTGGAGAAGGCAGAACCACCCTTAATCTGGTGGGCACAATTCATTAACTTCTGATGAATATAAAACAGGCAGAAAAACGTGAATAGATGAGATGGGCTTAGCCTCGCAGCCTACATCTTTGCCCTGTGCTGCATGCTCTCTGCTCTCACATGTTGGACTCCAAGTTGTTCAGTTTTGGGACTCGGACTGGCTCCTCCTGTTGCTCCTCAGCTTGGCAACAGCCTATTATGTGACACTGCAATGGTGTAAGTTAGTATTTAATAAACTCTTCTAAAGTACTGTCCCTTAGCGAATCCTGAGTAATACAGATTTTGGTACCAGAAGTGGTTCTAGGAAAACAGAATATTGAAAGGGAAGTTCTTTCATTGGTTTTGGAGTTTCTGGGATTGCCTGCTATATATAATTTGATGTGAAAATGCTTAGGATTCTACTTCTAATTATATGGAGAACACTGATAATCCTTGGTGGAAACCGTTTATACAGTTATGCAAAGTAAATGCATTTGACACTTCTGATTCACCAATTGTGAGAGGCAAGGAGTTTTGTTTACTCTCTGCACAATAATTTTGACTATATATGGAGAACCAAGGATCACAATGAAGCAGGTTGGTAGCTCTTAAGTTCAGTGCACACAATGATCAGAGGTAATGATGCACTCAGAAATTCTGTCTCCCAGCTTCAGAAGCCCCAAATCTGCTAATTTTGTCCTGAGTGAGAGTCTTATCACCTGTAGAGAAAGATCCAAAATTACAGGTTTTTATCATGTAAGTGACTGACCTTCAATGAAAGTTGCATGCACATCCTCAAAAGGTGTCTACTGTTATAGTGAGGCGTTGATTGAGTAGAATGGGACCCTGCAACTCTGAAAGGATGAATCAGAGGACCCTGATGAAGCTGGAGATACTGAGTGTGTAAACTCTGATGAAGCTTTTTGCCAAAAAAAAAAAAGCTTTCTCATTTCCAGAAGGGGCAATGTCAGCTTTCTGATCCATGCTGACATCAGTCTTTCCAACTCAGTCTGAGGTAAACCCTGCACTGGTTGAGGCAACAGTTATGGCCTTCCCTAGGACAGTTGCCAGGAAAGATAATGTTGATTCTTCTCAGAAGCCATACTGAACACCTCTGTTTTTTTCTAAACTGGGCTAGAATGCTGTGGTGGGCTCCTAGAGGTGAGGTAGAGAGTGTGACACATCAGGTAGTGTGTTACACACACACATACAAACACACATACACAAATAAACTGTTCAAGTTATCTCATTTATATGAACATCAGTCTGGAGAAAAGGCATGGGGATGGATATTAATTGTATGAGATTATGGTGTAAGGAACATAGAGTTGTATCAGGCTGAATTTACTGATTAGGACCATCAAGGTAGTGACTTTGTGTTTAATATGGCAGCTTGGTGAGTTAAAAAGAAAAAAAAATTCCAATAGTTTACACACTTAGTTAGCTGAACTGTGGATTAAAAGATGGCCTGCTGTGAGTTAGCGGGAAATGCCTGGCCTACACTGGTTTAATGGAGAGGAGAAGATCCAAAAGCTTTGGGAGATTGGGATGGTGAAGTAGACTCATCCTTTAGACTTACTCATCCTGTCTGGTAGGGTCCAGAACACATATCCTTGACCAATGCCTTGTGAAATAGATTGGGTGGTCAGCACCTGCATCTTTGAATAGCCCTGTAATTGCTCTTCTCTTTTGTCAGATCTAATGGTGGAAACCACAATCACTCAGCTACAAAATTTAAATACAATGAGAAAAATTGGATCCTGATGTGACAGGGGCCAAGCAGCAGCACTCAACCATCAAAGGCAATGTGGGCACAGCTAAGGGATAGTGGCAGTCAGAATAATGTGACTCCTGTAGAGCTCTATCATTGGTTAATTAATCATGGTGTTCATGGAACTGATATTGCCCAAAAACTGCTGCATTCATACTTAGGTTATACCTACAAAAATCTTTTGGTCAAAAGGACAAAAGACTATTTTGAATGATGAAAACAGAGAAGTACAGTCTCTCCACGAATTTCCAGATGAGAGCCAGTTTAAAGACCTAGAACCCATTGAATGAAGGGGAAGCTGGGTTCCCTGGACCAAGAAACCCTACATAAGTATTTATGCAGTGAATTTTTACACCATCTTTCCCCAAGGAGACCTTCAGGCTTTTATCAAGGTGACTGTGCATTAGGGAAAGGGAAATAATCAGACTTTTCAGAAACTACTGGACACTAGCTCTGTGCTGATGTGGGTTCCAAGGACCCAAAATATTATTATGGTCTTACAGTTGAAGCAGGAGCTCAGGGAGGTCAGGTAGTTAATAAAGCTTTAGCTTATTAGGTCAGATTTACACAGTGTTCAGCGAGTCCCCAGAGTCATTCCGTGGTCATTTTCCCAGTGCTAAAATGTACAACTGGCATAGATATACTTGGCACCTGGAAAAATCCCACATTTCTCTGACGTGTAGGCTGAGGGCTACTCCAATAAGAAAGGTCAAATGGAAGCCACCAGAGCTGCCCCTACTTAGAAAAATAGTAAATAAGAAAAAATACCAAAACCCTGAGAAGATTGCGAAGATGGGTGCCACCATAAAATATTTCAAAGTTGCTGGGGTGATAATTACCAGCACATCCTCATTCAACTCTCTTATTTGGCCTGTGCAGAAGACAGGTGGATCTTGGAGAATTACATTGGAGTATCATAACTTAACCAAGTTGTCAGTCAACTTGCAGCTGATGTACTAGATGTGGTTTATTGTTTGAACAAATTAATACATCTCTGGTACGTGGTATGCAGCCATTCACTTAGCAAATTCTCTTTTCTTTATTCCTGTCTATATGGACCACCAAAGGCAATTTGCTTTCAACTGGCAAGGCCATCAATTCACATTCATTATCCTCTCTCAGGAATATACTAATTATCTGGCTTCCTGTCATAATCTTATTCAGAGAGATTTTGATTTCTTTTCACTTATGTAAGATGGAACATTGGTCCATCACATTGATGATATTAGGCTAATTTAACGAGTGAGCAAGAAGTAGCAAGCACACTTGAATTATTGGTGAGACATTTATGAACCAGAGGATAGAAAATTAATCTCACTAAAATTCAGTGACCTTCTACCTCCATAATATTCGTAGGGGTCCAGTATTGTGAAGCTTGTCAAAATATCTTTTGTAGGGTAAAGAACAAGTTGTTGTATGAACCTCTTATATCCAAGAAAAAGGCACAATAGCAGCTAAGCCTATTTGGATTTTTGAGACAACATATTTTTCATTTGAATACATCACCCTGGCCCATGTATTGAGTGACCTGAAGGGCTGCCAGCATTCAGGGGCATCCAGAACAGGAAAAGACTCTGCAGCTACTTCAGGCTGCAGTGCAAACCCCTCTACCACTTGGGCCATATGTATTTTAAGTATTTATCTTAAGTATTTCCTCCTTCTTTTGTTAAAAAAGTTTGTGCAGATATACACATGTACTAAGAAACTATCTTCCTTTTTTTTTTCCTTTGTCATATTACATGAGACTTACTGAGTTCTTATCAACGTTGGTGTATTGTAAACTTTATGAAATATGGTTTGATTTGGGGATTGCTGCATTCCTGGTTGTAAGAGGATAATTGTATTATATTAGGTATAATTATGACCGCAATTTTGTCTGCATTTGAAGATTATGTATTATAGCAGGAGATGTGTATTGATTCAAGTTGACAAGGGGTGGACTTTGATGGTTAATACTGAGTATCTAATTCATTGGATTGAGTGATACAGAGTATTAATCCTGGGGGTGTTTCTTGGGTGTTTCCCAAAAAAAAAAGATTAACATTTGAATCAATGGGAAGATCTATATTAATCTGTTTGGCACAATCTAATAAGCTTCTAGCAAATATCAAGCAGACAGAAACACATCCAAAAGTAAGACGGGCATAGCTTCCAAAGCTTGTATCTGTCTCTCATGCTGGATACTTCTTGCTCTTAGACACCAGACTCCAAGTTCTTCAATTTTCGGACTCCAACTTACTCTCCAAGTTCCCCAGCTTGCAGGCAGCCTATTGTGATCATGTACATAAGTACAGATTTTTATATACATACATACATATATATGTGTATATATGTAAATATATAAAGGGATGCCAGATTAAATAGTTTGTAAGTATTCTCAAAAAGCATTCTTAGAATAAATACTGTAACTGTAAACCTTCTTTTATTAAGTCAGCTTATTTGATGGTGATATCGAAAACTAATACCGTACAAAAAATCCTGACATATATATACATGTGAGTGTGTGTTTCTGTGGCCCATACAGATCTCTGTGAAACAAACAGTTTTACAGTATTTATTTTTCTATTTACTTACTGCCAATACTATAGAACCTACATCAGGTTAGTTACTTAATAAATGGTTACAAATTAGTAAATACTCTACTTCTTTGAAAATAAAAGTGTATTATGTCTCCTTAGAAAATGACAATTTAAACTCTCACAAAGATTTAGTAAATACTGGCTCTATATTGTAAAATGTAGCCATTAAAATCAGGTTTAAATTTAAATAATCTATAAAGCCTAACTACCTCAGTGAAAAAGCTTTCACAAGTAATGATAATAGTAATAATATGAAGCAGTGCCAGCACTTTGAAAAATCAGAAGGTCAATCACAGACTTCCATAAATATTCCTCTTTCACTTCAAGATTGGCCCGAACAACTTGGTTTCTACAAATAATGCCAGCTTCTGTACACCACTTCATGTCTGCCAATGTCTTGACTTGTACTCTGCATTGCTCCAAGAATGTGTCTAAGCAGCAGAGCTCTCTCTCAGCATATTAAGTAAAAAAAACAAAACAATAACAAAAAAAACTTGCCTTTTCATTTTAGGTATTGAATTGCATTTTATTAATCTTGGAAAAATTGCAAGCCTTATATGGGTAGGAGTTCTGCCTTGTAGACAAGGCTCTAGCATCGATAACAGAGCTTACAGGTTAGGCGCTAAGTGGGAACAAAGTATGCTCTGTAAGTGTGGATAACTACCATGTTGTTGTTACTTGCTAAAGTCCTGAAACAAATTTTTATTCAAACTAAAAGGATTTTACATCGTCGAAATTCAACTGCTTTTGGATTTATCTTAACATTTTCAAATATTGTTTCCTAGTAGATCAATTTCTTCATTCATTGATCTTTATTTTCTCTTATTGTCTAATATGTATTTTTGTGAATGCATTTTTTATTACATTGGAATAAGGCAGAACACAGATAATTCTGATCAAAGATACCCACTATGAAAACTTCTATCAAATAATTTTTTAAGAGGTGAATAAACTTGAGCATTAGTTTTACTCAACAACTTTAGCAAAAGTGAAAATCCTCTAAACCCAGCTATAGTCCTTGAAAACTTGGTTTTCATTTAGCTTGCTTATTGTAATATCCTAGGAACTTTCATGTCATGAGACATACTGAATGCACAATGTGTATCCATAATCAATGCACATGTGTGCATGTGTATCATGTATGACTTTTCAACTGTAGCCAAGATTAGCTCTATCCCAAATGCCAGGGATTGAGTTTTCTCCCTTGGTACCTCCAAAGTTGAGGCTGACTAGGGCTTTAGTTTTTGATATTAATGTTTTGCAAAAGATTGAAAAAGTAATAGGAAGGAAACGCAGAAAAATAGAAAATATATCGCTTAGTTTCTAATCATTGATTAACTGAACTGACCTTACTTTACTAATGCTTACCCTAAGTTGAATCAATTGAACTTTACATAGGCTTTTTCAAATCCTTCTGCTTTATGGAAGACAAAGTTGGAGTTAAGAAATCTTCAAAATATAATATCAAAGAATTCTAAATGTGTGTTTTTAAAAATAATTTTCTCCAGAAATGGTTCAACACTGTTACTTTCTCAAAAGCACCTGAGACTCAAGATTTTAGGTATTTAGCAGCATTTCTAACCTCTCAGCAATAGATACTAGTAATGTACCAGTCTCAAAACTTCAACTTCCAATCATGAACCAGGCTTAGGATGAAATTTAAAGTAAAATCTACAAACCTATAAAAACCCTAGCCAATCACATGGACTGTTGGTTACTTCTATGAACTCATCCACTGTAACTGTTTCCCTTCTACTGTCTGTGGCAGTCACAGTTAGCTGGCTTTTTAAAAACAATTTAAACAGGCTTCTACCAGGAATCATCGTACTTGCTGACTTTTCTGCATGCTTACATAATTTTTTTCTTATTTTATTTAGATATTCACCTGAAAGTCACTTTTTAAGCCACTTATTGTATATTTGATTTACATAAAACCAAAATGAAGTTTATAACAGATAATCTTGCCTCATATATTTTATATGAAATTAGTCATTTCAATTAATTTAAAAAAACCAAAAACTTTATAACATAAAAACTAAAACAAAAGCCTAACATCTGGGATTCTAAATTGGAAATGTAACATTCAATTTAAGTATTTTAAACAAGAGAGAAAACATAAAACTCTTAAAGAAAAATAATCTCAGAAATTAGAAAACACTCAGTGCTTCATAGATAAAAATAAAAGCAAAACTGCAGGGCTGGTAGTTTCAAACTATTTCAAAAAAAAATTCAAAAACAGCCTGGACCTAAAAATCAATAGTTTATATCAACCAAGTAAACATTTAATCAAGAAAAACAATTATAAAAGGGTAAAGTTTTTTAGGGTTTTTTTTTCTCTTTGTGGATTGCCATATCACCTCCAAGTCATGGATGAAGCCTTCAGAATTGATATCCACATTGTCAAAGTGAGGACCTGATTCCTGCTTCTGCAAAAAGCAAAGAAACCCTTATGTGCTAAATTATTGTGTTGTTTTTTCCAGGATTTCTAGAGGATAAATGAAATGTTATAAAATAATTCTGTGTTTCTCTTTTGCCTAACTCAAAAGTCACTCTCTGTTGGAAATGACAGGAATAGGTCACAAATATTTAAGTTTTGGAGAATAAAAATATAGTTATTTTATAGAATAGGCAAACTATAAACAGGAAGAAACATTGGAGAGATTTGTATTTGCAAATATCTGAATATTCAAAAGCAGTTTAATACACTGAAGCACTTAGAAAATCATGCATATGCTCACTATGGAAACATCCTAAAAAATAATGTAAAACAATCTGCATTAACCCCCAAGTTTATCTATAGCTCAAAGTGAGAAGAAACTGAAAGTTACGTCAGAATTAGCAAAAACCCCCCAGAGAGTTAAAACAGAGTGTTAATACATACCCAGTATTTAAAAGTGATAGTTTTTATATTGCTCTTATTCATTTTAATAACTAATAAAACACTTCTCATTTCAGAAATAAAGAAAAGCATTCAGAGTTAGCATGCTATGACATTTCAAATACAGAGTTAGCATTCGGTGTTAGCACAGTATAACATTAGAAATATAGTTTTCTGAAAAGCAAAAACACAAAAACCAAGAGAAAATTATGACCAATGTAAACTAAATGAAGGAATTAAATGTGTCCCAAATTTTACAGACAAATAACTTAAAACAACAGTTTTAAGTAAGGCTAAATAGAAATGACTGACAAATGATGAAAGAACAACATGAGAACATCAGTGAGACAAATCATAAAAGAAACCACAAAAAGTGGAGATAATGACTGAAATCAAGTCGACCATAAAGGTGTTTAGAAGCAGATTTGAGCAGGTAAATATTCAGTCAGTCTGAAGGAATAAAAACTGAAATAACCCACTTTGAGAAGTAAAACAAACAAAATTACATGAAAAAAACTAAAGAGTAAACAGAACACTGCGAGGTATACTGGTGCATGTAATATGGGCATCTGATAAATGAAGAAAAACAGAGGCCAAAAAAATTTTAGGCAAAAATAGCTGTACATTTCCTGAACTTAAAAATCTGTGTCTAAAATATGAAAGAGAACAAAAATCTTTAACCACTATATAGTTAATGATAGCCACATCAGAAAACATCATAGGCAATCAAGAGCCAATGCACAGAAAATTGTAAAAACAGAAAGGGAACAGCATCTTTCTATGTGCAAGAAGATCTTGATTAAAATTAACAGATGACAGTTCAACAGAAACCACAGAAGTCAGAAGGTGGTGGGATATAAAAATTTTAGCAGAAAAATAAATGCTATCAAGCATGAAATATATAGCTGGTAAAATGACATTCAAGCAAAAATATCTAGATAAAGAAAAGCTAAAGGAAATTATGACTAATGCTTCTCTAAAAGAAAATGATATTACTATTAAAACCCTGGCAAACATAACTATTAATGAACACTCAGTGTACACAGATATAATCAGAGACAATAATATAAATTGAGAAGGATGGAAAACTACAAGAGCAGCATATTTTTATATTGTTGACCTTAAACATTAGATTATTCACACAAGTTAGTATTGTTCATAGTACATTATTTTAAGTTTTCAATAATAATTGAAATCCCATATACACCTAATTGTAATATAAAAATACAATGAAGTTTTTAAAAAATTAACCAAACTTTTTTTAAATTAGCCAAAAAAATGAAGATCAAATAAGAGAAAGAACATACGGAAAACAAGTAAGTCAATGTCAGGGTATGTAATATTTTACTTGTAACAACTTTAAATGTGAGCTGTTGCTTAAAAAGTCACACATTGGTGCCAGTGTACCCTTAAACAAAGGAGTCACTCCTTTGTTTTTTTTTTTTTTTTTTTTGAAACGGAGTCTGGCTCTGTCGCCCAGGCTGGAGTGCAGTGGCGCAATCTCAGCTCACTGCAAGCTCCGCCTCCCGGGTTCACGCCATTCTCCTGCCTCAGCCTCCCGAGTAGCTGGGACTACAGGCGCCCGCCACTACGCCCGGTTAATTTTTTGTATTTTTAGTAGAAACGGGGTTTCACCATGTTAGCCAGGATGGTCTCGATCTCCTGACCTCGTGATCCGCCCACCTCGGCCTCCCAAAGTGCTGGGATTACAGGCGTGAGCCACCGCGCCCGGCCTCACTGGGTGACTTCTATGCAAGGCATACTTTAGGTGCAAAGACAAATAGGCCAAAGTAAGATGATAGTAGATTCTGGGAAAGCGTTGCAATGTACTACAGAGCACTCTACTTCCGTCTCTTCAACTATACAATAGGTGCAGTGGCAGGATTAACATGATGCAGTTACTGTAGAATTTGAGAGTCTATCTGAAGTTTACAGCTTCCAAAAAAATTTGTATAGTAAACAAAAATTAAATTTTATCAATTTTATAGCACAGATCAGCAGCAGCTACTTATTTTTATTAATGAAGGGATGCTGCCTTGCAAATCTTTCTGGAGCAGCTTACAAGAGCCATGGAAAACAAAAAGGACACTGTCTTCCAAATTGCAGGAGGACTCACTCACCAATTGCTGCTTCTGCTTATGGATGTCCCAACAGAGGTGAACAGCCATTGTTTTATACCCCAAACATTATTCAGTCTCTTTGTTCCTCTGCACAACAAACTTTCAGAAGATAAAGAAGTCAGAACATGTTTTCCTAATTGTTCTTCTTTTTCTCTTAAGAGGTTAGACATTTGTGGACACAAACATTCAAAACTAAACACACACACACATATATGTATGTGTATATATACATATAGAATGAATTGTGATTTTAATATATGCCCCAAAACAATGAGGCTCAAAAAAGACCCAAGAAGAAGCTCAGTAAGGCTGACTTACAAGAGAGAAAAAGCCTATATAAGAATAAACAAAACCTTACCAAACCATAGAAGAAGAAAATGTTATTTTCAGTGTTACAGCACTTTAAATTTAAATGCTCTTTTCCAGCACAATCAAAATCACAAACTATAGAATGAAATAGACAAGTATGGCTTATTTTAAGAACATAAAAAAAATACAAAAAAGAGGTTCTTTTAGACAGCCCAAATGGCAGTCTTACTAAAACATAATAGTTAACAATTAAGCTTCATGTTAAGATAATATAATCAACAAAAGAAGCTCAAAAATTATGAAGAAAACTTATTAATAAAAAGAGTGAAGTTATTTTATAACCTAAAATGTCTAGAGATAGAAGTAAAAAACAATTCACTACAGATATTTAAAAGCAGACATGAGCAGGAGGAAGAACAAAATATCAGCATAGTAAAGAAAGGGTAGTTGACATTATTTATTACATTATGAAAGGAAAGAAAAAAATAAAGAAATGAGAACACAGCCTAGAATGCTGTGGGACACTATCAAGCAGCCGTATTTACACATAATGGAACTGCAAAGGATGAGACAAAGAATCAGGGAGACTATTTAGAAACAACAGTGGCAAAGAATGCCAAGATCCAAAAACTCCAAGTAAGAGAAACTCAAAGCAACAAACTCAAATTCTATGATAACTAAACTCTGTAAAAGAAAGAGAGAGAAAATCTTGAAAGCAGCAAAAGAAGTGACTAGTCATGTTCAAAGAAACCTCAACAATAATCAGCAGATTTCTTATCTGAAAACTCAGAAGAGAGAAAGCAATAGACTAACAAATACCAAATGATGTAAGAAAAAACTTTTGAACAGAAATCTTATGTTCAAAAAATTGTCATTCATAAGTGAAGGAGAAATTATGACATTTCCAAATAAAAGCTGGGACTTTTACCAGTAGACTACTTTTAAAAAAATGCCTTATGTTGTCCTTCATGGTAAAATGAACAGAAATTAAACAGTAGCAAAAATGAGTATATATTAAAGCAAAGATAAATACATTAACAATTACAAAACATAAAATATTAGCAATGTGCACCTCCACAATTTGTTTCCCATATAATTTAAAACACTAATATATTTAAGAAAAATACTATCACCCAGGTGTGTTTTTGACATACAATACATAAAGGTATGATTTTGAGAACTCAATAAGTGAAATATTTGGGGTGAAGCTATACAGAGGTAAGAGATTTGTATGTTATTGAAGGTAAGCCAGCATAACTTTAAAAGTGGAATAACTTTAGAATATTGAATGTCATCATATTATCAATGACAATTAAAAAAGAAAAAGAGTAAAAGGCAGGTAGAAAGCTTTCTGTACTACATCAGAGAGTAGGAGCTGTGGATTTAGCTCCTCTCCCCTGAGGCTACTGAGCCACCTATCATGGCACCATGAAACAGAGCCCAAGCTGTCACATCAGGGAGTAAGTGTGGACACTTTCAGGGAGAGAGCACAGCTCCTATTTTACACAACTTTCACTAAACCAGTGGCGACAAAGAGGAAGGGGCTCATCCATACACAGAAACTGGTGAAGCACTGGAGGCAGAAACAAGTGGCTATGTGGAGACAACTGAAAGAAAGTTGGCACAGCAACTGCTCCAATCCTGTGTCTTTCTTCATGGCTTCCCAGGCGTTTGAGGTTGAAACTGTTGTCGACACAAAACAAGACAAAAATTGGAATACAGAGAACTGGAAATGTCCAAGCTATGTATTTAAATTATCAAAACATTTTTAAGCACGGTAACTTTAAAATAAGTAATAAAACAGCTTCATTGCCTAAACGTGATTATTTCATGCATACACAAGCCCAAATATAAAAGCAGACTGCTGAGCCCTAAACTGTTCTTGCAAGATCTACATTTTATCTATGTCTACTATGATATATAAGACTAGAATTGTGTTTTATTAGATTTGGATGGCAGAAATTTGTGTAGTAATGTTTGCTTTTGTTATTTATTTTTACCTTAGAATGCAGATGCTACTGGGGTATGAGGCAGCCTCTACTCCCTCCCACAAAAAAAAGACACAGAATTATCAGTGATGGTGTCTTTGACTTTACAGTGTCACACATAACTCAGAGAAACAACATTCTAAATTAAAAGACTTGTCTTTTACGATAAATACTTCTGACACAAAATTCACTGATGATCAATTCTGCCAAACTCAACATATGGTTAGAATTTATGTTGAGATATAACTTTTCTTTTATTTTATAAATGTCTGGTTCTTATTCACTTAACATAAAGAAACCTTTATCTCTCTAAAGTAAAACATATTGCACTCTAGGTGAATTATGGAATCATTTTTGTGGAAATATCCATGTTTTAATGTTTATCCTGTGTAGACATAGATTAACTTAGAGTATGTTCTAGTTAACAAGTTAAAATTCTAGACACATTATTAAAAACAGAAACTTCTTTCAAAATAAGGAAAAGACTCCTACACTCAGCATGACATTAAAAATTATTGGTGTCTGTTTTTATGTGCACACAATTTTCTAGAATACTCTACCTGTTCAGCTACCAGAAGCTTTCTGGATCCTTTCCTGTTGGTTTCTATGGAAGTTCCATTATATAGGCATAAATGAATAATCCACTGGCCACTGTTGATGAATGACATTTGTCACAGGATCTCAAGGGTATGGCTTCACCAGCAAAGAAACTGTGGATGATGGCACATTTGCACAATGTCAGAGTGGGCACTGGGAGCTTGGAGAGGCCAGGCAATGGGAACGGGAACTTCAGGGAATTTGTTGGAAGGATGGCTTCCCACACCTTGGAAAGTAGATGGGTGCTTGAGTCTGCAGCTGTGGTGGGGCAGCTGCCACTGTTCCTGAGTAAGTGGGGCTCCTTATAATTCCACTTGGAAGTGAGTGTGGTTTCTGCCTTTTCTCTGTTTCCACCAGTTTCACAGAGTGCACAGTTCTGGCTTCACCTCCCTCATTGCACCTGAAATCTTCACGGCAGCCTCTCTAAATGGGCTGCCGCTGCCGTTACCTGCAGCATCTCTCCCATTTCAGAATGACGCAGAGTGCATCTGAGAGTTCCTACCATTAAATCATGCCATTGTCTTTTCATTGAAAAGCCCCAGCGTGCAGATCTACATCAATATTATCATATTAAAAGACAGCACTTTGGAGATTCCAAAGGTTTTAGGAGTTTTATAGCAGAAAGCAGACAAACATCAAACATATTTTACAAACTTACATCTACTAAAACGAAAACCCCAGGACTAGAGTTTCAAATTTTGAATTCTAAGCATTAAAACAATGTATTCCTTTATTAAAAACATTTATTTTAAAAGAAGAAAGTACAAATTGAACATGGCTAACACAAAAATTTCAAATGTACTCTAATGTGAGCTTTGATAGATTCCATGACAAAAGTGAAAAACTGCACAGAAAAGCCCTTAACACAGATGTTGTTTAATCTACAAAATATACAAAATTACTTTCATGAAAGTGTGAGAGAAAAAAGAAGTGAGGAAGCTAGAAGCAGTTTTTGGAAAAACTCTTTTACACAGAGGAACAGCCTGAAAACTTAGGAGGCAGACACTGATAAAAAAAAAATGAAGAGGATGATAGCCTAAAGGTATATCCACAACTGCACTAATAAGACAACAAGGCAGAATATGAAAATGAATTTGTCATTTTTGCCTAAAACATATTCATGGCTATACAGATAAGGGAACAAGGCCAAAAGAATAAATGCCTTCGTCATTCATATAACCAGCAGACTTCAAGAAAATACACACTCCTCCATTTGTGGGCATAACACACGATAGGCTCTAGTGGGTTCTGATGTAATATATTTTTTCTATTTTGGACATGTGAGCCAAGCATTTATTAATTATCCCTTCAGCTTCTCTTTTCCCTCGGCCCAATGTTCCAGACAAAGCTTTTACTTTAGCCTCTCATTTTTCCCAGGCCAGGTGCTGAAACTAGCTAAGTAGTGCTTCCTTCAAGACAGCCCAGAGACACCTCAGAACATTTTGTTCTTTCCAGTTCATAGAAAGCCCTGACCAGGCTTTACAGTTGGAAACTCTCTCAAATCACTTCTTCGCTGTGAAGAGTTTTCTTCTTTTGCTTGTTAACTTTTTGTTCCTAATTGAACTTTGCATCTTGCAGACTCCTTAATTATTGTGGCCATGAGACATTACTTCAGCCTGTGTTTGGTCCCAAACAAAGGTCTCAGGCTGACCTGTCACTTCCTTTTTTTGTCCAGGGCCAAGTTCCAAGGCTGAGCTTAGTAGCTTCTATAAATCATAACTTCAGTTCCAGATGAATCCAAGAAAAATGTTCAGGGCCAAGCCAAATAACATTTACTCCAAGACCACTAAGCACATTATTTTAAGTGGAAAGCTTATGACAAGCAGTATGACACTTGGGAACAAAAGCAGCACCTCATGAACTGTGAAAAATGTATGATTTTAACAGACGACAGACTGAAAAACAGAAAAAAAAATACATGGACCAGAGCAAGTAGAATTTTTTCAAACCATGCTAGAGGGACTTCCAGATCTACCAACCCCAAGTTTTCTAAGAACTCTCCTAACATGCTGGTGACTGGCAAACACTACAAATCCAAAAACAGCCAGTTATTTGCTGCCAGCAAGAATGTTAGGAGAAAGGCAGCTTCACTTCTCTTTGACACAAGAATATGGAGGCAGTAAACTCAACTATGAAGACATTTGCACCTCACAGTCCCTTTAACAAGAAAACTGTGAGTGGCTTTCAGGAGCTTGAGAAACTGGACCCTTTTATGGTAGATCTGCAGGACACAGTGGTCTTCAAGGGGATAGAAGGGAAGCCCATCAGGACTTTATCAGGTTCTGGTGTAGAACAGGTTGGAATAAAGAACAGGACCGAGATACACCTGCTAATGTCTCAGATGTCAGGCTCACTTACTGCTTCCTTGGCCACAGGCTCAGCTACCAAAAAAGGTATAGTGACATTAATAGACCCATTAGCAGCCAATAGAACAACAGACATACACACATCAGTTCCAAGAGGGAAATGAGGGCAAATAAATGTCACTGATGATGGCAGAGACCAGCCTTTTATCAAGAAGATGTACTTCACCATAAGGCTAACAGAAAATTCCAGCACATACAGACACATTCTCATGAAGGAAGAGGATGGATTCACCCAAATATCACTATCAACTCAATCAACAGAAAAATATGCAGTGAATACAGAAGTAATTAAATAAATGGTTAATGCTCTGAATAGGGATTTTGTGGATGACAGCAAGCTTGTGCTGTTCTGTGCAGCTGGAAATGTCTTTTGCTGTGGTCTTGATTTTGGGTACTTTGTGAAGCACTTAAGGAATGACAGAAAGAGAGCAAGACTTGAGATTGTGGACACCATCAAGAACTTTGTGAATACTTTAATTCAATTTAAAAAGCCTATTATCGTATCAGTCAATGGCCCTGCCACGGGACTAGGTGAATCCATACTGCCTCTTCGTGATGTCGTGTGGGCTAATGAAAAGACTTGGTTCCAAACCCCTTATATGACCTTTGGACAGAGTCCAGATGGCTGTTCTACTGTTACGTTTCCAAAAATGATGGGCGAAACATCTGCCAATGAAATATTAATTGCTGGGCAAAAGCTGACTGCATGGGAGGCATGTGCCAAACGCCTGGTCTCTCAAGCATTTTTGACTGCAACTTTCACCCAAGGGGTTGTGATTCAAATTAAGGAGCTTGCCTCATGTAATCAAGATGCACTGGAAGAATGTAAGGCCCTTGTTCACTGTAGTATTAAGATGGAGTTGGAGGTAATGAGGAAGATATGAGGTCAGCACAAGGGATAGAATCCATGTTAAAGTGGCCGGGCACGGTGACTCACGCCTGTAATCCCTGCACTTTGGGAGGCCGAGGTGGGTGGATCACGAGGTCAGTAGATCGAGACCATCCTGGCTAACCCGGTGAAACCCGGTCTCTACTAAAAATATACAAAAAAATTAGCCAAGTGTGGTAATGGGAGCCTGTAGTCCCTGCTACTTCGGAGGCTGAGGCAGGAGAATGGCGTGAACGCGGGAGGCAGAGCTTGCAGTGAGCCAAAATCGCACCACTGCACTCCAGTCTGGGTGATACCGGGTGACAGAGCGAGACCCCGTCTCAAAAAAAAAAAAAAAGAAGGGAATCCTTGTTTAAGTATGTGTAGAATAAAACTGATGAGATTTAATCGTCAGTCTGTCTGCTCAGGACACAAGAACTAAGCTGAGACAAATGCATAATGATTTGCTGTCTTCATTGCCCAAAACAATTTCAATCACAGCTAAGGCTTGGAAAGATAATTGGAAAGATCCAAGCTATGAATTTAAATTGTCAAGGCATTTTTAAGCACTGCAACATTAAATGAGCAATAAAATAACTTATTTTCCCAAATGTGATTATTCTATGCACACAAAAGACCAAATACAAAAGCAGACTGATGGGTACTAGACTGCCCTAATTTGTATCTATGGCTACTACTATATATAGAACCAGAATTGTGTTTTATTAGATGTGGATGACAGAGAATTCTGTAATAATGTTTATTTTTCTCATTTTTATATCCTAGAATACAGAGTCTACTGGGGTATGAGGCAGCCTCAGCTTCCCTACCACAAAGAAAGGCACAGAACTATCAGAGATGGTGCCTTTGACTTTATAGTGGCACAAATACTTCAGAGACACAAAATTATAAATTAAAAAACTTATCTTTTAGAATAAATATTTCTGACACAAAATTCACTGATCATTCTCCTAAACTGAACATATGATTAGAATTTTTGTTGAGATATCACTTGATTGTCTTTTCTATTATAAATGTCTAGTTGTTACCCAGTTGACAAAAGAATATTTATCTCTCTAAAGTAAAACTTGTTGCACCCTATTAGTGAATTATGGAATCATTTTTGTGGAGATATCCAAGTTCTAAACTTTATAATGTGCAGATTTAGTTTTAGGTTAACTTAGAGTATGTTCTAGTTAATAAGTTAAAATTATGGACACATTACTAAAGGCAGAAACTTCCTTCAAAACAAATAAAGGCCCCCTACACTCTGTAGGAAATTTGAGATTATCATTGTCTGTTGTTATGTGCACACAATTTTCTAGAACACTGTATGTGTTCAGCTAACCAGAAGCTCTCTGAATCCCGTCCTGTTCGTTTTTATGGAGGCTCCATTGCATAGGCATAATTGAACAATCCAGTGGCCACTGGTGAGGAATTTCACCATTGGTACAGGAACTCTAGGGTGTCACTTCGACAGCCAAGAATCTCTGTGGATGATGGCACCTTTGCACAAGTTTCTCTTGAGCTTGCTTTCTAATTGTACAAACCCATCTTGCAGGCTGCACTCAGCTCAAACTATGGGCTTAGGTTTCATTTCACTATGGATGCGCCAGGCACAGAATGGAGGCAGATGTATGAGTAAGTGATGGTTGAGCTCAGCCACTTCACACAGCTAGGCATATTATCTGGAATGAGGCAAGCAGATCAAGTGCTAGTACAGGTGACAGCTCCCTGAAAATTTTTGGGTGAATCAGCCATACCACAAGCTTTCCTTTCTGCAGGCACTGAAGAATGCAGTGGAATCCAGATACATAGAAATGACAGAAACTGCAGAGATCCAAAGATGTTGTCACAGCCCTGGCTTGGGAAAGGTTTGGATCTGGGCTATTTTAAGGGCCAAAGCCCTGCTTTCCTTTTTCTTTCTTTCTTTCTTTCTTTCTTTCTTTCTTTCTTTCTTTCTTTCTTTCTTTCTTTCGTTCTTTCTTTCTTTCTTTCTTTTTTAACTTATCTATGGAATCACTAGGGCTCAGATTAAGGTTTTCAAAGGGCTCTGTCTTGCTACTAGAAATTAGGATCTTGTCTTTTCTTCACTCATTCTCTCTTTCACTGCTTTGCATTTATTATGACATGCTATAGAACAAATGCTCTTTGCCACAGCATCTTTCTGTTGCCTGCAGGGCTGTCTATTTCACAGAAGCAGTAAGATTTTGGCTTAGGAATAACATAACATCTTCCCATGGAAGATGAAAAAATAAAAGCTAGATATTAGAAAGTCTCTCAATATAAACTGAGGTATCAGAAAACTTCCCCAGGTCTTACTTTATTTGTTTGTACTGTAATGAAAAAGAAACTTGCACTTTACAGGCAACTCATTCATTGGACATTTCCTATAGGGATAGTAATGGACTTGGAGGGTTGGATGTTAAAATTGGAAGATCTGATGATGATGTGACTAAAAGGTTCTCTAGATCAAGAATATGAGAAAAAGTGGGGCGACAACATTTGCTTTTGAGAGTTTCCAGGGTGAATGTTTCTCCGATATTTGGTAGCTGCTTACTGTGGGCTTTTCTGATATAACTGCTAAGAAGGCATGAACGATTTTACAATAGTTACAAAGATTTGGGTTGTTTCACAGGGCAAAAATGCTTTGCACATAGGCAACTTCAAACAATTTTCCTTCCCACCCTCAGAAACTATCTAGGTCTTCAATAATATTGAGAATGAAAAGCTACATAATTGTGGATTACCGGTAAAATTTTGACAAGCAGAGAAACAGCCTGAAAAATCAGGCTGCAGACACAAATTGAAGAATCCTGCACAATCTTATGGCCCATGTAAATAAATAAAATATCCAACTTTGTGTGTGTCTGTGCTTAAGACATGCCCACAGCTACTCAGATTAAAAAAAAGAAAAAAACATGATCCCACATTAAAATGCTATGATTTTGTATAACCAAGGGGCTTCCAGGAATTACCCTCTGTCTCGCTTTTTTTCTGGACTTGTACACATTGGCCTCTAGTGTGTTACAAAGGGTACCTTACATTAGTAAACATGCTTTAGACTCTGAGCCAAGTTTCTTTAAATTATCAATTGAACCTCCGGTCCTAGGCCAATGTCCCAGCCATGCTTTCACTTTACCTCTTGTGTAGCTCAGGGCCAAGTTCCTGACCCACGCTGATTCATTACTTCAGCTATTAATAGTTCCAGGCTCAAGGTCCCAGAAAAGAAGAGTCGTGCTTTCTTCAAGACTAGTTAGTGCATTTTCTTTCTTCCTTAAAGATATCAGACTCTTCATCAAAGTGGGCAACTAAATCTACTCCTTCAGAAGTTAATGTATTAAACATTTCCTATAATCTCACCTTTTGCATTCATAATTTTTAATTTTCTTGGGATTAAAAAAATTATGTGTGACACCTCAAAATGGGAGACTGATACATTGTGGTGCATTAGGGGACTGCAAGGTTTGTTTTTGGTTCATGGACCTGGAAAGGTTTAATTAAAAAGGTCAGTAGGGGATGGGCATGTGGACTCATGCCTGTAATCCCAGAACTTTGGGAGATCAAGGTGGGCAAATTAAGAGTAGGTCAAGATCCAGATCATCCTTTCTAACATGGTGAAAACCCCTGTCTACTAATAATACAAAAAATTAGCCAGGTGTGGTGGTGGGCAACTGCAGTCCCAGCTACTCTGTAGGCTAAGGCAAGAGAATGGCATAAACCCAGGAGGCAGAGCTTGCAGTTAGCCAAGATCACACCACTGCACAGAAGCCTAAGTGATAGAGTGAGACTCTGTCAAAAAATAAAAGTCAGTAGGAGTGCACTTCCAAACTATTTACATTCATATCTGCAGCTTGTCCTCATTTTTTTTATTTTTAATTTCCAAAGAGCAAGAAAATTCTGGGCCAGTGTCAGGTAAAATCTGATAGATTGCCTGCCATTCTTACAAAGCTTAGGAGAAAGGGATGCTGGGAGACACATTGGCAGTCTCCTTTCGCCCTCCGCTGTTGAAAGTATTGCCTCTTTTCTAACTGTTTTCTTTCACAGAGGATATAAGTGTCACGTGGGACTGAAAGGATATCTAAGGTAGCTGAAGATTTCTGGTTAAGACGGCACTATGGTGTTATGTGAAGTCCCAAAAGCAACTCCAGTTTCTGACAGCCCATCAAAGTGGTGCCGTTAATACTCCAGACTTTTCTGTTGCATTTTTTTTTTTTTTTTGGTCATTTTGTGGGTAGTGTGTCTCCTGTTTCTTCTTTGTATGCAATATTGCGACCTGGAAATATAATCTTACTGGGAAAAGTAAGTGGATGTCATAGTAATTAGAAATGTAATTCAAACACTCGCAAAACAAGAAGAATCCAAAATTGTAGTTTAAAAATTTTTATTTGATAAGGGTCTTTTTGTCCCCTGATGATAGGTATTCATGCACTATATGGAATGGCATACATTTAAATAAAATTTCTCTTTTTGGGTGCTTATTTCTCTTTAAAAAGCTCAGCACTGCCATATATATCTAAACAATTTCTTTTTGAGACACATGATTTTTTCTGCACAGACCCACTGTGGGACAGGTGATAGAATGTTAACTTTCTTTTTCTAACTTTTGACTATATAAACCTAGGATTCATCACTTTCATGTAACATTTTAGATCTTAAAATGCAACCTAGTGAGATGAGGTTTTTCTCTGTGGGAAGCCTTGTCAGTACTTTGCACAAAACTTTTGTTTTTTTAACTCCTCCCTTTCCTATGTCTTTCTAACAGTAATAAGACTCTCTGCCCTATCCGAAAACAGAAAATTTCCATTTTCAATAATCGGAAAGAAGGTGCCTTTTAGAGACATATTCTAGCTAAGTGCTGTCTTATGAAAGCCAGCCATACTAGCTTTACATGTTTTGAGTCACACATTCTTCTTCCAGCAGCACGGACATTTAAACTAAAATATAATTTTATGTTTCAAAGTCAATCGATCTTATTTCCTGGAATTTCAATATTTTTCTAGGGCCATACGAAAAGAAGCCAGAAACAGTACTAAAAGTCTTACTCTATATAATGGTCTTGCTCGAATCCAATAACTATATAATCTTTTTTTAGGTTCCCAAGTTACTTTGGGAATCTACTGGGTTGAATAGGCTTAGGAAACCAACAAAGAGTCACCAGTGGAGAGCTAAAGCCCCTCAGGTAAACATTACTTGTCCTGCTGTCTAGCTCCTCTGGAACTGTGGGTGAACGTTTGGCTTGCCTCCATGGGGGACACCTATGTCAATCACCAGACTCAGGAAAGACAAGACGAATGCAACAACAAAGAACATCCTATCTATCTTTTTATTCAGTGAGAGCTACTTCAAAAGGGGGAAAAGGAGTACGGAATGCTTTCTCTATATATTTCTTTGGAAAGTTCACAAACAATCTGCAGTGTGCACCTCTCCAGGTTACATTTTGAAATACAGACATTTAATTGACTATGAGACTCTGAAAAAGAAAGTGGCTTATTTATTTCTTTGTTTATTTATTGCTGAAGGGCACGACAACCTTACCAGCTCCAGGACAGACAGGCCTAGCTTTCTGAAGGAAGTGTTCATTTTAGTACTATTCAACAGTTACATCTTTTCTTCAGATGGCAAAGAAAAGAGTTTGATTTTTTTTTTTTTTTTGTACATGCTTACTTTGACTTGGGAGACAATCCAGGTCTTTATGAGCATTGTAAAACTGACTCTGCCCTCTTAGCAGTCATATGAGGCAAGTTTCAAAGAGATAATTCATTAAAATCAGAAACCAACCAATGAGGGACACTCAAATGTAACTTCCAAATACCCTAACTGCAACCCTTATTTAGAACCTCCAATAGCAATTTTATCAGCTTGTCTTATTTTTGCCACTAAAGAAACCCACAACTTCACTGTTGCCCCTGCAGGAAATACTCCATAGAAGTGATACTACTAGAGTACAAGTTCTCTACTCATTTCAGGGACTTAGAAAAATAATGGAAAGCCTAAGCAAGTGTCTCTGATGAACTTGATTGATATACAGAGGCATTTCAAAATCTAACTCAAGTGTTTAATCATAGCTGAAGAGATGACACATTATTCCTAAACTAAACCATAACCATTGCCCTAAAGCAGGCAGTTTTACAGAGAGTACAATTATCCATGGATGAACCACATGTCTTTTATAAAATCTTGAAAAATGGAGGGTGAAAAGGAAAAAAAAATGTTGAACCGGTAACAGAATACTTATATAACTTCTCTATTGTTTATTGCTTATATATATATAAACTCCTGTATATATATATATATATGTATATATATGCTCCTGTATATATATACTCCTGTATATTTATATGTATACTCCTGTGTATATATATGTATACTCCTGTATATATATGTATGCACTCCTGTATATATATACCCCTGTATATATATACCCCTGTATATATATACCCCTGTATATATATACCACTGTATATATATACCCCTGTATATATATACCACTGTATATATATACCCCTGTATATATACTACTGTATATATATATACCCCTGTATATACATACCCCTGTATATACATACCCCTGTATATACATACCACTGTATATACATACCCCTGTATATACATACCCCTGTATATACATACCCCTGTATATACACACCACTGTATATACATACCCCTGTATATACACACCACTGTATATACATACCCCTGTATATGCATACCACTGTATATGCATACCCCTGTATATGCATACCACTGTATATGCATACCCCTGTATATGCATACCACTGTATATGCATACCCCTGTATATGCATACCACTGTATATGCATACCCCTGTATATGCATACCACTGTATATGCATACCCCTGTATATGCATACCACTGAATATGCATACTCCTGTATATGCATACCCCTGTATATGCATACTCCTGTATATGCATACCCCTGTATATGCATACCACTGTATATGCATACCCCTGTATATGCATACCACTGTATATGCATACTCCTGTATATGCATACTCCTGTATATGCATACCCCTGTATATGCATACCACTGTATATGCATACCCCTGTATATGCATACCACTGTATATGCATACTCCTGTATATGCATACTCCTGTATATATACACTCCTGTATATATATACTCCTGTATATATACACTCCTGTATATATATACTCCTGTATATATACACTCCTGTATATATATACTCCTGTATATATATACTCCTGTATATATATACTCCTACATATATACTCCTGTATATATATATATATATATATATATATAGAGAGAGAGAGAGAGAGAGAGAGAGAGAGAGAGAGAGAGAGAGAGAACATACATGAAGGCTTATGAAGAAACAGAACAAAACTTCTTAATTACTCTATACTACTCATAATATGTTGAAACCACATAAAAATTATCTAGCCTTTTTTAACATCCTGAGAGATGCTTTAGTGAAACACATTTTTCTATATCCCTATTGAGTTAAGAGAGAGTTAATCTTTAGAGAAAAGTTTATTACTCAAGCAGACCCTGACATCAAAAGAAAGCTGCAAATCATGTCATAGGTTCAGATAATATTGTGGTTTTAGCAATGCATCAAGATATAACAGCCTTTCTTTCATTTGAGATAACACCATGGGTCTTTTATTTTACATTTAAGATTAATGACTGTAAACACAGGAAAGTGTTTGGAGCAAAAGTTTAAATAAGTGGCAAAATAAGCTCTCTGTCAGCAGAGCTATAAGCTTGAATAAGTCATCCACTGGAGTGTAAGGTTTTTATGGCCTAAAAAATAAAGATATATGCTTAGTTTGCAAGTTGTCTTGGAGAATGTGTGACTTAGCTTTGCCCAGGCGCAGGACTTGTTAGCTTAGCCCAGGCACTCTGCCTGGGAGCTGTCTGAAGGGATAATTTGTAATCACTGCTTAGCTTGGCCCAGGACCTATCATGAGCTAAAATGAGAACTTTTCGTGGGATGCTGGCTCAGGACCAATCAGGGACAGAAGTGATGATTCACATGGGTTGAGTAAACAGTCAAAAACAAAAAGAAAGAATCCAGCTGGTACCCACTAGATCCCACTGGATTTATGTCCACAGGAAAAAAAAAAAGAAACTTTATTTTTTGGAAGCTCTCTGAGTATACAGAGAACAGCATTTCTATGCCAGGCATTGTTTCCCCATCTGAGTGAGTCGGAGTTTTGTAAAAGCTTTTATCTGAATGGATGGCAGGTTCTACTATCTGTGTCACTGCAGCCATGTTATCAGGCATAACCTTGTGTGTTAGATCACTTACTGGTGCCCACACCTTTTTTTTTTTTGGTCTGATTATAATGTTATATTGGAATCAGGCCCTTACCTATGGACTTGGGGTCTTCCAGGGACCTTTTCCTTGCTCTTTACATAGGAAAAGCTAACTAAGTTGTCTTTGTCCTCCCATAGAAATGAAAACTGTAACTGCTCTTAGGAAATTGGGCATTGGTCTTTCCAGCTACTTGCTGCTGGAGAAGAGTATCATGTAGAAAACAGTAGGTAGGATTCTACTGAGAGTTGGCTTAGGTATTTGTAGAAGAAAGGCATGTTAATGAATGGTTTTATTTGCATTACATATTAAAGCATGATAGACTTTAGGCAATAAAAAGATAGTTTGGATTATTAGAAAACACATCACAACTACACAAGGAGAGTGAGAATACCTTAAATACCTCAAGGCTGCTGATGTGCTCAGATAACAGGCTGCTTTATTTATATGTGTTAAGATTTGGTTACATGAGACTTGGGTTTACTTACCTTTCTTGACTTTATTTTTCAAAACAAAAATTCTCTGTTACAGTTACCCTATTTTTTAATTACCTGAAAATATTTGTGGAATGCTTTCATGCTTGCACAAAATTAGAATATTGTTATGGATTTCTCTATTACTCATATTTTTCTGTTTTCCAAGAACTGTAGCTGGACGTCACCAGTTGGCTCAAAGAAAAAAAAAGGTCATTAAAACTGAAAGATGAGATGAGAAGTTAGTGATAGAGGTGTAGTAGACGGTGAAACATATATATTTCTTATAGTCCCGATTTTTGTTAAAAATACATCACAATAAAAGGGAGTTGTTTGCAAAACAGACTTGTCTTACACTTAGCCAGACTATTTTTGTATAGTGCTGCAAGAAATAACTTTACATGTGCTTTCCTCATTGGCTTTTGATGAGACTCTATTCTACAAGGAATCTTAAATAAGACATTATAAAACTGAGCCCAGCCATAGGTTTGTACTCTTAGATACATATCACCTGGGTAAACTCCTCTGTTTTTTGAGGCTCCAAGTGCATGAAGTTCCTGGGCCTGAAACAAAGTGGCAGGTTTTTTTTGTTTGTTGGTTTGGTTTTTTTTGTTTGTTTATTTGTTTTTTGTTTTTTTTACTTACAAAGTGGTTAGAAATCCTGTATTGGGATTGTGTATGTAAACAAAGTATAAGGCCAGTTTTCCCAAGGGGCTTTTATTGTTTCTAGAGGTCAAATTTAATTCATTTAAGACGACACACTCTTCCAGTCAAAGCCTTAGAAAATCAACCAGCTTTTCTATTTGGTTATGTTGCAAATGAAAATACATTTTTTGTTGCACTGATTCAAACAATTATATTGTTGTAAGTTAAGAATAATCACACATAGTTTCCAAATTTTAGAGGAACCAGGCACAGAGGGAAAAATAGCATTTTCCAAGTTTTATTAACAGGAGTATATCTATGACAGCGTTAAAAACTGTATCTAGTTTAAGAGAAAGTGTTCCAGACTTTAAAAAACAAAACAAGAATCAGAAATATTCCAAACAAAAGGTAAAGAGATTGCTTCATTCTTCTGCTGCTTTAGTCTATTTTAACATTTGTCCTGCTTGACATTATAACATTTTAGCTATTCCTAAGTTCTGTGCATTTTTCTGTTATAAAAAACCTGCAGTTGAGAAGACCTGGAAAACTTCTACAGATAATTATAAAGCATTATTCTTGAGGGAGATTAAATGTTTGTAAATGACAACATATCTAGGGTGGTTAGAAACAGAATAGACAAAGATATTTGGTTATGTCTGTGGTTTACAATAGCTTAACATAATAATTTTAATTAAAATTGATAGCACATATTCAGAGATTAAGAACATTAAGAACACTATATGGTTTTGATACTTGTGTTAATATGACTCACTGAAATATATTCTGAAAAAAATAAAATATTAACATCAAAATCACATGTATTTAAATATGTTTTATAAATATGTTTAACTTTTTCTTTTATGCCCCAGGGACCCTCTGAAGCACCAAAAATATAGGTTTCAGAAGACTCATCCTTGAAATTAAAATTTTATGCTGGGAAGCCTGCCAAACATTTTAGAGGATTAAGACACTTAATATTATGAAATGCAATTCCAGATTTCCATAAGTCATTTGTTTTGCCAAAATACAATAGGTAGAAATATTTGAAAGGGCAGAAATGTTTTATCAGCCTTCACTATTATGTAATAATCTCTTTCAGGAAGACAAATTTTATCCTGGAATTAATCTTCTCCTAATATTAACCCTAAGCTTAATGAAACCTTATGTAAAATTATGTTTAACCTTACAAAGTTTGACCATGAAGTGAGATTTTCACAAAGTTACTACAACACTTTACCAACCTTTTACAAATTTGCTAAAGAAAGATTAGTGTTTCAAGAAATTTTCGTTGTGCTTTCATTTCAATGCTTAACTGAAGAAATAAACATAATAATACACTTTTGAATCTAGTTACTAGGTTACAGAGTTTTCTTTGGCGATATCGAACTTTTGACAGTTATTTTTCACAGCTTTGTAAACATTTAGATTTACTTTAGTTAATTAAAGAAAATCCTTTAACTCTAGGCAAAATGCACATTTCCATGCCTTTCTATAATTTATTTTTACTACAAACACATTTTACTCTTGTACCACACCTGGTGATTAAATTTATATTCCATATTCTCAATTACACATTATAATAATACCTTTTAACAATTAACTTGAATGTAAGACCTTGTGAGTTTATAAAATTATGGGCTGGGTGCAGACAAATCTGATTTATGACAGCATTGGTAAGGGAGTGTTTATTTTTGTATGTCTTCAGGCCTTAGGTGGTCTTTGTTTTCCATAAGTTAAAATCACGTGAACTGAAAAGTGCAAAAGCCTTTATTTTCTTGTTCAGCAAAATATTTACTTCAAGTACTTATTCTTCACTGTGTTAATGAATCATATTTTTTTAAAAAAATTACACATAACACACACATAACAATACAGAGAAACAGAAGTTCCAGGGGCTATAAAATTTTATTTTACCAGTTTCCCAATTGGATTATTGACCTCTTGCTGAGGCCCTTTAAGAAGCGTGCTATGAATAGTTTCCAGGGCCTAATAAAAAAGCCTCACTGAGGCTGGGCACGATGGCTCACACCTGTAATCCCAGCACTTCAGGAAGCCCAGGTTGGGGGAGCAGAATGTCAAGAGATTGAGACAACCCTGGCCAACATGGTTAAACCCTGACTCTACTAAAAACACAGAAATTAGCTGGGCATGATTGTGTACAATTTTTAGTCTCAGCTACTCGGGAGGCTGAGAGAGGAGAATCACTTGGAAACAGGAGAAACACTTGATCCCAGGAGGCAGGGATTGCAATGATACAAGGGTGTACCACTGCACTCCAGCCTGGTGACAGAGTGAGACTCCCAAACACACACACACACACACACACACACACACACACACAAAGAAAAGAAAAGAAAAAGCATAGCTTGAAAAAAGAGATAAGAGAGAGATTTTGAGAGGGTATTATTCACTTCTAATTCCAAGGGCTACATAAGAAATACAGATTTCTCACAAAAGACAATTTGTGGTAGAGTGGATAAAGGTAATTTAGCTGACTGAGAGAAAAAACTTTTTCAAGAAAACAAGATTTATGAGGAGAAAAACAGAAATGTCTTTTGAATATACCTATAGCATAAATCTCCACTTTTATTTAAGCCGATAGCTTTTTAATAATTTTTATTAATTTTACCTTACAGAGAATATAAACACGGATGTGTATAACTTATTTCCCCAGTTTACACCGATACCTGTTCACAATCATGCTCATCTTCTCAAGTTTCCCCTGGTAGAAAGTCGCTGGGTTCAGGCAAGGACAGGCTTTCAAATGGGCTGCAGATCTCTTTAGCATCAAAGCTTGACATTTGAGGAGGCAATTGTCAGTTCACAAGAGACTTTTTTAAGGAAACAGCAGTCCTGCTATGCTGTGTGGTGTGCCATCAGGCATGTTAGTTTCATAGTGAAACTAATGACTTCTGACACCAACAATGTCACCGATGCAACTGCTGAGAAGTAGGCTGTCCATTTTCTAGAAACCAAGCTAAATTTCTTCCTTAGGTAAACCACTAGTTGTGGAGCTCGACCTCAAGCCTCATCTCAGGTTTCAAGGTCTATTTTCTCTCTTCCTGATACACAGAGATTAATGCCTTTACTATGGAAAAACCGAGGGCTTGTGCTTTAAGCAAGGTTTGTTTAGCTGGTTAAATTTTTGTGAGTACCAGCTTCTTAAGTTAAGCAGTGAGTTTTATCTGCTTTAGTTTCTACTATGACATGGTATAAAAGATTGGCTACTTCTCTGTACCGAAGTACCTGCCATCTGAAAAATCAGGTAACGCCCAAGAATCTTCTTAACTGTCAAGAAAAATGGGATTGATTCCTGACCTTGTGTGTTGGTCTCTTCTAATAAGACTAGACTCAGGTACCATATTGAAATCTGAAAGAGCTGAGCAGTAGACTTTGATAATCAACAGTTTTGTTTTGTTTTGTTTTGTTTTGTTTTAATTTTTGCCAGATAGTTTAGCAGAGCATTAGTGCATTCCCAGGAAGCCCATCACAATCTTGCTATTCTTATTTCACCAGTGCACAAACACATAACAGTCTCTACTTATCTAAGTTAATACTGGAGGTTTGTTTTCTATGTTTTAGAAGAATAATAATCACAGACACATTTTAGAAGACTAAACAGCACTAAGGTTGAAGAGAAAATTTAAGAAGCAAAAGAAAACAGCTCAATGACAGCAGTGATGTGGTCAAAATGGGTTAAGCAATATGAAACTTGGGTTCAGGGTTTTTGTGTTGTGAGTGGTAAGAAATGGACTTAGTCTGTAAGCTGTCTTAAAAAATGTGTGACTTAGTTCTGCCTGGGTCCTTAGATCCTAGTCCAATCAGAAAGCTTAGCCTGAGACCTTAGCTCAGTACCTATTAGTGGCAAAAGTCAATATTCACAGAGGCTACTCAGCTTAGCGAACAACTCTTCAGAAGCTGAAGTGAAACCGCGGCCCAGGATTTTGTCCAGAACTAATCTGAGGCTGAAGTAATGATTCAGAGATGTGGGGCTCACAATCCAAGAAGAAAATAAAAGTGTTCCCTGGAAGGCACTTGCTCCCACTCTCCCACTCTGTTTATGTTCACAAAATGAAAAGAAACATTTCTGGAAGCCCACTGATTATAAAATGGACAAAGCCATTTCTATTGCAGGCCTTGTCTTCCCATTTGAGTAAGCTTGAAGTTTCCAGAAGTATCTGAGTGAGCTGGAGGTTCTTCTATCTGTGCAGCTGTGGGCATGTCTTCAGACACAACTCTCTGTTCTAGTTCATGTATTGGTGCCTGCAGCTTGAATGTTTTTTCCAGGCTGCTTTTTATCTTATGTGGAAATGAGGCAGTGACCAGTGGGCTCAGAAGTTTCTGGAGATACTTGTCTTTCTGTCTGTATAAGGCAAGCTAGCTAACACACTTCACTATTGGAGGAGAACCCTGGATTGGAGAGAAGAAGAGGGAAACAGGCTCTAGAATTTAGAAAAATGTTGTTCTTTTTGTTGTCGTTGTTGTTTAATTTCCATTTTGCCTCAAGAATTACTTGAATCCTCTAGACAGTGTCAGGTAGAGCTTGGTATCAATTATTCCTGCTCAACAATGTGGGATACACATGCTGGACCTGGTGACCTATGTCTCTGGGAATATTTCTTCTTTCACTCATCTCCCTCACAGGCTGAACAACATTAAGGTATATTATTTTACTGCCTGGGCAATTCCTTTTAAAGTGCCATGGCTTGTCACACTAGTAGAAATCAGCAGGTGCATGTTGGGGATTCTGGATCTTGCAGGCCTGTGATATGGTGAGTAATGCCTTTTTCAATCTCTTGTGTCTCCTCTCTACTTCCTAGGTCTCCTCTTTCCAGTTCTTGTTTTAAAAGATCAGAAAGCCACTCCAGGAAGTTTTCCAAAGTGCTATCTGATCCCAAGGCCTACTCCTGTAGTTTTTTTTTTTCTGATATTAGAAGATGGCTGAGAAATAAACTAGTATTTTAACATTATCTAACTCCTGATTGAATTAGGACATAGAGAGGTAAGTTTTGCTAAAGCTTCTCTCAGCCTTTCCAAAGAGGCTGAGAGATATTTTTCTGGTTTGTGGTTCAACAAGGGCAGTTTAGAGTAATTAACATGTTTTATTCTGGTTCTTTGGAAGTCTGTTAATATGCACAGTAGAAAGTGTTCTCTTTTCCATTCAGCTATGTGTTTACTAAGGCTTCAATTAGGATGGCCAAACAGCAGTATTTTTATTTCTGTTGGAAATAGTAATTCTGTCTTTCTTCACTCATTTTCATCTTTCAAATGTGTCTATTTTTGAATGACTATGTGATGTCAGTTGTTCATCTTCAAATTCCTTTGTTGCCTGTAATGCTGCCTGTAGTGCTGCCTGTTTTTCAGCAGTAGTTAAAATGTGGCTTAATAGTTGCACTGCATTTCTGCAGATAAGATGAAAAACGTGATTGAAATTTTGGAAAGCCTGTGTAGGTCTACCAGGGAACTGCCTTAAGTCTGGCTTTATGTGTACATTTACTGCAGTGAGAAGGAAATTTAAACCTTAGTAGCACCATGTTCATTGTGCATTTGTTATATTGGCAACAGTAAAGTTGAAGATTTCCTGGGAATGCACAACCATAGGGGTTATTATATGCCTATTCTGAGTCTCAGATAAAGGAGACAGATTGGGCACTCAGAAAATGCATTTGGCAGTTCTCTAGAGATTTGACTCTTTAACTTTGGTAGACTCACCTTGCATGGTTCCCAAAGTGGCAGGGGAAATTTTACAATGTTTACAAAATCTAGGTTGTTTAGAGAGCAAAAAGACCTAGTTGTTAGATATTACTGAAATTATGCTTCTTTGGGAAGGCCAGGTCTTCTGTCAGGAATATGGCCACCTTGTTGTCAATTGAATATTATTATTATTATTGTTTTTAAATTTAGAGACTCAGGGTCAATGGACTCACAGTGCTTCCAAGTGCATTCAAGGGGAGTGCAGTCTACAGTTGCTTTGTTGCCATCTAGAAACAGAGAGGAAATAAGGCATCACTCAGATGCCTTCCTCCTTTCGTTGTTACCCAGGATAAATAGAAAGAGTTAAGATATACTTTTTCATCTTTTTCCTCTGTCTCATTGGTGTCCCCAAATGGTCATAGGTGCTGCCCATAAATGGAAGTATAGCCTTTACTCATGAATCTGGAGGAGCTAGTCAGCAGCACTAGTGACACTCACCTGTGCAAATCCCTACTTTTCTTCCCTGCTTTTGCCCGAGACCCACTGAGCCCCAAAGGCTTGCAATTCACCCCAGAGGCCTTGGAGATGTTACATAGTAGTAAAATTTGTTCAAACCATTTTAATAGAGGAATTGTCTTCCTACTAACTTTGGTTTTTCTAACTATGTTCTCAGTGAAACATCAGAATCTCAGAGAATGAGACAGAATGACTTTCAAACATTTTAAATCCAAAATTAGTGCAGCATAGAAAAGGTGGCACAAAGCTGTAGAAACAGAATGGCTGAATGGTCCTTCATGGGGAAAGCAAAGAAGCTAAAATATGTCCTGTAACATTGTCTTTCTCCCTTAATAATGGAGTCTACCTGTCTACAGATAGGGCATGGGGCCTAACCACTGATAGTGGAATGTAAATGGGAAAATAATTTGAAAAATCTAACTTTTGGACAATGAATTGCCAAGGCTCCAGGTAGAAAAGAAATCTCATTTCACTAGGTGGTGATGTAAGGTTAGAAATGCTAGCTTAAAAATTCTGACTCAAAATTCTTTTTATTCATAAGTTAGAAAGAGGGATTTGGGTTTTGATATACTGTTTCCACTGCATGTCTCCCAACAGGCACAAATGAACTTGTCTCATGATGGAACTTTTATGTGGAGGAAAATAATATGTTTGTAAAAATTCCTAATAAAGGAAAAGGTACTTACTTGGGGTCAAATCCTTCCCATACAGTGCCATGAATGTCTATTACTGAGGGACAAAAAGGCGTTTATAGGTAAAAATTTATACTGAAATCTTGAGTTCCACTTGTTTCAGGGAAATCACAAAAATAAACCTTTTTAAATTACATTCATAATTACTAACACACCAAGTGAGTGTATTAAGCAAGTCTGTATACATCTAGTCTGCAAAAATGCCCATAGCATTGCATACAATATGAAAGGCATTATAGCTGTGAAAATCAAAATTATAAATTCAATAGATAAAAATGGGAAATCCTTGAGCCAAGTCCAGATGAGCTGTCACAGAACAGAATTAGTCTCAGGGCAATCGGGTAACACTGTGATGTAGCCTGAAGCTGAAACTTCAGTTTCCTTAGGATCTCCTTTAAATCTCATGTGATTGCCAGGCTCGTAATGAAAAAAAAAATTCTTGAAACAAAGAAGACATTTTTTAAATGAATACAAAAGTTTAAATTCTATTTTTACCCCTCTGAGTTATTTTCTTCTCAGTCCATGCATCAATATATGTTGTAGTCTCACCAATGCAACAAGATGTAAAGGTATCCCTTTGCCTGTGATTATATCCAAAGATCTTTGTCTTAGTTCAAAAAAAAAATTAAGAGGCTCAGAAACAAAGTTGAGATTAAAAAAAAAAAAAAAAAAGAAAAAGAAAAAAGCACAAGAAGAAAGCTCTCTGCCAGTGAAAAGAAGGGTGCAAATGTGTTTCCCACTATGAGGTTGAGGTTCAGGGTTATTATGAACTAGCATGAGAAAGAAATGCTTTAAGTCGATGCACTCTTTTGAAGGCCATGTGATTCAGCTGGGCCTGGGGTCTTGGCCTGAGAATAATTAGAAAGCTTAACCCAAGAAATTTCCCTAAAAATAATCAGGAGGTGTAGTCATAATTGGTAGAAGCTGCTGAACTCATCCCATGACCTATCAGGAGCTTCTTGGAAGCCAAATGATTATACAGAAGGCAAGGATATTTTTGTGCCAGGGCTCATTTTCTTATCACAGTGAGGCAGAGTTTTGTGCAAGATTTTTATCTGAATTGACTAAAGGTTCTTCTGTCTGTGAAGATATGAATCTCATGATGCAGCCGCCTTTATTAATTATCTTATTGGTATCTGCAACCTGATTTTTTTCAGGCTGCTTATGTGTTATATATAAATGAGACACAAACATGTAGACTGGTGGTTTTCCAGGGACCCTTTCCTTGCTGTCTCCGTAAGTCAAGCTAGCTTTATCATCTCAATAAGACCCTAAAGAATGTCCCGAATGTGTCTACTTCAGACTTTACAATAGGAAACATGAGGAGGCATAGAAAAAGAAGAGTAAAAACAAGAAAAGAACAGAGACTCTAGCTAACACAATAGAGTTTTCTAAAAATGCAGGCCCCAGGGTGGCACCTGCTAACTGCTATCAATGTGGTAAAACAGAACAATTTAGCAAGAAATGCTGAGACAACAATAGGAAGCCACCTCAACACTGTCCAACTTACGGTGGTGAGCACTGAAGTGTGTGCTAATTTAAGAGGCATACATCACTAAGCCCAGGACCAGTCTCACAAAGGGTCCGGCAGGACTGACAGTTCCTGGAGATCAATTCCCCAGCTCTAACAGCTGCCATACTCTTCAGGTTCCATACTCTTCAAAATCCTTGGGTGATTCTGGAGGTGGAAGGGAGGAAAGTAGACTTCCTTCTGGAAACTGGAGCAGGTCTGTTTGTTCTGCTTTCCAATCGAGGCTTTCTCTCTTCCCACAATGTGACAACGATGGATGTGTCAGCAAAGTCCTTTATACAATATTTTCTCAGCCTATTAGTTATGGTTGAAACAGCCTTCTATTTAGTCATATCAATTTAATAATTCCTGAAATTTCTGCTTTATTACTAGGTAGAGATATTTTAGCCCGTAAAGAAGCATCCATCTGAATGGCTGCATGATAAACTCTTGGTCTCCCTTAAGGGGAAACCAATATTAAATAACAAGCACGGGATGTTGAGAAAAATGTTGCTGGGCTACAAGCACTGTATGCATCCATATTTACCTTAAGAATTTCACTATTTTTTCTAGCCAGAGGCAGTATTTCCCAAAGCCAGAAGGTGGAAAAGGGCTAGAAGTCATTATAAATAAGCTATAAATGAAAGGCCTTTTTAGACCTTGCAACAGTCTTTAGAAAACTCCAAATATCAAAGAAGGTCATTTTTAACATGCTCAGAAATCCCCCCCCCTTTTTTTTTTTGGACCTCAACATGTGAAAAGTTTACCCAACTTGTAGGTATTTGGAAGAAAAACCCATGGTTGTGCTCGGCTTTAAGAGGTCTTATCAGAGGTTCCTCATGAGAAAGAGTTTCATCAAAGCCAATGTACAAAGGCTATTTGAGAATAATTATTTGGCCTGCATTTTATACCAATAATTAATTTAACTATTACCTTATGGAGTATTTTGCTATCAACTCAAGCCTATTATATTTGTTTTTTATAGCAATGAACAAGGAAAAGAGAAAAATTTATCTCAAATCTTACATTGGCCATTATCTTCTACTCTCATTAGTTGTCTTTAGAATTTGCCTATATTTTATAATATCCCTGTTAATTCCTGTGATCCGCTCAGAAATCTGCAGCTGCAGCTAAGTAGAAAACATAAAAGGATTAATATTGTGATGTATGTAACAATACCCTGTTGTAGGCAATTATTCTACAACTTTTGCCAGGTAAAGAGAGTACATCGTGGACTCATAATCAAAGGGTGTTTATGTTTGTGGGGTTAAGCCTAAGGAAGTTAAGCAAAGCAAAGCCCCATGAGCCCACAACTTCTCTAGCGTACCTATAGCCCTCAGTTATCAGGGCATGTCCACAGCCTCAGAATTTTTAAGCTGTTTATTGCCTCAGCTAATCTCATTTTAACACAGATATTTTGATAAGCCAAATTTTTTCATCTCATGTAGAGGAACTCAAACTCCAAATGGTACTGCAAATGAAACCACTTATGAAAACACTGTGTTTCTGGAAATATTATCCTGACCTCAGGTGGCGTTCCAGCTGTTGTATTTTGTTGTACAAACCCCCTCCCTAACAGTAAGTAGCTGGAAAGATCAATTCTCCCTAACAGCAGTTAGTTAGGTATTTAGGGTGGGTCTCTCCCTAACAGTAGAGAATAGTCAGGTAGTTAGAAGGGGCCCTTGGTATAACTTCTAGAAACAAAGATCCAGCTTGCAAAAAAGATCCTACAGACACATATTAGTAAACTTGCACAAACCTTCAGCCCACTGATATGAAGAAACGCAGGCCAACATAGACATATCTTTGTTCTTTGTGCACAAAGATATGCTCACAAAGAAACTGATTGAAACAACAACATTGAAACACGCTCCTCTTTTGTATAAGCAATGGACTATCAAATATAGTCGCTATTTTTTCAGGTGGAGGAAGTACACGGTGGGGGACAATAAGTTTTAGTGGGCCCTTTTTTTTTCTGGAAACCCTTTGGAATACAACAAGAACTGGTATAAATTATCACGTCAGTCTCTGATTAGTCGTGGGTCAAGGTCGTGGACTAAGCTTTTACATTAGCACTTGTTAGTCATGGGTCAAGGTCATGGGTCAACTTTTCATGTCAGAACTTGTTTGGTCCCAAACAAAAGTCCAAAGCCAAGCTGATCTTTTTCCAAGATCAGTCATCACATTCTTCCATTTCCCAGTACATGAGGACCCCAAACACCAGTGTTACAGTGGGCAACTAATTTTGGTTGTCACTGTGGAGAGCTATTTTAATTTCCTTCTTACACTTTGTTTCTACCTTCAATTTTTGTGTGCCTTCCTCAAGTTTTTGGCCATGAGGAAAGTAACTTTTTGTGATATGTCACAATGAGAATTTTCTACATGTGTACATGTGGTTCATGGTGAGAATACAAAAAATGAACCTGAATTGAGCCCTGGGATGCACAAGTCTTACTGGACCTTCTAAAATCTGGCCCTGGAAAGCAACCTATGTCCCTGCACACATTCCACCTTCCAGTTGTCACCACCACTGGCTGGATAGGTTTGAGGTGACATCCTTTTGTTTTTCCTGCAGTTCTTCCTGAACAGTCCTGGATGGCCAAACTTGGAGAAGTTAGAAGATCCAGCTCAAAACTCCTGGATTTTGTAGACCTATAATTCAGTCACTTGTGCTTTGTCTGACTCTTGTTTTTCCCTCCCTTCCTGGGCCTCTTTATGGTCCCTATTGTAAAAGACCAGGAATGCCACCCCACGAGAGTTTTTCTACAGTGGTATCCCATAGCATAGCCTGCTTTTGAAGTTACCTTCAGATTTAAAAATTGAGTAATAAACTGGTCTTTTAAGATTATCTGTATTTTATTTAAATCAGGAGATAAGATTTTTTCTCAAAATCCACAGAATCCTCTCTCACCCTTTCACCCTTTTCATAAAGTCTGAAGTATTTTAATTTGGTTTTTATTTCAATATGGCCAGTTTAGGTCAATTGAGAGATTTGATTCCAGTTTCTTGAAAGCTTTTTAATATTCACATTGGAAAGTCTTTGTTTCCACTCTTCCATTAAATCAGTAGGCCTTTAGTTAGCATTTGTAAGAGCAATGTCTCCCTTCTTATTGGAAATGGGGCTTATACTTTTCCACTTTTTTTTTTTTTTGGACAGGTTTTCTTCTTTGGGTGGCTATATGAAATATGCCATTTGTCCCTGAAACTCTCTGTTGCCTCTAGGGCTTCCTTTTCCTCAGAAATACTTCAGATTTGGCTTAGGAATGACAACATTTTGCCATGCAAAATGAAAAACTTGGATAACATTTTGGAAAACCTGTCTGTATTCATCCAGGTTATCAAAATACTTTTCTGTGTCCCAATCTATGTGTTTAAAGTCTTGTAATTAAAAGGGAACCAGGAATTTAGAAGCACCATGTTTATTGGGCATTTTCTTTAGGGGTAGCAGTTTAATGGAGGATTGATTGGGATAATTGAAGAAGCTGAGGATCATAAAGTGACTAGAGGAGTCTCTGGATAGGGGATAGAAGAAAAGCTGGAACATCTGGAAGTTTCTTCTGAGGCTTTCCTGGGCAGTTGTTTCTCTGACTTTTGAGAAATGTTCACTATAGACAAGTCCAATGTGCTAAGAGGGCATGGTCAACATTACAATGCTTACAAATATCTGGATTGTTTGCAGGATGAAGAAAGTACCTCAGACAATTTGCCTTCTCACTTGAAGTTAATATCTAGATGTTAGATAGTATTGAGAGAAAAAGGTTATGTAGATAGGATGAATTCTTGTTAAAACTACTTGAAACAAAGAAACAGACTCAAATACCAGGCTCCAGGCAGATGTCTTAAAACCCTGCACAAAACTTCAGTCCACTCATATAAAGGAACAAAGCCTAATGAGTAACCCTTTTGTATTTTTTTTTGCCTAAAACATACCAAAAATAATCTGATAAAAGAAGAAGAGTCTGCATAAAAACATTTTTCTTCTTTAAATAAAGCACATACTTCCAGAAAATAGTCTCTATTCATTTTACCCAGGGGGCTTCAGTGTGCTCTGATGAACACTTTTATTTTCTTCTTCTTTTTTTTTTCTGGATATGCTTTCCACTGTGAGCTGAGCCTCTATAAATTTTTATTTCAGCTACCTTTCAGTCTTGGGTCAAGGTTCTGAGCCAAGCCAACTAGTACTTTTTCAAGACTAGTAAGCATACTCTTTTCTTAATTCATAAAAACATCAGAACCTGCCTCATAGTGACAAACCCATCCTGTCTCCTATCTGTGCTGTGAATAAGTTTTGCTTAAGTTGTCAATTGGACTTCACTCTTAGCATGTACAGTCATAATTATTATTATTATTATTATTATTATTATTATTTGCAGTCAGAGAAAAAACTGATGATACCTCACAAGAGCAGACTGATATATATAGTGGTGAATCCACATGACTGCAAAAGTGTTCATAAGAACACACGGAAGCACACTGGGTAGAAGAAATAGAGATTTTTTTGTGGAAGAGAAATGTTTTTATGCAGAATCTTCTTCATATTTTATCAGAATACCTGTAGGAATGTTTTAGGCCAAAAAAATACAAAAGGATTTCTTTGACAGGCTGTGTTCCTTTATATGAGTGGACTGCAGGTTTGTGCAGGTTTTTTTAAAAATCTGCCTGCAGCCTGGTATTTCAGTCTGTTTCTTTGCTTAAAGTAGTTTTAGCAAGAATCCATCTTATCTACATAACTTCTCTCTCAATATTATCCAACTTCTAGATATTTTCTGCAAGTGAGAAGGCAAATTGTCTGAGGTACCATGTGTGCCAGGTTTCTTTGTCCTGCAAACTGTTGTAACTGAGCAAGCTAGGGAGAAATCACTACACTTTGAGATGGATTCAAGAGTCCTTTATTAGCCAGTGAGCAAGAGAAAGATAACGCATGAAATTCTCTCAGCCCCAAAGAAGGGGCTAGATTTTCTTTTATACTTTGGTTTAGAGAGAGGAGGGGGAATTCTAGTTGCAACAATCTTACAGAAGACAAAGCAGACAAAAAAGTTAAAAAGACAAATTGTTACAGGAAAACAAACAGTTCCAGGTGCAGGGGCTTTAAATTCATCACAAGGTGATAGGTGAGGGGGCCCTTGGCATTATCTACCAGAAAAACATGGGGGCCTTATGGTACCATCTCCGAGCAAATTGCTGGGAGCTGTGGACATCCCTTTCCTCAGCATGTTATCAGTTAATTGTAGTCTTTGATATGTTGAGAATCTTGCACAAGTTAAAGTCCTTGAGGAAAAGGGGTGGGTAAGGAGCCCTTGATGTCTTGTAAATGAAGGAGCCAAATGGCATTAGTCTGCTTTTCTCAGCTAAGGGTGAGTCTATTCATATTAAAAACAATGTTAGGTATTACATTCCCCACTTGTGTTTTTGGGGAGTCAAATCATTGATTCCTCATTTAGAACAAGGGGGTCATATTGGGTTTTAAGATACATAAGTTTGGCAGAAGGTATGCATTGCTTTACAAAGTTATGAAACCAGTTTAATATACATGGCCCAAAGATTAAGCCTAACAGCAGGAGGAGAATGGGTGGTTCAGCTAACCCAGTGACTAGAGTAGTTAGCCGTGGATTCCAGTTACACATGCTTTGATAGCAGGGGATGTTATTTTCTCATTCTTGTTGGCATCTATCTAGATTTTCTTGAACATTTTGGAGAGTATCCTTTATGACCCCAGACTGATTGGTGCAGAAGAAACAACTTTCTCTGAATGCTGTGAATCAACCTCCTTGGGAGAGGAATGACAGATCTAAGCCTCACCAGTTTTGAAGAACTACTTCAGCCAGAGACTGTACCTGGTATGCAGTATATCTATGGCTGACTGGAGGTTGCTTAAATCTACCTGTTGAGACAGGGACACCTGTCCAGTTTCTCCCTTAACCAGGGCAGCTGTGGCGATGGCTGCTGATCCGGCTATGCTAAGGCTGGCCAGGAGGGGTACTAGGAGCGGAAGGCCTCGTCAAAGCCTGGGATGCAATTCATGGGGAGTGATGAGAAGTTTTTCTTCTGGCACACTGTACACATATATCTGGGAAACTACATGAACTAACACACACAAGAGAGGTCCTGGTTCAGTCCCATTGATGCAGTGAGTGAGACCTGAAGTGCGGGCTAACTAGATATTATTAGGTGCCTGGTAGGAGACTGAGGTACTTAAGGAAGTAAGCAGGGACTGATTACAGGCAGCCTGAAATGGAGAAGCATATAAGTTATATCCAGCACTAATTAGGCAAGAAATGTTCCCAGACATGTCTCCTAGTGTGAGGGCATAGGGCCGTGCATGACAAGAAAGAGGGCGACTTTTAAGCATGGCTTCTACTCCTAATCCCACATAATAAAGGGGTTTGGCATTTAGACATAGCCAACAATCTTGAGCTAGTTTAGGCCGGGTGAGATTAAGGAGGTGATATTCCCTGCCTAGAAGGGACATCAGGCTGGGTTGGAGACGTTGTCATTGCAGCTGGGGTTTAGGAACTAGGAATGGTGGCAGGACAGTTAAATCGACCTTGTCTGGGTGTTTTTGGAACATAGGGTCACCTAGATCAATTAAAGGCCCCATTGGCTTAGCAGGGCTCCATGAGATCAGGATTTTCTTCTGGATGATGAACATAGTTCCAACAACAAATCCCAGGATATGAAGCCTTAATCCCCATGACATGCCATAATACCATTGAGCTGAATTAGGTTTATGGGCAGTTATAGTTAGAGTATTACTATTTTTTCTGGTACACAGTCTGGGATGGGAAACACGAGCTGTGGAAAGAGTTGAAGATCAGGTCGATCCCCCAGAGTAAGTGGCTAAAGTTACACATGTCCATTTAGGGCAGAAAAACTCATAAGTATCTCGACAACTAGAGTCAGGATGATTTCCAGGAGAGAAGTAAAAGTGCACCTTTGGCGCTCCCACATCCAGCCTGGCTCCTGGAGTGTCCAAATCCTGCAGCAAGGTCGACGTTCCCTGCTCCCATGACTGGCAGGTTGCATTTTTCCTTGTGGGTACGAGCAGGTTCTGGGAACAAAACACGTAAGTTGAATGCAAAATAGACTTCCTTGGAGGTTCCTGCCTTCCAAGTAGTGTTTGCAAATACACGTCCTGTCATGAAAGAAGTGAAGAGTAAGGAATAGTAAGGTGCGGAGTACATAACAGGTGGAAACAAACAAGAGAGGTTAAGAAAAATAATAATCTAATGACTTCACTTGAATTAGACACAGTTTTAAGGGGCCTGGCCCCAGGCTTGGGGACCCATGTTTCCTGCTGGGATTGTTGGTCTTTTTGAAGCGGGAGTGATGAATCCAAGCAGGAATGCTGTCCACATTCAGCGCCATTGGCATGGTGAGGACAGTATGAGGTCCTTTCCAAGCAGAAGTTAGTCCTTCTTCCTGGAACTTTTTAACACCAGGTCACCTGGCTGAAACGAGTGGTAGGGCCCCATCTGGTTAGGAACTGGAATGGGATGAGCTCCCCGGACAAGTGGCTGGATGATATCTCGTATCCATTGGAGAGACTGCAGGAGTAATAAATTAGCTTGTGATAATTCTGCTAAATGGGTATCCCTTAGCTTTAGGCAAGACAGGTGGCGTCCCCCACCACATGATTTCGAAAGGTGAAAAAGCAGCCCAGTAAGGAGTGCATCTTGCTCTAAGAAGGGCTAAAGGAAGGAGTCTTACCCAATTCTCACCAGTCTCTAAGATCAATTTCGTAAGAGTACTTTTTAGGATGTGGTTCATGTGTTCTACCTGCCCAGAGCTCTGGGGTCAATAGGCACAATGGAGTTTCCATTGAATGTTTAATGCATTACTGAATGATCAATGGAGGAGGTGAAGACCAGTCTATTATCAGACCCTATAGCAGCAGGCAGCCCATGTCAAGGGATGATTTCATTGAGTAAAAACCTAACTACCATGGTGGCAGTGTCGTTTTCAGTGGCAAATGCCTCAGGCCCTCCGGAGAAAATGTCTGCTAGTATCAGAAGGTATTTGTACCCAGCCCGGTGTGGTTTTATTTCTGTAAAGTCAATTTCCCACTTTTCTCCTGATGAGTTTCTCCAGAGGCAGTGGCCTGAGCTGGGTTTAGGACTTTGCCTGGTGTTTACCTAAGCACAAGCCACACACAAGAAAGCTGCTTGATCTGCTAAGTTCTGAAGGCAAGGGATCTTGAAATGGCTACTTAGGAGCTGGGCCAGTTTTGCATCTCTCAGATGGGTGGTAGAATGCAGACGACTGATTAAAGCTTTCCTGAGAGCTCAGGGTACAAAGATTCTAGAGTCAGGAAGAAGCCACCGACCTTCCTCATTTTTATTGGCCTGGAGATCCGAAGCCAGTTTTACTTCTTCTGCTGAGCATACGGTATGATTGCATAAGTCAGGCTGTGGAAAGAACACTGCAGGCAGTAATGTTAAAGGCATGACTGGAAGCCATGCAGCCTCCAGGGCCAAAGAGTCCACTCTCTGATTAACATGGGCAATGGCCGTGTCTTCCCTTTGATGTCCTTTGCAATGAATTACAGCCACTTGCTGAGGGAGCCATAGGGCTCCAAGCAGGGCTAGAATTTCTTCTGTGTTTTTGATCATCTTTCCTGCTGTGGTGACTAGCCTGCACTCTTGATAGATGTCTCCATGCACATGCACAGTAGCGAATGCATACCTACTGTTAGTGTAAATGTTAATACATTTGTCCTTACCCCATCGGAGATCCTGAGTCAGGGCAACCAACTCAGCTCTCTGAGCTGAGGTGCCAGCTGGCAGAACTTGGCCCACAGGATATCCATCTCCATGGTGATGGCTGCACCAGTCTTTTGAACTCCCCGCTCAAGGAGGCTGCTACTCTCCGTATCCACAGTGGTGTCTGCCTCCTTTACAGGCACATCTTGGAGATCATGTCGGCCGGTTTCTGTGGTCTCTACCAGTCGTTGGCAGTCATGGACATGTGTGGTGAAGTCTGGATATGGGAGTAAAGTTACTGGATTTAAACACTGTGGGAGAGAAAGTTAAACAAGGCTGATCTAATAGTAAACTCTGATACTGTAAAATGTGAGCATTTGACAATCATTTGCCAGAAGCACTTCACAGCAAAGTCTCTATGGCACGAGGAGCTGTAAGGGTTAAGTTTTGACTTAAAGTCAGTTTATCAGACTCCCGAACTAGGCTTGCTGTGGCTGCTATGGCTCCCAGGCACTGGGCCACCTGGAGGCCATGGGGTCTATTCTCTTAGACAAATAGGTAACTGGGCATCACCATGGCCCCAAGATCTGAGTGAGTATCCCTTTAGCAACTCCCTAGTTTTCATGGACAAAAAGGTGAAATGGCTTTGAGTTATTTGGAAGGGCTAGAGCAGGGGCCTCAGTTAATGCCCTTTTCAGGTTTTGGAAAGCCTGTTCCTCTGTGTCAGTCCAAATTAGTGGGCCATTCCCTCCTGTAACACTGTACAGGTGCTTGGCAATCCTCATAAACCCTAAAATCCATAGGTAACAGTATCCCATGGCCCCCAGGAACTCATGTACCTGTCTCTTGGTGTTGGGAGTGGGGATTCATAGGATAGTTTCCTTCTGGGCACTGGTGAGTGCCCTTTCCTCTTGGTTTGTCTCATACCCCAGGTAGGACACTCTAGGAGGAGAAAGCTGGACCTTCTTTGCAGACCCGATATCCGAGTTCCTGAAGGAGGTAAAGTAGGTCCCTAGTATGTTGCAGGCAGCTGTCAGTAGGTCCTGTAGCTAATAAAAGATCATCTATGTACTGAAGAAGAGTACGATTGGGTGACTGGCTTGGAATGGTATAAGATCCTGCTGGAAAGCTTCTTCAAAAAGATTCGGGGAATTTTTAAAACCTTGAGGCAATTGAGTCCAGGTCAATTGGGTGGTGTCTCCCAAGCCAGGATCTGTCCATTCAAAAACAAAGATTGGTAGGCTCTTGGGACCAGAAGAATAGCAAAGAAGTCATCCGTTAGGTCAAGGACAGTGTATACTGTATGTTCTGGCAGGAGCAGGCTGAGTAGAATGTAAGGATTAGGGACCATTGGATGGACAGTAACTGTACATTTTTTAACTTCCCTCAAGTCCAGTACTGGCCAGTAATCATTTTTTCCAGGTTTCTGGACTGGCAAAAATGGAGTATTCCAGGCCAACTGACATGGTGTGAGTATGCCAGCTTGTAACAGTCACTGAGTATTGGGATTGATCCCCTGTCTAACCCACTGACTCACAGGATATTGCTTTTTCTAGACCAGAGAGGTGGTGGTCAGGAGTTCTACAACCACTGGCAGATGGTGCTTGGCCAGTCCTGGGGGTTTTGACTCAGCCCAGACTCAGGGAAAGAGTGTCTGTAAGTCCAACAGGAGAGGATTGGTGTTATTCTCCAGTGGATGGTGAAACTAAAAGATATCCCTCTTACAGAGGGATACTTAGCTGGAGTGGGGCAGTGGCGGGCTTGGTGTTTCCAGCATAAGGTGAGCCTGCTGGGCTGAGAAGGAGATAGAGGCCTGTAACTTATGGAGTAGGTCTCATCCAAGGAGGAGAAAAGGGCACACTGGGACCACGAGAAATGAGTGAGTTACTCTTTTCTGTCCCAAACTCACTTCTCCTGAGTGTGTGACAGGATATTCTTGAACAGCTCCAGTAACCCCTTGTACAGCCACTCTTATTACAGACACTGCCCAAGGGTGTCTGCAGTACTCAGTGCTCTGCTCTGGTATCTATTAGGAAGCATACAGGTTGGCCTCCCACTGTAGCAGTCACCATGGGTTTCCAGGGGCCAAGACAGATGGAGCCCTGGTCCTGTCAGTCATCAGACTCCTCTGTTGCAGGGAGGGTGAGAACTTTTTTCTTTTCTGATTTTCCCTCTGTTAGTAATGGGCATTCCATTTTCCAGTGCCCAGTTTTCTTACAATAAGCATATTGTTTTTTCTCCAGGGAACCTCTTCACCTTTCTTGCCTTTCGAGTGGGGACCTGGGATTCCTTGGTCACTCTTCTGTGATGGTGGCCTTCCCTTCTTTGCTTCCTGGATGGCTGCCACTAGATTTTTGCTTGTCTTTTGGATGCTTTATCAGTGGCCTGTTCAACTGCTTGAGTTGCCTGTTTTTGCTTTTCAAACTCTGGATTGTCAAAAACTTTTTGGACTATTTCTAAAGGTTGACTGATATTCATCCCAGCAAATCCTTCCAGTTTTTGTACATTTCTTTTAATATCAGGGGCCACCTAAGCCACAAACCCCAAATTAAGAGCACAGCTATTTTCAGGACCTGTCAGGTCCAAAGGGGTGTAAGTCTGATAGGCCTCCTGGAGGCTTTCTAAAGACACTCCTGCTGACTCATCAGGCCCCTAGACAACTTCAGTCCAGGCTACCTCCTCCTGCCATGGCCACAAAAGAGAGGCAATAGGTGGAAAGCACTCAGGGGGCTTAGTCAAGGAGAAAAGGGAAGATTCTAAAGGAGCAGGAGGGTTATAAGGTGGTGGAACTGGGTGAGGGAGACTTTCCTCTTCTTCAGAAGGAGGAAGTACAGGAGGAATGGAGCCAGCTGAGGGTTGAGCAGAAAATGAGGTCAGGCTCAAAAGGACCTTGGAGGTAGAATTATGAATGGCACATGAATGGAGACATGGAGGAGGGCTCCTGACCAAACTTAGCCACTGATCAGTGTATGGAAACTGGTTGAGGGGACCAGGAGTTCCCACAACAACATGTCACACAGCCTGAACAATTGCAAGGCTCAGTGACCCTTCTGGGGGCCACCTGGTTCCAAAATTTGGCCATTCTACTTCGCAGAGTGTTCAGAGTTTGCCTGTTTTAAGGCAGACTCCATAATCCTCTGAGGAGCCTAGAGAGAAATTTTGTAACATACATTGTTATATGTCCTGCGTGTTCTCCCACCTATTGTCTTTCAATTGTGGCCATGGCAGGAGGAGGTAGCCCCCCTCCTACCACTAAGAGAGGGACAAGTCCCTTCAGGTGATGAGCACTCAGCCCCATTCTTGGTTTATATCCCTTTTTCTACTTCTGACCTGTATAACTGGAAAGCTCAAAATTTCCTCTTTTTTTAAAAAAAAAACCCCAGGTCTTGACCTCATTGATGGAGTCTGTGCTCCAGACCCAACGACCCACATGGGATGACTGTCAACAGTTCCTTTTAAGCCTTTTCACCTCTGAAGAGAAGGAATGTATCTGGAGAGATTCCAGAAAGCATTTCCTCACATAAGCCAATAGGCCAGAACAGGAAGCTAGAGACCCCCTTGAGGAGTTTTTTCCCTCTACCTGACCTAATTGTGACTCAAACTCCTAGGGTGGGAGGAGAGCTTTGAACAATTTTCACCGGTATCTCCTTGTGGGTATCAAGGGAGCTGCTTAGAAACCCATAAGCTTGTCCATTCTCTATGAGGTGGGGAACAAGAGTTTCCTATTCTGGAGGCTGTTAAACAAAGTTTGAGCAGAGATATTAAACCCAGCACGGACAGAGAAATTCATGACCTGGGGGATTGTAGAACCAAAAGAACAGAAATGGTATGGCCAAAAGAAGCAGGAAAACAGCTATTGTCAGCACTTCCTGCCACATGATTTCTGTCCTTTTAAGTTTTGAGATGTAGGGAGAGGACAAGAGGTGGGTCTGAGGCTGGTAGAACCCATATGATTTCCCTCTCCCTTTTGACTTATAGCCTAAATATATTTGGTGTCTCCATGACTCAAAGGCAAATAATTCAAACTAGGCCTTTTCTTTTAAGGGTTTGAGGTGGCAGAGCAGAGCCAAGTCTTGGAGACACTGGACTTGCTGTGACACAGGAAAATGAGACGTTCAGGTTAAAGGTGGGGATGAGGAGGAAAGGGGCCACTTGGATCTTTCCTAAGGTAGGAGAGTAGCCATAGGGGAATAGAATAAGATTCCAGATGGAGTAAAGCAGTACGGGGGTAGGTTTCTCTGCCTAGTTCCCTTCTTAAGGGCACGGGAAAAGTTATGGGATGACAGAAGATGTCAGCAAAGAGGTCTGCAGGGTAGCTATTTTGAATCCACCACTGGTCTAATCTGAAGGTAGTCCAGTCACTTGTTTGTGGGGTGTGGCAATCTAAAAGCCAGCAACCTTTATGGTGCCAGAAAGCCCAAACAGGAAAATGTTTCCCACACTCATTCCCGTAACAACACCTAATTGGTTTCTGACAGAAAAGGCAGGAATGAGATGGCCAGCTGAAATGACTGATGAGAAATTTGATCTCCTGTGATAAAAAATCAGAACTGAGGACTTTGAAGAAGTCCTTGCACAGACTTCTTGGGAAGTGTTGATGACTTGACATAAGAAATTTTGACAAACACTAAACAGGACAATAAATGCCAATAGGACAATAGACAAAAAAAAAAAAAAAAAAAAAAAACAGGCAATTGACCCCAGGGTATATAAACAATTATGGCAACTTTTATAGACAAACAAGGGGAGGGGTCCCATGATGGGATCTGTCAGAGGCCGACCTAGCCACTCCCCCTAAGCGGACTTAGGCTCCTCTTAGCATTGGCAGGCCAATATAAACCCCAGGGTCAGACTGAGTTATGCCTGATGCTGCCTAAAGCCTTATGAGGTAGCCACAAAACTGCAGGTGAGGGCCCACTTGAAACTCATAACTTTCACTGTGGAGCTACAAACTGGAATTTCAAAGGCAAGCCCTTGAATTCCACAATCATGTACACATTCACACAGAGTTTATAATAATTTTTCTTATTCCCATTCTAAACAGAGGTCTCCAGGAGACCTGAATGAGAGAAGGAGGAGATAGGGAAAGGGAGGTGGGAGAGAGAGAGAGAGACAGAGAGAGAGAGAGAGAGAGAGAAAGCAAGGGGGAGAGAGTGAGAGACTAGTCTTAATGGAGAGGCCAGGCTGCCAGAAACCAAGACTCTGTCCTCCAGCATCCTGGTCTATGAATAGAGTTGGACAGAGATGCCCTCATCAGGAACAGATCCCTCTCACCAAACCAGAACAAAAGGTACCTAAAAGAAAACCATGGCTCTGTCCTCCAATGTCTTGGAATATGGGCAGAGTCAAAGAGAGAGACACCCTCATCAGGACCATTTCCCTCTCACCAAACCAAAGTCAGATCTGACTTATCTTCCCGGGACCAGACGCTGAAGGCTCGGGGTTGAATTTTGTAGGCACACACCGGTAGTTGATCTGCTCTCCTCTGGAAGATGGTCTCCTATGGGGACCTGGAACATTTTCAGGTGGTGCCCACCCCATAAGCCAGCCATCTGCTGTGGGGAGCCTGGAGCGAGCCCGGCCTCACCCAGTGGTGAATTAAATAGAAATCTCGCTGGGACCTCCAAACGTTGTAACTGAGTGAGTTAGAGACAAATCGCTACACTTTGAGATGTATTTAAGAGTCCTTTGTTAGCCGGTGACTGAGAGATGACTAATGCACTAAATTCTCTCAGCCCCAAAGAAGGGGCTAAATTTTATTTTATACTTTGATTAGACAGGGTAGGGGGGAATTCTAGTTGCAGCAATCTTACAGAAGGAAAAACAGGCGAAAAAGTTAAAAAGACAAATGGTTACAGGAAAACAAAGAGTTCCAGGTGCAGGGGTTTTTAATTCATCACAAAGTGATAGGCGAGGGGCCTCTGGATGTTATCTACTGGACGAACACTGAGGCTTCATGGTACCATCTCCGGGCAAATTGCTGGGAACTGTGGACATTGCTTGTCTCAGCACCTTATCAATTAATTGTACTCTTTGATATGTTGAGAGTCAGCTTGCACAAGTTAAAGCCCTTGAGGAAAGGGTGTGGGTAAGGTGTCCTTGATGTCTTGTAAATGAAGGAGCCAAATGGAGTTTGTCTAGTTTTCTCAGCTAGGGATGGGTCTATTCATATTAAAAACAATGTTAGGTATCTAAGGGAGAGTCTATTCATATTAAAATCAAGGCTAGGTATTACAAAACTACCGAGATATTTGCAAAAATTGTAATGTTGACCATGCCCTCTTAGCACATCAGACTTGTCTATAGTGAGTAATTCTCAAAAGTCAGATATACAAACCCATGGGAAACCCTCAGAAGACACTTCCAGATGCTCCAGCTTTTTTTTATGTCCTGTATTCAGTGACTCTTCTAGTCACTTTATCATCCTCAGCTTCTTCAATTCTCCCATCCAACCCTCCATTAAACTGCTACGCCTAAAGAAAATGTCCAATAAAGATGGTGCCTTTAAGTTCCTGGTTATCTTTTAATTACAAGACTTTAGACAAATAGATAGGGACCTAGAAAAGTATTCTGATAAGCCAGTTGAATACAAAGAAGCTTTCCAAAATATTACCCAAATTTTAATTTTGCATGGCAACATGTTATGTCATTCCTAAGCCAAACGTTAAGTACTGCTGAGCAACAGGAAGCCCCATAGGAAACAGAGAGATTCAGAGACAAATGGCATGCTTCATATAGCCAGGCAAAGCAGAAAACCAGTCCAAAAAAAATGCGTGGAAAAGAGAGCAGAGCCCCATTTTCAATTTATATATATTTGATACATGGTCTGAGAAAGCAATATATTAGAAGAGTAAGTAGGAGTATAGGAGCATTTCTTCAAATTCTTTGCTTTACTTTTATTTTTGAGGATTTGGTCCTAATTTTTTTTTCTTTTTTGTACTCAAGAGCAAACAACACTGAGCCTGGGTCAGCCAGTTCAAATCAATAGGATGGCGTCCAGCCTTATAAGGCTCAGGTGACAGGGTGGCTGGAGAGAACTTTGACAATCCCTCAGCACCGTCAGTTGATGAAAAGGTTGGTTCTGTTCCAACTCATTTTTCTTCACAAAGCAGCTTATCCATGCAGAGACATAGAAGTGGTCTTAAGGCAATTGAAAGTTTCTTGCCAAGGCTACACCTCAGTGTTAACTAAAGCCTTCTTAAATTAGGCCAGTCAATGACAGCCCCTCAGGTTGTTGGCATCAGGAATTCCACTAGCTTTTCTTTTTATGTCAATCATGTCTCTTATTTCTTCATAGTATGCAATGTTGCAACCTGGAGATATATCCTTATTGGGTGAAGTCAGTTGGTGATTTAGTAATCAGGAATATTATTTAAATGTTGCTGTTTTGGTGGTGTCTTCGAAACAAACACAATTCAAGATTTTAGTCTAAATTTTAAGCTAGTGAAAACCTTTTTGGCAATCAATGATAGACGTTTATAACACTGTAAGAAAAGTTATTTTACCCCAAGTGAATACATTCTCCTACACGTTTTCTTCTTCCTCTTCTTCTTCTTCCTCTTCCTCTTCCTCTCCTTCTCCTTCTTTTTCTTCTTCCTTTTCTCCTTCTTCTTCTCCTTCTTCTTCTTCTTCTTCTTCTTCTTCCTCTTCTTCTTCTTCTTCTTCTTCCTCTTCTTCTTCTTCTCCTTCTTCTTCCTCTTTCTCCATGGTCTTATTAATTTAAGAGGCATACTGTAGGGAACTTTTATCAAGCCTTAACCCTCCTTTTCTCACTTTTGGCAAAAAAAGTGTTTGGAATCAGTGTTTTCACCTAATATTTCAGATTCTACAGTGCCACCTAGTAAAATGGAATTTTTCTCTGTGTAGAGACTTGTCAGCCCTTTGCCTAAAATGTCTAGCTTCCAACTTTCTCTTCCACATCTTGCTAATAGTTTTAAGACTCTATGTCTCATCTGTAAACAGAAAATCTCCACTTTCAGCAGTCAAAAGAATCTGCTCTTGAGTGACAAATTATAACCTCAAGGCTGATGCTTTTATAAAAGAAGGAAAGTCATTGAATCTTTTTCTATTTTTTGAGGCACCAGCTACATTGATATGTAAACAAGAAGAGAATGTCACATTTCAAAGTCAATCCATCTTATTCTCAGGGATGTCAATGTTTTGTTGGACCACAGTAAGGGAAGCCAGGGATAGTGTAAAGACCCAAACTCTATTAAAGACTTTTTCTTCAATCCAACTACTGCATAATCTCTCATAGGCTTCCCAGGTACCTGGAAGTTCTTTTGGTTGAATGTGTTTAGGAAACAAACAAGGAATCAGCAATAGAGAGCTAGGGTTGTACACAGGTAAGCAGGCCTACTCCTGCCAGCTACCTTCCCTGAAAACATAGGTGAAGCTTATGTTGGCATCCCTGAAGGGCACCTACATTGGTCACCTGACACAAACGATTTGGGAGGTAAGAAATAACAACGAAGACACTTTGTATCTTTTTTCACACCCAGGGTCAATTTGACAAAAAACTAAATAAAAATAAATAAGGGACATCGTATCTTTCTTATTTTTCACTTGGTGACAAACTATCTTCAGTCTGCACTTTTCTCCAGTGCATTCTGAAACACTGGAATTTCTTTGTCGTCAAGACTCAGAGGGAAAAAATAAGGCTCATATTGTACCGCACAAAAGTATGGAAATTACACCAGCTTGAAGACAAAAACACCTGGCCTTCTGAGATAAAAGTTTATTTGAAAGTATCTAATTATCAGATGTTTTCTTCAGATGAAAGATCAGTTAGTATGAGTTTCTGATGTACAAGTTTTCTTTACCTTGGGAGACACCCAAGACCTTTGTAAGCATTGTAAAATTGATTCTGGCCTTTTTGTAGTCATGTCAAGCAGTCTACAGAGATAATTTCCCAAAATTAGAGAGACAAACCTTTGCATACCCCTAAAATACAACTTCTAAATGCCATACCTGCCCTTCTTTCACATGCTTTCCAACAACCTTATCATCAGTTTCTCTCCCTGTGCTGCCCAATAAACCCCTACCTTCACTGTAGGCCCTGCAGAAAATGTGAAATAAATGTGGTACTGCTAAACTTCAGGTTTAATTTTTTATTGCAGAATTTTGAAAAAAAAACAAATTTATATCTAGTCAAGTTCTCTGATTACTCTGATAGATATATAGAGGCATTCCAAAATCTTACAGAGGTGTTTCGTTTTATGTGGAAAGATGCTACATTACTCCTAAACTCGATTCTATATATGTCAGAAAGTTTGGCAGCTTTTCAGGCAACGGAACGATTTGAAAATGAGCAACGTATTTACTACAGCCAGTCTAAAAGTATGAAGGGAAAAAAATCTAGAAAAAGGGAGGGCAAAAGACAAAAGTAAGGTGAACAGATAGTAGAATCTTTATTCCCAACAGGAAGAAAGACATTGCTCTTTGAAAACTTAGTTGGAATACACACACATAAATACTTAATTTAAAAGATTAAGTAGTGGGAACACAAGTGTAAAGTTTCAGCAAAAGTTTAGTATACAGAGAAGAGATAGTTTTCCCAGCAAATCGCTACATGATTTGAGAGTTACTAATGCACAGATGAAATAAATGGGTGCATTAGAGCAAGGTCTGCCATTCCTGGCAGCCATTCCAAGGGATTGGCCTCTGGTAGCGGTAGATCTTAAAAATTCTTTCCTGACTATATTCTTACATGAGATGGATAAGTCTTGATTTGTTTTCTCTGTGCCTTCTAGCAATCAAAAAGAGCCTGTCTCTCATTACCAGTGGAAAGTCTTACCCCAAAGCATGCTCACCATTCCCATGCTATGTCAGCATTTTGTAGTACAGTCATTAAAGGAGCCTCAGAATATGTTTCCTACTGCCTTCATCATTCATTATGTGGATGACATTCTTTTGATTGCTCCTATGGAACAATTAACACCAACTGTTCAGAGAAACAAAACAGGCTTTGCCTAAATGGAATCTCAAAATAGCTCAAGAAAAGGTAGAAACAATCTCCCAATACCAATACTTAGGTGTTACTGTTACTGAAATAAATGTTTGACCTCAGAAACTAGTCCTCCATAGGGTGAGATTACAAACCTTGAATGATTTCCAAAAAATTATTAGGGGATATAAATTGGCTGTGTCCAATGCAAGGTATTGAAACTTACCAACTCAAACACTCAGACACTCCATGGAGATTATTCATTATATTCTCCTTGGCAACTTACTAAGGAGACAAAAGCTGAGTTACAGCTTGTAGAGCAAATGCTTCAGCAAACACATGCCTCCCCACTACAGCCACAAAACCTTTGGTTCTCTTTATTCTTTTTACCCCCAATTCTCCAGCAGGACTTTTAGAGCAGTTCATAGAAAAATCTGTAATTGTAATAGAATGGCTTTTTTAAAAAAATTCAATCAGACTGTAGAGTATCCACAAGTTTATCTTTCTTTAATTACTCAACTTATAACAATGGGTAGGCATACATGCAAAATGTTTAAGAGATATGATCCAGACAAAATTACTGTTCTCCTTTTAGAGCCAGTCTAAAAGTATGAGGGAAAATATTGGATTCCCAACAACAGGCTGCAGCATGGGACATGTTGACTGTGTGTCAAATTGCTCTTCCAGATTTTGTAGGAATAATAGATAAATATTATCCATCAGACAAAATTTAGCAATTTTAAAAGTTCAACCTTTCATCTTGCCTGTGATTACTCAGACCTATTTTACTGATGGCTCTTTCAAAGGTCGCGCCGCTACTTATGGGCCTAACCCTATTCAAAGAATAAAAATCCCTGGAGTTTCATCTCAACACTCAAAACTAATGGCAGTTATTCAGGTTTTACAGCTCACTGCTTCATCTCCTATTAACACTGTCTATGATTCAGCCTATGTTGTAATGTAGCCAGTCACATTGAGATTGCCACTATTTAAGGCATCCTAGAACCAGAGCTGTTTAACTTGTTTCTAACACTTCAACAAGCCCTTTGCTCTTGTGCTGCTCCTTTTTATATTTCTCATATTTGCTTTCCCACACAACTCTCTACACTACTATTTCTAGGTAATGATAGAGCACACAGATTGATTTGTTCTGCATTTCAGCAAGCTCAAGCTTCTCATGCACTACTGCTTCAAAACCCCTCTGCCTTTATTTGTGTGTTTGATTTGCCTCACAGCCAGGCTGCAGCCTGAGTAAGCCTGTCCTACCTTCCGGCACGTACCTGGAGTCACATTAGCTCCAAATGAAATCTGACAGGTGGATGTTAGTCATGAAGCTGCCATTGGCAAGTTCTCCTTTGTTCATGTGATTGTAGACACTTACTCTCATTTGCTGAATGCTACATGCAAAACAGATGAGAGGGCTGGTCATGTACAACGGCATTGTCTGTCATCATTGGCTCATATGGGGTCCCCAAACAAATAAAAAACTGATAATGGACTCGCTTATGTTAGTTATCATTTAAAAAAAAACTATAGTTATGTGCAATCACTCATGAATCAGGAATTCCTTACAACCCTCAAGGACAAGGAATTATACAGTGGGCAAATCAAACATTACAACATGTGCTGGAAAAACAGAAAGCAAAAATAAGAGACCAGATACCACCTCAAACAAAATTACATTTACTTTTACTTATTTACTTTAATTTTGTCAAACATATTTGCTTTAAATTTTTTGACTGTTGTCACAGATAGTAAGACTGTAGCAGAAGGACACTGGTAAATGTTAGAGGCAAAAAGGAGAGTATACTGAAAGGTATTATGAAATACCCAGAAGAAGGATGATGGACAGGCTCAGTAGATTTACTAATGTAAGGATGAGGGTATGCTTATGTTTTTGCAGGAGATGGATAAAATGTTTGGGTGCCCTCAAGGTGTTTGTGACCATGGAAAGGGAGACTGGAGAGAGCCATTTATCCCAACTATGGATGCAGCTCCTCCATTACAAGCCATGAGCCAGCTGAAAGTGCTGGAGTGCCAAGTTCAGGTAAAAACCCCTGACTTCACGTTTATGGCCATGCTACCTGTAACACCCTGTGCAGTTTGTTTTCCCTGTGCAGAGACAAAAACATATTGGACATATGTTTCCAATCCCTGAGTATTATGGACTGTAATTTGGATTGACAGTCCCCCTGTGATCTATCATGATCATGGAGTGTGGGAACCAGGATACCTAACTCCGCTGACACAGAGCAATTAGACTCACAGAACAATGATTATCAAATATACTGCTCCATTGCAGGGACTTATTTTATGTGTCACCCAGAGTACATCACTCAACTGCAGTTGTCTTGCAATTTAATCCCAAGCAAGGTTGAGTTACTATGGAAAAATTATGTACTCATTAGGCCTTAGCTCTATTAACATTACTGGTATAGCTACTAATCACTCCCAGCCCCATCACCCAAGTTGTATTAATTATACAGAATGGGCTTCCTTTGATAATTCTTACCCCCATCATTGGACCCAGTGTCTTGGCTCCCTGGCTAGAGAACAGTGCATGCTAATGGGAGACATTATTTTCTGGGTCCCTGTGGTCACTTAGATGGGACAGATGAGACTCCGACCTCATGGCATAAACTTCGCTGACACTGGTGAAGAAACTTTAGGAACTCTTCACTACATTGCACTGGAATTCAATCCCAGTCTGTAGCATAGCTTGCTTGGCATGGAAGAGGCTTGAGCCCATCTTTGCCTCAATGGCATTATCAAGGAAAGAGAAGTCCAATTCAGGAGTCAATAGCAAAGGCAGCACTCCCTTTATGAATGGCAGCATTTGTGTCAGAACACTATTTAATTTTAGTAATTGTGCTCAACACAGTTTTAATGTTACTTTGGTAGAAAATATTACCAGTCAATTTGCAATTTGTGTTTTTAAAACTTATGTTTTTCTAGCAGAAAAAAAAAAAACTCCAGGTAAATGATGCCCAATTGACTTATGATTCCTGTCAACTGTATCATTCCCTTAATCATAGCACAATACAAACATACAGCATATCCCCCTTAATAATGTTAGGTCACAATCCCAGATTATGGATTCCTGTAAAGCTGTCTGAGATTTGGGTGGCCACCTCTGGTTTACATTTTGTAAACCTTTTTCTTACTCAGCTTATGCATTGTGCTTGTAGAGCCTTAGGCATGATAATTTTTGTGAAAGTCTCCTTAGGCATATTAATAACATTTGTTGTGGGGTCCTTAGTAGCAATGCACAGCTCCATTCAAACAGCTCAATATGTAGAAAATTGGATGTGTACAGCTGACTGGGCATAGGTGTTTAAAATAAAACTTAACACCGAGGTACAAATGGAAGTACCAATGTTAAAGACCACAGTTCTGTGGCTCCGAAAACAAGTACAAAGCTTGTAGTTGCATCAGCAATTGCAGTGTAATTTTAACCAAAATCATATTTGTGTAACCAATTTGGAATAAAACCAAAGGACATATCCATGGAATCTTGTAAAGGCCCATTTACAGGGGGTTTTCACATCCAATGTTACTTTTGATGTTAATGATTTACAAAGTAAATCCTTAACTTGAATAAGCATGCTAAAGCATCTCAGCCATCTTTAAAAACTTGGGCAGAATTTCAGTAAGGTTTAGAGAGCCTTAACCTTTGGACCTCCTTGAAACAATACCTCAATATATCTTTTTTGTGATTATCAGAGTAATGTTATTATGTCTCTATTTTATGTTGATTGTCTTTAAAATCAGCTGGACCACCAAACAGCAATTGAGAGCTGCATAGCCTGCAATTGCCTTTACTCAACTAATGCAAAAACAAATAGGAAAAGATGTTGGAGGCCAAAAGAATGAGGGTCATGACCAACTCAGTAATGACTGGAGGGGCTATAAGCCGACTGTTTTCATGAAAGCAAGACATTGGCAAACTGACACACCACATCTGGTACCAGAAGGAATGCTGAGGGCAGTCATTCCTTAAGTGCAGTATTCCTTGTTGTTATATATAGGAACATTTGAAGACCGTAGTACAAAGAAAGCAATTATGTCAGCCTGTGATAAGTCAAGCAGCTGAAGAACAATTGCCTTTCCTCCCTGCTGATTCTGACTAATAAATACAAAGGTCTGTAGAAGCTCTGGGCCTTTGCTCACTAGAAGCAATAAGCCCCCTAACCCATGTTTTAGAACAGATCTTTTTTGTCTTTGTCTTTATTTCTGAATTCACCCATTTCGGTTCATCCCATAGTAACTGACTATCACACTGTCACTACTAAAAATACACACACACACACACAAAGGTGGGCTTGTTGGTAGGCTCATGTAATCCAAGCTACTCAGGAAGCTGAGGCAGAAGACTCCCTTGAACCCAGGAGACATAGGTTGCACTGGGCTGAAATCACACCTTTGCACCACAGCCTGGGTGACATTGAGACTTCATCTCAAATAAAGCAAAAAAAAAAAAAACAAAAAAAAAAAAACAAAAAAGAAAAAATGAAACAAAAAATATGATCAGCCTAAGGAAACAAAAATACAAGCCGCAGGCAGAGAAAAATTTAAGAAACACATCTGAAAAGTGACTTTTATGCAAAATATACAAAGAAGTAAGATGACCCAATTAATTGATAAAGACCTGAATACATACCTCACCAAAGAAGATATGGAGATGGAAAATAGGCACCCAAAATACTGCTCACTGAGCCCCTGTTATTTCTGCTGAAGCCTGAGGCTCCAAGCCATTTCCTGAGGAGCAAAAGTGGCTGCCAGAGTAGCAGTGTCTCCAAAGACCACTTACCCAGCCCTACCTTTCCTCCAGAGTCCAAGGGTTCCCCAGACATTGGGCATGCTTTCCAGGAAAGAGCCAGAAGCTGGATGTTTTATTTCTCAGCTTTTATAAAAATTCTGGATGCCAATAACTATACTTTGGTTGGAAGTTGTATTTTTAACTCAACAACTTTGAGGCGCTGATAAGTATTAGAAAAGATAGTTTTCAACCTACACTTGTCTCCCTAAAGAGATAAAATAATTGAGTTGGCCAGGCATGGTGGCTCACACCTGTAATCCCAGCACTTTGGGAGGCTGAGCCAGGTGGGTGTCCTTAGGTCAGGTGTTTGAGACCATCCTGGTCAACATGGTGATAAAAGCTCTCTAATAAAAATATGAAAAATTAAACAGGAGTGGTGGTGGGCTCCTGTAATCCCAGATACTCAGGAGGCTGAGACAGGATAATTGTGTGAACCTGGGAAGCTTAGGCTACCAGAGTTGAGATCATACCACTCCAGCCATGGGAACACAGTGAGACTTCACCAAAAAAAAAAAAAAAAAAAAAAAAGGATTCAATTACTTTTTTGGCAGTTATTTTGGAATACTTAGTACAATGTATTATTATTTTGATGTTCTCAAGACAGATAACACAGTAACAGTAGTAAAAAAAAATAGCAAGTTATTATAAATTCATGGAATTAATTTCATCTGTCATTCTTTCTGTCTTTTATTGTTTAAAATGTGTACTGCTGAAATTATCAGACATTTTACTTGTGATTTCTAGGTGCAAAAAAGAATAACAGTAAACTATTATTGAATGAATCTCAGTCTTCCAATTTGATTCTGATGTAGTGGACTGTTTTGTGAAGGATGAAAAGCTAACAGACCAAAAGAATGTGATTTAAAATTTTGGCTTACTTTGCAGAAGCAGATTTAAGAACCAGAAACTTCATAGTTCTAACCTTTGTCAATGATTCAGCATTGCAAAATATGTACTGCAATTGAAATGGAGCTTTGTGTGAATTCCAACAGAAACCGTTTGTATTCTAGAAATTCCTGTTGCTCCGTTGACATCCATGAAAAAACCACTTGATTGAAAGGGATCTCTAAACAGCAAAGCACAAACTAATACACCACAATGTCTTATTAGCTACAGTTCACTATTTTATTGTAGTAACTATAAGATTAGAAAAAAACAGCAGGATAAATGACTCTGAGTACTAGCATAATTTTCTTAGTTTTTACCAAGTAGAGCTTACAGTACATTTTTTACAATTGGTTTTCTGTGGCACAATACATGGATGGTCTTTGGCAGCAATCATAGATTAATGAACAAACAATTACAAAATAATGCTCAACAACAATTGTCATCCAGGGAAGGCAACTAAACTAAGAGTGAGAGCACTAACAGCTATACTATGTCTGAATATCTTTTTAAATATAATCAAAACTGCAGCAGAAAAACTCATTCATTACTGATGGAATGCATATTTGTACAGCAACATTAAAATATGATTGTTTTCTTCTGCCAGTTTGGCAGCTTTTTTCCAACGGTAAACATGGTCTCAGCATATAGGCTAACAATTGCACACTTAGGTATTTAGACAAGTGATTTGGAAACTCGCCCTTAAACAATAACCACAGGCCTTTATGTGTAACTGCTCTCTTGACAATGGCCAAATACTTTAAGGAATCAGGATGCCCTTCAATATTAACCAGGCCAGGTAAATTCATAAAAGGAAATACTATTCATCAAAAGAAAGGAATGATTTATGAAGCCATGCAAAGCCATGGATGTATCAGGCATACATAAAGCTAAGTGATAAAAGCTAGTCTGAAGCGATGACATACTGTATGATTTCATTTCTATTACATAACAGAGAAGAAATGTCTACAGAGACAGTAAACAGATCTGTAATTTACAGTGGTTTGTAGCGGGTAGATAGTAAGTTGATTAGCAGAATGCAATGATGGAAAAAAGCACAAATGGGCCAGGTGAGAAGGGACTCATTATGCTTCATGAGATCATGCTCGTGTAGAAGAGCTAGGAGTGTGTATACAAGCATGAATAAATAAATAGGATTCTACTCATGATAACAGAGAATTGTCTTCTTTCATCACACATGGAACTATTTTAGGAGGACTTCTGAGGAAGCTTTTGTTGTATGTGGAAAAACATACATAAAAAAATTTACCATTTCAAACATTATTGAGTGTACAGTTCAGTGTCATTAACTATGCTCACATTGTGCAACCATCACCACCATTTCACAATCTCTTCAGCAATGGATAAGGGTTCCAATTTATCCACAGTCTCAAATTTTTCCTTAAAAAAATAGACATTCTAATGAAGATAAAGTGGTAATCTCATTGTGGTTTAGATATTCATGTATTAAGTGGCTAGTGATTTTGAACATCTTTTCTTGTGCTTATTGGCTGTGGATTTGTAAATGATTTCTTAGCTATATTGATGAATGAACACAAAATAAAAAATAGATCAACTGAACTTCATCAAAACTAAACACTTTTGTGCATCAAAGGACACAGTATAGTTGAAAGAAATCTAACAGCATGGGAAAAAATATTTGCAAGTCATATATATATAGCATATATTCAAGTCACCCATTTGGATCTTTTCCAAGTGCACTTTCCACTTTTTCTAACTCTAAAAATTTTAAATAAGCATCCATGTTTGCTGTGAAACTTTTCTCAACCTCTTTTGCTACTTTATTCCCCTCAAATTCTTTCTTGTGAGGAGGCAAGAGTTGAGGTTAGTGCAGACCATGATAGATTTGATGCCAGTATCTAAGATACCTTCTACTAGTAAAAAGTCAAAGAGCTGGTGGACAGTGTGACTGGAGTACGTGCTTAGTATGTGGCTGTACTGGCTGAGACAGTTCTGGACTGTGGAGGGACCAGAACCCCATGCTAAGAGCACTCTGTGGAAAGAGAGCTCAGATTGCTGAGAGAATGCTGAGGAAGAAATTTTGTCTTTTTAGTGAGGTGAAATTCCTTCACATAATATAAAATTAACTGTTTCTTAATGAATTCTTTAGTAATCCTTAGTACATGCACATTTGTGTGCAGCTATCGCCTTTTAGTTCCAAATTATTTTCATTATCCTAAACAGAAATACCCTACCTATTAAGGAGCTAATATCCAATCTCTCCTCTTTCTGATACCTAGCAACTAGTAATCTGCTTTTTAGCTCTATGGATTTACTTATTCTAAATATTTATATAAATAAAATCATGCAGTATGTGAGTTTTGTGTTCAGCTTCTTAAACCAAAATGATTTTGAATTTCTTCACATTGTAGCATTAATATTGTAATCCTTTAGAGCTGAGTATTATGCCATTGTATGGACATACTATATTTTGCTGCTTATTTTTTGTTGGTGGACATTTATTTCATTTGTTTCCAGATTTTAGTTACTGTGCATGCTGCTATGAACATATGTATACATGTTTCTGTTTGAATATCTGATTTACATTTTGTGTGTATAGCTTGGAGTGGATTTTGTTGGTTCTATGGTAATTACATATTTAGCCTTTGATGAACTACCAAACTATTTTCCACAGCAGCTGCAGCATTTTACTTTCATATTTTCCCTTCCATTTCAACCATTTCAATTGTTACCTTTTCGTTTGTTTGTTTTTTGCAATTATAATGGATGTGAAGTGGTATCTTCCTGTGGTTTTGACTTGCATTTCACCGAAGTTAAAATGGGCAGGAGGCATAAGAGTTGGAGGAGCAAGAGGAAGGGTCAGGACAGCCATGTGGAGAGGATAGGTAAGTGCCAGGGGACATACTGGCTGTTGCAGCCTTTGCCCGGTCTCAGCTCCAGTGGTGAAAGGAAAAGCGAGCCTATCTTCGTAGTGTGGATTTTCTCACAGTCTATCTGTTTCAGCAAGGAGAGCTGATTAGTGATTTGGGGGACTGAGCCCTCTCTTCTCATAGGTCCCCTGTAATTCAGTCCTCACTGGGCACCTGCCTGGAGCCAACCTGGTCTCAGCTCCCAGACACAGGAGAACCTCATGGCCTGGGAGCCTGCCCCCTAATGGACACAGGCCTGGAGGGAGGAGCAGAGCTGATATGTGTTACAACAAAGAATGTAAAGTACAGAAGTGGACACAACATTTAGTGCAGTCATCCCAGGCCACAGGAACCAGGCTCACCACTCACGGGCCTCAGTCTCCCTCTTTGAGAAAGGAACTGCCACAACCATCAATCTCAACAGCCCTTCCAAGATTTAATAGGCCAAACAACTTGGAATTCAGCTGATTTTAAATTCTGCTGTCATTCCAGATCTCACACAACCCCTGCACCAGAGACTGGAGTCAGAGTCTTCAAGTTGCTTTTTTCTGCTGGTGCAGGAGAATGTGCCAACTTAGTCTCCACTTGTGGCTGGTACACAGAGTGCTTGGCCACCAGCATTTAATTATTTCCACTATTACCTCTAAGGTTTACCAAAATGTTTCTGTGGTGTAAGCTGTCACTAAGTTCCCTTCCTTTGGGCCTTCCAGAGACTACATTGAAACATTTGTCACTCTTGAAAACAACCTACTGTGGATTTGGTCAGCTCTTGGTTGACATTTAGAAAAGCTGTGGCCTCAGAAGGCAGCTTCCTTCCTCCTCCAAATCCACTAGGCTGTACAATGAGCAGTTAAGATGGCCCTGATCTCAGATCCAATAAGTTATGGGTGCAATGTTCCATCTTCCCTTCTGCAAACCACAGTGATGACCTAATACAGTACCCAGCTGCCCAGTGCCTTTTCTAACCCTGTAATTAATCATCACATTAACCTTAACCCACCCCCTCTCCCTAACCCTAACCCAGAATCCCTAACACTAACAGCAGCCCTAAGCCACAAACTTGATGCCAACATCAACCCTATGCCTAACTACTCACTAAAACCAAAACCCCAAAGCAAATCCCAACTCAAAATCCCACTCTAAGAAGTAAACCTGAATTTGACCCTGACCTTGATAATAACCCTAACATGAAGGTACCCCAACCATTACATAAACCTGAACTTAAACACTGTCTAAAACCCTAATCCCAAAACCCTAACCCTAAGACAAAAACACTTACCATAAACAAAAAACCATATCTCTAAACTTTAAAAGCCCCTGACACTAACCACAGCCCCTATCATTTAATCCTAACTTCTAGCTCTGAAACCTGCCTTCTGAACATGAACATAACACTCACATTAAGTCTGATACTAATTTCTAACCTAAACCCTAAAATTCTTATTACAACCTTAACCCTACATCTACACCAAACCTAAACCTAGCTGTTACATAAAACCCAAACCCTAATCCTAACATTAATCTTTAGCCCAAACCTAACCCTACACCTAACCCTAACCCTTAAACCTAAGCCTAAATACTAACATAAACTCTAACCCTATTGTTTTACCCCAATCTGTACCCTAATGCCAACCCTAACACTAATTCTAACCAATAATTGTGATGCTGACTATAATCATAATACTAAACATAACCTTAACTGCTTAATATAAACTTAAACACTAACCAAAACTATAACCTAAAGCATAACCTATACCTACCCTAACCATAACAATAACATTAAACAATAATTCTAAACTTAATCCTAATTCTAACACTGTGCCCTATCTATAACACCAACAGACCTGCAACCAAAAGCCCAGTGAAAACACAAACACTAACACTAAACTCAAACTCTAACACTAACACTAACACTAACCCTTAACACTAATTCTATATCCTGAAGCTAACCCTAACCCTGAATTTTAAACCATACCCTCTAATCCTAAACCTAAAACTTACTCTATGTGATAATTTAAATTTAATCCTTACCCTAAATACTAACTCTAACACTTAGCCCTAAAACTAACCTAGAAACCTTAACCCAAAGCCAATCTCTTATTTTTATAAGTAATCCTAATGCTAACAATGAAACACTGAAGAAGTGAACCTAACCGTAAGCTCAATACATAACCCTACCAATAACACTAATCCTAACTGTAAAAGCATGAACCTCAGACTTTAACTCTAAAACTAACCTAACTCCAAACCTATCACTAAAAATCAGTCTAAATGATAACTGTAAATGTAAAGCCTAAAACCTAAACATAATCCTAATCCTAAACTATAAACTCTAATCATAACCCGTAAACCTAACCATAAACCAAGAGCCTAATCCTAAATGCTAAATTAACCTTAGTCCCTAACTGTAATACTAACACTGATGCTAATCCCTAACATTAATCCTAAATCCTAACACTAAGTGAAACCCTATCCTTAATCCCTACCCCAAATTCTAACCCTAACTTCAACCCTAACACCAAAACCAAATGTATGCCCTACCAGTAAGCCTAACTCTAACCCTGACACTAAACATAACCCTTACCACTAATCCTAACAATTTTACCCTTAACTTAACCCTGCCCCTACATGAACACCAACACCAAACATAAACATAAACCTTACCTTACACTAAACAGATAATTCTAAGCCCAAATCCTAACCCTAATTATAACACTAACCCTAAACAATATCGCAAATATTAGCCAAACCGTAAACCCTAACTCTAACACTAACACCTAACCCCAAGCCCTACTCTAACCCTAACACTAACCCTAATCCTAATCTTTAAATGAACAATTTAACCATCATTTTAACCCTAACTGAAGCACAAGCAGGTACCCAGTGTTAAACCATAAATGAACACTAAACCCTAACCCTAAATTTTAACACTAAACCAAACCTTTTAATCATAACCCTAACACTGAACATAACACTTACCCTAGTTTTCATCCTCATCCTGAATCCTAAACCTTACCATAAACCAAACCCTAATGCAAACCCTTACACTACCACCTACAACTAACCCTAATTCTAACTATAAAACCCTAAATCTCGAAAACACTGAAGGTAACTTTAACTACATTCCATAACTCTTAACACTCACACTAAACACTACACCTAATGCCCTTATCCTAATAGTAAAGCTAACATAATTCTAATATAATCTTAACCTTGGCAGTAAACCTAAAAATAATTCTTACCCTAAACACTGAACCTAATCATAACCTTAACCCTAAATCATAAACCCTAAACCTTAACAGTAACCCCAGCCCTAAACCAAACCTTGTAACCCTAATTAAACCTAAACCCTAAACCTAAACCTAATCTTTGCCCCTAACTCTTGAAAAATCTTAATACTAATACTAACAACCCTAATCGTGACCACCAACCTCAACCTCAATACAAACCCAGCCCTAACAGTCATGCTAAACCTAAATACAAAGCCCTAATTGTATGATCAACACTTACACTAACATCTAACCATAAATGTTGAACCCTAACCTTAACAGTAACCCTAAACCCTAACCCTGAATCCTGAATCCTAACCCTAAACATAAACCTAGCCCTATCCTAATGCTAAACACTAACCCAAACACGGAAACCCAACACTAATGCTCTAATCTTTACCCTCAAGCTAACCCTTAAAACTAACCCTAACCCTGGTCAAGACCATAATTCCTAACTTTTAAATATAAGCCTATTTTTTTACCCTAAACCTAAACATAACACAACCCTAAACCTAAACTCTAACCTTGATTATGAACCCTAACCCTAAACTCAACCCTAACCCTAACACATAAAACTAACGGTAACTGTAACTCCAACCCTAATCCTACCCTAGCACTAAATCTTATCTCAAGTCCAGCCCTAACCCTTAATCTAATCCTGAACTTTTCTGCAATTGTAAACCCTATCATAATCCTCCATTTCCATCCTATCCTTAAGGTTACCCCATTATGCTTAAAAAACTGTAAATACATCCTCTATGACACTATCTCTAACCCCTTATACCCATAAGAGTACAAAAAGTCATACCCCTTTCTAACCCTAAATCAGTATCGAATTAAACTTATGATATCACTGGGAGAAAAAACTAAATGTTACTAAATCTGATAATTATGGACATCATAATATTTAATCAAATAACCGTACATGGAATTTGTTACATTGCAAAGACATTATACACCACAATGTTTAAGATCTTTTCTCAGAAAAGCAGTTGTTTTTTACCATTCTAATGCCATCCCTTTTCAATATATTATGTAAGTCAAATGATGGAATACACCACGTTTGTCTCAACTTTTACCAAAAGTACTTAAAGACAGTCAACATATTTAACATATTTAACATTTAAAACATATTTAACAATTAAAAATCCAATAAAATGTGGTTCACATTTTTTTCACATGATAAAATGTCTTTATGAAAAACTCATAACAATCATTATCTAAATTTTTGGGAACCAAAGCTTTAAGATGAGGAACACATCACTGATGCTCAACTGTATTAAACCCTGTACTAGAAGCTCCAGTGGAACAAGTATATATATGTACACACACACACAGCTATTCATATGTAAAAGAGAAAAGTAAAACTACTGATAGCTCTCATACACAGAAAACCGTGAGGAACCAACCAGAAATTATGAAATCTAGCAAACAAATTAAGCAAAATAACAGGACAAAATATCAACACAAAAAATGTTTTCTTTTTGATGGTGTTTTGCTCTCACTGCCTATGCTGGAATCCAATGGCACTATCTCGGCTCACCACAAACTCCATCTCCTGGGTTCTAGCGGTTCTCTCGTATCAGTCTCCTGAGTATCTGGGGTTCAGATAGGCCCTACCAAGCCCGGCTAATTTTGTATTTCTACTAGAGACTGGATTTCTCCATGCTGTCAGGCTGGTCTCCAACTCCTGACCTCAGGTGATGTGCCCACCTTGGCTTCCTTAAGTGCTGAGATTACAGGTATAAGCCATTGCACGTGGCCACAAAATCTATTTCTATTCACTAGCAATAAACCACATACAAATGAAATTAAGACAACAATTTCATTTCTCAAAAAAACAGAAAGGTGAAACCTTTCCCACTGCCCTGGAAGCCATAGATGCAGGCAGCTGGGGGAGGGACAGCCTTGGAGTTGAGGCTGTGCTGCTACATTGGGACCTGGCTTTAGTGGCTGTGGGGCTAACAAGAAACTGTTCAAGTTTCTGAGAAATCAAAGTAGAATTCCTTTAAAACGTAACGGATGAAGAAGAGAAAACTTCCAGTGCTTTTGAAAGCCCTAACCCCATGATGTCATATAAATATCTTTTGAGTCATAATTTTTTTATAAAAGAACATGCACGAATATCAGCAATAATGAAACCCTTGTTGAGTGGCCCAAGTAATTTTGATGAGAAGAAAATCATTGAGGTCAATGTGAGAGACATCCCTTCAAAAGTAGTGTGAAGAGAGTGCACATATTTTACCTACACATACTAGTACATCCACAGCTCCACAGGGATTTTAAATTCCCATTTCACCTGAAACTACACTAGAACTTCTGATGGCTGTGAACTTTCTTGATTGTATGTAAATACAATTGATTGTTTATAAATACAATAGACTGATATAATAAAATAAATTATAGTCAACTGGTAACTCTTTTGAGTGTTGAAGACCAGTAGTTGAGTTTGTAGCTTTTAGCAGATAGCACATTCCCTGTATGCAATGTAACTATAAAATTAATTGCTAACAAGGTTGTCTTCTGTATTTTCATAACAGAGTTGAAATTTGTTTGCAATGTCAACAAATTAAGGACATTTTCACAAACTGAGAAATAAACAAACCTGGTAATTCATAGGTGGTTTTCTTTACCTATGGATAAGACTTTTAAAATGAACAATGACCTAAAAAATGCTGAAAACTAGAAAAAATAAACATGTCCTACAGTTAAACAATTGGGCTAAGTGTTTTTACCTACTTAGTTGTTTGTTAATGAAACTATTTTGATGTTGTAGCTGTCAATAGCATTACTGGAGTTATGCAAATAATTGCATTATATGTATGTTAAAAACTTTGCCAAAACATTGGCTTACTCTTACTCACCCTAACATAATAAATGTTTTATTAATGCCTATAAGTCAAGGCAGGCACATCACTTGAGCCCAGAGGTTAGAGATGAGCCCAGGCAACATGGCAAACCATTGTCCCCCTCCGCAAAAAAAAAAAAAAATTAGCCAGTTATTCTGGTTGAGGCTAAGGCAGAAAGATCAAAGGAGCCCAGGATTGAGAGGCTGCAGACTGCAATGAGACATGATGGAAAAATTGCAGTCCACCTTTGACAAAAAAAAAGAGACACTGTCAACAAAGAAAGAGAGAAAGAGAGAAAGAGAGAAAGAGAGAAAGAAAGAAAGAAAGAAAGAAAGAAAGAAAGAAAAAAGAAAGAAAAAAGAAAGAAAAAATATGCGTTGTAATTTCTTAAGTCCTTTGATAAACTTCAGTATTGTTTAAATGTGTCCTGTCATTTTTTTATTGTTACAATTTAAGAAGTTTATTTAAAGATGATTTTAGAAGATTACCAGGTACAATTTCTTAAGAAGTAATTGACCAAGATGGTCAATAAGTCAACTATGCAACTTAGAGTTCTTGTGCATTACGCCTTCTGGGAAATTCAAAGTACTATATTTTCACTGATTATAAAGCAATTCATCTTTTTCAACTCTCAAAACAGAAAGAAAAAAGACAAAAAAAAACAGGCTGAGTGTGGTGGCTTACAACTGTAATTCCAGTACTTTGGGAGGCCAAGGTGGGGTGATTGCTCAAGCCAAACTGTTTGAAGCTGCAGTGAGCTATGACTGCACAACCGCATTCCCACCCGGGCAACAGGAAAGCAACAACAAAAAATCAATGATCATAGTGTTTTCAAGACTAAATTTAACCAAGGTGGAAAAATTAGATATGAAAAATTACAAAATACTGCTGAAATAAATTCCAGAAACCCTAAATAAATGTAAAGATGCTCAATGTTTCTGGATTAGAAGATGATTTTTTATGTGACAATACTGCACAAAGCAATGTACAAATTCATTGGGATTCCTGTGAAAACACCAAAGTCCTTTTGGTAGAAATGGGCAAGACAATTGTAACATTCATATAAATTTCAAGGGATCCTGAATAGCCAAATTGTTCTCGAAAACAAAAACCAACTTGGAGGCTCACATTTCTCAAATTCAAATACTACTGCTAAGTAGCAGTAATCAAAACAGCATAACACTGGCATAAGGACACACACAGAGATCAATGGAATGGAATTTTAAATCCAACAATACCTCTATGGTCAATTGATTTTTGACATGTAGACAAAATCAGTAAATAGAGCAAATTGTGTGATACAACTGACTACCGCAAACAAAGAGATTGTTCTATTTTCTCACAACACAAATAAAATTAACTCAAAATGGTTCAAAGCCTATATATTAGAGGTAACAACATAAACTCTAGAAGAAAACATAGGGATAAGTCCTCATAACCTTGGATTTAGCAGTGGTTTCTTAGATCTGATACCAAAAGCACAGGCAACTAATAATTTTATCAAAATTAACATTTTTTGTGCATCAAAAGATACTATCAAGAAAGTCAAAAGACATGTTACAGAAAGGAAGGTTTGTATGTTATGTATGCAACAACAGACTGCTTTCCACAATATACGAAGAACTCGCATACTTACACAACAAAAATGACAAACAATCCAATTACAAAATGGAGAAACAGTTGAACACACACTTCAGCAGAAAGACATGCCTATGGAAAACAAGCACATAAAAAGATGAACAGTAAAATATATAAATTTTACTCCATCAAGTGTTTCATAGATTAGCTTTTCTCATAGCCATGTGATTCTGTGTGGTAAAATTAGTCCTGTCCAGCTCCACCTGAGGAGCAGCTAAGGTAACAATACTCTTGAAGTTTCCTTAGATGAGAAAATAAACTATCTGGCAGGAAACAATATTCTGAAATGAAAACTTTCCTGCTGGACTAGAGTTTCCAACAAAGGTAACAGTTTGTCCTTCAGCCTCCATGGGCCCAAAATTTATCATCCAGCAGGAAGTAATAAGGGAATTCATTAAGTTAATGGGGTACATGGTTAAACAAATGCCCCAAGTCCCATACCAAATCTGTGACATAATTACATACCTTCACAGCATTTCAATATTTAAATATTAATAAATCATCTGCTTAAATATCTAAGCTTACTTTATTTACTTTACGCTGTACCGCTAAGGAGATTTACAAATATTTATATGAATTGTCATGATGTGTGCTAGCACTTTTTTGTCATTTAAAAAATGACAGATAGTCATTTTTAATGTCATTTAAAAAATGACAGTCCATATACTGACGGACTACATAACATGTAAGTATTTAAACCTAACAAAACCTGGAACTAATAACACACAGTTAGGGAAGATATCAAAGTAATAGTCTGTCTAATAAATTATTCTGTAATTTCAAAAATTAATTGTGTCATTTGTCTTCAGCACTGAGATTTTTTCTTTCCTTATGATTGCAAACACAGGCTTTCATTTCATTAACTATTATTTCCTTGATGTATCAATTGAGAGTGATCTTATCAATTATCTAACAAATAATGAATTTCTTTTTATCTTTAGAAACATCACATTATTAACTTTTCTACAGTTAGATAGCACAAGCTCTGACTTTAAAGTCTTAGCTGGACAAAGCCTTGGAAAATTAGATAAGGATGGGCACTGGGTGAATAGATTGAGAGATTACACATAAAATCCCTGAGACACCCAAGAGTCTGTGTCCCCACAATTGAAAGCAGACAAAAGTGCATCAGTTATTCTTCTACTTTATGATAATAGCCATTCTGACAGGTATGAGATGGTATCTCATTTTTCTTTTGATTTGCATTTCCTTAATTATCAATAATATTGAGTTTTTAAAAATAAGTTTGTTGGCCACCTGTATGTCTTTCAAAAAGTGTCTGTTCACACTTCTCAAAATAAGTCATTTGTGCAGCCCACAGACATATGAAAAATTGCTCATCATCACTGATCACTAGAGAAATGGAAACGACCATGCCATGGTGGTTTGCTGTACCCATCAACTCGTCACCTAAATTTCTCCTAATGTTATCTCTACACTATCCCACCACCTGCCACCAGGTGATGTTTTTCTTCCTGTGTCCATATGTTCTCATTGTTCAACTCCCACTTAAAAATGAGAACACGTGGTGTTTGTTATTCTATGTCTGTGATACTTTGCTGAGAATGATGGTTTCCAGCTTCATTCACGTCCCTGCAAAAGACATGAACTCATCCATTTTTATGGCTGCATACTATTCCATGGTGTATATGTGCCACATGTTCTTTATCCAGTCTATAACTGATGCACATTTGGGTTGGTCCCAAGTCCTTGCTACTGTGAATAGAGCTGTGGTAAACATACGTGTGTGTGTGCCTTTATAGTAGAATGATTTATAGTACTTTGGTTATACGCCCAGTAATGGCACTGCTGGGTCCAGTGGTTTTTCTAGTCCTAGCTCCTTAAAAAATCACCACACTGTCTTCCACAACGGTTAAATAATTAACACTCCCATCCACACGGTGAAAGCATTCTATTTCTCTATGTCCTCTTCAGCATCTGCTGTTTTCTGAATTTGTACAGATCGCCATTCTAACTGGTATGTATCTCACTTTGGTTTTGATTTGTATTTCTCTAATAACGAGGGACGATGGGCATTTGTTCATATGTTTGTTGCCTGCATCAAAGTCTTCTTTTGAGGAGTGTCTGTTCATATCCTTTGCCCACTGTTTGATGAGGTTTTTTGCTTTTTTCTTGTAAACTTGTTTAATTTCCTTGTAGATTCTGAATATTAGCCTTGTTTCAGATAGACAGATTACAAGACTTTTCACCCATTCTGTAGGTTGTCTGTTCACACTGATGATAGTTTATTTTGCTGTGCAGAAGCTCTTTTGTTTAATTAGGTCCTATTAGTCAATTTTGGCTTTTATTGCCATGGCTTTTGGTGTTTAAACATGAAGACTTTGCACATGCCTGTGTCCTGAACGTTATTGCCTGGGTTTTCTTCTAGGAATTTTATGATTTTAATTCTTACATTTAAGTCTTTAATCCATCTTTAGTTGACTTTGCATAAGGTGTAAGGAAGGGGTCCCGTTTCTGTTACCTGCATATGGCTAGCCTGTTTTCCCAACACAATTTATTAAAGGGAAAATCTTTTCCCCATTGCTTGCTTGTTTCAGGATTGTCAAAGATCAGATGGTAGTAGATTGTGTGATATTATTTCTGAGGCCACTGTTATGGTTCATTGGTCTATATCTGTTTTAGTACAAGTACCATGCTGTTTTGCTTACTGTAGCCTTGTAATATTGTTTGAAGTCATGTAGCATGATGCCTCCAGATACATTCTTTTTCCTTAAGATTGTCTTGTCTATGCAGGCTCTTTTTTGGTTTCATTTGAACTTCAAAGTAGCTTTTTTTCCCAATTCTGTGAAGAAAATTAATGATAGCTTGATGATGATAGCATTGAATCTATAAATTACTTTGGGCAGTATGGCCATTTTTCCAATATTGATTCTTCTATCCATGAGCATGGAAGCTTTTTTTTTTTTTCATCTCTTTTTATCTCTTTTATTTCCTTGAGCTGTGGTTTGAAGTTCTCCTTGAATAGGTTCTTCACATCCCTTGTTAGCTGTATTCCGAGGTATTTTACTCTCTTAGTAGCAATTGTGAATGGGAGTTTACTCATGATTTGTCTTTCTGTTCTCTGTTATTGTGTGTAGGAATGCTTGTGATTTTTGCACATTGATTTTGAATCCTGAGCCTTAGCTGAAGTTGCATACCAGCTTAAGGAGAATTTATGCTGAGATGATGGGTTTTCTAAGTGTACAATCATGTCATCTGCAAACAGAGGCAATTTGACTTCCTCACTTGTGATTTGAATGTCCCTTATTTCTTTTTCTTCCCTGATTACCCTGGCCAGAAGCTTCAATACTAGGTTGAATAAGAGTGGAGAGAGAGTGCATCCTTGTCTTCTACCAGTTTTCAAAGGGAATTCTTCCAGTTTGTGCCCATCAGTATATTGGCAGTGGGTTTGGCATAAATAGCTCTCATTGTTTTGAGATATGTTCTGTACATTTCTACTTTACTGAGAGTTTTTACCATAAAGCGGTGTTGAATTTTGATGAATGCCTTTTCTGCATCTATTGACATAATCATGTGGTTTTTGTCATTTGTTCTGTTTATGTGATGCATTATGTTTATTGATTTGCATATGTTCACCCAACTTTGCATCCCAGGGGTAAAGCTGATATGGTCATGGTGGATAAGCTTTATGATGAGCTGCTGGATTGAGTTTGCCAGTATTTTATTAAGGATTTTCACATCAATATTCATCAGGGATAATGGCCTGAAATTTTCTTATTTTGGTGTGTCTCTGCAAGGTTTTAGTATCAGAATGATGCTGGCCTCATAAAATGATTTATGAAGGATTTCCTCTTTTTGTATTTTTTGTAATAATATCAGAAGGAATGGTACGAGTGCCTCTTGGTATGTCTGATAAAATTTGACTATGAATCTGTCTGGTTCTGGATTTTCTTTGCTGGTAGGCTATCAGTTACTGTCTCAATTTCAGAATTGTTAATAGACTATTCATGGATTTAACTTCTTCCTGGCTTAAACTTGGGAGGGTGTATGTGTCCAGGAATTTATCAATTTCTTTTAGATTTTCTAGTGTGTTTGCATAGAGCTGTTTATAGTATTATCTGATGATCAGCAATGATATTCCCTATATCATTTTTTATTGCATCTATTTGATTTTTCTCTCTTTTCTTCTTCATTAGTCTGGCTAGTGGTCTATCTATATTGTTGATCTTTTCAAAAAACCAGCTTATGGATTTATTGATTTTTGAAAGGTTTTTGTGTGTCCATCTTCTTCAGTTCTGCTCTGATCATAGTTATTTTATGTCTTCTGCTAGGTTTTGTATTCGTTTGCCGTCACTAAACTAGTTCTTTTAATTTTGATGTTAGGGTGTCAATTTTAGATGTTTCCTGCTTTCTCTTTTGCGCATTTAGTGCTATCGGTTTTTCTCTAAACACCACTTTAAATGTGTCTCAGAGTTTGTGACACATTGTGTCTTCATTCTTATTGGTTTCAAAGAACATCTTTATTTCTACCTTATTTCATTATTTACCCAGCAATGATTTACAGCCTCCTCCTAAATGTTCAGTTTCTATGTAGTTGTGCAGGTTTGGGGGAGTTTCTGAATCCTGGGTTCTAATTTCATTGCACTGAGGTCTGGGAGGCTCTTTGCTTTAATTTCCATTCTTTTGCATTTGCTGAGGAGTGTTTTCCTTCCAATTATGTGGTCAGTTTTTGAATACATGTTATGTGGAACTCAGAAGAATGTATATTCTGTTGATTTGGGGGTGGATAGTTCTGTAGATGTCTATTAGGTTTACTTAGTCCACAGCTGAGTTCAAGTCCTGACTATCCTTGTTAATTTTCTGTCTCATTGATTGCTGGCTATTCTTTCTCTAGAAGCTATATCCTCAAGGGGCATCTGTCAGATGCCAGCCAGTGCTCTCCTATACGAGGTGTCTGTCGGCCCCTGCCAGGAGGTGTCTCCCAGTCAGGATACACAGAGGTCAGGATCCACTTGAGAAGGCAGTCTGACCATTAGCAGAGCTGGTACACTGTAATGGGAGGTGTGCTGCTCCTTCAGAGCCATCAGGCAGGGATGTTGAAGTTTGCTGAAGCTGCATCCATGGCTTCCTTTTCCCCCAGGTGCTCTGCTCCAGGGAGATTGGGGTTTTATTTGTAAGCCCCTGACTGGGGCTACTATCATTTGTTTCAAAAATGCCCTACCCAGAGAGAAGAAATCTGGCAGTCTGGCCACATCAGCCTTGCTGAGCTGCAGTTCAAACTTCCCTGAGGCTTTGTTTACACCACGAGGGTAAAGCAGCCTACTCAAGCCTCAGCAATGGCAGATGCCCATCCCCCCACCAAGCTCCAGTGTCAAAGGTAGATCTCAGACTGCTGCTGTGCTGGCAGTGAGAATTTCAATCTGGTGGACCATAGTTGGATTGCCACCATCAGGAGTGGCACCTGCCAAGCCAGACCACTTGGCTCCTTGGCCTCAGCACTCCTTTTCAGGGGAGTGACCAGTTCTGTCTCCTTAGCATTCCAGGCACCACTGGGGTATTAAAAACAACAGCAACAAAACACTCCTACAATTAGTTCAGTGTTTTTTCTAACAACCACCCATTTTTGTGCTTGAAACCCACGGCCCTCATGGTGCAGCTACCAAACGCAATCTCCTGGTCTGCAGGTTGTCAAGACCATGGGAGAAGCACATTTTAGGAACAGGGTGCATGCTTCCTCGGGCTAACTCCCTCACAGCTTCTCTTGGGTAAATGAGAAAATTTCCCGACCCATTAGGCTTCCCGGGAGAGGTGATGACCTACCCTGCTTCAGCTCACACTCCATGGGCTGCAGCCACCATTCAACCAGTCCCTATCAGATGAACAGTGTACCTCAGGTGGAAATGCAGGAATCACTCACCTTCTGCGTCAATCTCCCTGGGAGCTGCAGTCTGCAGCTGTTTTTCTTCAGCAGTCTTGCCAGCAATTCCCCCTCTCCTTTTTTTTCTTTCTTTTTTTTTTTTTAATGGTGAAGGAGCCATTAACTGGAAATGTAACACTATGCAAATTCTAGAAGAAAGTACAGAAAGAAATTAATGTGATCTCAGGTTTGGTCATAAGTTTTAACAAATGACACCAAAGCTGATCAGTAATGGTAAAAAATAATTAATAATATTAGTTTTCTTATATTAATAGTTCGTACTCTGAGTAAAATCTTATTCAGGAAATAGAAAGATAAGCAACAGACTGAAAAGAAATATCTGCAAAATACAGATCTAAGCAAGAACTTGCACTGAAAATACACCAATCTTGAAACTCAAAAATAAGATATACTACCCGATTAACAATGAGTAAAGAGCTGAACACACCAATGAAAATACACTGACAGAAAGCAAACAAAAAGATGCTCAAACTGATATATCTTTAAGGGACTGAAAATTACAACAATGAGATAGCATGGCCCATCTATATTTGTTGGAACGGCTAATCCATTTTTAAAACATGATTTGCTGGAGGGAAAACAGGAATTCATGCATTGCTTGTGGAATGCACAATGGTAGAGAAAAAAAGAACTCGCATTCTCAAATTAATCTGAAAACCTGTTTCTCACCTCTACCATGCACAGAAGGAGCTATCTGGTCTACCTTTTGATGACAGACATGAGATTCAATGTAATCTGTGCATTTGTCAGCAGCAGGCAGAAATTAGGTGGGCCCCACCATCAAAGTCATCTAAGAACTTTTTAATAAAGAGTGACTTATTCAAGGTACTCACAATAGATGGCAGAGTTCCTGGGGATAGTAGCAGGATGACACTCTTAGCACTCCTTGGCAGTGGAGATTTAAAGGAGGGAGAAATTCTCAGCAATGGAGAGAGGCAGATGGTGCAGAGAACTTGAAAGATGTCATTACAGGAACTATGACATCACTTGGCCTTGAGACACAGCAGCAAGTCCAGTACCACTGTATGTGTAGGCTGGTGTCCCCACTGGTCAAACCCAATCAGCAGGTAGAGGGCCAAAAATGTCTTGATACCACCTAGAGCAGGTTAGCAGAGTTTAATCCAGAAATTGTAATTTTATAAATCTTCCCAATTTAAGCCTCCCCATAAAAGGACAAAGCATAGTTTTATAATACTGACCTGGTATGAATCACTAAAACATGCAAGCCGTGCACAGTGGATTGCGCCTGTAATCCCAGCAACTTGTGAGGTCAAAGCTGGTGGATCATTTTGGTCAAAAGATTGAGACCAGCCTGGCCAATGTGGTGAAACCCTGTCTCTATTAAATATTCAAAAATTTGCCGGGTGTGGGTGGTGCATTCCTGCAGTCTGAGCTACTTGGGAGGCAAAGGCAGGAGAATTGCTTGAACCTAGGGGGTAGACATATGGTTTAGGAGATGCATGTTTTCATTTTATTCTCTCCCAATTTTTCTTTTTTTAGTAGTAAATAGTCATTTATCTCTTGAACATTTTCATTCAGTATATGTTTGTTTTGTTATTGCCAAAGACTGTGCTTTGACAGACATTAAGTCAACCTGAAACTTAAAAAGGAAATTTTACAATTGAATGATGACTTCATAGTGCTGCAAAAATAAAAGCTTGCAGGCTCCTTTAGGCATAGTGTCACAATTTAACTAAGGTCAGTAAACAGATGTCTGAATCTCTGCAAAAAATGGCCAAACTACAGTAACAGAAATTGTCTTCTGCCCTACAACTGGGGCAGAGGAAGTTGTATGGACCACATCCCATGAAGCAAGTCCTTCTAAGATTATCACCCCATTTTTCAGAAGCAGCTAAGAACCTAACAACAATCACTCATAATAGCAATATAGCTTTGTTTTAAATATGAAAAGTTAAGGTAAAAATGGCCAGGCATGGTGGGTCCCGCCTGTAACTCCAGCACTTTGGGAAGCCAAGATGAGAGGAGTGCTTGAACTCAGAAGTTACAGACCACCATGTACAACATGGAAAACCCCATCTCTACTAAAAATACAGCAGGGCACTGTGGCTCAGACATGTAATCCCAGCTCACTGTAAGAACATGAAGGGTAGATCACTTGAGGTCAAAAATTTGAGACCAGCCTAGCCAACATGGTGAAACCCCATCTCTACTAAAACAACAAATATTAGTCGGGCATGGCAGTGGGTGTCTGTAATACCAG